>NC_052057.2:18493789-19153372 GCF_903992535.2 Arvicola amphibius | reverse complement strand
GCACCTAGTCACTATTGCTGATCATCAGCATAACCTATAAGGTGGTGTGTGTCTCTGGCATCCTTGATACCTATGATTATTAAATGCTCACTCATACAACAGAAAGATCACTTTTTTTATTATGATCTGGTATAAGAACTAATTTTCTGTCAATTTGGCTAGACCATGGTACCTGGTCAAGTACTAAATAGATGTCACAGTAAAGATACATTGTTTAGATGTGATGAACAGTTTTGAATAAAGCAAATAATCTTCCATGTGAAGGTGGGCATCATTTAATAAGCTGAAGATCTTGAGACAGAGAACAATATCCCCACCCCCAAAACAAGGAATCTCACCTCTTGATACAAATTATGTTATCTCAAATTTCCTAGGGCTTCCAGTCTTCTGGGTTGCCTTTCCCTCATAATCAATTCCTTAAAGCAAATTTGTCTCTTTCTGTGCAAAAGTAGAAAATCTTTGACTTTGTAAATCTTTATGTAGATCTATGCAAAGATTTATCTATACACTAATGTAGTTTTGCATATATGTTCACAAACTCTTCGTTCTTTTTCTCTGGCAAACCTAATACATAAGATTTGAGATTTGAGTCCCATATGTAGTGGCTATATTACTTTGGAAAGGTACCTAGGTCTAAGAGTTATTTGACTAAATCTCCAGTTAAGACTTTTTTCTATCTAAAGGTATACCTCAGAGGTGGAGCACTTGTCTATGACCTGCAAAGGTCTGAGTTCAGTCCTTAATATTGTCACAAAAAATACTACCAGGCTTAAAAATGAGTCTGGTAGGCTGGTAGGTGTGATGGGACAGGGATGGTGGAGAACTGGGAGGAACCTTGGGTTTTCTCATTGTACTCTGATTTCAAGTATCCACCATTTCTATTTAATTAGCCTTTTGAAAATGTGAAGGGATGCATATATTGCGCAGTGAGGGGAAGCGCTTGCAGCATAAGTATGAGTACCTAAGTTCAGTTATTCAGCATCCCTGTAAAGTGATGATCATTACCCATGTAGGCTGGTAACCTGAGCATGGTGAGAAGCAGAAGGTAGATTTCTGGAACTTGTTGACAAACCAGCCGAGCTCCAAATTCCTGTCCCAAAAGAATGAGGTAGAAAATAACAGATCAGGACACATAACACCCTTCTCCTCTGACACATACTATTGTACATATACATGTGCATACACTAAACACACATGTACTATAATCACACAGATACATACACATACACCATACATACAAACGTTACACACATATATATCTGCACACGCATGACTCACATTTATACATATATTATACCTTCAACACATATGCCACACTCATATACATACATCCAGACACTCACAGACATCTACAAAAAATGAGCTCTCTCATTAATTTAATTTTGGAAATTAATTTTTAAATTTTTATTCGAACTTCATTAATTTTCTTTGAAATTTTAATGTAATTCCAATAAGTAGCAACTGATCTTTGACTTTCATTCTAGTTCTGATAATGATGCGTGGAGACTAGGCTCACTTTTTTTCTAGAACTTTCACGTGTGAACATTCGGGATTAGGGGTGACATGGTTGGCAAGAGTATTGTCAGTAGATTGTCTGCATGAGACGCAACCCAAAGCCACAGTGGTCTACAGGGAATCACAGGTGAGACTTGGTGACTACAAGAGAGATTCCACCACGTGTGTAGGGACCTGTAGCAGGAGTTTTCCGAAAATGGTAACAGCTGAAGCCAAGCAGGTTTCATTGTCTTGGGTTAAAAGTTTTGCTTAGACTGTGTGGTGGTGGTGAACACTTTTAACCCCAGCACTCAGGAGGCAGAGGCAGGTGAACCTCTGCGAGTTCAAGGCCAGGCTGGTCTACAGAGTAAGTTCGGAGACAGCCAGGACGGTTTCACGGGGAAACCCTGTCTCAAAAAAAGAACAAAAAGAGAAAGAATATTGCTTAGTTAGGCCTCAATCAATGATCCACCTTCCATTTGAGGGGGAGATGACCTAGGAGTATGTCCAATGGCATCAGTAGCAGGGGTTGATTTTAGCACCCCTGTCTGATCTGATGGTGTGCCACGGTAGATTAAGTAAGTCTGACGCAGGAAGGGCATGGCCTTTTCATTGCCTGAAACTCATTACCCACAAGGGAGACTCAATAAAAATTTCATTAAATAAATAAGCCATTTATGACAGCACAACATTAAACTAGACTTCGAATGTCAGGACAGTGTCAGATGTAAGTATTTCATGTTACTTTTTATGTGATAGTCTCCGTAGACATAGGTTCATCACAAATAAGAAGTCATTACTCTTAAGCAAATCCTTGTTCCTCAGCTATGAGGACAGTTCTAGAGAAAAAAATGTTAGGACAAATATGAAAATCAGGACGTGGCATTTTCAACTATCTTACCACATAGATGCCTCTTTTTCATTAAGCTCTGTGGGAGGGCATTTTTACCTTAATATGGTAATGTGATACAAACTGGTTTTGGGGCTGATTCTCTCATTGATGCAAATTAGTTATTTGTAAAATCTGGCTGGACTGCTTTCTGCATTTTATTTAGCTTATTCTGTGATAACCTCAGCAGAGCTCCTGCTGAATAAAGGTATATCAAGATACATCTTTAAATTCATAATTTAAAGTCTACAGCAATATATGTGGTAAGAATTATATTTGTATTGTGTTTTATTTAATAATTTCTAGTTTCAAATTCTAAATTTGAAATATTTACTTTATCTGGATATTGGGCAAATTTCTTTAAATTTTAATTTTATTTCCATCACCTATAGGAAATAAGGATTATGACAACAATAAATAACAGTGTCGTGTTCTGATAGTTTTTGACTTTGAAGATTGTATAAAAATATTTATGTCAAATTCTTAGTACCCAACGCTCAATGAGAATTTGTGTATTTTACTAAATGATGGCTAGGTTTAATAGATACAAATGCTTTCCATTTTAATATATATGTAAAATCTTTTTAAGTGAGTATAATTACAAACATCTCTAATAAGTAGAATTTGTGTCCCTCCATGAAATTCCTGGAAGTATTGTAGTTTAGAATGTTTTCAAATACTGGGACTTAGGGGAAATGTTCTCACAAAATGAAAAGTCATTCTTCAGATCAATAGCCCTGATTTACAGAGCCTATGAAAAGTAGAACTCAGTTTGAAGAATGAAGAGCATTTAGAGACCAGTTTCTGCAAAACCTTCAAGACAATTAGACCAGTTTCTACAAAAACTTCAAGACAACAGGCACGTGGAACTGTGGCCTCAGCACTGGCATTCATTAATAATTATAGGTACACATTCTCTACCCATCAAGCATTGCTATTATTGGGCTCCTGTCTTTATATTAGGACTCTTGGGGGGTATAACAAGGTGATTTCTGCATAAGCTGCTTTCAAAGAACCTGATGTAGCTATAGTTGTTATTGTGGTTTAGAAACTTGAACTCTAAAGTATCATGCATAAGAAAGAATAACATTATAAAAGGCCATACTCAGGAGCAACCAAAGAGAAAGCATAATTCATTTGCCTCAAGATAAATGTTTGAATTGCTAAATGCCAGGTGATGAAGAAGCTGGTTTCCAGCCAGAGTCACAGGGCTGAAACCCTGAACTGAAAGCAAGGAGACAGCTAACCACAGGAAAGTGAAAACAGGACCAGCTTTCAGAGCCCAGACTAGCTGGATGAGCTAGCAAAGAGACAATCGCTCTTTCCAAAAGACTGACATTGCTGGCATGCCTTCAAGCTAATAAGCAAGCCAGGGCATGAGTTGGAAGCCCACACTTGCTCAGACTTTAAGAGAAAGCTTTCTGATCAATACCTCTCAAACATTCTGCTGTGAGGACATCTGTGTTTTCTTACTTGCCATTAGTCACTACTCAACAATAGTGCAACTGCTCTTGAATCCATATTTAGCTCTCGTGCATATGCTATTACATACATTCTTAGTCTATCAGAGCCAATGCCAGCTTTAAACATGAAGTAGGCAGGCTCGATTTCTGTTTCCTACTTTATCCATTTTGCTGCCATTTGTTCTGATGCCTTCTGTATCCCAGTCAGAGCTGTCTGTTCAGCAAGTACATGCTTATGGAGAGAAATCTTCAGGCATGGGATTTTTTAACAGATAAGAAAAAATTCCTATGTCAACGTATTGAACATTAATAGCATTGAAATCTTCTGAATATTTCAATACTCATTGTCCTTGTTTTATTTTTATTTTTTTCTGAGTGGCAGTGTAGAGAGGACACACAGCCAAACAGATTCAATTTTGAGTTCTGAGTATCCTTGTAACTTTGAGCAAATGATTTAACTTCATGCATCAGTTTTGCATTCTAAAACTGAGATGTTGCCAGATGTTTTCAATTCTCTCTGTCTCTCTGTCTCTCTCTCTCTCTGTGTGTGTATGTGTGTCTGTGTGTCTCTGTGTGTGTGTGCTTGTGTGTGTGTGTGTAGGTACAGGTGAATGCATTACCAGTTGAGGCTAGAAAATGTCCAATCCCATGAAGGTGAAGTTACAGGTGGCTGTGAGCTGCCCAGTAAAGGTGCTCAGAAGCGAATCTGGTCCTCTGTAAGAGCAATACACCCTCTTATCCACTGAGCCATTTCTATAGACCTAGATATTGCCCATTTTGGAGACCTGTTAAACTGAGGTAAGAAAATGCTAGCAGATGGATGGCAAGTATTCAATTGTTGTTTTAATTATGCTTCTTATCACTAATTATAGTTTCCCACATTATCAAGTCATTCTTAAATGCTTAAAAGACACATCTCCAAAAAGAACAGAAGGTATGGAATGCCTGTGATCGTGCTGGTACTTACTCCTCCCAGAAAACTCAGTGCTCAATTCCACTCTTTAAGATTATTGTTTTCAGTGACTGAAAAGAAAGAAGTAATTCTTTTCCTCAAAACAAAACAAGACTTAATATTAAAAACAGGAAAAATAGGATGAAAGTTCAATGTTCAATGGGTAAACATGACAAAAAGGTTAAGAGAAAGTTGGAGGAAAGCAAAGGCTTTGGCGGTAATGTGTCATGAAACAGAATATTTATTTAACTAAAGATGTGTCACATTTGTTTGGGTTGCAGAATAACTGTTTAACTATGTAAAGGTGTGGTGTGTTGCTTTTGTTTCTGCTGCATTCTGTAGAGATGTGTTGCTCTTTCACCTTGCCTGCCTAAGGCACGTGATTGGTCTAATAAAAATCTGAACAGCCAATAGATAGGCAGAGGAGAGATAGCCAGCAAGACATGGGGGAAGCAGAAAAGTGGGATGGGCAGAACCTATATGAGGTAAATGAGCTTCAGGGAAGCACGTAGATTAATAAAAGGGGCTCAATAATGTTTACAAAGCTAGCTAGAAACAAGCCTAAGCTATGGTTGAGCATTCATAATTATTAAGAAGTCTCTCTGTGTTATGGTGTGGGGCCTGGCAGTCCAAGCAAATCCCAACTACAGAGTTGGATATTCAACATGTTGACATAGGGAAGTGATGGGAAAAGATAGAATTGGGGAGAGAAACATCATGAAAGTCAGCACAGGAAACTCTTCCATGCTGGGTGGCAGACTCTGATCATGGCACTATCATATTTAAGATTCCATTAGTTAGACATTATTACCCAAAAAACATTCCACAGAACTCTCCTACCATAGATTTCAGAGAAGTGATTTATTAGACTGAAGTTATTTTATTAGATAAAATTTTGCACAGTTGTTAAATCCAGTTTCGTTTTAATGGCATGTAGCAATTTAAATGTCAGGTCATAGGTACTGATTGCTTCTTGGCACTCATTGCACCTAATATTTGTTGCACTTCAGAAAACTTCTAAAGAGCTTAGAAATAAAGATCCCAGAGAATTCATCTAAACAGTTCTAATATACCTTGACAGATTTGTATTTAGTCAAAAGTGGCCGGAATTTTTTAAATGGTAGGAATAACAATGGAACAGTGCCTGGAAAGATAAATATTACAAAACATACTAGACAGAGGGGTGGGATTGGGCTGCAGATGAGGAAACCTTCTTCTTATTACACCAATAAAAATGGTACAAAAAAGTCTGAACTATGACCCAAAATTATAGTAGCATAAAAATGAGGTCTCTCCATTAACATTCTTGTTTAAATAGAAGCATTATTTTCAAAGAAGCATCTATTTTAATTTTACAATTTTTGTGGTGCTGTAGTTATTACTACTTTCAATTTAATGCATAAAATCATTCATTTTAATTTCTCAGAAAACTGTTATAAAAGAAACGGAAACTCTTGTTATTCTAAATGCTTCAATTGTATTTGGCTGGCAATGCTTTCCTAAAAGGAATTTTATTTTTTTTTCTGTTTAATTCAGTGTTTTGGATTTTTTGACTCTTGGCCTATATTTGAAAGCATTATTCATCCATATTCTTAGGTCACTCTTCCAAGCAGATATATCAGGTATGAAACACATATCACTTTTCACATGTACAAAACATTTAAAGCTGGATTTAAATTAGTCTAGACCCCTGACTTTCCATTTCTTGATAGATAATCTGAACAACAGGATTACAGTTCTATTTAAATTGCTCCTACTCTCTACAGTAGGTTTTTCACTTGATACTAGGAGCATAATTTAGAGACAAATGTTTACAGTAGTTTTATTTAAAGGTTTTAGAAATCTGAGGCAAATATTTTAAATAGTAATGTCTAAAGTTTCTCCAACACTTCATTTATCAGTCATCGCCACGAAAATTGGTATTCTATGTTAAGTGAAAATTCCACAGAGTAGATCCTTATCGTGTTAGCTGCCTTTGTTTTCCATTTCCGACTCTTTTCAGGAACTCTCCCGTCATGCACTCCACACTGATTTCCTCTGGGAACAACAACACTAAAAGAACCTTTAAAATACTCTTTCAGAATTCCATATCTTTGCTTGATCTTGTATGACCACCTTAGTCTTCAAAGAGCCTTCTTTCTTTGTATCTCTCAGCTTTATTTGGCCTCATGGACGATCATTATGAAAGTGAATTAAGCACAAAAAATGCTATTTAATTGTATATAATGAAGAAAACCAAAATGAAGTGACAGTCCTCAAGGCCACATTGTGACTGCCACATAGCAACCAAAACATACTTTGCTGCTCTCTTAATTTGTTCCAAATGCTTGGGGTTGCTCAGTGGTTGTTTCTGTTTCAATCAAACATGACTGCAAATTTCCAGAGCACTTGAAGCTTGAACACGTCAATGTTCCGAATGACTCTCGCTAAAAGACAAGATAGCAAGGATGCGGGGTGACGGTGCTACACAGGCTAGCTAATCAGCTGCTGGTTTTATGCTGCTGTGCCCCGTTCTTGAGACAGTTAAGAAGGAAGGCGTTCATCATGCTCACACTGTCAGATGTTCCTGTGTTCGCTTGGATCTGTTGCTCTCTGGCGCTGTGTACAAGAAAACAGAACATAGTCGGGGGCACGTTTAAGAGCAGAAAGCTCACTTCAGAGGGGGCGTAGGTAAAACACCCCGAAGAAACTGAGGACAAGACTCATCTTCCCAGCTTTCTTCTCTCCTTCCTCCAAACTGACCCCACCTTCTATTTTTCAGTACCTCCCAATAATATCATCATACTATGAAGTTATAAAAGCACTAATGTAAGAATTAGTCCACAGTCCTCAGAACAGAGCCATCTCCCTTAAACGCATCAGCTAGTATCTGAGTCCCCAGTACAGTGAGTGAACCATGGCATACATTTTCTTATACATCGTAACACCATTGTTTGAAGAGGCGCGACTGCACAAACAATATCCCTTGAGTGGCAATACTTTACTAACTGTCCTTGGGCATTATTTCCTGACCAGTGACCCTCCTCTCTCTACATCACTCACACTGTGATTCTTGTCTTCTTTCCTTATGAATATGTTTCTTCTAACATGTCTGTCATTGGACACATAAAAAATAAAGCCTAAAGAGAATGGAGAGACATAAATATCAAATAGGTATCTAAAATATACACTAATTTTCATCTGTAATTGAAAAATTTAAGGGTCCATTTAAACTATGTTGATGTTAGGAAACAAAAGATGATAAATAATTCATAAACCATTCACTGTTTCTATTTCCAAGGGGGATCAGCTAGATGGCCCGATCCTCATTGTACCCTCCCCATTAATACACATAAATCCATAATTGTCAAGTCCTAAAGTCTAAATCTCTCCCTTCATATGACCTCTTCAGCAGCCTATCTGTCACTTCAGGACAATGGTCCACTGTTCCACGGGAACTGATTCTTGCTTTATTTCTTTTGGTATTTGCTTTATTTTCTTTAGTTGCAGTGCTAGAATAAACTTGCGTTTTCATGAATTTGGCCTAAGCTTGTGAGCTATGCCCCCAGGCTTCTCTGAACCAATTCTTTGTGGTTCTCAAATATGGACTTAGAAGCTCTCATGGGGCTTTCTTTCAAATTTGGTGTCAGAACCTGGTTCTGGCACCCGTCTTTCAAGTCTTGAAGCAGAGAGAAAAGAACATTGAACGAGTTCATTGTTTTGATTTAGAATCCAAACGCTAACAACTTAAAGCGGACTGAGAGGCTGCAGGAAATCCCAGTAACAGCTCCCTAGCACCATTTTCCAATGAGAGTTTGGTGAAAGTTAGGCCTTCTGAGTACTGGCCTAATGAGAAGTTACTGTTGGGCGCTTTTTAATGGCATAAAACTAGAGTCTGAGACCTTAGGTAATTGTTCCAGTGTCGGAAAAGAAAACATTACAGACCTTGGCTGAAAGTCAGTTTGTTGGCTCCCAGGAAGGAAAGCAGATTGTTGAGTTACCTCATCTTACTTTTTTTTATTGCAAGAAAGTTTCCATTTTTGAAAACCAACCTGGCATTTCATAAAAGCTCCATCTGACAAACTTTGACCTCCTTAATTGCCAAGGCCTTTGGATTCCGGGTTCTGTATCCTTAATTGCCAAGGTCTTTGGATTCCAGATTCCGTAGGCCTAAGGACACTTGCCCAATAAATTACAGCCAGCCAGAGAGGAAAGCATCCCGGAAACTCAGTAGCTATTAACTTGGAAAAGCAAGCTAAAGAAAAAACTGAGGAAGCAATTGGAATTTCCAGCATTGGGATTTCATTTTTGGAAGATCTTTTGAGGCAATAATAGTCGCTGGAGACATGCCAGGGACAGAAAACTGTGTTCTAAACTTGCGTAGTGCAAATGATTCTAGGCACAGTGTCTACCCACTGGTACAACTGCCTGGTCTCTCCTGTATGTGTTTGAAGACTGCTGCTTTGAACACTTCATTAGCAGGTTAGATAGGTGTGGATGGGAATGGTTGTCAACCCTCTGCTTTCAAGGAGGTTGAATAAGAAAGACGAAGCATGGAAATAATAAGTCAGAGAAGTCATGCCTGCTGAGTGACATATCAGAAGGAAATAAAGACACTAGATTTCCTTTTTTTCTCAGAAGCACTTTTTTTTTTGCCATGACAAGAGCTGAGGAAGGTTGTTTTTATGCCTAGAAATGGCAAGGCAATTTTCTTCAATTTGCCCTCTCTCTCTAATGCAATGCTGCCAAAAGAATCTCTGTAAAAATGAAAAAAGTATTTTAGTTATCTAATAAAGTATCAAATAGCTATATGTGGCAGTTGAGCCCTTGAAAAGTGGGAGATGATGTGTTTCAACAAATTTTTAAATAATTTAATTCTTAAATTTGAATAGCCTCCTGTGGTTATTGGCTACTATGTAGAGCAGTGCTTCAATAAATATTGAAACTATTCTCCACCTTCATTCTTACCAAATTTAATAACTTACTGCTTCTGTTTTAGTTCTCGTGAGTATTATAACTTTGTGCATATTTCTGAGAAGTCTAAAATGAGTCATGGAGATAGCCTTGGTAATAATACATTCAAAATAATTCCATGGGGCTGGGGAGATGTCCCTGTGCCACCCTTGCTGCCCATCTGTGAGGACCAGAGTTTGGCTCTCCAGAAATCTATGTAAATGCCTCATAGGCATGGTGACCAGCCTGTACTTCCAGCCCTAGAAAGAGAGAGCGAGCTGGCTAGCAAGACTACCAGACTCACCATATCAACAATCTCTGAGTTTGATTGAGACATCTTGTCTTAATGAATAAAATGGAATACGAATCTAGGATAAGTCTCAACATCGACTCTTTTTTTTAATTATTGATTTTTACTGAACTCTACATTTTTCTCTGTTCCCCTCCCTACCTCCCTAAAGAAGGATGCTTAAAAGAAATCCCACACTAGCTAAGAATTGAGAAATAGATGGTTATTTATTTAGGGGTAGACTCACAAATCAGAATCCTCTGCTGGAACAGTGATCAGAAACCGAATCCCGCAGCGGAGAGGGGCCGGAAAAGGGAGTGGATTCATGCTCTACATTGGCTTATATAGTATAAGAGGCCACGCCCCCAATGGGTGGGTACCCACTGGTTATAAGACTTCCTACAGAACCCCCCCCTCCCCTTCAACCATGCTCCCAATTTACTCAGGAGACATCGACTTCTTATCTTCGCATGCAAGGGCACACACACGAACCCACACAAGTACACCCATTACCATGTAAACATACACACACACACACACACACACACAAACTGAAAATGAAAAAAAAAAAGAAAATTCCACAGAGGAAGGTGAAATATCTCAGCAAATAGAGGTGCTTGCAACCAAACCTGATGATCTGAGTCCAGCCCCTCATGAAGGAGGGACTTCTGAGTTCTGAGTTCCACAGATCCACATGGTTTTCACAAGCCTATGCAGATACACATAGACACATGCTTGCACACACCTCCATACACAAATAATTAGTAAATAAATGTCAGTCATTCTGCAAATTTACATGAATGATATCTGTTCAAAGACACAAAGGTGGAATTCAGCTATATAAACAGCATAGGGTATTGAGCATTAAAGTTAGTTCTTCCTTTTTTCTGGAGGAATGTGCGTTCTGGAAAACCTTAGCCAATGACGTAGACTTCCTTTCTAAGAAGTTACACCTGTAACAAGAAAGAGAGAAAGAACGAGTAAGAAGAAAGCTGGAAGAATAATTGAGGCTTTGCAAGCACACGTGTCTTAAGGCTTGTGCAAATGAAGCTAATATGTCACATGCCAATCCACATTGAAGATGAGGCAGAGAAAGCCCTTAAGTCCTTACCCACAATGCAGTCCATTGCTTTGGTTACATCAGGGGACCACCTGTTGAGCTTACTGTCTTTACCTTCACCATTGCCATTCAGCCCACTTGGGATCAGCCCCTGGTGTCTTCCATATGGGTTTGACGACCCCTGTACCAAATAATTCCTACATATTTTGTAATTCTAGCACCTTTTAATCCTCTGAGTACATCTTTGAAATGATGAGAGGGCCTTTGTTTCATCAAAATGCTAAATCTCCAGGGGTTGATACACTTGATAACTACTACAAACATATAAAGGAAGAACTGTGATATTATTTTAGGCAAACCCTTTTTTTCATGCAAAATGCTCACCAAATAAATGATGGAGATATTTCTAACGTGTAAGAACCAGTACATAAATCACATCTTCAAGCTGAGAAATTTCTAGAACCTTTGACTGTCTTTGAATTCGCCTCATTTGGTGCTTTAGCTTATTTTCATCTCACATAAAACTGTGGCGATAATTAAAGTCACAGGGAAAGTTTATAGCAGCCTGTTAAAAATCCTCAGAGAGAGCTCGTTCTTCCAGTTCGTGTTCTGTGGCTTGTAACAAAACACTGAGCAGAAGCAACTTGGGGTGGAAAGTATTTATTTCAGTTTACATTTCCACATAGCGGTCCATCATTGGCAGAAGTCGGAACAGGAACTCAAGCAGGGATTTGGAGGCAAGAACGGAAATTGAGACCATGCAGGAAGAGGGCTGACCGTGCTACTCCCAGGCTCGGGTTCCATTTATATACAGCCTAGGCCCACCTACCCAGGGGTAATACTGCTCACATGGGCTAAGTCCTCCAACAATCAACACAGTTCCTGACAGGCCAATGTGATGGAGGCAATGTCTTGATTGAGGGGTCTCTCTTCCCAGGTGACTCTAGTTTGTGTAAGATTAACAGCTGAACCTATGACACCCATGAAATAAATGCCCGCGGTGTGACTAGAACTTGCCTAAGTGGTGACTCCGCCTCCATTTCCTTCTTTGTCATCACGGCAGTCGCTGTTCTCAGACCCAGAAATCTCTCTCAGCAATTAGCTCATAATCTATATGGTAGGACGGTTCTCTGTGTTCACTCCGCTTAGGGGTTATGAGATTTCTTAATCAGTAACTTCATAGTTTTCAACAAGTAGGAAACTTTTGTCCCTTACCTCTGCAAAGTTATCTTCTTTCCATTTCTGAGTCTGTAAATATTTATAAACTAGATCACTTGGTAATTACCCCTAAGGTTATCAAACATATTTTTCAGTAGTTATTTTTCTGTGCTTTTTTTGGGTGATTTCTTTTTTATTATTATTAAAATTTTCAAACAATCATTTCTCATTTTACATATCAATCTCAGTTACCACTCCCTCCCCTCCTCCTGCTGTCCCCACCTTCCCCTGATCCCACCGCACATCCACTCCGCAGGGAGGATAAGACTTCTCATGGAGAGTCAACAAGTCTAGCATATCACTTTGAGGCAGAACCAAGGCACTCTGCTCTGTATCTAGGCTGAGTAGAGCATCCCTCTAAAGAGAATTGGCTCCAGTAAACCAGTTCAAGTACTAGGGATAAAGCCTGGTCCCACTACCCGTGGTTCCACAGACTGCCCCAGCCATACAACTATCACTCACATTCAGAGGGCCTAGTTTGGTTCTATGCTGGTTGCTCCACTGTCAGTCTGGAGTCAGTGAGTTCCCACTAAATGAGGTCAGCTATTCCTATGGGCATCCCCATCATGGTCCTTGACCCCTTTGTTCATATTATTGCTCCTCCTTCTTTTCAACTTGACTTTGGTAGCTCTGCCCAGTGACTCACTATGGATCTCTGAATCTGTCTCCATCAGTTGATGGATGAAGGTTCTTTGATGACAATTAAGGTAATCATCAATCTGATTAGAGGGGAAGGCCAGTTCAGGCACCAGCTCCACTATTGCTTAGGGTCTTAGTTGGGATCGTCCTTGTGGATTCCTGAGAATTTCCCTAGTGCCAGATTTTTTGCTAGTCCAATAATGGCTCCCTCAATAAAGGTATCTCTTTCCTTGCTCTCCCTCTCTGCTCTTCCACCATCATGATCATCCATTCTCTCATATTCTCTTTCCTCCTCCCCTTCTCCCTTCCTCCTCCTCTTCTTCCCTCCCTTCTACCTCACCCCTCACACTCCCGGTTTTCTCAGGAGAACTTGTCTATTTCCCTTTCCCAGGGTGTCCGTGTATGTCGCTCTTAGAGTTCTCCTTGTTACCTAGCTTCTGTTGAGTAGTGGACTATAGGCCAGTTATCCTTTGCTTTATATCTAATATATCCACACATGAGTGAGTACATACTGTGTTTGTCTTTCTGGGTCTGGGTCACCTCATCAGGATGGTATTTTATAATTCCATCCATTTCCTGCCAATTTCAAAATGTCATTAATTTTTTTACCACTG
The DNA here is from genome assembly GCF_903992535.2 of Arvicola amphibius. NCBI lineage: Eukaryota > Metazoa > Chordata > Mammalia > Rodentia > Cricetidae > Arvicola > Arvicola amphibius. Next base: position 19,139,822 of record NC_052057.2, on the reverse strand, counting down.
AATAATACTCCATTGTGTAAATGTACCATATTTTCTTTATCCATTCTTCGGCTGATGGGCATCTAGGTTTTTTTCCCAAATTCTGGCTATTAAAAAGAATGGTGCTAAGAATACAGTTGAGTAAATGTCCTTGTGGTATGAGTGTGCATGCTTTGAGTATATGCCTAGGAGTGGCATTGCTAGGTCTTGATTCCCAATTTTCTGAGAAATCACCGTACTTATCTTCAAAGTGGTTTTATAACTTTGCAGTCTCACCAGCAATGGAAAAGTGTTACGCTTACTCCACATCCTCTCCAGCATAAGCTGTCATTGGTGTTTTTGATCTTAGCCATTCTGACCTGTGTAAGATGGTGTCTCAGAGTTATTTTGATTTGCATTTTTAACAGTTAAAGATGTTGAACAATTCCTTAAGTGTCTTTCGACCCTTTGAGATTTATCTATTGAGAATTCTCTCTTTAGATCTGTACCCCACTTTTTGAATTGGATTATTTGGTATTTTGATGTCTAGTTTCTTGATTTCTTTATATATTTTGGTGATAAATCCTTTGTCTGATGTGGGGTTGGTGAAGATCCTTTCCCATTCTGTAGGCAGGTATTTTGTCTTCTTGACTGTGTCTTTTGCCTTACAGAAACTTCTCAGTTTTAGGAGGTCTCATTTATTTATTGGTGCCTTCAGTATCTGTGCTACTGGCAATATATTTTGGGAGTAGTCTCCTGTGCCCAAGAATTCAAGGCTATTTTCCACTTTATCTTCTATGAGTTTCAGTGTGGGTGGATTTATATTGATATCTTTGATCCTCTTGGTTCTGAGTTTTGTGCATTGGGATAAATATGGATTTATTTTCATTCTTCTACATGCTGATATCCAGTTATTTCAGCACCATTTGTTGATGATACTTTCTTTTTTCCATTGTATAATTATACCTTCTTTGTCAAAAATCAGGTGTTTGTAGATGTGTGGATTAATATCAGGGTCTTTGATTCAATTCCATTAGTCTATCTATTTGTTTTTATGTCAACACCAAGGTGTTTTCATTACTATATCTCTGTAATAGAGCTTGATTTCTTGGATGGCAATGCCTCTGGAAGTTCCTTTATTGTACAGATTGTTTTGGCTATCATGGCTTTTTGGTTTTCCATATGAAGTTCAGTATTATTCTTTTGAGGTCTGTGAAGAATTGTGTTTTGATGGGTATTGCATTGAATCTGTAGATTGCTTTTGGTAAGATTGCCATTTTTATTATGCTGATCCTACTTATCCAAGAGCATGAGAGCATTTCCATTTTCTGATATCTTCTTCAATTTTTTTTTCTTCAAATGCTTAAAGTTCTTGTCAAACAGATGCTTCACTTCTTTGGTTAGTGTTACCCGAAGATTATTTGTTATTTGTGGCTACTGTAAAGGGTGATGGTTCTCTGATTTCCTTCTCAGACCTTTTATCATTTGGATAAAAAGGGCTACTAGTTTTTGATTTTTTTTTTTTTTGAGTTGATCTTGTATCCTGGCACATTACTGAAGGTGTTTATGAGCTGTAGGAATTCCTTCGTAGAATTTTGGAGATTGCCTATGTATATACTATCATGTCATCTGCCAATAGCAAAAGTTTGACTTCTCCCTTTACAATTTGTATCCTCTTGATCTCCTTTTGTTTTCTTATTGCTCTAGCTAGAACTTTATTTATTTATTTATTTATTTATTTTTGGTTTTTCGAGACAGGGTTTCCCTGTAGTTTCTAGAGCCTGTCCTGGAACTAGCTCTTGTAGACCAGGCTGGCCTCGAACTCAGAGATACGCCTGCCTCTGCCTCCCGAGTGCTGGGATTAAAGGCGTGCGCCACCACCGCCCGGTTTAGAACTTTAAATACTATGTTGAATAGATACTGAAAAGAGTGGATCACCTTGTCTTGTTCTTGATTTTGGGGGAACGGTTCTTAGTTTCTCTTCATATAATTTTATGTTGGCTGTTGGCTTGCTGTCTGTTGCTTTTATTATGTTTAGATATGTTCCTTGTATTCCTGATCTCTCCAAGACCTTTATCACGAAGCAGGGCTGGATTTAATTAAATGCTTTTTCAGCATCTAATGAGATGATGATATGTTTCTTTTTCCTTTCAGTTTATTTATATTGTGGATTACACTGACAGATTTTTTTTTCATATGTCAAACCATCTCTTTATCTCTGGGATAAAGCCAATGTGATTATGGTGGATGATTTTTTTGATGTGTTCTTGGATTTGGTTTGCCAGTATTTTATTGAGTACTTTTGAATCAATGTTAATGAGGGAGATTGGTCTGTAATTTTCTTTCTTAGTTACATTTTTGTGTGGGTTGGGTATCAGAGTAACTGTAGCCTCATTGTAGTGAGGGGCTGCGGGCTGCATTCCCGCCGCCCTGCTTTCGGCCTCCTGACTAGCTTATACCCTGAAATAACAACACACAAACTGTATTCTATTAAATACTGCCTGGCCCATTATTTTCAGCCTCTTACTCACATCTTGACTAGCCCATATCGAATAATGTATGTAACACCACAAAGGGTGTCTTACCGGGAAAGATTCAGCACATCTGACCTGGTGGCTGGCTTCATCGCATCTGGCTTCTCTCTCTGAGGAGAGGCACAGCGGTCTGTCTAACTTAGGAGAGGTGTAGCATCTGACTGATCCTTCTACCTCACTTCCTCTTCCTGTTCTGTCTACTCCACCCACCTAAGGGGCGGTCTATCAAATGGGCCAGGCAGTTTCTTTATTAGCCAATGAAACAACTCAAACAGAAGACTCTCCTACATCATTTCCCCTTTTTCTGTTTAAACAATAAAAAGAAGGCTTTAACTTTAACATAGCAAAATTACATATAACAAAACAGTTATCAAGCAAGAATTATAGTTACAATATTTATATCTACTTTATCTTTTATCATAACTAAGGAAAACTATATCTATCCATTCTTCAACTCCATCAAAGACTCCAGAAGGATATATTACCTAGGTGAACAAGAAGTAAGCTACTTCCAAAACTCTAGAAATGACAGAGACATCTCACTGCCTGGACAGTCACCCAAAGTTCTTTTGTACTGTTGGGGCATTCATCTTCAGCCTACAGGCCCATAGTTTCCAGCAGACATTTCCATGATCAGGAAATTTCAAAGGTAGTTCAGTCACTATCTGCTGTGTCCTTCAGAATGTCTCGCAGACTCTTTCTTGAATTAGGAACCCCAAAGAATCATCTCACATTTAGGCAAGTTCAGCAGTCCTCTCTCGTTGGGTTCTTTGTGTCCAGTTTCTGCCAACAGTTCAGGCAAGAGCAGTTTCTTGCCCAAGTGGCTATCAAACTCCATAAGGATCCTCTTCGATGCCCATCTTCCTCTTGAAGTAGATTGGTGCTGCCAGGAGCTGATGTGTCTCTTGTCATGAAAAGCCTTAAGTTATTAAAACATCTAAAATGCGATATTCTGTAGTCTTTGAAAGATATGAAGAATGCCTATGTAACTTAAATAAATCTCTATATAGCTAGAAAATCTAACATAACTACAAGTTTTACTAATATTGATAACTATCCATTAACAACCTATATACATTACATTTTTAAATGAACTACACAATCACAATACATTAATCAGTATCAGAAATACATATACATATAACAAAATTGACCTTAAATTTAAATCACTAAAGCCAAATCCATATCAATGCAAATTACTCATCTCCATATTATATCCCCCTTTAAATGTAAAAGAACATTTATAAACAATATTTGGGAAAATGGGCGCAGTTATTTCTCTCCAAACTGCTTCCTGCTGAATGGGGACGCTGTTAATTAGATCTTTCATGGTGTAACCTGTGTGCCAGGTTCATCTCAGTCATCAGTTGGGTGAAGTAATTTTCTGAAGGTGTTCAAAGCAACCTTTCAGGAGGGCGTGGTCTATCATACCATATTGGGATAGAAGCAATCCACAGTGTCTCATCCTCTGTGAAAACAAAAGGAGAATCTCTTTTCCAAAGTATCATATCCTTAGATCCAAATTCTGAAGTCAAGGTATTTTCAAAATGTCTATGGTGGATTAGTTCAGCAGCATTTATAAACAAATATCTTTTAGCAGCTGTTGCTTCTTCCTCAGCATTCAAACAATTCAAAGAGAGCATAATAACATACAGTATCAAGATTCTCCATATATTTTCCATCTTTATGTGGCTTTATTTTTACCTCTATTTCATTTATTTTTACTTTTACTTTTTGAGACACATTCTCTGTATATCTCTGTCCTGGAATAACTCTGTAGACCAGGTTGTCCTTGAACTCTCAGAACTGTCTCTGCTTCCCAAGTGCTGGGATTAAAGGTGTACGCTACCACACCTTGAACTCACAGAGATCTGTCTGTCTCTGCCTCTCAGGCATTTGGATTAAAGGTGTGTGCTACCACACCTTGAAGTCACAGAGGTCAATCCACCTCTGCCTCCCACGTGTTGGGATTAAAGGTGTGTACCACCACAACAAACTACTCTTTCTATTTTTACTTTTAAGAACTTTAACTTTAGTCTACATATATTTTCAACACATTGTAAACCATTTTGACGTTTTCTTCAACTTTGAATCTTTCTTTTACTGAATATCTCTTTTTCTGACTACATGAGTCTTTAATTTACCAAACAATATCGGTAGGACTAAAGCTGTGACTTTGACAGCTAGATACAGCCCATTCCTTAGCTTTCTAGCCTCATGGCAGAGGTACCAGCTGTAGCCATGTTCATCACACAACTCTGTGTCGGTTCAAGGTCCCTGCCAGCAAGGAAGCTGCAGCATTCTTCTCAAAGACCACATTCAAATGCTCTGTACGTAGTCGGACCGCCTGCCTGAAAGAGTCAGAGTTTGCCCTGGCAGTACGGACCAGAATGCCAGCATTTTAAATGGCCCAGCTTTTTTCCTGCTATGGCTAAAAACCGAAAAGCATGTGTTCAGCTCTTCATCAACACCGTTTAAGTGTTTCGTGGCAGGACCTCTTAAAGGAGCTCCAGGGTTTTGCAGCTAAAGCTGAGTCAGGAAGTCTCTCTCAGATGAGAGTGTTTGCTTGCCTCTTGCAAACAGAGCCAGACAGCTTTCTCAAGCTTTCTGTGGATTCAGTTATCCACGTTGGGTGCCATTCTGTAGCGAGGAGCTGCATTCCGGTGCCATTCTGTAGTGTGGAGCTGCGGGCCGGCCTGCTTTTCATCCTGCCCAGCTCCCGGCCACCGGCTAGCTTATGCCCCGAAATAACAACACACAAACTGTATTCTATTAAATACTGCCTGGCCCATTATTTTCAGCCTCTTACTCACATCTTGACTAACCCATATCGAATAATGTATGTAACACCACAAAGGGTGTCTTACCGGGAAAGATTCAGCACATCTGACCTGGTGGCTGGCTTCATCGCATCTGGCTTCTCTCTCTGAGGAGAGGCACAGCGGTCTGTCTAACTTAGGAGAGGTGTAGCATCTGACTGATCCTTCTACCTCACTTCCTCTTCCTGTTCTGTCTACTCCACCCACCTAAGGGGCGGTCTATCAAATGGGCCAGGCAGTTTCTTTATTAGCCAATGAAACAACTCAAACAGAAGACTCTCCTACATCAGCCTCATAAAAAGAGTTTGGCAACATTGCTTCTGTTTCTATTGTGTGGGACAATATGAAGAGTAGAGGTATAGCTCTTCTTTAAGGTTCTGGTATAATTCTCTAGTGAAACCAATCCAGCTCTGGGATTTTTTGGTTGGGAAACATAATTACTGCATGCATTTCCTTAGGGGTTATAGGCTGATTTAAATTGTTTAACTTGTCTTGATTTAATTTTGTTTATGTGGTACCTACTTATTGTCCATTTACCTTAAGTTTTTCAATTTTGTGAAATACAGGTTTTTGAAGTATGATTTAATGATTCTCTGAATTTTCTTCATATCTGCTGTTACTGTTTTCTTAGTGTCTGCAGCACTTCTGTCCAGGACCTTTTGGCTTTTAGGATTTCCATTGAGAATTTGGATGTAATTCTGATAGGTCTGCATTTTATGTTACTTAACCATTTTTCTTTGCAGCTCTTAGTGTTCTTTCTTTATTCTGTATGTTTAGTATTTTGATTATTACATAGCAAAGGGACTTTTTATTTTGGACAAGTCTATTTGGTGTTCTGTAAGCTTCTTTTACCTTCGAAGGCATGTCCTTCTTTAGGTTGGGAAGGCTTTTGCCTATGATTTTGTTGAATATATTTTCTGTGCCTTAGAGCTAGATTTCTTCTCCTTCCTCTATCCCTATTATTCTTATAGTTTTTTATGGTGTCCCAGATTCCTGGATATTTTATGTTAGGAATTGTTGAATTTAACATTTTCTTTGACCGATGAATATATTTTATCTATTGTGTTTTCAATACCTGACATTCTCTCTTCCATCTCTTGTATTTTGTTGGTTATGCTTGCATCTATAGTTTCTGATTGTTTGCCCGTTTTTTTTCATTCCCAGAATTCCCTCAGGTTGTGTTTTCATTATTACCTCTATTTCAGTTTTCAAGTCTTGAACTGTCTGAACTGTTTGCTTCACCTGTTTGTTTTTTCTTGGGTTTCTTGGGTTTCTTTGAGAGGCTTACTGATTTCTTCCAATTTTTTGTTTGTCTTTTTGTCAATATCTTTAAGGAAATTTTTCCTTTCCTCTTTACAGGTCTCGATAATCTTCATAAACTTAGATTTAAGGTCATTTTCTTCTATTTCTTCTGGGTTGGAATGTTCAGGTCTTCCTGTTGCATGCCTACTATGTTCTAGTGTTGCCATGTTGCTTTTTAGGTTGTTGAATATATTCTTGCATTGGTGCCTACCCATCTCTTCCTCCAATTGGTGCAGACAGTGTCTCTGCCTGTTGGTCCAATCCTTTCAGTTGGTGTCTATGTCTCAGGGATCCTTTCGTTGATCTATTGTTACAGTTGCTTGGACCACCCTTTGCAGTCGCTGTCTGTGTCACAGGGAGCCTCTATGATTTCTGGGGATGAGTGGGTTGGGGCAGAATGGGACTTGTAGATTACAGGGTCCAATTGGGGGTTGTTGGAGCAGCCTGCCTGCAGAAGGCTTGCCGGTTGACCTGCTAGTGCAGCTGAAATGAGTGGGGGCGGGGTCCAGAGTTTTACCCTGGAGTCTAGGGCCCACAGACTGGGCTGTTCAGCTTGGGGGAGGTAGTCATTTACCTCCTGGTCCTCTCTGTGCAGTCACAGTATCTCAAGGAGCCACTGAGGTCTCTGGGGATGGGTGGGTTTGGGGGATAAGTGGGATTTGTAGATTACAGGATCTGATTGATGGGGAGTTCTGGAGCATCCTCTATTTCAGGTGATTTCTATTGTGTGTATATATATATATGCATATAAATATATATACATATTAAACTTTTTTATTAAACTTTTCTTTTAAATTGAATTCCTGTGAAATTCTCTTCCAAGATACTCAGTCTCACCATTGCACATTCTGTTTTATTTTCTCTTGTTAAGATTTCTCTACGACTCTCAAGGTCATGGGGAATCGTTATAATCAAAGCATTTGCACCAATGCTGCCATCTTTTCCTTTCAAGAACTGTTTCTGGTGAATGACTTTTCTCTGGGTGAGCTACAAAGCTCACCAGGCTTTACCAGGCATGACATGTTGTGAATGTTAGGATGCTGAGACAGGCTTTGTTATCTTCCTTTAAAGATGTTTACGGTTTGGTCGTGGTTTAGAATGATGATCTCTGAGTCTTCTTTTTCAGTTATTTCAGGGAAGATAGAAAGCTTTCTCTTTGAGAGATCTTAGCTCCACTTCTCTGCCAATACAGACTCTCCTCTGAGCTTTATTGACTATTTTATGTGCTCAATAAAGCATCTCTGCTCTACTTGATAACTCTCCCAGCATTAGAGTCATGTGCATTATTCCTCATATTTCCCACAGTTTTTATGAACCTAGAAGATATTCCTAGCTTGGACTCATGGGGCTTCACAGTATGGGTACATATTTGCAACCAAGTATTACAGAAGCCTTAGTTCCATTCAAGTTTTTGTAAGTATTTCTTTACATTGTATCTATATTTCATGCTAACTGTTGCTGCCTCTTGCAGTTGGGGTTACTGTCTCCCCAACTTTGATGAGACTGCCATGTTTGTTTTCACTTCCCCATTACTTTGTTACAAAGTTCAGAAGTTGCCTCCAAATAAGAATCACAGCTGGTTTGATTCTTTTCTTTAGGACTATTAATCTAAGCTGTCCAGTTTCTAAAAATAGGTTTTTTCAAAACATTTTCTCCTGTCTTATCATTGTTTGTTTGTAAATAAATGTATTGCCATTCCCTTGTGACCAGAATCAGAAATCCCCTAGATTTCAAACATGGCTTCTGATGCTGTGGTTTCACTCTGGTGACATAGATGGTTTCCTCTACTATTTTTATGCCTATTGAGTAAAATATCCCTAGGTGTTTGCTTTCTCTTATTGCATTGACTTTCTATATTGTCAAGAAAAAATCTAAAACATTATTTGATCTAGATATTTGTTGACTACATGAAGCTACTTGGTGAATAAGAATATGTCCACTCACTATTATATTTATTAGGAATGTTGCCTTCAGTAACTGTCCATCAAGAAACTTAATTTTAAATGTTAGTGAAAATACAAACTTTTTTTTTGCTTTTTGAGACACGGTTTCTCTGCATAACTCTTTGGTGTCTATCCTGGAACTAGTTCTTAGCGAAAATAGATGCTTATTATTATGACTTTATTATAATTAATTAAAGATAACTGATGGAGTATTTCATTGTTGTTGACTTTTGACTCTTCAGAGTTTTATGCACCTTTGAATTTTAATTAAAATCAAGTCGATGTGATAAGTTCTTATGTGAGAAGTGCCTAGAACATGGTTTTCAACACAACTGTTCAGTGGAGTGGTTAGTACTCAGTCCAAATCTGGAAGTAAATGAGCTCCAGATCCAACAAGCAGGAGATCATCATGTTATTTACCCTGAATTAGAGAAGTGGGGAAATAGCCTTGAAATTCAGAGTAGAAGATTCAACATCTCATAGAATCAGTAAGCAGCTGGTTTGAATCCGTGCTCCAGTGGAATCAGGATATTTTTCAGATGTAAGTGGTAGGTACATAGATTATTCTGTACATGTGGTTTCTCAATAGTGTTCATGCCTTTATAGTAAAACTCAACTAAAACAATTTTGAGGACAAAGTTGACACATATTGACAGAGATTGGCAAGAATATCCAAATATGGCCGGGCAGTGGTGGAACACACCTTTAATCCCAGCACTCGGGAGGCAGAGGCAGGCGGATATCTGTGAGTTCGAGACCAGCCTGGTCTACAAGAGCTAGCTCCAGGACAGGCTCTAAGGCTGCAGAGAAACCCTGTCTCGAAAAACCAAAAAAAAAAAGAATATCCAAATATATTTTTACTTTGACACAAATCCTATATTCAAGGATGCTCTTAGTCTAATAATATTTATAAATTACATGCATACAGTGAAGTCATTCTAAACAAATTTATTGAGATAAACAGAAAAATATTACTGCAACATGTTATAATTTCTCGCCTTAACCTTTTGGCAACATTAACAGTGATTTAGCATAAATTCATTTTTAAATTCCCAGGCAAATGACACAGAAGGAGTAAGGATGCCACAATAGGTCAATGGATGGAGGTACTACAAAAACAGCATGTGCAAAGGTACCTTTGCTTTCTCTTCTCCCTTGTGATTAGCTATGGGACATTTTCTTAAGCAACATCCCTTTCAAGAATACCAATTATGAAGGATGATGGATTCAGCCTCATTTCTTGCCTTTTGTTCTACTGTTAAAGCTTCAATTGTTTTCTCAACCAAGCTAAAATAAAACAGATGCAAGTAAATCAGACAAAGATGTGAATTTGGTACGTGAGTAGAGAGAGAGTAGAATTAATGCTGTTCTTTATTGTTTAGTTAAGCATTGTTAAGCACATTCTGTTACTGTGAGCAAGGGGCAATGCTTTGGTAGTAAAATATTTGCTAGTTTTGAAACTGATATGTAATGTGCTGGTTGACTTGGTTTATATGTACACTGCCTCAGAACATAGTAGTCAGCATCCTAATTTACTGTGCAATGAATTGTTATTTTAGAATGCATTGGTGTTTTAAAAGAAGAGTAATTTCAAAATTTGTCAATATGAAAAATGTATCCAAAATTAGTATGTCGTTGCTTGACTGTTGTGTTCATCAAGATTCCTAAGAAGAAGAGCCATTGGGATATACATAGAATTAATTACAGGCACTAGCTCATATGATATGGAAGCTGACATATCTTAAGATGCATATCTCTACCTATGGTGATTGAAAGGTTTCTGGCTATAGTAGTCTAGGGTGGCATCTGTGGTCTCCTATAGAGTCTGCAGGAACCTGTCAAGGCCCTTCTGGTTTTCAGTTTCTCCATTGAGAAGTCAGGAGTGATTCTAATAGGTCTCCCTTTATATGTTACTTGTTTATTCCCCCTTGTAGCTTTTAATATTCTTTCTTTGTTCCGTATGTTTACTGTTCTGATTATCAAGTGGTGAGGGAACTTTTTTTTCTGGTTCATTCTATTTGATGTTCTGTAAGCTTCTTGTACCATTATAGGTATATATCCTCCATTAGTTTAGGAAAATTTTCTTCTGATTTTGTTGAAAATATTTTCTGTGTCTTTGAGCTGAAATTCTGCTCCTTCTTCTATTACTACCATTCTTAGATTTTTGTCTTTTCAGAGTGTCCCAGATTTCCTGGATGGTTTTTGTCAAAACTTTTGTAGATTTAGCGTTATCTTTGACTGATTTGTCTATTTATTCTATGGTATCTTTAGTGACTGAGATTATCTCTTCTGTCAATCTTATTCTGTTCCTGATACTTTCATCTGTATTTCCTGTCCACTACCTAGACTTTCCTTCTCCTGAATTACTTCAGTTTGTGTTTTCTTTATTGCTTCTATTTCCATTTTCAGGTCTTGAATACTTTTATTCATTTCTGTCAACTGTTTTTTTTTTTTTTTGATTTTTCTTGGCATGACTTCCTCCAATTGTTTTGATTGACTTTTCCTTGATTTCCTTAAGAGATTCATTCATTTCCCCCTTAAGAACTTCTATCATCTTCATAAAGTTGGTTTTAAGGTTGTTTTCAGGTGCTTCAGCTGTATTGGAATATTCCAGGCTTGCTGTAGTGGGCTCTGGTGGTGACATATTGCCCTAGCTGTTGCTGTTTGTGCTCTTACACTTATATTTAGGCATTGAATTAGGAGTGACTACAGGTCTAGGTGCAGATTTATTGATTTGTCTTTGTTGCATGGGTATTTTATTCCTTGGTTTCTACTTCTTCTCTAACCCTCTAATCCCTGAATAGAGAGTCTCTGCCGTGTTGGAGGCTGGACTTATGATCTGGATGCCCTCTGGTCCAAAAAGAGATTGCTATCCAAATTTTGGGCTGAAGTTCTGGCTATGTTCATTTCCTCTGATCTGGCTGGAGGTCCTCTGGGGTTCAGGATGCTGGTCTGGCCTCTGATGGGGAGGAAGGGTCAGTCAGAGGTGTTAGTTTGTGTTTTCTTTATTAATTCTGTTTCCATTTTCAGGTTTTAAACAGTTTTATTAGTTTCCTTAAACTCTTTTTTATTTATTTTTTGTCTTTCTTTAAGGGATTTATTAATTTCCTCTTCCAATTTTTGTTTGTCTTTTCCTCAATTTCTTTAGCACTTTTATACATTTCCTCTTTAAGGGCCCCAATCTTCCTAAAGTTGGTTTTAAGGTCTTTTTCTTGTGCTTCATCTGTGTTTGAATATTCAGGCCTTGCTCTAGTAGGATAGCTGAGCTCTGGTGGTGACATATTGCCTTGATCCTTGCGATTGTGTTCTTATGCTGGTGTCTAGGTGTCTGGATATGGGGTAATTATAAGTCTAGGTGCTAAAAGAAATTGTTTTGTTGATTGGGTGTTTTATTCCTTGGTTTCTTTCTTTTTTTTTTTTTTTTTTGGTTTTTCGAGACAGGGTTTCCCTGTAGTTTCTAGAGTCTGTCCTGGAACTAGCTCTTGTAGACCAGGCTGGCCTCGAACTCATAGATTCGCCTGCCTCTGCCTCCCTAGTGCTGGGATTAAAGGCGTGTGCCACCACCGCCCAGCATATTCCTTGGCTTCTTCCAGCATATTCCTTGGTTTCTTTTTCCTCTCTGGTCTTAGGGCCAGTGTGATGTTCTCTTTGTTTTTAAATATTAGTTTCTATGTTGGAAATAGAAGAAAAAAAATCTGAAGTATAGAAAGTATTATTTATTTTATCTCTTTTCATGTATCTTTATATATAATCTATTTTAAATAGAATATTAAAATAAAGTTAAATACCTGATAATTTAAATAAATACTAAAATTTATACTAAGAAAGAAGGAGATTATAACAAGAATATACAGAAAATAACATTTTATAATACAGGCATGACATATTTAAGAAGTAGATACCAATGTATTAAAATTCTTTTCTAACATAATTCCGTTTCTAGCTTGTTGCCTTTTCCAAGGAACATTTTATGTTCCCATGGAGAAAGAATATGATTCATCAGTAATAGCTCAGTGAGATTTAGTCAGGCTTTTTGTGTAACACTTTTGGATTTTTCTATTAAAACCACTTAAATGCCTGTATGTAAGGCAGGATTTAATCTTTTTCTAGTCCTTATTCTTATTACCCAATAGTAAAAGTAAGTTTATAAGATATATTATGCTAAAAAGCCAAAGAATGTATCATGTTGATTAAAACAAGTTAAAAACGCTTCCTTAAACATAGACATGAGGTTCTCACTTTAATCTGACATGTAGAAGGTGGAAACAGGAGAATCAAAAGTTCTAGGCTCGCCTGGGCTACATAACACCCTGTCTCAAAAAGTATCTCAGGATTAAAAATTAAGGGTAAATTATAATCTATTTAGTATTTGAATATTTCAGGTCTAAGTGTGGTTAAGGTGATGACATACACATAGCAATACTGAGATGTAAACCTGGCATATTATCTCATAAAGGAGTAACAAATGTAAAAATCATTAACTTTTTAAAATTCTCTCTACTATTTGAGAATTTTTGAAATTGTGTATGAGTTCAATAATTTTATATTTTTATTTTAATCATACTTTGAGGCTGACATTAATAACTCTCTTCATATATGTCAAGCGTATACATGACTACTATTCTTAGCAAATAATTTGATTTCTAGTTTCTTCCAGAAAATATTTTTTTAAAACTTTGCATTTTATTGAAATTCCGTAAACAAACAGGGAACTAAAACTAGTCTTTTCGAAGTTAGGGAAAATGTACAAATATCCAAATTGCTTTAAAAGAGTGGTTCTCAATCAGTGGGCTCTGACATTCTTGGGGGGGGGTTCTCATATACATATCAGATATCCTGCATATCAGACACTTAAATTATTATTCACGACAGTAGCAAGATTCCAGTTACAATGTAACAGTGAAAATAATTTCATGGCCAGAGGCCACCACAACATGAACAATATGGAAGACAGCCAGTGTTTATTAGAGCTCCCCACTTCATCTTCTTCCCTCCTTATCAAGGATTATTTGGTCACTGCTGCTGTCGACTAGAGATCTCTGCCGCACATATGTTCCTCATGGAAAGTGCCATCGTACTTAGTCATGTTTCTGTGGCTACCATTTTGTGCCTTGGGGAGTGCTTTAGAAACGTAGTCCCAGTCTGCCAGGTAAAGAATGACTGATCAAGATCCAGAGAATGTGGGAGGAAGGACACCTTGAAGGTGTGGTGAAAACAAAGCTTAGTACGCAGGGTTCAGGCTGGGAAGGATTCTTTGGATTTTGTTGGGGCTTTTTATTTGTATGTTTTGGGGGTGCTGGGGGGAGTTTGAACTTATTTACTTTTTAGTTGATACTCTCAGACATAAAAGCACCAGAAAAAAGCTGAAAAGAAACTCCTCGTGTTTAAGTTGTAACAGCTTTTCATATTTTATCAAATTTGTCACAAGGACTCTTTGTTCTTTTCTGTTGATGAATGCAAATCCCATGCATAAGGTTGTTCTGTTTCACAGATGTGTGTGTATGTGTGTGTATACATATATATGCATATATACATATGCCTATATACATATATGTGTACATATGTTTGTATATGTGTGTGTTCAGTGGCTATATGTGCTGTTACATGATAATGATATAAAAACTGAGCAGAATCTAACATAGTTCCCTAGATCCTTGAATACTCACATTTTCCAGTTAATCAAAAACTCCAGGGGTACCATTCTTAAAGAGTGTGAAAAGGTAATGAGCATCCAAAGTCAGAATACCTTGGAATAATCTAAATACACATGTCACTTGATCTAGAGGCCAGAGTCAGAAATACAGATTAAATATGAAATATCAGGAGGGAGCTGTTGAGAGCACAATCGTTCAAGAGTATCTCGAAGGTGGAAGGAGCATGGTGGTAAGGAGTGGAATCGTTCTGGTCAAAAACAAGTTAGAGAGTGAGGACCTCAATTATAAAGCCACAGAGAAGTCTTCTATGTCCATAACTTGTATCATATTGAGCACTACATGACAGAAAGGAAGCCATGCTGAGACAATGATTTCAGCAGTTTAAGATATGACCAGAGAACCAAGCCATGTTATATGAGTGTGACATATCTACTGAAAAATTGGTTTTGTTTCCAAATTTTGTGGTAGCTTGACAACTGTGGAAACTTACAGAACAATGAAACATATAGATATAGATATAAATAGAAATACCAGAAAACCACTTTAGAACTCTTAAAAATAAAATCACCACACCATTGTAACGATGCCTAACACAATTAACAAGAGAGCTTACTAACTTCAATATATCGGGTATTAAAGAACAGGAAATCTTGGCTGTTGTGTACTATGTTCATCAGATTCTCATGAGTCAACAATGACAACTAACAAAGTGTGCCCTTGTGCTATTGAGAACCAAATGTAAACAACTTACATAAAGATTTGAATCAAATCTCTATAAAACCTGAAGTCTGTCTGTAATTCTGAAATTAATCAGTTTCAGAGTTATAATCAAATGACTATTGAGAATAAATTGCTTAGAACATGTTGAATCCTGTCAGAATTATCTTCTTTTCATTGGTGAGTTTTGAATGGATTCAGTGAGTCATTCATTTAAAAGTAAGTATGTGGCATTGGCATCACTGAATACAAGCCTCTCCCAAAGGTACCTTTACTCTCCCAGTCTCTTTAATAACAACCTATCACATCCTCAGGTACTCCTTGCAACTCAAAGTTGCTCTTGCTTTTTTTCAACTGAATTGGAAAAAGATTTAGACACCTATGGAAAAGAGCAATGTGTCTTTATTCTGATAATAATTTCACAGGTGTTTGGCTGGTTATTTTCAGAACTTAGGAATTTTGTTATAAAATTATAAAGAGCCTCATTGTTTTCTAAGCATTGTTTCAGTTACTTCGGATAAATTCACTGTTTAGCTATAAATTTTTGGTCGAATTCAGGATAAGTCTCACTGGACATTTCTTAAATTGTAGCCATGTAGACCCTGGAACTGAGTCCCTGAAGTACTGTGATTCTTTCAGGATCTTCTCTAGACATTATTGCCTTTGGAAAGCCTTTCAAGATTCTGTGGACACAAGACATTTTGTGTATCTCACTTGTATTAATTAATCCCTAATTCCTGAAACCACACAATTGCTGATTTCCAGGCTTGACTCTTGCAAGCTGTGGCCCATCCTAGTTTAGGGCAGATATTTTGTGTATGTTTGTTAACAACAGAAGCTATGGCGATTGACACTGGCTTGGAACATAGAGCAATCAACATGATCACTCAAGCTTGACATGTTAAGATATTCACATCAGTTGCTCTAAATTTGTGAGTCACAGGTATTATAAAAGTTTTTCAAATCATAAAATTATATCCAAATAATTATATAGCTGAATGTGTGTGTGTGTGTGTGTGTGTGTGTGTGTGTGTGTGTGAACAGTGGCTCTGACTTGCGGTGGCTGCCACCAAGAACTACTGAATGACCCTCTGGATAGAGGTGTCATGTTCTCTAATACTTCCATATAGGACTATTTTTCTTGATCTTATCCCCACTTTACAGCACAGACACCTTCATTGTGTAGCTTGTGTGCTGTGCACACACGTTCATTTTTTCTTTTAATATACTGCCTTTTTTTTCCTCATTGACCATCTGAAGGCAAGACGGGTCACCAAAGCTCTACTGAAATCAAACCAAGGAAGTCAGGCCAGGGTTCTCGCTCTTGCCATGTCTCCATCTACCCAGGGAAACTAATCATACTTGTCTCTGTATGTAAAAAATAAAAACCTTTAAGACATTCAAAAACAAAAAAGAATGAATGAAAGAAAAGAAACCTCAAGCATATTATCCAGTTGGCAGAACATTATAAAGGAATACGCACCTCTGTTTAAATGTTCAAAGTGCGGAAAAATATTGTCCAGCACTTGGAATTCAAATCAGATGTGACAGGAAGGTGCTCTACCTGAGCTATAACCCTACCCCATGAAAAGAGTTTTGAAATGTTACTAAACTTATAGAAGCCCTGTCATTACATAGTACCAATTTCACACTATAAATAATAAAAAATAGGAAAGCCATTCATAGGCTTCTGATGTAATTTAATATAGAGGATATTAAAATCTCATATTTAAATTTGTGGTCTAGGAGATAGATAGATGGATAGATAGATAGATAGATAGATAGATAGATAGATGATCAAGAGATAGACAGACAAATTTAGATAAATATGAATCTGGAAAAGTGTACATCAAAATATAGTAATAATCCCCAAATGGTTGAAATAAATAACATCCACAGCAGTTTGTCTTTATTTTCCAGATTTTAAAGATAATCAGAGTCTATACCTCCCAACACGATACAGATAGATAACTGTAGATATAGATAAGTAGATAGACATGTTTATATGCATATACTACTTGTGTACACATTTATGCACACATGCTTTCATAAAAAGTATTTCCATAGGGCACGGTACATTATAATGAGAGTTAGGAAAGCAAGTGTGCAAACCACTGAATTAGGTGAGTGCAGAATGATAGACTAACTTCTGTAGCATGTGCCATGGATTAGAGTTTTGATAGCTTTGTAAATTTTCAGTCACCATAGAACAGAAGTGACTTCCTTGAAACCTTTTAAAAGCTGTATAGCTGCTGGTAATTGGCTTTTGGGAAGGAAAGAATGCATTAAGCTTCAATTTTTTTTTCATGTTTTGCAACAAAATCATGCATTGTAAAGCTCTTCAGTATGTCAGCACGACTGTCCAAAGGCTGTCTGTAGTGACTGGCTATATTTGCCAACCACTGTCGGAATTGGTCTCCAAATGTCAAAAATATTGAGAAAGGCAGCTGCTTTCAGCAAACATGGATCTATTTCCCCACCTAGAAATACTACATTTTTTTTCAGAATGTGTTACTGTGAATCTCCCCACTTCCAAATGCAAATTTCACCACAGCTTCAAGTAGACAAACAAACAAAAAAAAAAAAAAAAAAAAAGAAAAGAAAAGAAAAGGAAAAAAAAGAAAAAAAGCAAATGCTTGAAGCTAATGTATCGTGCTATGAGAACTTCCAACACTAATGGCACTGCCGTTTCCTGGAACTCTGATTATGAAAGCAGCCCAACATTTCACAGCGGCTCTGCCTTGCTGTGGCTGCCACCATGGGCTATTACATAACCCTCTGGGTGTAAGTGTGATATTTTCTAACACTTCACTCTAGGGACTAGTTTTCTTGATCTGATTCCCGTTTTGCCACACATACCCTGGTGTTGGGCGGATTATGTGCTATGCATATGTATTGATTTTTTGTTTTAATTTAGAATTTTAAAACATTTCTTCACCCAGTTGGCAGAATAGAAGCATTTCACTTACTATACAAAAATCTGCTCATCTATCTGAAATGCTTTTATGGAAAAAGTATTTCTAAGCATACACACACACACACACACACACACACACAGAGAGAGAGAGAGAGAGAGAGAGAGAGAGAGAGAGAGAGAGAGAGATTTGATTTTTCAAGTGTAATTCATTTTTTAAGACAATTCTAATGTTAGAATTTATGTAACCCTTTGATTAAAATTTAACAAATTCTCAGTAATAAAAATTATTATATCCTTAAATCATTTTATATTTACAAAAAAGAAAATGAAGCATAAATCAGAAAAAAATCTAATTAAGGTTATTTAAGCATAATCAAATTAAAAATGGAAAAACATTTTTTAAAGTATAATATTGATATTATATATATAATAATATTTGAAGGGATATTATTTATATTTTATAATTTAATGGTTCTATTAAACAAACATAATTTTTGAGACCCTACAATGGTGAGGAAATGGGATGGGTCAGGAAACTTTAAATTACTTATACATCTTTGTATAAGTATCATCTTTGTATATATAAGTAATAGTATATGTCTTTATTCAAAGACTCTTATTATTTTCCTTTCTGAGCAGTTCTCAAATAAGAATTTATCTTTTAGTTAATTCATACATAAGGAAACATTTTACTGTTTTGTTCCTTCCTTATTTGACTCCATTTTCTTTCTTTCTTTTTTTTTCTTGATGACCTTGAAGCAGAAGTTAGAAAACCACTGTCCCTACCTGGCATAGAGATGTTCCAAGACTTGACGTGAACAACAACAAAAAAAAGTATTGAGAGAACCCTAGTCAGATTTCCCAACTGGGGCGTAGCTTGGTGGTACGGTGGGCAGAGCATACAAGAGCCCAATGTGCAACATCCAACTTCTCAGAAAGAAAACAATGCAGGATGTGAGATGAGTTCTCTGGCTGCCCTACTCTAAAGGCATCAGCAAATGTTTGCCCATAGAAAACCTTACAGTATAAAGAGAGTCTAGCAAATGGTGTCATTGCTAACCTGCGTGAGGAACCCAAACCTTTCTGGATGCTGTAGCTCCTGGATTCCTTTCACTGAAACATAATTTCATCTGCATCTTCTCTCAGCTTACTCCTGTTGTACCCGAGGGATGACAGAGCAGGATGCTGTTGTCGGATGCTTCTGAGCACTTGGAATGAGACTAGGCTAGAGTGGCGAAATGCTGACTTTTTCACTGGATTTAGTTTTAAGTGATCTAAATTTATATTTAAAAGTGGAAATAACATGTGTATTTCCATGTGTATTTCTTTCTATTGAAATAGTTATGTTTGTATATTATTAGGTTAAATAAAATACTTTATCAATATTTCTGTCACCTGTTTACTTAAAATTCGTTTTCACATTTCCCTCTTTCTGTTCCTGGTTCTCTTTTCACTGTGGTTCCTCCGAATTTCCTAAAAGGAGAACGTGGATGTCCAGTACTAGATCTTCTTTCTTGACTTGGATCATGCAGTTATTTGGAAGCAGTCAGAGCTTTGGCAAATGAAAAGGTTTTAATGTCTTTACAGACAGGGATCACATGTTTGCCGCAGGGCTAACAAGTCTGAGAAGTCAATGTCTCATCGTCACTGGGGCAGGCATCAAGCAAGGACTCGCTTCTCCGAGGAATCTCTTGCAGATTCTCTGCAAGAAGCGGAGCAGTAATGGACACGAAAAGGTGAAGACACAAAGACCTAACTGTTCACAGTGGGAGTTCTTTGTTTTCAACTCCTTGTGTTTTCAAATGGTGTGGGATGAAACCGGAGCCTGTGTGCTAAACACAGATGCAATTCTGAGCTCAGCTTTTTACGTTTGTGTTTGCTTGTTTGTTTGCCTGTTTTATCCTGTTGTTGTTCAGAGGATGTATATCAAGCCTGTTCTGACAATATCACACATTACCTACTCTGGATCTGCAGCCCTTCTTTGCTAATGCTCTTACCAGCCTGTCAGTCATACCTCCTGAATAGCATGCCTTACACATCATTGTTGACACCCTTTCTCTGACTGCCACATCCTTTCCGACTCGATTGTCCCTTCTAAATACCTGCATAGACCTACTCCTTCTTTGGGTCTTAGTTAAGTGACTGTGTGCCTTTACTTAGCACACCTCCCTAAACTTTCTCCTTTGTATTTCCTCTAATACTGTACGCCTGCTAGTGTGTCAGACTAAACTGCACACTTTGATTGCAAGGAAGGGCGAATATATTGAGGTCTCCTTGAGTAGTGCATTTAGAAATAACAATTTCGGGTGTTCAGAGAAATAACTTTCTTAGAGGTATTGGCATGACGAGGAGTCCATGAGGCATGACAAGCCCCTGGCAGGTTGCCTGGCTAGGAAACCAGTCCCACCTCACCCATGAACATCACACTGTGGGAACCTAGACAGAGCCATAGCTAAGGAACTGGGGACAAGTCCAGACTGTAAGCTACAGATAGAGAAGTCTAGTAACTTTTGAATACATGTCCTAGCAGGAATATAACGATATAGGCATTCAAAATTTGCCTACGCCCAATGACTATACTAGTGTTTCCATTGCCAAGGTTAGTCAGAAGGAGCAGGACAAGGCAGCCTGGTAAGGTGTATAGAGGTCAGCATCTGGACCACAGAGCGGGACTGCCAAGGGCACAAAGACTACTAATGGATTTTCTTCCCGTTGCTTTGCTTTTATGCCTCCTTACAAATTGCAGGAGAAAAATATTAAGTAGGTGAGTGCCTCTCTAAAGATCTTCACATTACTGCAATCAGGTTTAACTTTTAAGTCTTTGCAATGTTTTAAAAAACAAGCTGACCAACAGGGTAAGTATTTGTTCAGTCCTACATCTCAAATTAGGTTTGGAAATCACTAGTAACATTTTATCTGGTAACAGAGTCGTCTTGGCTCTCTGTCTTTGATAGTCTATTGACTGGAAGTCTCCTTCACAGTTTATAAAGAAGACAAAACGAGGTCAGAGATGCTTGGAATCATCATGCCTTCACCTTTGATTCTTTCATTTAATAAAAGCAAAATCAGAATATGTATCAGTGTTAAAATATTAAAATCTTTCTTTAACAAGTTAAAATTGAAATCATTGAACTAGAAGTACATCCCTCACCATGAAGCTGTGATGATAGCAACTGGAATAGTGCTACTTCTGCACTCTGAGAATCCCATGAACATGTGTTTGGGAAGGAGCTCGTGCCTAAAACTATGACTGTCTTTCATTTGAACTGAAATCTCCTTCCAAGGAAATAAGCACAGTCATGCAATAATTTTTTTATATGTATGTGTGTATGGTGTGTGCATGCATATTTATATTTGTATGTGTATGTGTGTGTGTATTTGCACATGCATGTGTGTGCATAGCATGTTTGTAAAATCCCAACGTTTATGCCTGATGTCTTTCTTGACAATACCCTACCTCATACTGAGGCAGAGTCTATCTGAACCTGGGACTCATCCTTTGGGCATGTCTGGCCATGCACTTGCTTAGGAAATTCCACCTTTTTGTATGTGGCAGACTAGATTACAAGCAGATTCCTGCACCAAGTTGGTTTCTGTGTGGGTTCTAATGATTCCAACCCCTGGCCTCACACATGTGGGATAAGTTCATTATTTCCTGAGCCATTACTGTACTCCCATGATAATTTGACCTGGTATGAATATTCGTTATCTGAAATGTGGGTGAATATTTGCTTGTACATACTGATAAATGTTGGATTAGGGCCTGGGCCTAAACTCTCAGTTCTTTTACATTTCATGCATACCTTATACACAAATTCTAAACATAATTTCTGCAATATTTTGACTGTGATCTATGATATGAAGTCAGAAGTAGAATTTTCCACAGGTAACAATATGTCAGCATTTAAGTGAGTTTCTGCTTTGAAATATTCCATATTCTAGGTTTTCATATTAGAGATTCCTACCCTTCAAATAGAGAAGGAAAGGGAGTGGAAGAGGAGGAGGAATAGCAATGGGAGATGGGTGTGCAGTAGTAAATCTGGATTAAAACCATGGAAAGCAAGGAATCTGTGCTCCTAAACTACATGGCTTTTCAAATTTCTTTGCAAGATTATATCAATTATGATTCATCAAAATAATTAGATTATTATTAATAGTAGTCTGATTATTATTAGTTTATTACTATGCTCTAAATATGAATCAATAATTATTTTATTGCTTTTCTTCATTAAAATGTTCTTTTAAATGAAAATTGTGCCGAATTTTAGTCTCTAAGATATTTTCTTACATTGAAATTATCAATATAAATTATTTAATACAATATATCATGTAATGTTCATGCATGCCCTAGAATGTCTGATACACAGAGGTGTGTATGTATAATTATGTGTGTATACACATAGGATTTTAAAGAATGTATTGCTTGGCATATAGCAGAAATTAAAATAATATTTATATTCATTTTTTATTTTAAATTATGAACGTGTGTGTGTGTGTGTGTGTGTTTGAGATTGCTTGTGGGTATGTATATATGAGTATAGGTGTCTGAAAAGCTAGAGGTACCAGCTCTGGATGGAGTTGGAGCTGCAGGTTGCAGATGTTTATGAGGTATCCAACACAGGGGCTAGAAATTAAATATGGATCTTCTGCAAAAGCAGCACAAGCTTTTTACTAATAAACCACTACTTTGAACCCCAAGACAATTTTTATTGATTTAATAAATAAACAAAATTTGTTCCAAATGCTGTCAATTACTCAGTTAGTTGTAAGTTGCACAGGAGGTTAATTGTAGTTGTCTGAAATCCTATTTTACTAAAAAGAAGCCATGGTTCTTTAGAGAAGTGAATGACTTTAAGTCCGGGGTAGGAAATATACAAAATGAACCCAAGGATCTTGTGCCAGAAGGCACGAGCATTATCAAGGAATATGAGGGTCATCTCAAAAGGTTCCGTAGTGAAACAGAAAGCCCTAAAGGAGATGCAGGAATGATTGCAGCAGCATCTGAAAGGACGACAACACGCTAAAATGGAATCCACTGCCAACCCTGCAAGTTAATAAGAATTAGCCAACTACCCAAGACAAAAGCAAGTGAGGCCCACCTATGAGCATTTATGAAATAGCAATCAGTAGCAATAGAGACTGCAACATTAAACTGTGTTCTATTATTTTAATTAGGAATACAAACTAAAATTTATTAAGGCATCATTTCCTTACCCAAGAATGACAAAAATTTAATATCTGATTTTATCAAATATTAGCAACAACATGGAAGATCTAAAAATGATGACAGATTATACTTTAAAGTCCTTTATGAGAAGGTGACTTAGTAGGGACAACTAACATTTTATGTTATATGTCCTAATAATCCTATTTCTTATATCTTCCTGGGAGAAAGAATTGAGGAGTTTGGTAGGGAGGCCTTCATGTTGCTGTTTCTGTGACACTGTTTTGAAATTCATATATAAATTATTTCAAAAGTATGTCTTAGAGCAAATATAAGATCCCACATACAGGGACATGAACTGGTAATCCTAGCACTGGGGAGGAGGCTACGCACACAACCTTAGAAATTATGTTTTAAACGACACAATGAGAAAATATGCAGTGATGTTTTATGTAACTTTAAATAGACTCACAAAACAATTTAATTTTGTATATGTTATAATTATATAGATATATTTTATAGGACTCGGGGGATCAAATATATACATTAGATGAGATAGGATTATGTTTGGGGTGTTATGACCATAAACCAAATATATACATAGTGCTTACATCATGTGTAGAAAAACAACATTGGAGAGAGTCTTAATGGATTTTGTTATTGTTTTCATGTTATACTACAGTCCTTAAGAAACAATTTGATGTATTGTAATCTTCAATAACATTTTAGGTGAACATTTAAGTGCCACTTACAGAGGAGAAAATGACACAGAAGTGATGGTGGATTTGTCTGATTTAACGGATAGTAGAGGGCGATCTCTCATTTTTCTCCTCCATATCACAGGGAAACACGGTCTGGGACTTCACTATATCAGAACGTCTTCGGGAAAAGATATATGTGAACTAAAAGATTTAGCATTTGTTAATCTTTGTTCACGGAGACTGCAAGTAGAAGTATGTTGAGGAGACAGTGGGGTGAAGAGATCTACCAGACCTAACTCCAAGAAAAAGCAGAATCTAGATGGTACAGAGCCAAAGCTCCTAGAGAAAATCCGAGAAGCAGGTGCTCAGTCAGAGGAGGTGACAGGGAAGGCCAGAATTGGAGCTCAGAAAGCAAGTCCAGGGAGAGGAAGTGGTCAGTAGAGGGCATGTGCTGAAAAAAGATGACAAGAGAGGGCTTAAATGTCATTGCAGCTTGATAACACGGAGCTCATTTCCTGCCGAGCAAGGAGTCTTGGTGAATAGAGGAAGCGGGGATCCAAATGCAGAAGGAGAAAGTATGACACGAGGGGGACTTAGTAATCTGCCACTCCCTCCAAATGCTAACCATGGCTCTGTCGTACAACATACATTTTTGAGGTTGCATAACCAAAAGACCTAGAAGCAGAGATCAAAAAGATGCGTGCACAGTATTGTTGACAGCAGCAGCATCCATAACAGCCCACGGAAGAAACAACTCAACCGTTCCCTGACGAGGAATAAAATGTGACCTTATGCATACAACAGAACAGTGTTCAGCCTTGAAAAGGAAAGATAGCTTGGACAGATGGTAGAAACTTATGGAGCTTATTGAAATAAGCGAGGTACAGGGGGACAAAGGCCATATGTGTTCATTTACCTGTGCTATCTAGAGTAGTCAAATCCTGGAAGTAGATGGTGGTTGCTAGGGAGTACAGGGAGGGAGCGGGGACAGGTTGTTGTTGAGTGAGCACTGAGTTTCAGTGTAGATGGATGAGAAAGTCCAGGGGTCTGATGGTGTTGGCGTTCTGCGGTGAGGACGTACTTGATGACTTCGAACAGTGCACATGAAACGGCTAAAATCTTGAGATCTGTGTTACATTTTGAGACAAATACCGAAGGCGCGGAGGACTCAAGGAGAATTAGTATTGGCAATGACCTCGAAAATTTCAGAGGAAGCAAAAAGAGAGCAATAAGTTGGGTTAGGTCAGTCATGACGTTGTGAAGCTGGCAGAAGCCCAAGCACAGTTGCCAAAATAAAGTTCTTGTTGGAGAAGTATGGACACCAGCCTCTCAGATCAAGGGGATACTAGTGCTGATGAAAAAGGAGGTGATTGCAGTAGTCCACGAACTTACCCTTCAGGGATGTATTTCAAGATCTCCCCACAGCAGCGGCCAAAATCCTCCACCACCACCCCCCCCCCCGCCTGCCAATGTTTTCTCTTTATCCCTACATGAACCTGAATGATGCCACCATGAGATCTATTTTCTTCTTGAATTGCCAAGAACATTCACCTTTTCCGTTTGAAGGAATACTTCCTGTCTTTTGAAGTGGATAGAGCGTCACTGTTCTAGGATTCTGGGGTCGTGATTAGGTAAAATAGGGTGACTTCAGCATAGGCTCTAAGACAATGTGACAGGACGCTGATCACATAAATGGGGAGTACTGACTATGGGGGGTAGCGCCCCCAATGTGGGTCCACTGGGCACTCAAGTGATTCATGTTCTACACAACAAGCAGCTGAGATTTTTTTTTTTTTAAATCATGCTACGGAATTCTGGCAACTGAAAATCACGTATCATTTCTGTAATTTTTCGTGAAATGTTTTTGGCCTGTGGTTGGGCCCTTGTACCTGACACATTAGATAGGAAAACGACAGATGAAGGGCTACTACGGGTGCTGAGGAGGTGAGAGTGGGCCCTATTCACATCAGTGGCATTTCCTTCATGGATGATTCTGCCAGGAAGTCACTGAAGAATTCAAACCAAATTTTAGCTGATGACACTTAGGTGGTTATTGTCTGGAGTCTTTTGTTTGGGTTTCCTTTTGTGGTGTCTCCCTGCAGGCAGTTCCCTTAGCCTGGTTTATTCGATTCTACTTCTTGCCAATTCGCATTAAATACGTGTGTGAGTAAAATGCAAAATGTTCCCATTTTTAATCATTCCCCAACATCAGTCCTTTGGCTACACAGTTAAATAAAAAGCTTAGGGTGTGGGGTTGAGTGAGTCCTCTTGGGCTTTCCCCCAATCCTGTTAGCATATCTGTTATTGTTTTTGTTGTATTTGTGTTTGGCAGTCACGTTAGTGAGACTTTCTGGGCATAGCATCTGACGTGCCTAGGAGACAATCTCACATTAAATTCCTCAATCCTTTGACTCTTTCATTCTTTCTGCTATCTTTTGCAAGGGTCTTTCTTTGAACCATAGTTGCAGGATTATATGGTAGGTAATCCACTACAACCCTACACAAAGAACTACAGGCAACTAAGGAATACTGGCAGCTAGAGGAATAGTCTTTCCCAGGAAAGAGCACAACCATTGGCTAATCTAAAACCAAATCATCAGCCCTGAAAGCATACAAGTAATATTATGCAGGTAATACCTAAGTATTCATGAAAATATGTTAATAAACACACATATATGCATATAACAATTAACAAAAGGAGACTATGACCTTGATAAATAGTAAGGAGGGGATATGGGAGGGTTTGGATGGAAAAAACAAAAGGTGGAAATGACATAATTATATTACAATCTACAAAGAAAATAAATTACTTTTAAAGACCATAAAAAGAGAGAAAAAAGAAAAATAAAGAAAGCTTAGTATGATGCCCTTCACACAGTGGTTTCCAAAGTCCAGAAAGTGGTTCTTACAATGTGTGAAGCTTTGCATAATTTGTTATTCTTGCAATCCACCCCCTTCTCTTCCCCAATAAGCAAGTGAAGGTGGGAGGAAGTGCTACCAGTTGGCTACCATTGACTTATATTATCTGTCAGACTGTGAATCTGAAAGAACACGTATGTATATAGGAAATACACATGCACAACCATCTGCATAGTTGGTTGTTGTCTATAGCTTATACTTTGGTTAGCCCTTCCCAATATTTGTAAACATGTCTTTTTTCAGCCATCTTCTTTTCAGCTATTTCCGTTTGCTCTCCTTACCGGTAAGGAACTCAGCCATCGACATGTTCAGCGACACAAGATCTGTGCCTGTTTTTCACTCTTGTGGCTGAAGTTGTGAGAGATTGTGGATAAGTAGAGGTTTCATTTCTGCAGTGCTTTATCTACATGTAACAGACCACTGCCATGGGAAAGGAAGTCTAAGACTTACAGGTAAAGAACCACTACCCCAGTTCTGGGAAATTGCTATCTTACTCTCTCTCTCTCTCTCTCTCTCTCTCTCTCTCTCTCTCTCTCTCTCTCTCTCTCTCTCTTTCCCTCCCTCCCTCCTTCCCTCCCTCCTCCCTGCCTCCCTCCTCCTTCCCTCCCTCCCTCCCTTCCTTCTTCCGCCACTGGGGTCATACTCCAATAACTTTAAATTAATTATATCTATTAAAGCAAGCTTATGTGTCATTTGTCAGCTCTTCCCTTTCTTACACAGAACAGCATTTTTTTCTGGTTGTGTGTTTCTGTAAGTATCTTATAGCCTCAAGCAGCTTTTTCCTTATACAAGTGGGCACTACTTGACAGAATATAAACTTCAATGACTCGACTTCTCTAAATTTTTAAATAAATATGCAAATACATTAATTACATATGAATGAATGCACACATTATAGTCCAGCTTCCACGATTATAAGGGCCTCGTGAACAATTTCTCTTCTCTGCAGAATTTGTAAAGCGTAATGACTGGTATTTTGCAACTTCCTCTTTCTGTGCACTATCCCTTTGCAGAGCAAAAGCTCTGTGCTTTTGCCACTTGTGAAGAGAGTCTGGCAGAGAACGGAGCTCTCGGAGGTGCTGCCCGTCAAACACGGATGGAGTAGAGAGACCAGCAGTAGTAAACAAGTCCCAGAGGTAAGAAGAACATGCTACTTGTTACTTTTAATTTTATTGTTTGGATTTCTAGTTCTATGCCAATGTCATATACAATGTTATGCATGCTGGCCAGATTACACACTAGCCTGTGTTAGCCTGGTACTCCTCTCATGTAAATAGTAGAAATTTTTAAGTGGACAAGGTTTAAGCAATTTCCCAAGTTTTAGTTTCAAATGTAAGCTTTTACTAAGCTGTAAAAAATTAAAGGTTTTCTTTAACCTAAAAGTTATTTTAGCTACAAAATAATAATAAAAAAAACTATCTTCCTTATTTATAGGTAGCCCCACATACAGCTACCTGCTGGATAAATTTTTGAATTAATAATAAATTCGTCTTATTTTTCCCCCAGCAGTTGATTCCTAACATTCAAAAATCCTCCAACAGTCTCTTATTCTTTTTATGCTTCATTTATTAAACAGTTTTCTTAAAAGAATATATTTCTTTTTACCTGCTATAAAAACAATGTTATTTAGCATGTAGTATTTGGGATTTTTCATATTATTACATTATGATACTTAAATTTTGAAAAATGATTTGAAATGTAAATCTAGTACATGATTTTAAAATCGAAATAAGTAAATTTAACTTTCCTAATAAGAACGTATTTATGATAATTAATAGAGAAAAAACTAGAACAAAGATAATTCATATTAGTAATTACAAATCAAACTACACTAGTTTTATGAGTCAAATCTGAAAACTGTAAGTCGTGTAGAAAATATCCTTTTCCCATTTGTGCCACTGTGAGAAGCTGGCTGTCCAAGCAAACTCTATTTAACAGTGTATTCAAATATGGAAACTTAACAATGTTCCTTTTAGGACCTCTTGGTTTCCTCAAGTTTGCTAAAACCCTTTATAGCACACTGAAGTTAACAAAGAGTTGAGGAAGAACAATGGCGCTCGCTCAAGAGTGCCGTTCAGTTACACGCTTGTGGTTTGCTTGCATGGTTTGCCTGTGGAAATTCACAAAACTTAAGTAATTTAAGGAAACACCACACATTACATATTCACTGTTTGAGATTTGTTGAAATAAACATCTCGGACTTGCCTATCTGAGATCACATTTAATTTTACTTTTAAAATAGAATATCATGGCCTCCAGCAAAGAAAACCCACACTATCTCATTTCTTGCTGGATCTTGTTTTTATTGTTTCTGAGCAGTGATGTCTTCCTGGTTCCGTTGCAGCTTCTGGTACCTATTGACTTTTTAAAACTATTTTCACATACTAGGTCCTAATCGTCTTCACTGTTTTTTGTTTTGATTTGATTTTGGGTTTTTTTGTTGTTGTTGTTGTTTTATGATAGACTCAGGAAAGCAAATGTTTCACATAGTAAATTCAGGAAAGTAATTGATAATGAAAGTTGGACATTTTAACCAGAACTTAGAGTAAGTTGAGAGTTGAGAATCCCATAACATTGTGCCTCTTCATCTTTAAGTCTCACACGCTAACTCAATAATACCTCTACTCAAATTTGGTTATGTTACTGCAACAATACTATTTCAAATGTCTACTTTATCAATACCTATATTTTCAAATATCTGTACATTTAACTATGAGATATTTAGATATCATGAACTACTAAGTATTGTGAGTATGTTATGAGACACTACCATGAATATTGGATATTGGATAAGAACCAAGAAAAAAATTACGGAATAAGCTGATCACCACTGTAACCCAGTAAACGAAAGCCAAGGCTGTAGAGAACATGCTGTCTTGTTGGCAGGGCAGATTCGTTGTTGATGTGAATTATAATAAGTCTGAATTAGCAGCCTGCTTCTAGATTGTGGAACATAAGTTTAGTATTTCTTCTTTGAAAACAATCTATTTACTGACAGGAAACATAAGTGCTTGACTGGCTGTTTCCAGGAGACATGTGAATGTTGAAGGGTGATACTGGATAATATTAGCATTGTGTTTCTTCTCTCAGAGACTCACTTAGGCAGAGCATTTAAAGTCTGACCCCAAATCAAAATGTTTTCAGTGCATTTAGAAAGAATATTATAATATATTTTCAGAAACAAATGTTAACTTTTGAGAAAGATAAATACACACACACACACACACACACACACACACACACGTACACGTTTCAGTGTTTTGTTAGATTCCATTCATGTGATACAATTGTTGGAGATAGGAATGGTTGCTGAAACTGCCTAGATGCTGTAAACCAAATCTTAAGAAGACCCAGTTTGCAACATGTGGGAGATGCTTCAGGGATGTGTGAGATCGAAGCTCCAGAGTTGATACTGATTAGCTCAGAGTGAGGAGGTGTTTCCTTTCTTTCACACACTGACCAGCCCCAAATTGCCCACTGTGGAAGAAAGTGACCTGCTTGTCATGAGTGTTATCCTACCCTAACCAGTAGCCAAATGTATTTTTCAAAAATTATTTTACTTGGAAACACTAAGACTATTTTTCTTTTGTATAAATGGGTAGACTTCCAAAAGAACACTGGAACACTATGACCTCCTTTTTCTTTTTTTCTTCCTCCCTCTTTCTTTCTTTCTTTCTTTCTTTCTTTCTTTCTTTCTTTCTCTCTCTCTCTCTCTCTCTCTCTCTCTCTCTCTCTCTCTCTCTTTCTTTCTCTTTCTCTTTCTTTTTTAAATTTTTTTCTTTCATGTTTTGTTTTCCCTTCATTCAGCCATTATCACATGGGCAAGAATAGAGAGAAGAAACTACGTTGTCTGATAGAATACGATTTATATGCACATGAAAGGAAATGACATGATTTGAATTTAGAAATCTCTGCTTTAAAATATTTGGGTCTTTTGCTGGACAGTGGTGGTACACACCTTTAAACTTCCCACTGGGGACTCAGCGGCAGAGGGATCTCTGAGTTTGAGGCAAACAGTCTACAGTATGAGTTCCAGGACAGTCACAGCTACACAGAGAAACTCTATCTTGAAAAACAGAAAAAAAAATGCATGTGTCTTCTAGCTTTTCAAAACCACATGACCTTGGACATTCCCATTTTTTTATTAATGTAGCTTACAAATAAGTGCCAAACCTTAAGATATTTAAATTTACTATATATGCACAATATGTTCTGAGTAAATGGCAACATTATTATGTTTACAAAAATGTACACTGTGAATAAATGCATTCAAAGAATGGGAGTATCAATCTACAAAATTATTTATGTAAAAATAAGATATAAGCAAACCCATTTTGTTTCTGAATATATCCATCTTTACAAATTCAGTGCCATAGAGTCTAATTTACACATCTGAGCTGAAGTAAAAAAAAGTTGAAAGTATTATATCCTGGCTTTTACATTTCTAAAAAATGTAAATTTTCTTTTGGGAATGACCATTACATTCTCTTGGGTCTTAGAGTTAATGTTGTCCATGTTCCTTCCAGTTTTATTTTCATCATTATAAACAAAACTGAAAATGGTTTTCAATTTTTTATTTGATATACTTTTCTTTTAATATTACTGAGAAAAATACTACTTTTTATTTTAAAATCCAAATCCAAGGGTATATAGCATGTCATTAGAATTGATAAATTCAGAAATGTCATAAGTAAATAAGAATGAAGTCAGCCTGCTGGTATGAGCACCTGGATTGGAACAACTTTCCTTCCCCGTTAACATTGCATTTACAGATATTTCATTGTGAGCCTTTACTTTTGCCTTATTTTGTTGTTACCACACCCTCAAAACTCTCTTCACCTTGGAAACAAGTGCTGTCATGTGGCCTCTGAGAACCTCATTGCAGCCGGTTTTGATTCTGGATAATATCGTAGACACTCATGAGCACACCTCAATTCACTTCATTTGTCTTTTCACAAGAAAATAATTCTCAGCGAGTTATTTTGTCCATTTGTTTCATGGCAGAAAGAGCTGAACAAGAAGAGCCACAAAGTTACTCTTCTCGGTAAGGCTGCCAAGCAACGAAGAATTTCTCTGCTTCAGATACTCGCCAGCAACTTTTACTCACTATTTTTTTTTAACTTTTACTTATTTTCAAAATCCTGACTTGAGTGGTTCACACGTGTAATCCCAGCAGAGAATTCCTATGATTTTTGAGACCGCCTAGGCTATGAGTTTGAGGCTGGATAGGAAGTGAGAGCAGGCCTTTAAAACTAAAAGTAAAAATAATTCCAAGCTTTAAAGTATCATAAAATACTTTAATGGGCATCTGTGCATCTTACCCCTTTTTGTCTCAAAACACAAGTTTCTTTCCGTTACTATTCATTTTGTTCTGCCCCTCTAAGAAGTCCCTTGACTTCTGTGTGCAGTCACTAAGTGTACAGTCTTTCTTAGCAGATATATACAAGGTCTACTTCATAAATCTGTGCTCAGAGTTACTGTTCTCTAATCTCTGTCTCTATTTAAGTTTTGCTGTTTAATAATATCCTTTATAACTTTATCCCTCCAGTAATCAATTCAATCAAGAGTTGATGATCACATTTAATTGTTACTTCTCTTTTTCTTTTTTAATTGGCAAATAAAATTACTTATATTTATTGTGCACAACATATTGTTTTAAAGTATGTGTATATTTGGAATGAATAATTTTAGGTAATTAGTCTATATATTATTCCACATATTTATTTTATTTTATTGTTAAAGTACTCACGTTATTCTTTCTTGGCAATTCCCACAGATACTATACAATACAACTAACAGTCATTATGCTGAATGCTTTGCCTTCTTGCTCTCTTTGGCTTGGAAAAATTTCATACTACTGTCTTTAGAAAAATTAAAAAATTTAAAGGATATAATCTTTCACCAACATTTTTCTTTACCTTTGAAAATTTTTGTAAAACAACTATATTTAACTGACATATAAAACAGAAACTGTACACACCTGAGAAATGTCTTACATGTAATATGTCTGTCCATGAATAAATTGTGTAATCTTCAAATCAGGGTGAGCATATCAATCTAAATACTTATTATTTCCTTATGGGGAAAGTATTCAAAATCTCTTCTAATAATTTTTTTTAACAATACATAACTATTATCCATAACAATCTTAATTTTGCTAGCATGTTTCCCATGGAGTGTATTTCTGGTATTGCCTCCTGTTTGGGGTGATCATTCATTTTCTGACATCACCTCCTATGCTTGCGCGTGGTTTCCAAGTTACCGTAGACCGAAGAATCTTTTATTTCACACTTGTTCATTTATGTCTTGGTTTATGTGTCTGGTATAGGTTCAAGGAACTTCCAGCTTTTGCCGTGACTTGTAATTCTTTATTGCCTAAATTATTTACTGTCAAGTTTTACATATGTGACCATCAGAACTTCATTCATTCTGGTTTCTCTGTCCTTATGACGCTCATCTACCATTATTAGTGCGCTTTTTCTTTTGGTGTAAAAAGTTACCCTAAGCAGCTACGACTTCCTTCCGGTTGGATTGCTAGAGTCATTCATCATTTCTTTGGTTGGTGGCGCTATAAGACATGGTCCCTGCCACTCTAGTGGTTTTGTTCCATGACCCTTGTAGTGGGGTATAATAGTGTAAGTGCACATGTGCCAACACAAACATATAAGTATATATGCATTCATCAACATAAAGTATATATGCATTTATCAACATAAAGTATATATGCATTTATCAACATAAAGTATATATGCATTTATCAACATACACATGTGAAAACTTTCCTATCTGTGCATACATTCCTATATATTTTGGGTAACCTGAGCTCATTCTGTATCATTAGGTAAATCCATCTTCATAGGTCTTTTTTCTTACCATCTCCTTTGTGTGTTGTTTATTCTTTCATGGGGAGATGCCTGTGGCCTGACAAAATTGGCATTCTTATATATTGACCCAGTTCTATACCATACAGGGAAAATAATTTCAGAATTTCTACTGAAAAGAGAACCCAGAGATTCTGTGCTCTTGTTTGCCGTCCTCCCCACAACCACCAGATAGTTGTTTACAAATTAGTTGGCTCAGGGCTTCCTTCCTATGTTCTACTCCCTTTCCTATCAGGGCAACTCTACTATTAATTAAGCTTGTTTCAATTTAGTTCTACTTTAGGGAGATTTTAGCATTTACATTCTTCTTGATTTTATTTTTAGTTTCACTAATTTGTTAAGTGTTTTCTTTGTTTTTCAATTTGACACAACAACTTGCCACAGCCAGTTATACTCAATACATTCTGACTTAAATATTGTGGCTATAGTTCAGCAACACCTGCTTAAGTTATTTTGGGGGATTTGTTTTTTTTATTTTAATATTTTTATGTTAGCATGTTTATATTTTGTATTAGATCAAATTGTTATTTTAATATTGCAAAAAACTGAAAACTCCAGACAATAAAATGAATACCTGTAGCCATACTGGAAAACTTTATTGATTTATAATGCCCCAGTTTTTCTTTATGCTGAATGTGCACATGGACTCACATTTGCAGAAACCATTCTGTAATGAAGAAAACTAGAAATCATAAATCTGCACATTCTATACACACTGAAAAAATCTGTCACCCTATCTATAATACTAGAACACCCCTTTACTAAGACCTCCCATAGACTACTCGTGAATTTATAGCTATAAACATAACCTAATGTTTGTGTTAGGGAGACAAAGATTCATTTTTCAGCTTCCATTCATTACTTACTGACTGCGATCTCAGGTTACTTGTTTTTTTCTCTTCCAATACCCAGCCTCAGTGTTCCAAGATCATTGACCCAGGTGACTCTCTGCCCCAGCTAGAGTAATTATCACAAATCAGCACCCTTATCCCAGTTACTCAGCTGATTGACGTCCTTATCTTCAGCTGCTCTTCACCTATTGGAGGGATTGTGAACAAGGCCCAAAGCAAGTCTGGGTGGGCTCTCCTTCCACACTGTGCGCACAATATAACGCAACAAGGCAGCCTTTGTTCCTGTAGCCCCCTAAGAAACTCTTCACTCTTTTTGGAAGAAAACCAAAATCTTAGATGAGGCTTTGTTTTGTTCTCTACATACCCACCCTTCCTCATAGCTTACTCTCCTTACTCTATTCTTTATTTTCTAACTACGGCATGCTCCCAGCTAAGGGTTCTTTCACGTGTCATTTCTCTTTCTCCAGCATGTTCTTCCCATACACTGGGACTCAACAGCTTATTCACACCTCAGCGCAAACATTCCTCTAGGCATTGTCTCTCATTACCAGCTTCCTGTTTAATTGCAGTAGACTGCCTAACAGCTCTCTGCCATTTTCTTGCTTTCATTTTTGTTATTTGCTTGAGGTCCGGCCTCAGTATGTAGCTCAGACCAGCCTAGGTCCTGATTCTCCTACCTCAACCTCCCAACTGCTGGAAATATGGTTGCAGCGCACACATGTCACTGGGATCTGTCTTCCTTCCTTCCTTCCTTCCTTCCTTCCTTCCTTCCTTCCTTCCTTCCTTCCTTCCTTCCTTCCCTCCTTCCTTTCCTCCCTCCCTCCTTCCCTCCCTCCCTCCGTCCCCCTCTTCCTTTCTTCCTCTTTACTATTATTAATAGCAAATACAATTTTATTCATTGTTTGTCATTTTGCTTTTCAGACAGAGTGAGTCTCCCTGTGTCGCCTTGGCAGATCCAGAACTCACTATGTTAACTAGACTGGGTTCAAATTTGCAGTGATCCACCTGACCCAGCCTCCTGAGTGTTGAGATTAAGGAATGGGCCACCATGGCTGGTTTTAAATTGTTTCAAAATGTCTGTTCTTTTCTGTATATTTTTTCTTACTAGACCACAAGCTCCTGATTTATATATGCTATGTCCCCAGTTTCTAGTAAATTGTACAGTATGTATTCCATGCTTCATAGGTAAATGATGACTAAGTCCAATATTTCACCATTTCTGAGTCACACATACAAATCAACCACACAAAATAGAAATAGCTGCATCCCGAGGTGGCTTGGGGGAAGCCTTGGTTATGGCTGTGCTCGAAGCTTCCATGCAGTTGTCAGGTGGAGAAACTGTTCATGTTGAGTCAACGGAACTGAAACCGAAATGTGGCCCCAGGAGACAGTAAATAGACCAAGATGTTCAGGGTTTTTTTTTTTTCTCTTTCTCTCTTCCTGTGTTGGCTTTTTTCCACTGAGCTAAAAACAGACACGTTCACAGTGTCTCTCACTAGCATTTCAGAATCCCAGAGGGCAGGGTAATACTCTGTGTTGCTTTCCCCACTGTCTCCAACTTAATACCCACCCTACCACCAAGAAATCCAAATGATACTTTTCTTCAACAGTTAGAGGTCATGGCTGTCCATAAACCTCTGTCAGAATGCTTTCCTGACTAAGCATGCTGGTTTTTAATGCTTCCTGGGTCCAGTTTTGATTTTGAAAATGATTACAAAGCTACTCTAGGGAAACTGACTTTCTTGTATGTTCAAAATGTAAAATGGAAAGAGGTAAACATGTGCCTTGGCTCTTGAGATTATAAGGCCCAAAATGATAAGGAGGAGGAGGAGGAGGAGGAGGAGAAAGAGGAAGAGAAGGATAATGAAGATGATGATGAGGATGAGGAGGATGATAAAGAGGAGGAAGAGGAGGATAAGGATGAGCATAAGGATGCTGAAGAGAAGCAAGATAATGACAAGGAGGATGAGGATGATGAGGATGAAAAGGATGCGGAGGAGAAGCATGATGATGAGGAGGAGGATTATAGGAGGAGAAGGTGGAGGAGGATGTGATGATGATGATGAGGTACTAGACATTTTTTGTACCATCATTTTTCAGGTGTTTCATATTATGTATCAACTTAATATTCTCAACGATTCTGTAAAATCAGAGCTATTGTTCACATTTTTCTTAAATAAGAAAAACATACAAGTTCAGGGATTGGCTTGGTGGATAAAGTCACAAGACTTGATCCTGGCATATTGATCTCCAATTGGAATCTTCAGTGCGTTATGACATGGCCTCTACTACTTAGGTTTGATAAGGACAGCAGGCCAACTTCTGGTTTGGACGCAGGCAAGGATCTGACATTTGCAGCTCTGACTTAGAGAAGCTCTATGTAGGTCAGCACTGTGTCCACAGTGAAGGCTTTCTTGGAGAATGGCACTCTAAATGACATAATTATATATTTATTTAAATTATAAATTTAAAGGGAAATTCCTGCATTATTTATTTAGATGCAGAAAAATCTACATTTACATAAAGTGATTAGATAAGATGAGATTAAGAAATTTCAGAGAAAATTCAAAGAAGTAAGAAGCAGTTCTAATAGTTGGTGACTTCACTATGGAGCCATATGAGACATATTTCCGTGTAGCATTCCTACCCCAAGAATTGTTAGGTGACACTAATGGCATGAGGTGACGATTTGGACTCATGTGAAAAATGTTGGTTTTCATTTTGAAGTACATTTCTCTGTGCACTTATGTGCCAAACTC
Source organism: Arvicola amphibius (assembly GCF_903992535.2). Classification (NCBI taxonomy): domain Eukaryota; kingdom Metazoa; phylum Chordata; class Mammalia; order Rodentia; family Cricetidae; genus Arvicola; species Arvicola amphibius. The sequence continues at coordinate 19,102,703 of NC_052057.2, read as the reverse complement.
TGCTTTGAGCAATGGTTCTAGAGGCAGAGAAGCGCTAATAATTTAGATCAGTGTCCATCCTCAAAGGGCCTGCAGTCTAGAAGGGAGAAGCACTGGATAAACCTGTTAAGTACAGGCTGGGCGGTGGTGGCGCACACCTTTAATCCCAGCACTCGGGAGGCAGAGACAAGTAGATCTCTGCAAGTTTGAGGCCAGCCTGGTCTACAGAGAAAGTTCCAGGGCAGGCTCTGGAGCTACAGAAAATCCCTGTCTCAAAAAAACCAAAGATGCAAAAAACCAAAAGCAAAAACCAGTTAAGTATGTACAGTACTTTCCAAAGGGTCCTTAGGGTAGTGACTATATCCAGTCTGTTCAGCAGAGTTAAATAACAGAGACAATGGGGAAGGGGTTTTCCCTGTCTGGGCACTTGAGCTCACCTCTTTAAGAAGATGATATTTAAGGCAATAATAAGATCAAAGAAGGGTCATTGTCAGGTCCAGGGCAGGACTGAACTTGAAATATCAGAAAGCAGAATGGAGTCTAGGTCTTTGAGTGTCATGTCAGAGAAATCCCTTGAACTGGTACTCAGAAAAGATTGAAACTTCTAAATCGGGGGCTAAGAGACAACGTTGTATACTGGGCACAAACATTTGCAATGATGTACATATACATGTGTGATCTGGGGCAGAAATGCACTGAAAGATTCATTGTTGCTGGTTAACAAAGGCCAGGAAATACTTGGGTGTGAGAAGCAGCAGCAATTATGATACAGGTCAGAAGTTTCCTTGGAGATAAATTATTGTATTAGATGAATTGCAGATAAGACAGGCTAACCTTCAGAGGTTAACTACACATTTTGCCCTTTAATTTCAGTAATAGGTCAAGTTTGATAAAAGTGAAAAGGGTTCAAAATTATTTAAATCTGCTAGCTTACTTAAAATTATTTAAAATTGTTACAGAATAACTGACTCTCACCCTAGTCATTTGAAAATATGTACACTGGTGTCACATGAGGGTCATCCTGAATCTTAATTTCTGTATGCATATGGAGTAGGAACAGCTATTTTCCAGCCCCAAGAGACAACCTCTCTGAGGTCCCCTCATTTATTCTTTCCAAAGCGTCAATGACTGTTGAACCCTAGTAGTGCCACCATGCTATTTCTGTGAGTATTGATTATAAATTTCCTCTGATTGTTACAATTACCCCGAGAGATGTAAACAATCCAAAGAGTCACCTTTAAGTCATCAGCTGGACTGAACTAAGGCTTGAGGGGTGGGAACTGCGGAGGGGCTATTTGCATTTCTTAATGAAAAGTGTGTTTTTAGTTGATCTAACAACCTCAATATCAGTTAGTAAGGGACCACAAGAACAGATGCCCAGACTGGGTAGTAGGCTTCATTGGTAAAGTGCACATGTAACACTAGGATCTGGCCTGGAGCCCCAGAGACAGGTATAGTGACTCACACCCATAATCCCAGCACTGGGCCATTGGAGACAGGAGAATCTCTTGGGCTTCAGTGGACAGCCAGTCTAGCCTACTTTGCAAATTCCGAGCCATTAGTCGACCCTAAATAAAAAGAAAAAAATATAGTACATGGTGCCTGAAGAAAAACTCTGAGGTGAATCTCTGGCCTTCACAAACATGCACATGGAACTGTGTCTGCACATTCCACACATGCATCCACATCACATACAGGCACATGTAAACACAACACACACATCCCCATGTGCCTGACACCAAAAATGTCTTTTTCTCATACTTAAAAAGCTAGTGGCATGAAATATGGATCCTTCTATTCCTGGTTTGAGTCAACATCTGACAATAAGATTCCATTCACTGGTCTTGGACGAAGTATATGCTAGAAAGATAACCTTAGGTAGGCTAGAGAGTTGTGCTTATTACTTTCCTTAGGGAGTCAGACACACACAACGTAAGTTTGTAAACTCGGCTTTGAACACTCCTGCTACCCTTTAAATATATAGAAAAAGCCATAACAAAACTTTTGTACAGGTTCAACAGAGATATCAAGAGCTTACTAGCTAATTGATCAATGTATTCCATCCAGCCATAGTTCTATCTGGTATGACGATTCACCATATTACCATATTTTTCCTTAATACAAAGGGCTTATGTGATCCCAAGTGCATGCGTGTGGGAGAATAAACCCATGAATAGCTACACTGGGTAGGAGAGGACATAATGATACTTAGGGCACTTTCTGGCTAGAGCACAATGATCCAGAAACAAAGGAGTTTGAAAACATTGCATTTTCTGCAGCTGGAATGCTATGCCCTTTCTTCACGCTTGCATCCATTGACAAATGCTCAGGTTGATACCGCAAGGACTACTTTAAGTTGTGCAGCAACAAACATAACAGTGTTGTATTTCTTCAGAACGCTGATGTGTTTTCTTTGCATATACAGGAAGTAGCAAGGCTGCTGGATCATATACAAGTTTCATTTTCAGTTTTGTGTGGCCCCTTCATACTGTGCAATGCTAATTCACATCCTTACTGGCGGTGCAAAGGATTCCTTTTTCTCCACAACCTGAACAAAAACAGTTATGTTTTGTCTTTCTGATAATAGTCATTCTAAGCAGAGTGAGGTGGTACTTAAGATACATGATTCTAAATAGAGTGAGGTGGTACTTAAGATAATTGATATGAAATGTACTCATCACACACAAATGGCAACTATGAAAAGTCATATATGTTAACAAGCTGGATAGTACAATTCTAAAATGTCTCATTTCAAGAAACCTGTGTTGTGCGTGATAAATGCATACACCTTCAGATGTTGATGTAAGCTATATCAGTTGAATAACAAGAGTGCACACATGTGTAGAGATGAACTAGATACGAGGAAGAGGAGGCAGGAGGAGCACGTGCCTTGAAGCCCAGCAATTTAGCTTGCACTGGTGAGTGTCTTTTAGCAGTATCTGCCAAGGATGCCTTCCCAAAAGTAAAGAGCCCTCATCACCTGTCTTATTTGGCTTTGTTCCTCCTGCTCATTAGAAATCCACCAAGTCAGAAAAGAATACCTTTCAAACTTGAATTATTACTGGGGAGTCGTTCATTCCTGTGACACAAGCATTTGGTACAATGCTTCCTTAGCAACACAACCACTATTTCCCTCTCAGAGTTCTGAGCAGCTGCTATACTCATGTTCCATAAAAGACACCAAAAGGTGACTGAATTTTCTATCCTGGCCCAAATTCCTTGAGTGTATACAAATAAATAAATAAATAAATAAATAAATAAATAAATAAATAAATGACATATAATAAACCCCTTATGTCCCAAAGAAAGTGATCCCCATGCAACTGCCTATCACGGTATTCTTTAAACTGGTAGGTTTGTTTGTTTTAGTTTGACTTGTCTTCTCATATTTTTGCTCATAAGGCAGGTAAGAAATGTTGGATAAATGAAAGGTGTGCATTGGACAATGGAGAGCAATGCAATGCTTCCTCTACTTAGGCAAAGGCCCAGGTTTGACTCAAGCACTGGTGGTGTTGGGGGGCAGGACCAGAGTGAAGTTTCTCAATTATATCTCATTGAAGAAAATATTCTGCCATCTGTTAAGTATATCCCACTGATCTGTTAGCAGACCTTAAGTAACCTCTATCCCTATGACTGGACTACCTTACAATCCATCGCTGAATCTTTCTTAAACTTTGGAATGTGATTCGAGTCTTCACATTCTGAACAGATGTGAAGTTTAATAGGCACTATGATTTTTTTAAAAAAATTTTCTATTTTAAAATTCATAATTACTTCCCATTTCAAAAACAACAAGAACAACTATAATTTATTGATGGTCCAATCATGAAGTCATTTCCAGTCATAATTTCACAGATTAGAGGTGTATAGCATCCACTGGAAACTGCAACTTGAGATTGTCTGATCCTATTCCTCTTTACTGTGCAAGAACCTCTAGATCCCCCAAAATGGGAGTATTATTCAGGTCTAGGCGACCGGGAAACAAACATGCAGTCTTCGCTTACATAATGGTGCCCATCGTCTAGGGCCTGGATCTACTGAAGACCTAAAAAAGCTTAAGAAAAAATTAAAGAGGGCTTCTAGACACACAAAAATGGGAGCATTATTTGGGTCTGGGCGGCTGGGAAACACATGTGCAGTCTTTGCTTACAGGAACCAATGTCCTTGGTACTTCCTTAAACAAAGGGCCACAATTTCTTGATCTGATTCCGACAGAATTGTTGCTGCATACACAGGCAATTCCAGGTCCACCATGTTAGGGAAGTGGCACAGGTATGCCCTGCTACCTGTGGAGGCCAAAGACAAGCCAGCAGGCCAGGGACTCTTACCAGTGGAAAATGTTTCAAGTGCTGTATTCAGCCTGTGGACACCTGTTGCCAGGAATTCCAATTGTGAGTGCTCAGCCTGAATCGCTGAGCACTTATTTACGGGCGAATAAAATGTTGTCTTTGGCTACTTCTTCTCAGTGAGGACAATTCTGGTTAGGCTACAAGTACGTGTGTGCTTCTGTTTCTTAATTCTTTAGGCTGTTATCTATGTACAAGCAGGGTGTCAGGCCAAAGGTACCTTTTATCTATACATGCTCAAGACTGATCTAGCAAAGCCACTATTTCGGTGCCTTCATGAAGTGCTTGGTATTTGGGGACCCTGATAATTACTTTTGGTTTCTAGCAGACAGACCCACTAGGACTTTGCTAGGATAAACAGACTTCAAAGATTTCCCCATGGGAAAAGGTGTCTCGACTCAGTTTCTAGTTTAAACGGCCCTTAGAAAGCACTGCTGCAGAAGGAGCAGCGTGGCCAGCCTCTTTCATGCAGTTAGCTTTTACTTTATTTAATTGTAAAGGATAGATGACAGGCAGGAAAGTGTTTTTGCGGAGAGTGGGCGTCTGAAACTGTGGAAGGAACTTATCTCTGCATGGGAGTAAGCTCGTGGGTGGCAGTTATAGACTAGTTGAGAATAATCGCGCATAAATATCTCTACTGTGCTGCCATGAAAAGATTCAATACACCCCTATTCTATGCACTTGTTATATTATTTGAAATAAGCACAGATTACCTTATATCTAGGAACAGATAAATGGTAACTACATCAAGGACAAACAATTTTTAAAAGCACTATTATCTATGACAAAACAAAAGATAACACAATTGGATATTCTTTTTTTTTCCCAAATATCATTTCAAAGCTTACATGTTATAGTCCTCGAAAATATTAAAGAGAAGCAGTGTTTGTCTGTTGATGTCACAGTTTTAAAAGAATGATTTTACAACATGAATGAAACTGACACCAGAAAACACAGTAAGGGACAGCGTGCAGTAGTCCAAGTGATCAGCCACAGAGTGCTGATGAGCTTGCCTGGAAGACTGTACAGACTCCTTACAGAAGTACCCACTCTTTCCTGCAACTAGTAATAGAATTCTGCCCTAGAAAAGAAGGGGGCTTCGGGCAGCTAGATGTGTAGGATACATATTTTGGTGATTCATATGTCTATAAGTCTAGAAATTTGTTTGAATCTGATGCAAGAGAAGATGGGGATGATGATGATGATGATGATGACTCTTCTGACCTTTGAGAGCTCCTGCGCATGTGTAGTGCACATGCATTTACTCAGACACACAGACACACACACACAGACACACAGACACACACACACACACACACACATCTACCTAATACACTCTTGGGCCTGCCATGGTGGAACACACCTTTAATCACAGCACTAGGAAGGCAAAGGCAGGTGGATTTCTCTGAGCTCTAGCCAGCCCGGTCTACAAAGGAAGTTCCAGAACAGCCATGGCTGTAACACAGAGAAACCCCGTCTCAAAAAAAAAAAAGCAACCAGAAACAAAAAAAGTATACTTTCAAAAAAAAAATTGTCTGATTAGACCCATTAGTTATACGCATTTCTCTCACATATTACAAATACAGTCACATATTTCTAAAACTGGTCATAACTTACGGCTTCAAAGTCATTGGCACAGCTAGACTGTGTCTTTCAAGGTGCTCAGAGCCTACCCTTGTTGGCCCTGTGCCCACAGCCTCTAGGGGAAGCTGAGATTATGCCAACCATTCCATTTCTTGTAGCCCAGATAGGAAAGCTGATGGCAATAACTTCTAGCATGAAAGTGCCTCATTGTCTGGTGACCTGGTAAGCTACAACTTGAAAAGTCTGGAAAGGAAAAAGAAAGCTCCTCCTTGTCTAAGGATGCACAGCGCAGGGAAGCTGCAGGGTTAATTTATTGTAATTCTGTGCTCTTGACGCCCTTTGAGGAAGCATGGGCATTCAGATCAACCCTGTTCCAGCCGGTGGGTCATCTGGATTGATGGCAAACTCACAGCATTGTGTGTTAAAATCTGCAACAAAAACTTCAACAGAAATCAAGTGAGGCATTTCTTATTAAGTTTTGTGTATGATTTAAATATATAAATGTGTTAAGTAAATTTATAAAATGTAGTAACATATACCAAAGTGGTTTTGAATACTTATTTTTAAGTGCACACAAGGAAGTACCAGGACACATTTACTTCCTCTGATATTCTGACATCTCTTGAAGGGATTTAGGGATATGTTTCTGTAGCGGAGATAAGGCAGGGAACTGAAAGCAACAGCAACCTAAGCATTTACAAACATGTGGGGTTATCGTCTGTGTGATCTCAATGGCTGGTCTAGTTTAGTTTTATGTCTGTAGACCATTACTGCATAGCGGATAGAGTACACCTGTTTTGTTTGCCTGAGAAGCATCATTGAGAAGCAAGTATGCAACTACATGTACTCTTCCTTCACCAGTTCTGCTCTCCACAGCTATCCTAACTCCCCAACTTCTAGAAGCATATCAGCACCACTTTGCCCAAACTAGTTTCCCACAGATACGACCACTGTTTGTTTCTATTGATTCAACTAAATCTTACCCATCACAAGTTGAAATGGAACATGCCAATGGATTGCTCCTGATCCCGAATGACTTCCATTTCTGAATTCTGGCTCAGCAGAAAGTAGGCCATACACTGGAACCATCTAGGGGGCTTTATGATGTCAATATGCAGGGATGACTCCCAGAAAATTGATTCTGTTAGTCTAGGCTTTTTTATATTGACCCAAAAGGCTGAGAGCCCTTAGGCCTAATTTTAGTTACCCAATTTCTAATAGCATCCTGTCTGCCTCTGAGAGGTTCAAAGTCATGTCAGGATGTCTAAGGATTCATCAGCGTCTAATCCCTTTATTTCAGCCGGGAAGAAAGGGTGAGAAGCATGGTGGGGAGCCTGTGAAGGAAGGGGCATCCCCAGGATGCACAAAGTTACCCCTCTTAGCAGTTCATTAGGGCTAACAAGCTGTCCTTTGTGAAGGCAAGCCTCCATCCTTGCCTTAGTGCAAATGACTTTGATCAGATAATCTCCTGTCACCCCCAAAAGATTTGTGACTTAGGTTTCAGGAGGAGGAGAGAAAGCTGCAAGGTGCTTTGAGACTTACAGCAGAAATGCTAGGATGCTGCTGTCTGGCAGCCCAGCCTCCAGGATATAAGCATGACAAGCACACATAGGGCAATATGATGACTCTGAAACCCAAACTGCCACTTCACATGGCAGGGCAGTGAGCGTTAGCAGTATGCATCTGACCAAGTCACTTGTCTGTCTCTTGACCCTTCATGACTTTTCTCTGATTTTTTTTCCTCTGCCATGAATTGTTGAATCATTTTACCCCTTACCAGTGGCTTAGAAGCCCATGAGGACCAAGGCCTTGCCCAGGCCTGTCCTCCTTGCCACCTGCTTACTGCGATAAACATGGAAGTAACTGAGTTGCTGCTTTTGCTACATGCTTCTCCATCTTTATTCTCTCCCAAATTCTCCCCAGCTCCAGACTGAGAGAACACCTCGAGGAAGACAGAAAAACTTCCGCTGCTTCAGCGCCAGTCACCGATCCTCACATATTGTCAGGGATCAATACATCATTGTTAGATGGATTAATAAGCCATGGCCAGTGTACTGATATTAAAATTGAGGGATGGAGATATAGCAGTTAAGAGCACATACAGCCAAGTTTGGGTCCCAGCATCGGTGTTAGGGAGCTCACAACTGCTAAAATCTCCAGTTTCAGGAAACGGGAGAGATTTGACTTCTTTGGGCAAATACACACATGTGCACATACATGCATGCACACACACACACACACACACACACACACTAAATAACAATACTTTATAATCATATCTCCCCGTCTACATGCTTTTGAACAAGGTAAAGTGGAAAGAATGTGTCTATGAAACTTGTATCAATTTGTGAGGTGATAGTGATTTTTTTCCTTATTCAGAGTCAAGAATTAAGACATCCCTTGAGACATGGCTTAAAGACATTTTAAGCCTTTCCAGGATGCCAGAAAAGTAAGAAGTAATAAGATGCTACAGCGGATGATTCAGAGAGAGAGAGAGAGAGAGAGAGAGAGAGAGAGAGAGAGAGAGAAAACAAAGGAATGAAAAAGGACAGAGATATAGAATACTATAAAATCAAAAAGGAATGCTAAGCATAAACAGATACCCATTAGAATATACTTCAGGGATGAAAAATAACCCAGGTTATTGTCATATTTAGGAGTATCAGCTTTAAGAATTAATAAGGTTGTGGTCATATCTTTAAGGAAAAAGGTCACAGATTTTTCTACAATGAACAGTGTTAAAAATCTATATACATACATGCATACATATATATAAAATTTAGTTCATTTGTGTACTATAATCCAAAATATTTATTAATATATGTATACTAACAAAAATTGCCAAGAAATTCCGTATTAGGCAATACCACATAAATGTTCGCATACTAGAAAGTGCTTCACAGCATCACATAGAATTACATAGCATAAGCAGAAATAGATAAAATATCTACTTTGGCTTCCCCACTACCTGTTTCATGTTTAATCTTGTATCTTTTAGTTACTAAAATGCCAATATTACATAGTTTATTATTTTAATTACAGCCTTTCCCCCCATGACACGCTTTTATCTTAGATACGTTGGTTTAAAAAATTTCCCATACCTGACTCTTTATTTCAAGATTTTGGGAATTCCAGGTAGAATTCTGCAGAACAGGAGGCTTGATGTCTTATTCCCTGGTCAGAGGAGCGACTCTACAGCCTCTACGCTATTATTTGAAGATGATGACGATGTGCTTGACATGACGGGTGGCATTTGTTCGTTCCATACGGTTGTATCAGACATTTCAACTGGGGTGGAGAGATGCCTCAGGGCCTAAAGTGCTCGCAGAGTATGCTGGTTGAGCATGTGTGCTGGTCATTCTTAACTGTCAGCATGACATAACCTAGGATCACCTGAGACACTTTATGAGGAATAGTCTAGAGGAGGTGGCCTGACCATGTCTGAGAGTGACTGACTAGATTGTTAGTTGGTATGTGAAAGAGTAGCCCACTGTGGGCTACCACTCTCTGGCAAGGTCCCAGACGTTCTAAGAGAGGGGAAAAGCTAGCTGAGAGCAAACATGCAAGGATGTGTTTATTGTTTCTGCTCTCAACTGTACATGTGAAGGCCCAAGTTACACTGCTACCTCTTTCTTATTCCCCTTTGTACATTTTATTTGCTAGAAATCCCTGCAATAATGAACTGTGAGTACAACTGTACAACAAGTCAGCCCTTCCTTCCTGTAGGCTGCTTTCTGTCAGGTTACATCACAACAAAAGGAAGAAGCTAGGATGCCTTGTCTCATAAGCAGCAGGCATGGGGAATGGAGCTCAGAACCCAAGAGCCTACACAAAAGCACGGTGGGCCTACCAGCCTGCCTGTAAGGCTGCTACTGAGAAGCCAGGGACTCTGGCTCTCTGGATCAATCTGGTGGGCTGGATTAGTCATATTAGTGATCTCTGGGTTTGACTGAGACACCCTGACTCAAAGAAGAAGATGGAAAGTAGGTGAAGAAGATGCCCTGCTTTAGTCCATGGGCTGCATGCATACTGACTACTTGAATGGATTCTGAAATTCTGTCTTCAGTAATTCTGAATTTTCTTTGTTGTGTTGGTCCGAAGTAAGAGATTGGCTGCACATAGAAACATCATGTTTTACTTGCCTCAGAGCAAAGAGGTGACTATTGCATTTTCTTCAATTCTAAGGAATAAATCCACTGCACTTGCAGGACTATATTGCTAAAGGTGTTTAACCAAATCCCTTTCTGTGGCTGCCCTGTCTGCCGCTTGCTTCCACTTACCTTTCTTGATAGCACTGCTCATTCTCAGCACTCAGGCACTTCCTGCCTTCTGCTCTGAGACTAGACCATACCAGATGGCAGGGGAGAACAAGCCAGTCATCTTTAGGGCCACGTGTGGCTGCCCATCTCACCTCTAATACAACCAGCTCACCCATGTGTCCCACAGAGGCTAAATATTGTGGTCATAGCTTTGCGGTTCCTGAGTGCTTCGTTTCTGATTCTTGCGTTCTCTCCTTTAACTGTAAATGCCTTGAGGTTAGGCAGCCCATTTCTGTTTACCTGCCCCCAGCCTGTCCCACAAAGAGTTTATGCCTTTTGTTTTCCCAGGGAATCCATTCTTTCCTCAGGACATGGCCACCTCAGTCTGGATTTATTCTACATAATACAATTCCTCTGTCTGCTTTGTTTTACTTAGAACTGCTCATCTGCATATACAATTATCCCTATGCTTTCCTTTTATATATTTGTTTGTTGCTTGTCTCTCCCGGCCACCCCCCATCCCTGTGAGGAAAGTGATTCCTCTGTGTTCACTTCTAACCACAGAACCTAGAAATGCTTGATTGGTTAAGCTGATGCTCACTAAATACTTGTACAATGAATGGAAGCTTTGTGTGCGGGGGGGGGGGGAGTATTTTCTATATGGAAAGAAGAAAAGAAGGATGGACAAAAGAATGAGAGAAGGGAAAGAAGGAAAAACAGAGAAGGAAGAGCACTCAGAAGCCTAAAGCAGTTGATGCTCACATTAAACAGAGGAAACGGGTCTATGATAGGTCTTCATATTGTTTCCATTGTCTTAAGCACAGAGGACAAGGAGAACTAAGAGATAGACAGCACCAATGCCAGTCCTCCTCTGCTTCAATGACACTGTCCTCCTCTCCCGAGAACAGGCCAATAGTTCCGACCTTCGGTCTTTACTACCATTCTATGCTACTAAACTCTTCATTTTGATATATCCTCAAATAGTTATACACAAGATTTAACTTTTAGGTAACTTAGAAAGTATGTGATTAAATCAATATTTGAAGTGTTCTAATTTTATAAACATTAAAAATATATGGATTTTATATGAAATATTTTTACAACTCATACAATAACCAGTATATGTTTCATGTTGTATTGTATAATATCTAAGATATGTTATCTATATTTAGATAATGGGCATTAAAAGAACTTTTTGTGTGAAATGTGTAATTATCCTTGAAGATAAAGAGACAAATAAATAGATTCATATAAGTCAGTCAAGTATAGAAATTCAGCTGTGAACAAGTTTGAATTAAAAATACAGAAGAAGTTACCTTTTTCCTGGTATGCAATATAACATAGGTACAAATACATAGGCTTAACAGTGATTCTCCATACAAGATGTTTTCAGTGTTTCTGTTACTTCTAGAAGCTTCTTCTCTTAACTATTTTTACTTAAGATGATAAGGAAGTGTAGGGACTGAATTCAGGTCCCAGTTTTAATACTGTCACACAATCAATTATTTTAATCAGTATTATCATATCATATATTATATTATATCATTATATATTATGTAACTATATTATTATAGATAATTATTTTATCATGCTATATTAAAATAAATTATAGATAAGTGCTTTAGAAGGTTTTTATATTTCTGCTTTTACAACCATCTTTCTTGGGTTTGGAGACTATGGAAGGAGGAGGCAGAGAAGATATTATATTGAAAGGCAGTAGTGGGAACTGCTGAGCGTGAATGCGCCATATAGGACAAAGAACAGTATATAACACAAACACTCTTACATGGGTTTTAAAGACTTCCATTAGGCTGAGAAAGATAAATGTTACTGGTTTTTTTTAAAATCTATATTGTTGGAAAATAAGGAGCTGATATTATCTGCAGAATCCATGTCCCCTGACTGTAGTATTGCTGGAACTCATTGGTATAATGAAGACTGGAAAGAACTGAGACAGTTCAGGAAGCTGCCGTGGATACTTTTTTCCTTTACCTAGAAAATGTAGTTTTATTTCACCTGAAACTGTTTCTGTAATTTCCCTTTCTTCCTGAAAATGACCGCCACTTCGTGCTTATGGATGTGTGCATTCTTGAGTTGGAAAACTCGAACATCACCTCACAGTGTATGAGAAAACCTAAATGGCCTCTCGGCACTGAAGAAGTATTGGTAGATTCTAAATGGGGGGCTGTTAGCTTTTGGTTACAATCATGATTTTTTTTAGTAGTTTCCACAATTTGAAAAGTGACTTGATGGTTATTGGTAGTTGAAAGCAACATGGTTTAATATTTTTATCATATGGCTTTATGCTTGCTTCAGTGGTTCAAAAGTTTAAATGATAACAGGTTAGGCTTACTCGCTGGCAATGTTGTTTCAGACTTTAATCTATTTTGGCTCATTTCTAAGGTTTAGATTGGCTTGAATGACACATCATAGCATTCTTTTTTCTCTTTATCTTGTAAAATAACATTTTTAAAAAAACTTTACTAGAATGTTTATTCCATTGTTTCTAACATTAAAATTGCCTTTCTTGAATTCCTTTTTATTCTATTTGGTGAAACAAAATTCGTGTCTGTTTCAATGTTTCTTTTGTTTTTAGAAGTTCCCCAACCTGCAGAGTTCGAGCAGACAATTTCCCGTCTTGTACCACGCATAGGTTCAAAGTCCTGCTTTTTACTATGTTCAGTTGCAAAGGGCATGTTTTCTAGCACATGAAAAAAAAAAAAAGATCAGGAAGTCTCTAACTTGGAAGGAGAAAGAGGTTTGAGCATAACTGTAAATTAATTTCCCAAACAGGAGGTCTTGAAGCTCACCGAACTGTCTGATCAGAGAGGCACGGGGTGCTACCACAGTAGGTACAAAGGTAGCCATCTTATCAGGAAGTCAGGGCTTTTTCTGTTGGCAGAAAATAGGAAGCAATTGAAAGGCCAGCAGCAATCTAGTGGCTAAACGAGGACCTTGGGAGTCTCCCAAAGCCCCTCCCTTCCTCAGTCCCTGCATGAGTCACTTTTCCAGAGTGCCTACACCCATTCACCCTTCCTCTGCCAACATCCCTGAATACTACTAGTCACCCTCTAAGCATTTGCCAAAGACCTTTCTAGAATGCAAGTCCAGACTCCTCCCTATCTCCCTGGTCCTGCAAACTAGTTCACCATGGTTTTCTGAGTAAAGTTGAAGTTCGTGGCTTCCTCTCCTGCCTATACTTCAATTTCCTTTGACAGAAGGGTTAGAAAAGATGAATGTAGTCATTCTACGGGGAACTTAACAGATAGATTTTTTTTTCTTGCACGTTCTCTGCTCTTTTCTCCACTGTCGCAAGGCCTACCTCCATCCAACTCCCTGTGCCTCTGTATGCGTACATGTGAAGCCCGGGAGTCCACATCAGGTCTCTTTTGAAATTTACTTTAGTTTTTGAATGTCTCCCATTGAGTCTTGAAGTCAGTGTTGACCAATAGTCTCTGAGTACCTCCCGTTTTCTACCTCCTTTCCAGCATTCTGATTACAGAACCTGGCCTGGGTGCTTTGAATTTCAGCTCAGGTCCTCAGGCTTGAGCACGTTTCTTTAAGAACGAGTCATCTCGCTAGCCCTTCGACTCTCCTCTTATCTTACTAACTCCTGCACGTCTTTCAAGGCACTCGTTATATGAAATTCCTCCAGGGACCCCCTTCCCTCCCTGTCTCGGGCTCATTTTGGGTTGTCTATCATCATAGCATCTATCTATCCAGCAGGCAGAAGGCTGCTCACACAGCACAATCCTTGGCTAAGGTCCCCTACCCCCATCCCACCTATCCTTAACATCTCTGCCATAGCCCACATTCCACCCAGCTGCTGAAATAAATACTGAGAAGAAAGGAAGTCCCAGGGCTATGGTGGTTACTAATTGTCAGTTAGAAACTCCCTGTCCCTGTCGGCTGAGAAAATGTTAGTGTCAATTCTACATTGTTTCCATTGTTGGGGACTTGGGGACTTTTAATGATTAACGCTGAGAAGTGGCGCTAGGTAATTAATTAGTTCAGGAAGGGATCAGTAAGCAGGATTAAGTCAGTGTTCCGTGGACCAAGCACAGGATCTGTTACTCGGGTCTGTGACCAGTACTTCTGCAAACCACTTGCGCACCTAACACCTTTCCTGACATTTTTACTCCTCCTGGGAAAGACGGCCTCACCCTCTCAGTACAAATATGCAGGGAGAAATCCTGTTACGGTTTGAGTTTGCATCTCCCTCGAATCACGTTCAAACCGCGGAACAAACGTTTTTAGTTAAAAAGCATCCTTGACCAAGTTATCAGAATTCCTTAAATTAACAGGAAATCCCGTCCGCAAATCTTCAAACTTTATCTCTTCTCAGAAACCCAGGATTCTTTTCATTTAAAGCCAAGTTACAGGACAGCACCCAGTGAACTAGGGGGCTGGGGTTTCATTAGCTCAGGCCGTTGCCCAGGGCTTGTTTGCGTGGGAGTACTTCTGCATCTCCTAAGATGTTATTTTATTTTAAAAGAGGGAGCCCTGCTTTCTGCACACCACACTGCAGAGTTGGAAGTCAGGGAGCCTTTCAGTTGCAAGTTTGATTTACTGATTAGATGGGAGGGTGGCCTGTGTTTGTGCTTGAGAGACGATCCGTTTTCCCGGAGAACTCCGAAACTGTGGAGTGCTGATTGCTGGAGGAAAATCCCCCACCAACACCCTTGCGTCTTCTTTCCCGCCCTTCGCCCTCCAGGTTCCAGGCGGTGCGGCGCTTCTGCCCCGGCAGGCCCGGCCGCTGACTCTAACCTTTCGTCTAACCTTGCGGGCCTCCCGGGCTGGCTGCCGAGCCCTCGGAGCCGGAGCGGCGGTAAGCGGCGGCGCGGGCCCGGGCGAGCGGGCGGACAGGCGGGCGGGGGCCGGGGCTGCGCGTGGGAGCTCGGCGCGTCCGCGCGCCTTCCTGGCGGGGCCGGCGCGGGGGAGGGGCCGCGCAGCGGCGGAAACCGGCGCGCGGCGATAAGAGGCTGCACGGCGACATGCCACAGTCTCTCGCCGCTGCCCGACGAGTCGGGGCGCTCGCCATGCTCCCGTGACCCGACCCGGCCAGTTTCCATTCCCGTGGCGGGCATCCCGGAGTCGCGATCCCACAATGCCCCGGGCAGTCGGGGCCCCGGCGGGCAGCCTGCACGGCCACGTGAGAGGTGAGTGGCGGGGCGGCCGCGCATTGTTCGGCGCTGCGGGCGGCGCTGCGGCGACCCGGGGTGGCGCTCTGGGGGTCCCCGGCCCGCACGGGGGCGGCGGCGCGCTGCGGCTCCCGGTCCGGCCCCGCGCCTCGCTGCGGGTACCCGGGGGGCGCTGCGAGCCGGGACTGGCAGCCGGGGAACGGGGGGCAGGTGCGTGGCCGAGTGCTCTGAACTCGGTGACCTCTGCCAGGGACGGCGGGGACGGCCACCGGCTGCGCGGGTCCCGGGCCGCGCCCGCATCCTCCTGCCGGGGGGCTGCCATCCAGCGCTGGCTTCATGTGGGCCAAGTATGTGCACGCAGAGGTTAATGCTCTGCCTGCCACCCATAAATTACGCATGACATGTTTAGCTGGGCTGCCTTATATGGAGAGTGCTGTATTTCAGTCCAGTGTGCTTTTTGCCAAGTTTACAGGGCGGAAGACGCCCTGCTTTAGAGGGCTGCCGCTTTTCCTCCCTTTCTGGTCGTTTTGTAGTGCGTCACTCAAAAAAGAAAAAAAAAAAAACTGTAAGAAAAGTAAGTATAGAGCGTTCCAGGGCGGAGCCGCAGTAGGCTGGTCGAATTGCTTTCATGAAAAGTAGTCAGCATATGGACTTTTTTTTTTTTAAAGACAAAAACCAAGAAAATATGTAGCCTTCTCTCAACCTCCTAAAAAAAAAAAAAAGCCCGAATCTGTTATCGTTAGTAATGTCTCATTAGAATATTTTGATTCCAGAGCCTGTAACATGAGAATCAAAAGATTACATATATAAAAATGGAGCCGAAGCCTTCCTGACTAGCCCGCAGCGTGTTACAGCTACAGGGGTGTTGAGACAAGCTTCAGTGTGTTCTTAAGTCTCTCTGTCTCTGGCGTGTAGCCTATTTGGCTGCTGGGATGCTAAGTTGGGTTTCGTGGAGTCTATGTCCCCAGGATTAAAAACAAAGTTGGAAGCGGCCTGGGGGGTTATTGCCGCTGTCTTAGATTTCGGTGCCCACCGACACAGACACAGGCCGAGCAAACGATTAATAAAGTCTGCCATACTCTGAGGAATTTCATAAACAAATTAATACACGAAGAGGGAAGTCATAATTATGGCCTTTGGATTTGCAGGCCTTCTGCAACGTGCTTTGAAATAGTACACCGATGGACATGCTATTCCTCCCTCCTGGGTTTCAACATAGTGTTTATACAAAGAACTTACTTAGGGCATAACTTTTCTACACCGGGCTAAGGGTCGGCATTCTCTTCTCTGGCTTTCGAGTGTTGGTGTTGTTTTCTGGTCTTATTTTTCCAGATAAAATTCAGACCACCAAGACATGATAAATGAAATTTCAAGGACTACAGATCTTTGAAGGACTTAGTGCAGTACAGACCATGTGTTAGAGATACATAGTTGGGAGCCCAAGACAATACATTATTTCATAGCTGGAGAAAGCACGTGGCTGTCACTTCCATTTTAGCCCTTCTAAAAGTTGGTGACAGTTAAACCAGCTTTCCCGAAACCTATCATGGTGCAGTGTTCCTGTTCTGTGTAGCCATAGGGGGTTACATTTTCTTTTTTTTTTTTATTACTGTTAGGCCCTTTTTCAAATCTAGACTTAAAGTTTTTATACCTCTTTGTTTAACGCGGAGTTCCCTCGGTGAGAACTACGAAGCTGACTGCTGTGTTTATAGAACAGGTTAGGTCAGCCCCAGAAAACCTGTTCATCTGTTTTATAATTACACTGTCCCTGAAGACCTCATTGCCACATTTTATTATTGGGAGAGACTTAGACAAAGCTCATGTAAGCTTCATTGAATATTTTCCTGCTGGAACTGAGAGCAAATGAGAGCCTACGAAGCACGTGTCGGGTACATGCCAGGAGAGAAAGCGAAGTGTTACACGGCCTGGGATACTGCTGTTTGTGTGTGCCCTTCCACGCTGGAGGCAGGCTCCAAGTGGAATTCATTAAAGTTTGATTCTTATGTTCTGTTCTTGCTCAGGGCACAGAATTCCTGTGAAATTAAACACTTGGTTCTGTTCAGAGCAGGAAGAGATTACCTCAAGGTTTCTCCTTGAGGGTGGAGGGGGTGGGGAGAAGCATGTAGTGGCAGTGATAGTTTCTATTGAGGAAGAGTGAACTGTTCTTATATAATGTTTTCTGTTGTCATTGTAAGGTAAACTGTTACCATGCACTCATGACTGTCACCGTACCGCAGGCCTGTGTTTGATCTGTCTATTTATGGAAGCAGAAAGGTCTTGTTGCACCTTCTGGCTTTCTGCTTGGTGATAGATGTGCGGACGAAAGAGCATCTTAGATCTTGCTTGGAATCAGCCCAAATAAATGGACAATTGAGGTTTATTTATGTATTTATTGAATGCTCTAAAGGGCATTAGAGAAGGCAAATGTATATGATGATCAGGAAAGGAGAGGAAGTGAACAAAATATATTCCCAAGATATGTGGTTCACTTGAAGGTCCTGTGCACTGAAAGGTTGTAAAGCATCTGGACTTACAGAACTAAACCTCTGTTTTTCCGAAAGTTTAGAATATGCTGGCTGGTACAAAAGCCACTAGCCACATGTGCTCTTAAACACTTCAAATGTGTCCACTTCTGAATGTTGCCTTAAAGTGTAAAATACATACTGGCTTGTGAAAAGTTTGTACCAAGAAAAGAATGTAAAGAATGTAAAATACTTGATTATATTATATTTAAATTAACTATGTTATACTGATAATGTATTGAGTATTGGAGGTTTTTTTGTTATTGTTTTGTTTGACTTTTTACCCCCCTCCCCCAAGTACTAGAAAACTTGATATAACAAATGTGTCCTGTGTTCTGTGGGGCAGCACGGTTGTGAAATAAAGCAAGAAAGCCGTATTCTGAGAAAAAGCTTAAATTAGAGTTTGTTAGTCAAAATACAGTAAAAGTAACTTTTATTTTTACAAGGTAAAGATGTTTATTATACACAGAAACAAAATGACTTGTCTTTCTCATCCATTGTAGCCAAACTTTGAGCAAAAGTACTACCTTACATCTATTTTTATTTCCTCAAAACTACTATTTAGTTTAGAGAGTTAATGGTGAGGTGGTAATAGCAGAGAAAGACTTATAATTAGGAGGATAAGCTTAACACCTCTCAGAGGCCAGAATAGGGTATGATTGCTACTCTGGGATGTTTGGAAACACTATAGTTATCATTGTCCTGGAGTTACCAAACAGAAGAAAGCCAGTGAGATTTATTTTAAAATAGTTTTCAGTAAACAGCAGTTACCTTCAAATGCCTAATATGTATTTTCTTTTGTTATGGCAGACCTTCCTTAGAAAATAAAAACACCAAAGCAAGCCAAACAAGCCTAGAGGAATAAGAGTCTCACCTGTATGGAGTAGGGCATTACTTTGTATGTAAGGAGCAGTGAACCTACGCTGCTGTGGTGGTGTTGCAGGCTCCGAGGAGTTCCAAGACGTTGAGTCTTGATAATTAGATCACATTCTTGAGAAAGCATCTGGCTAGATAACAAAGTATAACGACATAGGTCCAGGGCACTTTCCTTTTGGACATTTTTTCAGAACTGGAGTGCATTTGCCTTGCAAAGTGTTATGCCCCCCAAATGTGGTTCTTTTCTAGCATGTAAAGTTATGTTTGCTGATGTTCTCTTGAAGGATATCAAAGGTACACAAGTGTTGTTGTTGTTGTTGTTGTTGTTGTTGTTGTTGTTGTTGGGGTGGCAGCCATAGCCCATCTGGAGCCTCAGGTAGAGTTCATCCTAGTTTGGTAGCATGATGGATCTGTCGCCTGTTGTCACAGGCATATTTCATATTAGTACCAATAACTGTGATGGAAGGAGAAGGGTGAGAACATCCCTGTTAAACTGTGTTCATGTCTGATGAATCCTGAAGCATATTTGGTAAGGGTTGGAGAAGTCATTAATTGAAAAGCGGATAGTTGAAAAGGATCAGTTGACATGCCATGAAATGTGTCTAGACATTTCTGTTTTAAGATTTAAGAAAGGGAAATTGATGTTTATGTAATGTTTTCCTATTTCTAAGTATATATGTTTTTGTAAGCACTGCAGCTTTATTCTTGGGAGAAATAAACATCCTAGCATATCCATGGTTATAGTTTTGTACATATTATTAGCTTACGAAAAGCATAACACAACTGCTGTATCTCTTTTCTCTGTTACACTTTGAGAGAAGTGCCTGTCACATGTGCCTCTGATATCCATGTGTCTTGAAAGAGGTTTTTAATTTTATACTCTTAGGGTTCTTTTTAATACTTCTCCCCCTTTTTAAAGCTCTCACTTTAGGTTTTTGTGATTCTTTGTTAAAGCAGTACAAAATCCATTATCTGAAGACTAGGGGAAGCCATATTGCATTCAATAGGCAATTATTTGTCTCCTTAGATAGTTGTCTGAAAAAAGGGAAGATACTATGCTGAAGTAGAATTATGCTTCAAATAGTTTACTCCCAAGGAAGCTTTGTTACCTCTCTTGACGCTATTTTAAGAAACAGAGATCGTTTCATTCATGTGTCCAAATGGTAAAAGAAGGTTGACAAAGGTACATAGAAAATAGGCTTCTGTGAGTTGCAAACAAAGAACTTGTGTATTGATGTGTGTGTGTGTGTGTGTGTGTGTGTGTGTGTGTGTGTGCACCTCATAGCATGCCTGTGGAGGTCAGAGAACACCTTGGAGTCAATTTTGTTTTACCATGTAGGTTCTAGGAATCAAACTCAGGCCCTCAGGCAAATTTACCAACTGATTTATCTGAATTTTTATTTCTGAAAACAATAGAAATACATTATACTATTGAGAATAATTATCATAAATATGAAATCCAAATACTCCTCCTTCTAAGACGACTGTGTCCATGCAGGTATCAGTTCCATTGTAGTCCTTTTACCTAAGTTCACGAAGTGAAGAGATTTTTGTACTCCAAAGGCAATTTTCAATAATTGTATTTTGACCCTGAATTCCCTTTTCTTCCTTCTTAAAGTTTAGAAGCAATTTACTAAAATGTTACTTGCTTTAGAGGACTCAGAGAATTCTAGAATGATTGGAATAGGTTTAATCCTATGGAATAAACAATCCAGTGCTAGTTTGAAACACTTAACTCGCCATGTAAATATGATTTCCAGGTAATCCATATTGTGGCAAAATACCAATGCAGGCCCATAGAAAACTATTTGATTTGGTCCATATGTCCTTGAGGAAATGACATCTTGCTTGAGAAAATAAGAACTTTGTGTCATTCCATGATACAGCGGAGTTTCATGGGGACTGTCTAGTTAGGGCGGCACTGAAGGTGTTGTGTGTGTTTGGCACTGAGGATTCCATGTCAGCAGATGCTAAGTGAGGACTCTCCTGCCTGTGAGTGAGCAGTAGCCCCAGCCTGGAACAGAAGCCTGGAGAAAACAGACAAAGCCTGATGCAACTGTGGGCAACGTAAGTGCAACAGTCGAAGTGGTCTCCAGAGAACTAAGGAAGCCTAGAGTGTTCTTTCAGTTTTCCAGCTTTACTATTATTTGCTCTTGAACGCACTCATTGCATCCACCCAGTGATGTTTCCCTGTGTTTATTTGTAACGTCTACAAAGAGGATTTAGGTATATACATTGTAATTCATTTCTTTAGTTCTCTCATCCAGGATGACCTGAACTCAAAAGAACATTGATCGTATTGTTTATTAGCATCAGTGGACATTGCAACACCCCAACCTTTTCAGTAGCTGTAATCGTTGCAGAGACCAGGAAAACCAAGATGGCCACTGCAGTGAAGAAAAGATAGAGAGAATTTGCCAAAGAGAAAGCTAGACTAAAAGTCAGGAGATCTACCTCAATTGCCACTATAGTTTTAGCATTCGAGCTCAGCATACCAAATGGCGAGGGATTTTGTTAGGGGAAATGAAAGTTAAGCTATATAATGCGCAGGCAAGAGGGAAGTGCACGGGAGCAAGGAGGTTTTAATCAAACCGTTACAATGTCTAACTTCTCTGAACTCTGAATGAAAGGAACAAAAAGGAAGTAAAAGAGCAACAAACAGCGCTGCCATTTTAGGCAACAGTTTGCAGAAGGTTTGGTGAAGTCGTCTGATTTCTCTTAGAACTCTGGTACTGGTACTTCTGTTTGCAGTGAAAACTTCTGAAAGGCGAGGGAAGGAAGGAGAAGACTTATCAAAGTTACCGGTCAGCCTATCATGTCATCAGCATAACTGTATCGAGGTTGAAGGATGCCTGAGCCAGGCGGTAAACAGTAATAAGCAGACTGGAAATATCCTCATCAAAGATCCTTTCTGAATGTGACTAAGAATTTGCTGACTCTTCCTGGTTGTCAGTTTTACCCTTCTGCCTCACAGTTATGTCTTAGTGTTGCTGAGGATAGTAAGCATGGCACATCTGCGTCTTGTCTGGTCGTAGAAGAAAGATTCCTGCATACTTGTGTGCCTCCTCTCCTTACAGAGCAGAGAAAGGAGGAAGGGGTGACATGAGCCAGTGGGTGGAGGAGGTGGAAGGGAATGGACACGCTCTTGGGGCTGGTTGGTGTGGGGAGCACTGTGTTGGCGACACTCTCAGCTCAGTCCTCCTCTTCAAAAGGCTCTTCATTGTCAGTTGTATGTTTACTAAATTTTGATTTAAAAGCTAAGTTTGAAAAGATGTAAAAGAAACTTCCTAGAAATACCATATCTAGGTTTTTTCTGATTGTTCTCTGTTGAATGTACTACAGGCAGAATAATAAAGACCTCCCTGGGTATGACATCCTTTGTCGTGTAAGTGCTGATGTCAATACTATAATTTTATTATATGTTCTTATTGCCTTTTTTCTATTTCTTGAAAAGAACAATAGAATTTTAGAGAAATATTTTCCCATCCCTAGTCTGTGACATTATAAATGGATAAGTAACAATTATAAACATAATAGAAGTTGCTACTTGTGTATTGTTTTATAAAGTCTCATTAAGTATTCTCTGTAGCTATAACATAAATCTTAGGACTTTTGTCTTAAAAGGTAATTAGCATGACTAGGACTTTTTGGTTATTTCCAGAACCTGAAGACTTGATTTTTTTTAATGTCCAAATTTTAACCTTTTAACATTTTGTCTTGTCCCCAAAGTTACTTAAAGAGTAGACAATACTTGCACTAATAACATTAACAGTTTGGAGAATGACTTACATGTGTTCAGTGAAGTTTTAAAGTAATACACAATTCCTCAGAAGAGTTTCATGAAATGGTCTTGCTAATGTCTTGGTTTCAGAGATGGGGAAACTGGGTCATAGATATTTCAGGTTTATTGCACAAGGTGCCTTAATTACTAAATAGCCCAAGGAGGACTTTGAGCCATGGTGCGGTTTTAGAATACCTGCACTTATGTAAAAGAATAAAAACGAATGAAATATGTGTGCTGGGGATTATCAGGTGATATAAGATCATATCCGTTTGAGATACTTTACGAGGGTCACACACATGGGGAAATCTGTAGAGAAAGGGTATATGACGGTAGGGCAGAGGAAAGAAGCAATAGAGGAAGGGGACAAAAAGGTGTCAGGTGGGAAAGGGGGATTGGTACCACATTGCCCATCAGGCAGCACGTGCAGGCATGTGACAGTTGAGAGCACAAGAAGCTGGGAGGGAGTTGTGCTGCAGTGACCCTGATAGGAAGAGTATCTGATGCATGGAAAAAGTACAGTGGTTGGGAGTGAGGGAAGAATGAAAAGGAGGTAATGCTTTGCAGTGGAAATAGGACTTCTGGTTCCACAGGGCAGAGGGCATATCCAGTTTTTGGAAGTGAACAATAGGAAGGGATATGATTTGATATAGTGAATATCAAGAGGATTTTTAAAAATATACTAAAAATTAAACAAAACATCAGTGAAATTTATTATTTAAAACTCTATCATTGTTCTAATAATATTGATACAAGTGTTGTTAGAATGAAGAATTGCAGAGCCAACCAGTCGTGGTGGAGCTTGCCTGCAGGCTCAGTGCTCAGGAAGTGGGAGCAGAAAGATGTTGAGTTCAAGACTGACCTCCTGGGTCACCTTGCAAACTCCTGCATTAAAAACGGAATGCCGAACACCAACAAAAATGAAGGATTATACTTCAAAATAACTGTAAGAGAGAACCACACATTTGTAGTTTATCTAGGATTACAACTCCATTATTAAGATGTGTTAGGTTCGCCGGGCGGTGGTGGCACACGCCTTTAATCCTAGCACTCGGGAGGCAGAGGCAGGCGGATCTCTGTGAGTTCGAGACCAGCCTGGTCTACAAGAGCTAGTTCCAGGACAGGCTCCAAAGCCACAGAGAAACCCTGTCTCGAAAAATTAAAAAAAAAAAAAGATGTGTTAGGTTCTTAATGCATTTCACTGCTGTGCAGGAACTTTGGAAGCACGGTCTGAGGCCACCCAAACCTTCATCCCACATTCGCCGTTCCACAATAAGCAACCTTGGATCTTCCTGGGCATGCTGTTATCTGCTGGGAAATGTCGCAGTGTAAATTATGAATTTGGTCCCTTATTACATGTAATAATAATACTGTCCGCTGTGCATCCTATCCTCAGTCATAAGCAAGGTGGCAGAGAGAGTCATAATGGAACAAGTTTGCAATGCTCAATGTGGTTGATGCTTAGACTTCTCTGACCTTGCTATTTTAGGGATGGTATCAGTGTAGCTGTGGCATTCTTTCTCCTGAAAGCAAAAATCCTTAACAATCAGCCACTCTTAGAAACTGAGAGTTGATTCTTATAGGGGAAAAAAGAAGCATTTGTGCTTGAATTTTATCCGAGGTTAGGAGAATACCTTTGCTTGACATAGAAGGCTTGAGATTTTATTTTACCTGAGATTCTTTAATACCTATTACAAATAATGGCCTCCCATTGTCTAGCTTAGAATGATAGAAATAATAGACTCTGTTTTATTTAATATTTATAGAGGACCTCGTAAAATCAAGACAGTTTTCAGAAAGATGTATTTATAGGAACTGGGGGGACAGCTCAGTAGGGAAGGTGTTCACTACTCAAGTGTGAGGATTGGAGTTCAGATCCCAGGGTCTCTCTAAAAAAAAAAAAATCAGCATGGTTTCCCACACTTGTATCCTAGCACTGGGAAGTGGAGCCCCACCAAGTGAGCTGAGGGTCAGAGACTAGATTTCAAAAAGTTAAAGTGAAAAAAACCTAAAGGAGAAGTATGTTAACCTTCCCCAATACTCTTATGAGCATATAGATGTGATAAACCATACACAAAATTTCTATAAGTAACCACTTGATGCCTACTATTTTAATAGATTCTATTCCATGAATAGTAGTATGGAATTGGCACAGTCCATGGTTTTAATATCGGATGCTTATGCAGGACAAGAGGATGATGTTGACATAGTTTGCCTTTCTTTATGTGTTGCCTATATTCTGAAACACACACACACACACACACATACACAGAGAGAGTGACACACATTTATTATATACCCTATTTTTTAACTATTAGATTTTTTTTACCTAGTTTTTTGCCTTGTGCTTTGCAGATGCAGTGAAAGTGTGTGTGCTGTTGTTAAGCTTAGAAAGTGTCCCTCTTAACTAAGATCCACCAGCGTAAACATTAGAATATACTTTTTCAGCTATTTCAACACTGTGCAAATCTGAACTAGACAAATTTCCTTTAAATTATTTTGAGCCATTGTTTGAACGCCAGTGTTAATACCTTCAGGAGGAACTGCCGTGTCAAGTTGGTGGCATTCAGATGAGGCACTTGGCACCCATTTACCTGACGATTTAAGAGATTTGATAATTGGAGCAAGTGAGAGCAGGGAATCTCAGAATTCCTTTGACCAGGTGTCAACACTCTCTGAGGCACTGCATGACCTTCCCCAAAATAATCTGAAAATGCTTTGGACTATTGAGAAATACATACCTCATATTTAATTCTGCATGACATGATGCTTTCCTGGGGATCACACTTGCTGAGCCTTGTTTACAGGAAGTGGCTATTGCAGAGGAATATAGTTCTGAAGAGTGGGGTGTTTAAAAGCAAACGCTGTACTGGGAACAATTAATTTAGAAAGGACTCTGTTGACTTTACAGCCTAGGAAGTGCTGTCCCTTTGCCCTTAAGTCTTTATCGTTTCAACAATAAGAACAGTAATCTTATGTGCTAAATAATCATGAATGAATGTATCTTGGGCACCTTTTACAGAATCGCCTGTTTTTGGTGAATGTGGATGGTAGTCATAAGCACAGAGCTCTCATATGGGAACCTCTTCTTTGTGTGAAGCCTGCAGTGTTTCCAGAACAGACACTGGGTGCTGAAAACAGCCTCACAGAGGTGCACAGATGTGCACCTGAGGCGGATACCTCTTCCTGATATCGATGAGGACGCCGAGATTCTCACAGCTGATCAGTAGCCAACTGAATTGAAGTCCAGTCCTTTTCCACAGTACCCTCCTCACTTCAGTGACTCTCTGGGAATAAATGTGGCATCTTTACAATAATGTTTAAATATTCACTTTCTGACGTAGGGTTCATTCTGAGGCCTAGGCTGGTCTGATCCTCATTCTGTAGCATTGTTTCCTCGCCTAGCTTCCCAAGGGTTGAGAATACAGACAGTGGCCACCATGCCTAACTTAAAAAAAAATCGGGAATGAAGAAGATACAGACTTAATTAAAACAAAACAAAAACTGTCTTGTTTTAGTGTTAGACGACAGATTACAGAGAACCCAAAAAGTGCTGAAAGTCTTACTATTGTTTTTATTTTATTTTGTGAAACTAACATCTTAAGACCCTCCTGTCTTCAGCAGAGGTGGAGAGAATTTGCTCTTGTGTGACTCCTCCTGCACTTACTGTAGGGAGATCAGTTCAGGCTTCTGCTGGAGAGAGCTTTGGGGATTTCAAATGTGCATTGTCCCTCAGTAACCATGGGCATTGGTTCTAGGACTCCCCTACAGATGCCCAAACCCATGCATACTCCAGGCCCTTAACAAAACTGTATATGCACATGCTCTCTATATTTTAAGTTGTCTTTATATTCCTATGATACCTAATAGCATGTCACATATGCATGTACTTTATTTTTTGAACATCTCCAGTCATGCAGAATCCATCAACATAGGTCTACTGTATTTTCCCAGCAGTAATACGCTACTGTAGAATTTCCACCAAGAAATGATACGTGTACAAAACATATCCTGATTTTCATGGACCATTCTCATGTTGTTAGTTTATGCTCACGCAGTACACTGTTTTCATACATCAGTTGATGCTGTCTGTGATTGTCCCTGTGACACACAGCATGTGGCTTTAATGATAGTTCTTCATTGAAGTCTTACTCTGTAGGAGACATTTGCTAACAAATGCCACTTTCATGAACTGGTTAGAACATACAGCAAATAACATTTTTTTTAAAGAGAAGAATGGGGTTGTCTTTGTCTTGATTCTGGTTTCAAAGGCAAATGTTTTTCTTTAGCAAATACTGATCATGTGTGGCCAGGTCAGGATCATCTTTTCTAGATAGGTGATGAGCAGGATGTCGTGTGCTCAGTAATTTTCAGTATAGTAGTAGAAACCCTCTCCAGTAATGTGGCACAAGGCAAAGTGGGCACAGAGGAGCTTGGAGGAGCATAGCACTTGCCTAAATCTCAGAAAAACAGAAGAAAGCATTAACTCTTCCAGAAAGACAAAATCAACTTAAAATTTGTTGAAATGATGTGGCTAAGTATTTACATTATTTCTTTTTCTTTTTAAGTACTTAATAAATGAGTTGGAGCACATCTGGCTGTACAGAATTGAATCAAGTTGTTTCTCACTAAGTTCTTCATAGTAGCTGATTTAAAAACAGATTGAGCAGGCTATACATAATATTTATATGTACATATACACATACGTGTACACACATACACATATATACATGATAGTTAATGAAAATGAAGCCATTAATTTGAAGAGAAGAAAGGGATATAGGAAGGGTTTGGAGGAAAAAAGGGAAAGAGGAATGATGTATTATAATCTCACAAAAAATAATTAAAAAACTTCTGTGTACTGACAACCAAGTTTCAGAGCACACAAGTTTTATGTTAAGAGGAAAGGAAAATCCATAGGTGAGAGGTGAACTGTTTTTAAGTTTATTGACCAGAGGTACAGATAGGTACACCAGGCTCTTTTTTTCCATCTTTTCTTTGTGTGCAAGAAATTATTTTGTCTGTTTGTCTTCCTTTCTTTTTCTTCCTTTTCTTTCCTTTTCTTTTCTGGAGAGTAGGCTTGCTTCTAAACTCAAGAATGGTGACATTGCTAGTGTTTATATCCCTGTTCACCTCTCTAGTGTTTGCCCTTTGTTCTCAGGATTTAATCTGCATTCTCAGTTGGAAAACCCAACTCTTCTATTTGATTGCTTATCATTATTCAGTTTAAACAGTAAATATTTGTTTAAGGCCCACTGCATGGAAGTTTCACCATAGGATTTTATAAGACGTCTGGCCTATTCTGAGTAACATAATGAAAGCAAAGCAACCAGAAATGATCTGAGTTAATTGGAATCTTTTGTAAGTAGCTCCTTCCTTGGTGGGCTTAGTTCTGCGTTGACAAAAGTTCCTACGCTCTGTAAGAAGCAGGCATTTCTCCCACTCTGGCCCACAGCTGAAAGTAAGGTCCGGTCATTTGCTTCAGGGCCACACAGGAAAGTGCTGTGGAAACCTGGCTTCAGCCCTCCCATTCTGGTTTTTATGGGGTGCTCTGTTGCCTTCGGTATAGTCCGAATGAAGTGAATATATATCTATTTTTAGCAATTTGAGGTCGACTCCAAGTTAATTCTGGAAAGACTTAATGAAGATATAATATATGGAGAGGGTTCTTTTTAAAAAATAAAAAAAGAATTGTGGTCATAAAATAGCAAATGATGGAGTGGACTTTGAAGTGCCCTGGCTTTATAATGAGGCTATATCAGATGCCTAATCTCCCTTATGGCCCATGCTGTGTTTGTTCTACCCACTCCAGTACCTTTGCCCCAGCACTCACCGAGATAAGCAAAGTGATGTTACTTGGGACAGATAGTCTCTCTCTCAATTGCTGGGTGGCTGGTTTGCCTAGTGCCACCTTTGAAGAAGTGTCTTGAGCCTGAGAAGGATGGGGCAAGTGCTCTTCATTGTTTGTTCTACTGCATTGTTGGGAATTAACCTGATTTCTCTCATTACAAATTAGACAACCTGTTTTCAGCATTAAAATGGTGAGAAACAAAACTTCGGCAGTTACTTAGATATTCCTGAATAACTTTCTCACCCCGCCCCGACTCCATCGTGTCCATGTGTTGGGGTGTGTGCACCATCTTAGGTCATATCCGGATGCCCTTATGGAGTCTAGAAATGATGACAAAGTATCCCATGAGCTGTAGGAGAATTGCTACAGGATGGGAGGGTCAGAGGCACTGGGTCTCCAACTACCGGGTTAGTTTATAGTGCTATATTGAAATATTAGGTCATTTTGTAAATATGTATTACTACTGTGAATTTATGACAATACAGTAAGTGATGTCCTCTAAGTAGAAGCAAATATGAATACTCCAATGTATGCATGCATATTTAAATATATAACTGTTCTTTGATTGTGAAGACTTGACATTAAACAGTTAGTAGGTCTTGTTATTCAGCATGTTAATATGTCTTAATGAATTGGATTCCACTTACATTTTCTTCCACCTGTATTAAATTTTAATCTACTAATCTTTTTTTTCTTCTTTTTTTTCATTTTTTATTAAAGATTTCCATCTCCTCCCCTCCTCCTCCCCCTTCCCTCCCCTCCCTTCCACCCATACCCCCATTCCGCCCCTCTCTAAGCCAAAGAGCCATCAGGGTTCCCTTCACTATGTTAAGTCCAAGGTCCTCCCAACTCCCCCTAAGTCCAGGAAGGTGAGCAACCAAACTGACAAGGCTCACAGTGAGCCCGTCCATGCTGTAGAGTTCAAGCTCATCGCCGTTGATCTTATTTTTAATTGGTAATTGATGTTAATGGACTCAAATATTTCCCTTTATGTATCAAATACTTCAAAGATAGCTGCAACTACATAGATAAAGAAGTTTAGTTTTGAAAATTCCATGTGAACACACTGTTTAGCAAGAAAATTAAACATCGGTGTTCCTGTTTATAGTTTCAGTGGAAAAATAAAATAAATTAAGCAAGCAGATACTGTGTTTACTTACATTGGGCCCTTTATATTCTTGATATTGCACTGGATCTAGAATACATTATAGTCAACATGAATATTAAGTATGATTGTAAAGTATAGACATCTCTTAGATTTCGAAGTGACCATTATAGAAATACTGACGTTTTGTTAGGTACTGCTAACATTAAATGTATGTGATCTTTTCAGCAATTTCAAAATTGTAATTTATAGGTGGCAATAAGAATTTATTTTAAAGTCTGTGCTGATGAAATATTTAGCATGTGTGCATAAAGGAAATATTCTTTTTCATGTAAAGGAAACTGAGATTTTATGCTTAGAATCACAACCTCACAATTAAGAGAAATTGCTTGCAAAGATTATGAAGAAGAAAATTCACCTTTGAGTGGCAGCAACATCTCATGAGTTTAAAAGGTCAGGCTGGTGTGGAAGGTGCCAGCTTTGCCACTCAATGTCATGCAGAATGCTGTGACAGCCAGGGCTGATACAGCTGAAAATATCTGCAGCCTTGGAAGCCTTGGAAGTTTCACAAGGTCATTTTGGCATCAGGGTAACACTGCTGATTCACAGGGAAGGTCAAACTAGACAGCTGGGTGAAAACATAGGTGGCTGAACCCAGGGACTGAGTTCAGGGCAGTTGCCAGTCGCAGTAACTGGGCGTTGTGGTCTAATTGGTTATGACTCTCATTGCAATATTGATAGAGCAATGAGATTTACTCTACTGGTGACTTTTAGATTTATTATCCTCTGAAAGTTTGTTATTCACCCCCAGTTTCTCAGTTTGTCGTGGTAAACAGGACAGAGGTTGCCTTAGCGTTACATATGTATGATGTCCTTCATCAGAAACAAACAAATGAACAGCAACAACAACAAAGATAAGTTGGCTTACTACTGTAAAGTATTCACAAAACACAATTGTAACAAAAGAGCAACCAGTTAGAAGGGAAATATGAATAGAGTAAGTACTTGAGATGAAATTGAGCATTAAATTTATCTTGACTTTGCTGCAACTGAAGCAAAATCTCTAAGAAGATTTTGAAAAAAATCCATTTATTTAATACAATTTCTTTCTTCCCTGTATTGTGTTTTACTTTTAACCCTTAGATACTCAGTGAAATATTGCAGCTCTGCCCTTGGGATAAATGTTGGGAAGGATC
The DNA here is from genome assembly GCF_903992535.2 of Arvicola amphibius. Classification (NCBI taxonomy): domain Eukaryota; kingdom Metazoa; phylum Chordata; class Mammalia; order Rodentia; family Cricetidae; genus Arvicola; species Arvicola amphibius. The sequence goes on along the minus strand of NC_052057.2, from coordinate 19,072,063 downwards.
AATTCCCAGCGCTTAGGAAGTGGATTCTGAATTCTTCAGCTGGGACCCTTCCCGACTTGATCCCAGCCCAGAGCAGTGATCCCAGCCCAGAGCTGTAGCTGCTGACACCATTGTGTGTAGTGGCTCCACAGAGACCAGTCGCTAGTGTTTGTGGTCAGGGTTTCCCACGCCTACCTTATCCATTGCTCCTTCTATAGTGTACTTTTTGCTTTTTGCCTTTTCCATGCCAGATGAAACATTCGTTCTTCCTGCACTAGTGGTGCCGCCCAGTGACAGAGCACCTGACTGGCATGTGCAAGGGTGTGGGTTCGGTTGCTAGCACTGAATTAAAAAAAAAAAGAAAAAAATCAACCACATCTACCCAAGACCCCTTGCCCATCTTGAAGCCACATCTGACCTCTTTCCTTTCACACATCAGCCCTTATTATTAATATCTCCTGCTGTATATGTCTCACATTTTATAATATAGTTGCTATTAGTTTATGTTCTGTTTAAGCAGCAAATTTCTCAAGGGCTAGATCCATGTATTCCCTGTACTTGTCTCTAGAGTGACCAGTAGACATGATCCATACTCACCATGATTCCATCTCTGTATTTATTCATTTAATGTGGTTATAGTGAATTAAATGCGTTTTTTAAGGAAAAGTTTTTTCCCCCTCTATGCTAATGAGAGAAAGAGGACTAAAAAGTGGCAAAATGAGAGGAGTCGCACGCACAGTTTTTGCCCAAGGAGATGTTTTGGGGCCTTGGAGCCAGAGCTTTAATTCTTTTCTTTTGTTTTGACTTTCATTTCTCATTTTATAAAGCGATTTCATATTAATGATTTCTTTTTTTGCCAACAGGTAACTAATATAATGTAGGCTTAGAAAAGTAATTTCTGCCCCTCAAACAGTGCCTTCTCCTTGTAATACTTTCCCATGGTTTTATCAGCTGTCGAGAAGGACATGATGTGGTTGATTCATACCACTCCCTCTTCTCTGCTGCTCTGTAAACTGTAGTTCATGGCTTATTTAGATCCACACCACTGCATGGCTCCTCACTTTGGTGTGTTCTAAGTTGCATCCTGCTTTGTCTCTGTGGATGTTTTCTGTTCACACCAAAGAGAGAGCAGGCTCCAGGTGTTGAGTAGGTTAGTAACAATCTTCTCCAAAGCAAAGAGCTCACCTCAACAGTCCGTCAGTCAGCTGCTGGGTAGGCCCAAGGCTGCAGCCTGTTCAAAACAGATTCATTTTGTAATGGAGAAAGAACTGATAGATATGGTGTGAGATTTTTACTTCTGTGTACTGTCTGGTGTTTGCTGTATGTTCAGAGAAGGCGGGCATGCTTCCTGCAACCCTTTAAAGAAGACTCCCCTCCCTCCCTCCCTCCCTCCCTCCCTTCCTCTCTCCCTCCCTCCCTCCTTCCATCCCTCCTTCCTTCCTTCCCTCACTTTAGCAGCAACTGGAAGCTTCTGAGCAAACCACTATTGATGTAGTAGTGGTCCCTCCAGTGTGTCCACCTGACTCGGCTCCAACCTTTCTGTTGTTCCTCTTTCTTTTGCTCCTCTGTCATTGTCATTTCTTAAGTTTGATGCTAAATTGGCAGCGTTTGTTTTGAATGAAGTTTTACACTTGAAAACACATGACCTGATTTTGAGTTCTTGATCTTCCATTTGGTGACCTAAGGAGACTTCAGTGAGTCAGTCACTGAGGTACACAAATATCAGTTGCTTGTTCACAGTGAGTACGATAATGATTTTTAGCTGTAGTAAGATAATGACTATAGATATACTCACGGAAAACAAGTAGCAAATTATGAGAATTAAATGTATTGTTTTATAAAATATTTGATATTATAGAACATGATGTATTTAATTTAGATTAATCAAAATAATGTTATTACAATAAGTTGCTTTCTTTAAAAAGAACCTAAACATTTAGATATAGTTGTGTAATTGTTTAATAATTTATGAGACAATCAAATGGTAGGAACATATGACAAAGCTCTGACATTGTTATCAGACAGCTGTTTTAATTTGTCCCATGTTGTCATCTGGATACTCCTTAAACGAAACAGAATAGGTTAAGCTTCCTTCTTACCTACTAGCTTGGTGGGGATTGTTGGGCAAGACCAAAACATAACTGGTTGGAGACATAATGGGTGGTATTACATAATGCCCAGTGCGTTCCAGTAATGTGGAGGGTTATGTGTGATTTGTAATATTTACCGTTTAAACACGCTAGCTTTCTGAAGCAAACGACAGAATGTAACCAAAGAGCTTGTCACGGAGTCTTCAAACAAGGGGTTTTTGTTTGCTTGTTTTCCATAGAATACATCCTAGGTTTTGAGGCCAAGCAGAAACAGTGAACAATCATTGTGGAGAGTAACCTTTCAGTTTCGTTGCTTGCAGTTGCTGAAATTCTATGTGTCAAAGAATAGCCTCAGATAGTAACCGTGGAGTTCGGGTTCCCCGTCTCGGCACGTGTGTAGGTCCCAGGAATACAGACTTGCAACAGTGAAGCCTAACTGACTGACTCAGGCAGCTCGAGACATTTCTGAGGCATCCGTAGCCCAGAACAGTAAGTGTGGGAGTTAATGCACTATCGGCAGTTATTGGAGCTTATTGTTAACTATGGTTGTCTTGTGATTTGCCATGGGGAGGTGGTCATTGGCTTTTAAGAGCGTGTGATGCTGATGGAAATTTACGGAGCTTTAATCACTGTCTCATTAACAAGGGTGTCATCGGCTTTTCGTGCTTCTTCATGGGTTGCAGCTTTTTCAGAATGTACAGAATCTTATGTGCAATTAAAATCATTAGGAAAGAGTAGGTTTTTCTCTTTAGCAAAAGGGCCAGATTTTAAGCTGCCCTGCTAATTTGGTAAATAAGTACTTCTTTTGAAAGTACCAAATTCTAATAAAATCTTTTATTTCAGGAGAAACATGGCCCAGTCATAACATCTCACTATTGAAACAAGAAGAGAAGAAATAGAAATGACCAGGTTCTGCCATCTAACCATTTTGAGTCTTAAAGCTTCTCTTCCAGATTCTTTGTCTTATGAACTGTTGTTTAGTAACCAACTTTGAAGGGGCAAAGCGAGAGGGGAGAGCCCTTATTCCCTAACCAGGCAGGCGCACAGGCAGACTCTCCTGTGAGCTTATTGTACCTACCATGTTAGTTTAACCAGAAGCACAAGCGGCTTCAGGAAGAGCCTGCTCTAGATTCATAAAGGACTGAAGTGGATTCCAGACATATGGGAAACTGGGAAACATGTTTGTACTTACGTTGGTTTCCCAGATTCTGTTGTGCCTTAGTTACTTTGATAACACTTGGTGTTGCTTATAGAAGTTGTTAGAAATACTACCTTCAGTCCGTCTCTAAGGAGAAGCTGAACAAGACATTTTTGATATTTATAGAAATAATGTGAAAGAAAAACATTCCTTTAATCCCATGACAGCACTACTCGAAAGCCTACAGATGGAGCATTCCCGTGGTCATTTCATACCACACACACCTTCTCCTGTAGTCACTTCACACCACATACCTCCTCCTGTAGTCACTTTACACTGTAACCTTCTCCTGCAGCATGCCTTCTCTTGTGGTCACTTCACACCGCACCTTCTGCTGTAGTAACTTCACACCGCAGCCTTCTCCCTTGGTCACTTCATACCACACTCCTTCTCCCTTGGTCACTTCACATCACAGCCATCTCCTGTCGTCACTTCATACCACAAACCTTCTCCCGTAGTCACTTCACACCTCTCCCCTTCTCCCATAGTCACTTCACACTGCACTCCTTCTCCCATAGTCACTTCACACCTCTCCCCTTCTCCCATAGTCACTTCACACCTCTCCCCTTCTCCCATAGTCACTTCACACCTCTCCCCTTCTCCCATAGTCACTTCACACTGCATGCCTTCTCCCATAGTCACTTCACACTGCACTCCTTCTCCCGTAGTCACTTCACACCTCTCCCCTTCTCCCATAGTCACTTCACACCTCTCCCCTTCTCCCATAGTCACTTCACAGTGCACCCCTTCTCCTGTAGTCACTTTACACCACACTCCTTCTCCTGTAGTCACTTCACACCGCATGCCTAGTTTCTATTAATTAGAAATAAACGTGTATTGTCCATCTCCACCACTCTCAATGCAAACATTTATTCACGTTTTTAACATTTTCCTTTTGACAATTACAGAATTCAAAAATTGCACTTACTTTTTTATCTGTTTCTTTTTTTTTGAGCAATGTAGTACTTTATTTTGAATTTTCAAGAGCTAGAAACTGATGGTACAAATGCTTCCATTAGTTGGCTGCCATAAACGGCAGGATATTGAACAGATTTTGGAGATACAAAGAAAGATTTAAGCTCTCTTTAGAGGTGAAAGGCCTTTCATGCTTCCCTACATGAGAACTTCACAGTGTCGATGGAGGGATAACGTCTCAGCAAGTACCTAAAAATTATCAAAGAGTATGCTTTGGTGTTGAGAAAAGTAAAGGCTGGGAAAATGCCTTCTCGGAAATTTCTTGTTTAGTTCAGACTTAACACATGAACATGCCTTATGAGCTAAGGATTTATGTTATTAAGTGATGGCAGCACAAGAGCTTCCCATATGTGCTTGCGAGCCTTGATTAGAACTAAAAACCAGCATTGACTTAGGTGGCCACACAGAAAGGGACACCACGTGAAGCTGTTAAATAAAATGTAATTATATTGCCTTGTTTCTTTTGGCATAGAAACATCCTTAAAACACAGACAGTATGTTTATTAATTGAGATATTGTCCATTTATATATTAGAATAATAACAAAATTTGTTGCTATTTAATATCTTGGGTCTAGGTGAGTAGGTTATTTTATGTGGAACTGTCCCTAAAGAATATTTAAGGTACACTGAAGCCCCACTGTGAAAATATGAGTTGTTAGCGCTTGTCTTTGCTTTCTGATATTTCTGACTGTTTTAAATCAGAAAGGCAGAGGAGCATCATTTATTCTTAGTGAAAACATTCCTTCTGTTTGTAAGCAACCATATATGAGCTTACAACTTTTTAAGTAAAGCTCAATTTATGTGATGACAATATTATATTGATAATGAAATAAGGTTGCTATTAAAGTCAGAACTATTAATCAGTAGAAATATTTGTAGGATTGAAATGATGCCTTCTGCAGCACCCATGTGATTTTATGACCTGGGAGTAAGAAATGCATTGGTGAAAAATGCTTTGTTGATTTCATGGAACGGAGGAAATATTTGGTATAGTGTCTCCTCATGAGACTTGTACTAATTCATTTCTTAGAATATATTCAAATAATTATATGGTGTATTTGCTCATGAATGATTTCATTCATTGTATTCTTAAAAATATTGTGGATATTTATTTAATTATAAACAAAGTTTTCATACTTTTTGTTATAATTTATTGAGCAACATATTTAGGATAATTTTAAATAGTCATAATCCATAAACGTTTTTCTGAGTTTATTGTGTCACGGTTTAAATAGAGTATTTGAAATTCAGATCTCCCTGTTGAATGTCATGGTGTTTACACCCTTATCTAGTTGAAAGCAGTGAGATGAGTTGTTCAACTATAATTTCAGAAGCCTCATAAAATACAGGGTAGAGTAAGTCTGGTACTTTACAGAGATTAAATTTTATTTTGGGCGGGTTTTAAATTGTATCTGCCACTCCTTCCTGTGTTCCTTTTATAATATATGTCACTTGATACTGCTAAAATGGAATATACATGGTTAATCACGGAGGCTGTCTTGGGACCTCTGGAGGGGACATTGGAATGGCATCGTGAAGGCTATCAGTTGCCGATGTCACTGAAGTCTTAAGTTCCCTGGGAGTATTCTCTTAGTCCTCTGGTTGATCAACTTCATACTTTTGAGTGATGTATTATTGTCGTTAAGAAAACATAGATTTCCCTGTAGCATTGAAGACCATTGTCCTTTGAAACATTTTAGGTAGAAATGCCAGCAGCCATATTAAATATTACATTTGCTGCTAGTTACTATGTCAAATAAACTGTTTCTCCACTGAGCGTGGTTTATAGTCTAAGTCCATAATCAGAATATGGCTGGAGCATAGGAACACCACTGTGAGTCATGTTCTGTTTAGCAGTTTGACCAGGCTAGTTTCACGATGACAAAATCTGGGTTTTCCAGTGTATCATTTTTTTTTTTTCCCAAAAATTCAAGGGAGGTGATTTGTCTGATTAACCATTGAAGACAAACAGCATTAACTTTTTTGTTGCCTGTATTCTGGTTTATACTTATCACTTTGAAATAGTAAGCATTACAGACAGATCAGACCTGCTACGTGAGGCTAACAAGATAACGCCTGTGTAATACATGAGTATAGGGGCAGCATTTCCTCACGAAGAACAATAAAGCCGCATGTAGTCTTATCTCCTATCTTCTTGGTGAAGGGAGAGAAATTCTACACCACTGACTGTTTGAATGCCATAAGATAATACAAAGGGATTATATTTTAGATTAAAGCAAATCTTTTAATTTCACAATCAGGGAGACATTTAAATGTGGTTCTATTGGAACTTTACTGCGTTCTGTTCTCTTGCCAGTTGGTATTGCGTTCTCTTAATTATAAAGATGGAATAGCCAGTGTTTCAAGCTGTGCATCCGGAGCCCAGATAATGTAACTTGTAGAAGGTACTTTGAGACTAGTATTTGCATGTCATGGGCTAATCTGTATCTCTATCATCCATGTCTCTGTTTATGTCTCTGTCATGTGCCTGTACATATCTCTCCACCCATCTGTCTACCACCCCTCTACAGTCTTACTGCATGACTCTTTGTTTCCTTTGGGCCGGTGCAAGTTTTGATGCTGGTCATAGAGGAAAATCTAGCCTGTGTTCATGGGACTTCTTTGCCAAGACAGAAGCTGACAATGGGATATGGACCTATTATCCTCCTCTACCCCCCTTCCTTCCAGTGGCTGGTATCTGATGGGGTATCATGTACTTGTCCTACAATCTGGACTCCTCTTGGGATGGGAAAAGGTTGGCCACATTTGATAATGTTTCCGTACAGAGCTAGTGACCAGTGTGTGAAGAACTACTGTCACCTTCTAGTGATCTAATACTTTACAGTTTCCTCAGGCAGTGACATAGAAATAAGTTCGCCGCTCACTTTTAAATCACTGCCTATATTGACATGTGTATTATTTTGTTTTAAAAGTCATTTTCTAATGTGAGTATAGTTCTGTAATTCTAGTCTTTAACAATAGGGTATCAAGTAACCTGTGCTCCTTCATTATCTGCCCTACCACACACCGTTTGTCTGTTGAGGGAATAGGGATTTTGAAAGACTGCGCTGACAGACCTCAGATTACTTATGACAGTCAGTAAACGAGGTCTTCCCAGCAGCCGCTTGTCTGAAATGTGTCATACCAGGAGGCCACATTGGCAATCTCTGTCGTTCCAGAGGATGTGTGACTCGAGGTTATCTTTTTTCTTAGTAGTAGTTCCAAAACTTCGGTCGCTTGCATGACGCCATGACTTTATTGCCAATATATTGACTTAGTCTTATGCTTTGAATTCTTTTCATTAAAGTTTCGCGTCGTTGCGAGTCGTCACGTGACCTAGCACAGGCTGGAGGAGCTGGTGCCAGCACTCTGGGGCATCTGTTAAGATTACACAGTGTGCATCTCTGTGTGATCTCCATGGGCGCTGCCCCTAATTCACTTACCCTGGGAAGCACCCAGCTTAGCTCTTTGTTCTAACAAGAGCAATACTTCCGGAAGGCTCACTCACCTTCTCAGACCACCACAAGTTGGTGACTCTATTTAAGAAGTCAGGACAGTGTGACTGCAGATCTCCCCCCACATTCCTAGTATTATTTCCCCTGAAGTCTGTTAATATTTGGGGCAAGCACTGTGAAAAATTATATGAATAAGCTTCATGTGTTTAATTGCTGCATAGGTGATTACAGTTTTGTTGACATTGGCAACCAGAAAAAAAGATGGTTTTGGACAAGTGGCTTCTTTCTGTCACCTCCAAACTTACGCAGTGAGGTCTTCCATAGTTCCTATTCGGTTAGAACTGTTTCAGTAAGTCAAAATGGCAGTAAGAGGCCTCACATCATTTATTTCTCAGTATATAACACATCTTAATATTAAAGTGTCAAAAAAAAAAAACCCCACAGGCTTCTCGCTAACTATTCTGGGATCACTGGACTGGTTCCCTTGTATTTGTCTTACAATTTAAGGACTAGGAAACATAGGAGATTAAGAGACTAACATCTTGCTTAGAGGCTATTGTTCCACCTGTAGGCATGTGTTTACCTTCTATCTCACTGTGTGAGGCCTCAATTGATGCTCACCCTTCTGAGTGTCTAGGCCTTTAGCTGACAGAGAACACTGCTCATACTTCCTCATGGCTTCCTTCCCCTTTGTGCTTTTCAAAACTTTATTCTTTATCTTTTTTCTCAGTTTTTACTGACTGGATTATTTCATATTGTTTCCTTTCTTTTTCCTCTGTTATATCTTATCTTACCATAGGCTGTACACATGGCTTCCAACATCACTTTAAGTGAAATTAGCTCGTGTTGCAGAGAGCGTTTGGCTGTTGATATGCCCTATGAGTGAGGAAATGCAGTGGTTAGAATTTGATCAGTCGGTCACTGAGAACTTTTCCCATGGGTACCAGAAAGTTTGATTCTTGTTACAAAACTTTTAAATTTCCAAATCAAGCCTTTGGTTCTTGAGGTAACTTTATATATAATATATTGATAAAGTCAGAAACATGTTAGAAGTAGATTCATTTTATTTAATAGTTATTTAAAAAACCAAACCTTTATTTCAGAGAAAAATGTTTTCATAAATTCTCTTAATCTGTATGTTTCCTTTATATAATTTTCTTTCTTTCTTTCTTTCTCTCTCTCTCTCTCTCTCTCTCTCTCTTTCTCTCTTTTTTTGAGACAGTTTTCACACTGCTAAATAGCGTCTTTGATAATCGGATCGTAGGGTAAAAACACCTTTACTAATTGAAGTTACATTTGAGAGTTCAATGATGATCCAAGTCCTTTGTGTATTACCTTAAACCAAACAGTTTCATGAACTGAACTTACCCAGTAGGTACAGATGGATGTCATCTCTCCTTATTCCCTGTCTTGCCCAGTCAGTCATAAACATGCTGCTTCTCGTCTGCACGTGTGTTCTAGTATGATCAGTTTACAAACGTGTTTATAATTCTTTTAGTTGGAACTTTTGAAGAATCTCTTAAATAGATTGGAAAAGGAATAGAGCAAACTAGAATCTCTAGGCAATTTTGTAATTAATATATGTTTCATACTAAAGTGCGGCTAAGCCTGTGGCGTGACAGAAAGGAAAAATAACCAACTCAAGAAATAAATTTTATCATATTCTATATCCTTGGCCACCAGAGAACATGGATATTTATAATGGTGCCAATTTTCCTTTTTCATGTAGCTTGAACCTTGTACTTTACAATTAAATATTCCCCAATGATTGGTAATATACCTTCCTAATCATGTTTGTTCCTATTAATACGAATAAAATTTATACATATATTAAGCATTTAATAGTGTCTGCTATATTCCAGGATCTAGGGTTTGGGTAATATACCTTGCCGTCAGGGAGTTGATAATAGTAGACAAAAAGTTCTAAAGTAATGAGCATGTTATGGGATGGAATCATGTTTTTCTATTTCCCTTTACTTTTTTTCATCATAGCTGGCCCAGCTTTACAGAGAAGATGGTATCTATAGCAATGTAAACAAGAATAGATTTTCTGGGTTGCAGGGATATGAGGTGTTCAGCCAAATGAAGTGATAGTGTGTAGTACACTATAGGGGTTCAGTAGCAGCTATGGGCAGAAGCCCCGAGAGCTCATCCCTCTAAAGATACAGGGATGTGGGATCATAGGCTACAGAGTTGTGTGTGTTGGTTCTGTGTTGCGGCGTGGCACTGAAGCAAATGTAAATGCATTTGGCTTTTCCAGGGTTGTCAACTCCTGTTGAGTAGCAAAGTGATAAGTATGGGAATTACAGTGACGTGGGCTCAAACATGAAGGACACACGAAGACAGCAGAGAAGCAGTGTGTGTAGATTGTAGATGCTGGTCTGGGGAAGATATGTAGCGTGAGGGGAGGAGGACGGTGCACAGTCATGCAGGACTTTATTCCCCTTTGGTGCAGGGTTTTCAGCTCTTGTGAGGACTCCCAATAAACCGCTGTGTGAAGGTGGCAGACAGGCGTGCATAGTTCTAGAGCAGAAAGACGACTTTGGGAAGGAGCCAGTCAAGGTGGAAGCTTGGGGACGTTTGACACTGGGGAGAGCGGCAACAGAAGATGTGGTCAGACAAGCAGGAGTTTCAGGGAGAGCTCAAATCTAAGGACAACTGTTTGAACAAAGAGTTAAATGTGACACATAAGATCACTCACCACTGGGCAAGTGAAACCTGAGGAGAAGAGGATGCAAGTGGAGGTGGCTCGAAGGTTGCTGCGTAAGAGAGGGAGCAGTCCAAGGCTGTACAGAGACTCGTAGGCAGAGGGAGGGCCTGCAAGACCCTGGAATTTATAGAGGTGATGGTCTGCACATGCTTTCAGTTGTGTATTTGAGTATATTCACATATGATGGATTACGTGTGTGTATGTGTGTTACTTTTGTGTCCTCAGGTAAGCTCAGTCCCACCATGGTAAACAATCGTTTGTATACCCGTGCTTTTGGAAGTCACTCCGTCTATATCTTTAGCACTGTTCTTAGGGTGCTGAGACAGTAGTGTTGTTTCTGCCCTTGGAAGCATGTGGTTCAGTGGTTCCAACATACAAGGAAATACAGTGCTTCACAGACAGGGATGATGCGTAGAGCTAATTCCGAAATGCTGATGCTAGTGTGTGAGTGAGCAAAGGTGGATGTGGCACCTCTGGCTTTCCTGGGGGCGTGGTGGCTGATGAAGGGTTAAGCAGTGTGGGCTGAAGAGGAGGTGAGCACACGTGCTCTGTGATCATGCCGTGGAGGCTCCAAGAAACTGACTGCTGAGCAGAGACTGAGCGTTAGACAGAGTACCGACTTGCCAGGACTGGACAGACTGACCTTGCTTGGGCAGAGCTGAGTCTTAGGACCTGAGGACTCTTCTTGAACAGTGTGGTTAGTTACTTCTTCAGTCCCGTTAGAAACTGCAGCTTTTCTGTTTAGTGTTTTCGAAATATAAAAACCTGTTAAGTAGCTTGAATTTTTTCTGAGTACTATTAAGATTACTAGGATTAATCCTAAAAGAAAATAAATTCTACTAGATAGTCATGCTTTTAGAACAGATATTTTCATAGCCTCTATTCTAATTTCCAAAATTACGAAGGTACCATTTATGTCCAGCTTCTTTTAAAAAACTGACTGTGATCACCATTACTCTGTGTTGTTGGCTACTTGGAAGGTGCTAGTTAGAAAGCCTGACTTTCTTTACCGACAGTGTTCAGAAGGAAAGCAACTCCAAACATACACACTTTTATTTTTGTAACTAGTTAAATTTTTGTGAATTTTTTTTTGTCCTGTCGAAAGGGAAAGTAAGCCGGTGAGCAAAGCTGCCCTGTTCTAATGAGTGGTCTCCTAAGTTAACAGAGCCTCGGGCAGCCGCCTCGGCCCGTCGCCTTGGCCCCCACCCTCCAGCGTAGTGTGGGACTGAGCCTCTGAAGTGCATCCTGCTGCCCAAATCAAATTGCTCACTTAATAATTAATGTCCCTGCAATGGAATCACTTTCTCCCTGGAGGTTGACTTCAGATTTACCAGACACACTGACAACACTGCACTCCTTATTCTCTCCACAAGACCTCAGCTTCTGCTTTAAAAATGTCTGAATAAAGGATGCTTTTGTTCATACCTCGCCTGCCCGTGATATAGTGACACAGTGTCTGATGGCTGAATGGAATAGTTTTACAGTGTGAGTGCTGCTTTCAGTGGAGGGGCAGGACTTGGGCTTTAGGAGGAAGTGAATTGGATAGGTCAGGAGAATGTACCATTCGTAAACACCCCTTTCCTTTTTTATTCACGTGTCAGGGCAGCAGCAGCAGGCTGCTCAGTGTCCACCCCTGAGAAGTGCCAGAGGCAAAGCAGCTTGGACTTCAGCTGCAGATTTTAGACCTTTATTTGATTCCTTCGGAGAGATTTTCAAGTCCTTGGACTTCTTGCGTTAGAAGCTATTTGGAAACTAACATGGTTTAGTCCACTAACTGCATGTTGGGTAAATTCAAAACCCACATGCTCGTCCTCTTGCAGTGGAATAAGTCACATCTGATGGACATTTTCTGTGCTTATAGCATAGTAATGAACGTCTGACAGGCGCGACCTTTCATAAGACAACCCACACTATTGGCTTTCTGCCCAGAATATTGCTGCAACACTATCTGTGATTGGTTATCTCTTTATCATGCATTGCTTCACAAGGGGAAACGGCCCCCTTTTTAATAAATCTACGATGGCTGGCTGCAATATGCCTCACTGTAAGTATTTGTGTGTGTGTGTGTGTGTGTGTGTGAGAGAGAGAGAGAGAGAGAGAGAGAGAGAGAGAGAGAGAGAGAGAGGCTGACTTTGAGTTGCTTAGTCTGGTATCACATGGCAAGGTTGTGATACTATAGGACATTAGTGAATGCTCCTTAGTAAATCTTAACCTATCTCTTTTCTCTACAGGTTGGTACTAAGAAGTGCCTTTCCTGACGTCTCTGCTGCTTGGAACCGCTTCTAGAGCAGCCTCTGCTTTTGCCTTGCTTGCTGCCAGCTAGACTGTGACGACAGCACATCCGCCCTCCACCTCTAGCCCAGACACCCCCATTTCTACTTCTAATCAGGAGAAAAGCTCTGAGTATCTGCCATTGCCCTAGGCTGCTTTAGTTTAGAAGAAAAGTTTGCTGAAAAAGTAAGATACCTTCTGCCAGGAAATCAAGGAGGAAAAAAAAAAATCATTTTCTCGATTTTGCTCTAAACTGCTGCATCTGTCTATGCCAAACTAATCAATACCGATTGCACCACCAAACTCCATCGCAAATTCAGCTGTGAGGAGATTCCCTGTCAGACAACTTTGCTGAGAGCAGCTTGGAAATTCGGTGTCAGAGGGTCTGCCACGTTTTCATGCTTGCATTTTGGGCTCCAAATTGGCACTGGGAAGGGGTTACTGAGCACAAGGCTGATTCCAGGCCCTCCTGTAAGCACCCGTCCACTCACAATCCTGGTATTTCTCTAAAAACCAAAACCTCTTTGAATTAACAGTTCCATGCTGTGAATTTCTAGTGGAGGTCTAGTGATACTGAAGTCACACTTTTCCACGTGCCGTGAAAGCAGGGAGTGGGGAAACAGCCTTCCGGACATTTTCATTGCCATTTCACGCTTCTGAGTTTTATCAGTTCCTGTCTTATTTTGTTTTTGTTTTTGTTTTTTGTTTTTTGTTTTGTTTTGGTTACTGATTTTTCTTTTTCTTTTTTCTTTTTTTTTTGAGAGGGGTTGGGTTTGTTGGTTTCATTGACCATTTAACTACCTGTAAAATATAAACATGGCTGTTAGTGTCACACCAATTCGGGACACAAAATGGCTAACACTGGAAGTATGTAGAGAGTTTCAAAGAGGGACTTGCTCACGCCCAGACACGGAGTGTAAATTTGCACATCCTTCGAAAAGCTGCCAAGTTGAAAATGGACGAGTAATCGCCTGCTTTGATTCACTGAAAGTGAGTAAATATTCTGTACTTCTAAGGATATGCAATAATTGATTAAGGGGTATGGGCACACAGTCCAGTAAGTTTGGGATTATGGATTGCTTTGTTAACACTTTAGTTATGCAGCATGTTCTGGTTCATGTGTTGGGCTGGGACACTTAATGAGATGTCATAGAACCAAGTCCGGCCAAACTTACAAGGAACTTTACCAGGCCTTTAACTCCAGATGCGTTGATTTCTCCCCCTAGAGCAGAAAGTTTTGTGTACCGATGCAGTTGTAATATGATGATAACAAAGTGTGATCTTTGTTCAGCAATGGTAAATGTTCATGTTCAGCACTTTCATGTGTTAGAATAAGGCCAAGACAGTCACTGATTGAATATGAGTTGTTTTCCTTTGCTGGAAAACTTGTCAAGTCATTAGAAATGAATGGCAGATTCTATGTCAGCTGATCATGGATACATCTTTACTTTTCTGTGAGATAATTTTTAGTGCCTAAAGCCACGAAATTTTGGGGAAACTTGACTAGATGTAAGATTTCTTTCAGTTGCTAGCGTAGCTTATCTGAACCACCTACTTTACTGAATGTGGGCTTTATATGTAAGGTACGAACCAAATACTGTTGTTCATGAGATTTTTCGTACTGAGGAAATATATATGTTCTACTCCTGTGAGATTCTTGCCAGTTGTTACTTACTATGTTCTTGGTCAGAAATGTTCATAGTTAGCTTTGTGTGCATGATAAGAAGAAAAGATTTATGTTAGCATGTTTAGCAAGTTTGAAATGGATCTTATAAAACATTGCAAGCATGTCTTTATTTTGAAATGCAAGGGCAAGACTAGAAATGTGTTCTGGGGTACCTTCAACTTACTTGGTCTAAGCAGATGGATTTTTGAATACTAAACACCTGCAGTTAATTCTTTGACACTTCCAAGATCACCATCCTATCTACATCTGTAAAGAAGTCTCATAGTTCCATCATGTCTTTTTGAAAACACAGCATACTGTAATCCAAGTGCTGTTTTCACCACATCAGGGTGATTTAGAGGTTAACCGTTTCACCCGGTTGCTTTTAGTTCACTTTGGGATTCTCACTTTGGTTTACTTTAGTTTTTTTGCCAAGGATTTTAAAATTTCAATCTTTAGATTAGGCTAAGAGGAGGTATGTGATAGTAACCACAGGTCTGTATCAGGACGGCAGGCTATCGGCAGAGCCCTAGAGACAAGCATGCAGGAGCTGTCAATTACTATTGCCCCTGCCTTGGCCTTGAAACACATTGATAAAGGCACAGCGTTGAGACATTCCTGAATGTCAGTCCTAAATTAATGGTCACGAATTCAGGTGTAATTTAGAGACAGGGATCCATAAAATGAAGAGCAGAGGACTAATTGCTCTTGTCGGTAACCAGCCGTGTTCATAAGTAACTCCTTTTTGACCTAATTCCTAGCAAATCCAGTTTTTAATCCTATAGATAATTGGTGGTGAACTCCTAGCTATAAAATAAAGGACATTACTTTTGGCTGTGATGTTGGATAGTTTCACAGAAGACCTGCCTAAGCAGGGTTTGGAAACATTGTGAACTATTAATATTCAGTTTCTATTTTTCCACCTCCAAATATTTTTTTAAGTTACTATTCACTTGTGGTCAGAGAACAGTTCCCCTTTGAGTAAAGTAGCAATCTTACAGACACGCTGTGTGGTTAACGAGATTCAACCGCCACATCAAGGACTTTTTTAAAAAAGCAACAACAACAAAAAGAATGTTAAGTTTTAAAATCTATTCTTGAAATGATTTTATTATACCAGTAATCACAGCAAAGTCCATACCTTTTCTTTGGTTTTTCTAAAATAGGCTGAAATTTATAGTTTAATTTTTTTTAAATCTGGTAAAATGTTTTTTTTTTTTTAAATTTGATTAGACAGACAAATTAACACAAATTTATTTATGACAGAATTTTATACCCGGACAATAGCTCCTTAAATATTAGCAAAATAAGTAGTAAGAATCAACTCTGTTTGGATGTGCAGTTAAGTATTTGTGTCTCATGTGTCACTGAAAGAGCCCTCCTCTGTATATGGTGTTTGGAATTCTACCTTTTAGCTAGTAGGCTTCTGCTGTTCATGTTTGTGGCTAAAACAGATCCAGAACACATCTTAAAACACTTATGCTCGAAGTTCTGAAGTTTGGAGCATTCTGAGGCTTGCAACCAGCAGATCATCTCCCTTGTCTCAGAGTAAACAGACGTTTTACAAGTAAAACTTGTAATAGCCTGACTTCTTTAATGAAATCTGCTTTCTGTGTTGCTTTTAATCCCTGTTCCGGCCTCTTTTGAGTTCTTGAGCCATGAGATGGAGGTAGCTTGTGTAATCTACTATTTTTAGAAAGTTAGGAAAGCAAACCAAATACTCTCTGAGAGGACCCTGTGAAATGGCTGTACCCTTCAGCTGTGCTGTTTCAGACTTTGGCTGAGCTCCCAGGTGACTTAGGTTTATAGCTGACTTCTGGTTAGAAGAAGAGAATTCCCTCATTCCCTGGCCCTCAAAACACACACACACACACACACACACACACACACACACACACACACACCATGTTTAACAGTAGAAAAGTGTTTATCTAAAAGAAATCACTAGGCATATTACTGGAGATTATGAGGCGAAAATTAGCTGATAGGGTTTCATTGGCATACTGGTGATGTTAAGTTTTAATGATGGGATTAAGGTTAGGTGTAGTACAGTAAAGCAGCTCTACTTCATAATAAATGTGCTACAACAGTTGGATTGTGGTAAGTAGGAATATGTGTGCGTGTTACATCTTTCCAAATGTAAGTATGAAAACTAAAGATGAGTAGGAGGTCAAGTGTATAAATTAAATAACATTTAAGTGCTTCATTAATTTAATTTTTATTTTCACTTGTAGTTTAAATTTATGGTAGTGTACAAGTGACTTCTGCCTATGGCTTGAAAGCCTTATAACTTGCAGGTTGGTGTGCATGAGGCACTGCAGATATTCAGAACAGTTCACCAAGTGCATCATTGTCTTCTAAAGAGGGTTTTTGTGGCTTATGAATGGGTCACCCAAAGAGAAGAAACAGATGGGAAGAGAAGGTCCCAGCACTACAAGCTGCCGGTAGAATGATGCTCTGTTTCAGTAGTGCTCTTTCCAGTCATGTTCATGCAGTGCAGCTCTGGCCTGGTCACTCAGCTTCAAGTTCAGAGTTTATGGGAAGAGTGGACGGAATGTATTTTCATGTGGAGGTGAATGCATATAGGCTCAAAAATGAAGT
Source organism: Arvicola amphibius (assembly GCF_903992535.2). Classification (NCBI taxonomy): domain Eukaryota; kingdom Metazoa; phylum Chordata; class Mammalia; order Rodentia; family Cricetidae; genus Arvicola; species Arvicola amphibius. The sequence continues at coordinate 19,055,117 of NC_052057.2, read as the reverse complement.
GTTTACTATGTCATCCATAGAGATAAACTTCTGGTGTTAACATCTGGATTAGACAGTAGGACTGATTTGATGAGATTCCCCTAAAGTAATGAAGTTAATTTCAGAATATCTCCTGTTATTACCACAGAGTATTTGCACCATAGTAATGGCTGGTATCATTACTGTTCTTTTAGAGATACCAGATTATGGTCTTTTCATCATGTTTTACAAACAATTTTATCTGAAAATTCTGGCAAAATGAAATGCATGAGATCTGCAAGTCCATTCAGTGTTGCACTATAATTTTAATGTGGTATATTCCTACTTGCACTAACTCCTGCTAAGCACTTGATGCCCTCTTCCTGACAGCAGTTCACATGCGGTGTTCAGTTTGAAAAGACGTTCCCATCCTGTAGTCTAAAGCTTGTGCACACATGTGTGTATTGTTTCCTTCAGTGAGCGGTTGACACAGCAGGTCCTGTTCCTACAGTCATGCTTTCAGAGATGGACTCACAGAAAGACACAGCTTGTGAAGCAGCGTTATTGGCTTTCACTTTTCTTCCAGTAAGCAGAAACTTCACAACTCTGAGACGTTCCTGTGCCTGTGTGGCAAAATCATTAATTCTGACAGGAACATTTCTGTAACAAAATGCCCAGTAGTTACAGCTGCTTCAGCAGTACTAATAATAGCTGTAGGCATGTGCCTGTTCATGTCCTTAAATTCTTTAGAAATATATTTTTATTCATTTTTTTCTTATTTTTGAGATTATAATATAGTTATATTATTTCTCCCTTCTATTTTCTCTCTCCAAACCTTCCAGTATACTCCTCTTGCTCTTGTCCAGACTCATGGCCTCTTTTTTTATTAATTGTTGTTACATGCAAACACACACACTCACACTCACGCACACGCGCACGCGCACACACACACACATTTTTCCTCTAAACACGAAAGTACAACCTGCTGTATCTGTATAGTGTTACTTGTATGTATGTTTTCAGGTATTGGGTAACCAATTACTGTCCTCTTCCCTGAGGAAGACTATTTCTTTTACTCTGAAGATTCCTTACTTGCCTGTAGTTCTTTCTTTGTGTAGTGTTGAGGCCTCCTGGTATTTCCCCTGTTCACTTTGGCATGCCTCTTGTTATTGTCCTTGCTGAGCATACACGTAAGCTGTCATGTTGATACAAACTTTATGGGTGAGCGCCTGACATTATGAGGAGACACAGTCTCACAACAAACGTCCTGGCCCTCTGGCTCTTGACAATCTTCCCAACCCCTTTTCTTCTATGTTCCCTGAGCCTTAGGTGCAGGGCTGTTTTGTAGATGTAGCCATTGGGAATGGCCTGTCCAACTCTACATTTTGATTGGTGTGGTTTAGAAAGCTATCTTAACTGAGTGACTATTTTTAAACTATCAGCCAAACAAAATGGAAGATGTAAAGCTACTTAAAGCACAGATTCTTGCTGTTTTCCTTTCTTTTGTGAGAATTTAACATACTGCTTCTCCTTTTTCCTCATTAAATCTTTTTCACTGTGTTAGAGTGATCAAGGAAAAACTACTTAAACCCAAAGTAGCATAGAGTGTAAACAGGTTCAAAGTTTGCCTGCATGTCAGATTTCTGCAAGTACTCACATTCCATCAGTAGCCTCCTAGCAATGCTGTGTAAGTTCTCTGTGATCTGTAGGATAAACCTAGTGTCGCGAGAGTGGAGCATGCATCCAGTTCACTCGTGTTTCCAAACACGGAGTGCTTCTCAGACCCAAGGGCACACAGGGACCTAGGGTGTGTTGTTTATCCTGTCATTTTCCTTGCTAAGGGTATGTGGAGGACTTGTGCTATTGGCATCACTAATCCATCACCTTTCACGCTGAGCAGTGTCTCAGCCTTCCCACAGACCTAGACAAAGATTCTTATTTTCTTACAGAGAGATCCTAGGAAGGAAATTTTGAGGCTTTTTTTTTTTTTTTAACTTGAACAGACACACATTCTGTACTTTTAGGGGAATAATTTTCAGTGTTTTTCACTTAGGTCAGAATTCATGAGTCAGTAGAGATGGGTAAACAAATGACCTGTGATTACACTACTGATAGAGATTTATATGCATAAACTCAAGTAAAAGTGACTGGAAAGGTTGAATTGAAAATATTTAGTTGTGCCATGTATTGTGTATTAGAACAGTAATTTCCTGTGAATTTCAATGAAGCAGTAACACTAGATAATATTAATTCTAGTAAGCATTAATTTAATAGTCATTTACAATATGCTAAACAACTGTAGTTTTGTAAATAACATTTCTTGTATAGTTATCACCAAATACATGTCTACTTATATGAGCTCTATTTGACATTAATATTTTTTGTATTTTTTAAATTTTGAGTTATGCTTGATTTGTTAGCGAAAAAAAACTTTTTATACTATGGAGTTTTTATTTTGAGAATTTAGTGACAGTTTTCAAACTATAGAACACATTATATACTATAATTTGATTGGCAGGCTAACTCCAAAATGTCTTTGGGCCTTGGCCTCACCCTTCCTTCTTTTGTTTCCTCCAAAATCTCTGCGACTTTCAAACCATCTAGTTTAGGACCAGGTGGATCTGATCTTTCTGAGTCCCAGAGACGCGCAGATAAGTGTATGAGCTGTTAAAGGTGAGAGTCAGCTTTCAGTACTCCCACTCCACAGCATTTGGCATCAGCAGGAGTTTGAATTTTCGTCAGCTGTCTAAGCCTGTTCAGTGTCTTCTGCGGTTCCCACTGTTCAGGGTTCTTCATCTTAAGTTCCCGAGAAGCACACGTCTGCTAAAGTTAGCCTTGTTTCAGTAAGGTGGACTGGGCAGCGCCAAGAAGCCAGCCTTTTCTGGGACTCAGGAGAGGAAAGAGCAGAAGAGGTAAAGCCTGGTGCAGTCAAAGTCTGTCTAACAGAGGTCCCCTTGGTCTGCACCATGATCTTCCTGACCTCTCACTGGCTGATTAGTCTTGGATTGCCTGGAACTATAGTGGTTCCTCAGCTTTTCCCTAATTAAGGTCAGTTTTCAGGTAAGGTGCAAAGACAAACATGGTGTTCTAGTTTCAGCTACCAGGATGAGAGAATTACAGAAATTACTACCCCCCAGAAAAGTCCCAGAATCCAAAAAATCTCTTTGGCAAGTATGGGAGTGTGAAGGGTCCACTGAAGGAGGACCCTTCTAAAGGGGAGCTTCAGTACTCCTCCACCAAAGGTGCCATTGCTTTGTTTTGGTTGTCAATAAAACTTGATATCACAGAAATTATTTTTTGTTTATGTAGATGCTTCTTTTTCCTATTCAAATAAATAAATAAATAAATAAGTGTATATGTTAGTTAATTTTGTATGGCAGAAGAGTCTGTTGTTACCGTAATTTTCATTTGTACTTCCTTTGCAAATGTAATTTTTATTTCTTTGGTATAGAGTAAAATGAGTTAATAGATACTGAATTCCTTTGTGTTGATCACTGTCTTCATTTTATGACAATAGCCTTTACAACAACTCTTTGATATAGTATTTGACAGACAGGCACAGTGAAATACAGAGAAGTCAGATGTGGGGCAACTAGTAAGCTAGGGTCCATGCCTGGTGGTTTGATTGCAATTTTCATACTCAGTTACACCATACCAAACATTGCTTTTCAACTTACATATCTGTGTGCAGAGTCCTCAACAAAGAAATCACAGCAGCGCTTCAGCATACATGGTGTTACAGGGAACATTGAAGGCGTTGGGCTAACAGCAGTAAATGAACACACATAATTATGTTTTGACTTAATAAGTAGATCAAGAATGGAATCCAAGATTTAACAGTAAGATTGTGGCTTCAGACACAAAGGTTGAGTCTGTTCTAAATTATAAGAAAATGAGTTCAAGTTTACCTTCACAGATAGTGCCACTATATCAGCTAGATAGCCGCCTCAGTGTATAGAAAGAGGGACTGAAGAGATGTTGCTTAAGAACACTTGCTGCCCTCCCAAAGAGCCCAGGGTTAGTTCCCCACACAGTATTTTTCAACTATCTGTAACTCCAGTTCCAGAAGGTTCTATGCCTTCTTCTAAACCCCGTGGTTACAAGCCATGCAGGTAGTACATATACATACATGCATACAAAATAAAATCAATGTATAAGAAGAAAAATGGCCCAGTGTCTTCATTGTTTGAGTTAACTCAGTTAAATCATCCAGGCCACTCTGAGAAACCAAAGTAACTTTAAGGGTTCTGGGCTTTGCTCTAAAACTCCAACCACTAATTAAACCCAGGAGACTCCACAAACACATTGTAAGCTCCATTTTTTTTCACAGGTTTTTAAATACAATTTTATTATAGTAACAATTAAGGGTCAGATGTGAAAAACAAAGACATTTAGGAGCTGAGAAGGGCTACAGATTGAATAATTTAAAGAGGATAACAAGCATTTTCGGCTCAGACTTTACAAAGGCAGAAGTTAAAAATTCTGTTCTCATGGTGTTGTTTATGGGGAGACCTGTGTAAGGACAGAATGAAGCAGAGGCCTGGAGCGGGTGCGGTTTATAGGGAGACCTGAGTTAGGAGGGGGTGGGGTGGAGGTTAGGAGGGGGTGGGGTTTATAGGGAGACCTGAGTTAGGAGAGGGGGGGTGGAGGTTAGGAGGGGATGGGGTAGAGGTTAGGAGGGGATGGGGTGGAGGTTAGGAGTGGGTGGGGTTTATAGGGAGACCTGAGTTAGGAGAGGGGGGGGTGGAGGTTAGGAGGGGATGGGGTAGAGGTTAGGAGGGGATGGGGTGGAGGTTAGGAGTGGGTGGGGTTTATAGGGAGACCTGAGTTAGGAGAGGGGGGGTGGAGGTTAGGAGGGGATGGGGTAGAGGTTAGGAGGGGGTGGGGTGGAGGTTAGAAGGGGGTGGGGTAGAGGTTATAAGGGGTTGGGGTGGAGGTTAGGAGGGAGTGGGTTTATAGGGAGACCTGTGTTAGGAGGGGGTGGGGTGGAGGTTAGGAGGGGATGGGGTAGAGGTTAGAAGGGGGTGGGTTTATTTGGAAACCTGAGTTAGGAGGGGATGGGGTGGAGGTTACGAGGGGGTGGAGTAGAGGTTATAAGGGTGTGGGATGGAGATTAGGAGGGTTGGGGTTTACAGGGAGACCTGTATTAGGAACAGGTGGTGTGGAGGTCAACAGGGGAAACTCCTGAACAGTAATGGGAAGGTCAATGTGAGAGCAAACTGAAGACGGGAAGGGAGGGGCATCTTTAGTGGTTTAACTTTACCTTTTCCCATAACTACTTACTGACTCTGAAACCACAAATGGGAACAGAAACAGAGAGTCCCCCCCAAAAAACTCAAAAGCCTCAGACCCAATGCTTAGGGTACTGTCTTGGATGACCCCACTTAGATGGAACTCAAGGTCACAGTTTCAGTGCTTGTAGAATGCTACACTTACCTGAATTTATCTAGTGGTCCATATGTTGTATTTTTTGTTGGTGTGAGTTTGAGGCTTGACTATCGGGTCCCAAACCTTGTTGATTCAGGGCCCACAGGTGTCCAGTATGCAGTTAGAGTTATCTCTGCCTGCAGTGCAGACTTAGAGTTGCTCATATCTACATCCAGGCTGTTCTTACATGAGGCAGGGACCATCTGCAGTTAATAGTTGTCAGGAAATTACACAAAATAAAACACAGAAAATTAAAGTTAGCAAAGCTGGGGAGTTTTCCTATCATCTTCAATTTCTGCACAGATACGGACATAATCAGTGTTTAGGATCTGCCTGTGATGGATAAATTACATGTGTAATTCATTCTTTTCCATGTTACTGCATTCAGGCGATAATTTGCTTTCAGAAATCATTGCTCATCTAATATTCTAAAATCGTCCGTAGACTGAAAACAAGTCTAGTAGCTTGTCCCTATGGAGGAAGCACTTTTATCCAAACAGCTTCTAAAGAGGGCAGAAAAGTTTTTAAAGAGGCATTGGAGAAAAGCAGACAAAGTCCTCTTTGGTAGATGACATTGTTTCTCTAAAGATTATTCTCCTGAAAGAGAGGCAACCCCCAGAAGAAAGATGAAGAAACACTTAAAGAATTAATTATTAAATAAGGAATTCTGCTAAGGAAGATTTGTGTCCTGAATGAATTATCCCACCATTATCTCATATCTCGTCATGGCTAAGTGGTGACTAATGAGATCTAAGTCTAGCCATGAGAAAAGATTATCATCGTGGTTTTATTTAGTGAACTCTTTTTTTTTTTTTTTTTTTTTTTTCCCCTCTGAGGAACTTTTGCTGCCAGGCATTGTTTCCCATGAATCCTAGCAGAGTTAAAAAAAAAAATGAAAGGAAACGTCCACATAAGAAACTTAAATAGATTTAAAAGTAACCAAATAAATCCCCAAACACCCCCAAATGAAAAAATAGTACAAAACTATCAAAAGCCCCAAACAACACTTAGCTCAGCTTCTGACGAATTATAAATCATTATTTGTGTTTAATAAGAGTCATTTACATAAAAAACATTTTTACAGCGGGATCTATTTCAATAGCTTCTGTAAAACTTGTAACCTGTGATTGAAGTTTAGTAGCTTAGTAATGTACGATTGAATTCAAAGTTTTCAATAGGCAGAGCAGTAAATGCAGAGTGGTTTTAGCATCTTTATTAGTGACTGTTGGCTTCTGTAATTCCTGCCAAGGATGAATAATGATAGGGAAGAGATTTTCTCTATATGGGTACACACACACACACACACACACACACATTCTAAAGATTTAACCAAGATCTAATTAAGGGCTGAAGAGGTGACTCAGTGGGTCAGAACACTAGTTAAACAAATGTGAAGACCTGCATCCAAATCTGAAACTGGGGGACAAAGATAGGCAGACCAGAGAAGCCAGCCTGCAGCCAAGAAAAGGCAACCTGCTGGTTCGGTGAGAGATGCTGTCCAAAGGCCTTACAGTGTCCTGCATAGATACCAGGTATACTATAAAATATGTGCTATTTACATGTCTTAGTTGCAGGAACAGACGAACAAAATTATGCCTCTGTGGTTGTTGATAGACTTGGTGTTGTTGTGAGATCATAAAATACTAGAATTTTGATTTTAGTAGATTTGTTCTAAAACACACTGGAAACATTTAGTCTGTGGAGAAGTGGGGTAATTGGCACGTTTTCAGCAGAGTGGTCAGACTGCTGGTTTTAATACAGCAAGAGAGTTACGTAAGCACATCGTCACTGTCTGTGTTCTTGTGAGAAACTTGAGTCACATTGATTTTTAGACAACATATTTAGAAATCATTAATTTTACTCAACTGATTTGTTCATCATCTACCTTTTATGTAAAGTAGAAAGTTCAGAACCGGTTAAGTTACTTTTCCAAGGTCACACTGTCAAAGGCAGCTTCCTGGACACAGATAATCTTGTCTAAATGATTAATACTGAGAACCATATGGCATGGTCTTGTGCCTACATTCTGCATTTAATTACCAACCAATTTCTATATGTAAACGTTGCGCAAGTATTGTGTTGTGTTGCAGCCGTTGCCTGAATTTAAAGGGTACTTGTAAAAACAAACTCTTGCAACATACTTTCTTAACAATACAGTCTCTGAATAATTGCTAATAAGATATTCTCTTTCAAAATATGAAGCATTTCATTTTTAGCCAGAGGCCTTAGAACATAGAATACAAGTCTCGGATCAAGTTGCATTTGCATGTTTACCCACCACACAGAGAACGAATGAGGTGTAGCAGATCAGAAAACAGCGTGTGCTAGAAAACTGAAGAACAAATTCACCAGAGTCCCTGGCATGGCATCTGAGACAAAGGTCAGCAGTGACGTGAAAGGGCAGTAGATAAGGAGGCCTCTCAGTTAATGGCTACCCCTAGTTCTTTCAGGTGAAATGGAGTATCTCTTTTATTAAGTGATAGCTGAGTCCATGCAGCTGCAGCTATCATTTTGCATGAGATTAAGATTTCATCTTATTTTGTGAGTTTTACTGGGAATAATAATGTTAAGTCTTCCGTGTGTATTATGTGACGTTAGAATGTAGGTGGTCCCACTCAAAGCTTTGACTCTTGAAACATCCTCCTGTCATGTGTTGTATTTAGGTGTTTATGACTTCTAATAGGACAGTTTGGAAATTATCTAGGACTAAAATTATAGTTAATTTTTATTCTTTGTATATCTTCAATATTTACTTACTATACTAATAATGCCTAAACATCTAGTTCAAGTAATTTTTTCATGTAATATAACAATTTTATTAAATAATTTAAAACAGCTTATATCTTCCTTTTTAAGACTTTTGTATCACAGTTAAATGGAATAAAAATGACTATAAATAAAAAATTACTGATTTCATTTTCTTTAAGATGTGGCAGAAAGAGTATATTGTGCTAAAAAAATCATGAAATAAATTCTTAGGCATCTTAGATAGTTCATAAGTATTAGTATAATCCCGAACTCTTATTAAAGAGATACGTCAAATATTAGGGCTCATACGCCTCTCTTGGAAACACATGAGTCTTCTCCCAGAGCACAAGAGCCCTTCCCCAGAGGATCAGTAGTGCGTTTCTGTTAGCCAGTGTCTTGAATATATGGATTTAGACAAAGAATTAGTTATATATATATATATATATATATATACACATATACATGTGTGTATGTATGTGTGTATATATATATATATATATATATATATATATATATATATATATATATATATCTGCGTGGATTCATGGATTCTGATATACCAAACTGACTCTTTTCTCTAGAACCACTTAGAATACAGGGAAACCTTTGTCGTGTTTTTTTTTTTTTTTTGCCCTTAAATTTCATTTCTCTGACTTCTCTGTTTTCTTTATTAATTTTCTATAGATTGAGGTTTGCTTTTTCATTCCCCCTTGGTGTTTTCTGAGTGTCTAGGTTGGACTTCACTCTGTTTTTATGGAATTAAACTTTTCCTGAGAACTCTGATTTCAAATAAACCATTGAAGCCAAGAGTGATGAGAAAGTGGCCAGCAGGGGTTTTACTTAGAGCCTTCTGCTGCCTCTGAACTCTTAGTCTGATGTGTGTGTTCGGAGTGACCACACAAAGCCACAGGCCAAGAGTTCTGTAAGTTAGAAACAAAACAAGCAGCAAACCTACCTTCTGCTGCACAGAGAGTCCATTCAACCAGGCCTTTTTACTGCAAAGGAGTCTGTGACTTTCTTCTTTCCCTTATCTCGTGCTAGTTCCTCATTTATAACATTGCTTCAAAGGATTGAGAGGATTCAGTAAAATATACTACATCATATAAATTGCTAAATATGTGGATATCCCGTACAATACAGAACATCATGTTGTTCTGGTCTGAATGTTGGAATTCAGTCTGAATTATCATTTTCCTTTGTATGAGGAACTTTATCTCAGTTTAGAATAAATGTGATTATTTTTCATATTATACTGTACAAGGTAACTGTTGTTTTATTGTAAAATCTAAAAGGTACTCCATGAGATAGGTGTAAACACAGTCTTATACAGTAGGCTGTTTACCCATCACGAACAGAAAACAACCCCTAAACTGAGCATAAGTTTGACTTCACATTAGTGAGGCAGTATTACTGGAATAATTTTTGTCTGTTCCTAAAACCCATTTAATAAATGTAGTCATCCATGAATGGAAAACAGTTATAAGCATCTGTGCTGACATTAATCCCGTCCAAAATAAATGCCTCTTTAGTTCTTTGCTGTTCTGCAATAACTAATCATATTTTACATTGCAAATGCAATATGTGAGTTTCATACTAAAAGATTCACACATTTTAAAGATTTTATTATTTAATTACATATTTGTGTATGTGTGTATGTTTATGCATGTGGGTATGTGCATGTGTGAGCACAGGTGCCCATAGAGACCACAGGTGTTGGATCCTCCAGAGTTGGAGTTTCAGATGACTGTAACCTTGTGTAGGTGCTAGGAGTATAGCTTGGTTCTTTTGAAAAAGAGTAGGATGGGCTCCTCACCACTAAGCCATTTCTCTAGTCCTATAATACATGCTTTTTTAAAATGTAAAACTTATATTTATTCAGTAAAGTTCCTGCCCACGGTAGCATAAATCTTAAGTCCACTTTGTTGTATTTCATCCTCTCATCCTTTTGCTCCTTTTATATTTACATGTATATCTCAAGCCATAGATTCAGATTTGTCTTCCTTAGATTCCAGAGAGTTCCCTACAATATAGAGTATAAACCTCAGGTATGACTATACTTTAGTGGTCTAAAGATAGCACCCCAAAATATTCTGATTACTTTGACCTATTTTTTTATATTTGTAGTAGACAGGGAACCAGTGCTAGCTATTGAAATAATCCAAGCTATCCAAAGGCATTATTAGCCTAACTCAAAAGTTTGAGACTTGATGAGGTTAAGAGAAGAATCCTTTCTCTTTCTTTGTCAGCAAGGGAACAGCATGATATGCAAATGCTGCTTTTATATCCTAAGTATGAGTTGTGCACTGACTGGTGCAGTTAGCCATGCCACACTGCCTTCTTGTTAAGACTGTTACTGGGTTTTTTTTTCCTGTGCTGTATTGCTTTGTGTTGATTTTGTGTGTGGCAGTGAGTTAACTGTATTATTTAATGTTAAAGGAAGATCAGATATGTGTTCATTGGAGTTGCTTGTAGACTTTGAATTGGTTATTTTGAGTTTTTCACATGTTGAGAGACAATTAGGAGAAAAGTATGGGATTACCTGTGAGGGCAAAAAAATAAATAAAATGTATCTTCAACTTTCTGATAGTTGCCATAAGTGGTACAATCCTATCTTCTTGCAATCATGAAATCAATTTGTAGTTAGTTAGCAGATGCGTAAGATTTGAAATTTCACTTTTGTGTTTCTTATAAAAGCCAAATGTGTTTAGCACCATAAAATACTGAGGATTTCTCAAGACAGTTTCGCTTCTTTAGAAGTGGTTCCATGATGAAGTTGTATTATAGATTCTCTAGTGAGAGGATAACAGTGTGTAAGCATGTTGCTGCTGACATTTGGGGGTCATGGAGATGGAAAACTAAGCCAAGGATTAAGTTGGGGATCAGATGAGGGATTTTATTATCTTACTGGATTGCTCCCTGTTTCATAATTTTTCAAAGATGAAACAGGGCTAATATTTACTTACTTTCTTTGGCATTGATAATTTGATTTTCCAAGCCTTTTCATTTTCCATGTGTGTGCATGTCTCTGACTGCTTGTGTGTGCACGTTGTGCACCTGACTGCACATCTGTAAGGCAGTTTAAGATCAGGTGTTTTCCTCAGTTGCTCTCTAATTGATTCACTGAGTCTGTGTCAGTCACCGAATCTAGAGCTCCGTGGTTTGGTTTCTACATGTTGCATACATGTCCCAGGTTCTTCATCTGTGCCTCCCGATTGCACCTGAAATATAGATGCCTACCACCCTTGACTGAGCTTTCGCCCTAGCTCTCAAACTTCAAGTAATTCATCTCTATATAAAGGATACCTCAAGCATGCTACCATGCTTATCCTTGTCTGCTAACAAATGTCAGCTTTCATTCTAGCACTTCACTTGGCTCTAATTAATAAAAAGGTTTTATGTCCCATCAGCTCCAAGGCACGAGCCAAAGCAGAGTTAGAGAAAGATCTTCAGAAGACAAGTTTCTCTAGATAAAACCAGGATTCAAAGTGCACATGGTTACACTTGTGCTCCCTCTCTGCTTTCTGTCTCTCAGTAAGGCTGTGTTTTGTTAATCCTATGACGTTATGGTCCTCGATGTGTTTTTAATTAATTTGCTTTTGTTTGAGCTGATGGTAGCATGTACTGGGGCATTCTGACCCATAACCTTTTGCCACACCTGACTTGTTTGACAACTGTATGAATTTTGAGAAGCGACCAAGTTTTTTGAAATGCATATTAAATATTGGCCTCAATTACCCTTCTGGAATTTTAACAGTAGAATTGTGAAAGCACTGTCTTAAAGGAAGAAGGAATATGAGGGGTGGTGTAGACCAGACAACTTGCAAATGCCTTGGAGAGTCTTTTTGCCCTTGCTGAGGGACCAGTGTATGACAATAGGCTCCACTTCAGTGGATGGGAGTCAGTATTCTCATGGTTTTTCTGCAGTGTGTCCAAGGGCATTTTGTTCCAGGTTTCTATATGAAGTCTACGGCCCTCAGAAATGCGCATTTTCTTACCCTTCAATTTGCTCTATGTCTCAACTTAGTCAGAGCCTCTAACAGACAGGATTAGATGCTTTCTACAGCTCTATATTCCTGATTAACAACACTTGCTTTACCATAGCTCAGTAGGGCTGTACTAAGGACTCTTGTCTGCGAAGGATAAAATTATCCAGGAACCTTGAAGTGTTCTAGATGTATGCAGAGCTGGCTTTTCTTCTTAGTACTGTAGAGACATTTTTAGAAGGCATTTTTTAAAAAAATCTTTCTTACCTTCCTTCTAAACTGGTGGATAGAAGATAAAGTAATTTATTTTATTAAATTTTTATTTTAAAATACTTTTTCTTTTTTGCTCTTTCCCATGACCTTTGTTCTCAAAACGAGAAAAGAACCTGATGTACACTGACTGTGATAAGGATGTGTCCAATTATACAAATCCTTCTTTTTCCTATATCTTCCCTGTTGACGATAGGCTGTCCTGTCTGTACAGTGATGTATTGTCTTTTAAAACACTATTACAATTATGTTCTTTATAAATATGGATTTTCGATGAATACTTAGTATGGTTTCATATTATTTTGTTTGTTATAGAGTTTTATGTCTTTGTATACTTTATTTAATTTTTATAAATCTTCAGATAATTCTACTTGAAAAAAACCTACTTAATCATCTTTAAATTTCTAATTGTTCCTTTTGTTTAATAGTGAAGTGATTATAAAGGATGATAATCTCGTAGAAGTTAAGGTCATTACTTTGTTCTTTCTCTTTGCTTTGAGGTTTACTTGTATAATGAGCAGTCATCCTAGGTTCACGTGCTCTTAGAAAAGGCCGCCTCATACAGGTAGTCCCGCATACCTAATGTTGTCAGGCTAGAACTCTGAGTATAAATTCCATGCTGTCCTAGGACGTAGGGAAAAGGGATGGTTCTACTTAGGTTGTGGTGAGCTTTGACAGCATGAGGAAGTCAACAAGCCAGTTCTCTAGAAAAGGCTTCTTAGGAAGTCATGCTGATAATGAGTTGAAATACTGTTCCAGAGAAGAGCAGGTTACCATTGGTGGAATAAGACAAATCTGAAAGTACTTGCACTTTGAGCTCAATTTTACCCTTAAAATATATTTATCTTAAAAACATTCCTGAAAGGATCCCATTTAATGCATTTCAAATTGATGAGTAAGTCTTGAAACCCCACAGGTACTTCTGGAATACTGTTACCGGTTTTGGTTTGGTCATCATGTTGGAACTGTAGAGATTTTATTTCATAGCATGTATGTTATATTCTAGTAGCATAGTTATCAGTACAAGCAGAAAGATAAAGTGGTTTAGGTTTATAAAATTAATGCAGATTTCTTCCACTGTCTGGTTCAATACTGCATTTGAATTAAAGTCGGTCTTGATCGATGGAAAATCATTTGCTGTGGGTTTACAGATCTCATTCTCCATAGCTTGGAAGATGCATTGGCCAGCGGCAGCTGTTCACCTACACGTAGTTCTTTCATGAGCTTGATGGATTTTGGCCCCAGGTTCATCATTACTGCATCTGTCTGTGGAAAGACAAGCCGCAGCCTCATTTCTAAGCCACAACCAGCTAGTAAGCCAGTTTGAGGAATAGCAAGAAATCAATACGGACTCGAAGAGCAGACGAAGATTACAGCCAGCTGTCAAAGTATAATACCCTGGTTTATTAGCTTTCGTGGTTATTGTGATTTTCCAGTATTGGGTCGGTGTTTAAAATGTCATACACCACCTACCCTATTTTTATTTTGCTAGAGAAGAGGTTACCAACATTTTGAAGTAACCTGGAAGAGAAAGTAGATTGCAATGGCTGCACCAAGTCCTCATTAGAGTAACAACAGAAGCAAGTCATTGACTCATCAGCCTTTTAAAAAATTAGTGTTTTTTTTTTATATTTTTTTGAGGGGGGAAACACTTTAGCATTGAAAATTTAGGTGGTAGATTTTTATCTACGCTTTTCAAGTCTGCATTTAAGATTTGCAATTTTTACACTTAGTTGTGCATGCGACGTTTAACAGTTTTGTTTAGTGTTTCGAGATGAGTTTTTTCTTTGCCACTTTCAGCATAAAATTCCCACGGACCACAGATTGCTGCCAGTGCAATCAGAAGAGGCATAAGGAATGAGGCCATGTGACGTAGGCCCCTTACATATTAGGGTGACAGGGAGTAGAGAGGGATGAGCTTAATTATGTTCATCAATTTGTCAAGGTCACCAGGACCTCTGAAACGTGAGTATTTGCCAAATCAGGTAGAAAAACCTGATGATGCTGTCTTCATCCTATGAGGACAGCAACATCAGCTCTCCTGACATCTGAAAACCACTCTGGGTCCAGCCCGGCTGAAATCTTTTTTTGAATAAAATGATGCTTTGTTTGTTGGTTACATCAAAGTCCATACCATGCTTTGTTCTTAAACAACCAGTTCTTCCGCATTCCATGCATGTTATGTATTATAGAGTAGACTATATTTTATAGTCAATCTGTCTGGATTTCTCCTATTCTCTTAAGCCCTTGAAGATTAGGAAGCTTCTTTTAATGAACTTTTGTATGTGTGGTTCTTGGGATATTCTTGATATTCACAGTTATTTCTTCTTAACCTTGACCAGTAATTATTAGCTGATCTTAAATGCTTTTAAATCCGCCTTTAGGCCATCTATTTCCCTGCAGTTGGGAATCCCTTCTCTAAGGAACTTAGTACCCTTCATGGGGGAGACTCCTCCCCTAGCAGAGCTGTGAAAATCTCTCTGGCAAGTTTCATGCACCTCTGACTGGTTCTGGCAGAGTAAAGGATCCTTTCTTTTCTGTAAGTGAATTTCTAAATCAGGTCCTTTTTTTTTTTTTTTTTTTTTTGAGTGAGTGCCTTTTTTATGTTATCTTGCACTGGCTGCTCATAGGGACCTGCCCCCTTTGGCTGGCTATACATCCCATGTCTTTTGGAACCATGATAAATTGTTCATTGCAGTGGCATAATACAGTTATTTTTGCTAAAATAATTAACACTTATTCACGAATGCTTTGTTAGAAGTGTGAGGCTTGCACAGAGAATGTTTAACCTTCAGCAGCTGCACATGGAGAAATTGTTGCATTATTGGTGCTTACTTTGTTTTGTTGCTATATTGAGAATATTGGGAATAGCATTTATCAGTTTTGTTAGGTTTTGGGAAGAACATTTAGAATCCAGACTACAGCTATTTTAGTGTTGCATTTAATACAGAGTAAACAATACTAAAAAGGGAGTAGGCTATTTTACAGTGATTTGTGTATCCATGCTACACATAAAATACTAGAAAGACGTTTTCTAATTCTAAACACTTTATAGTTTGAAAAATTTCAGTTTAAAGTAGGAGAGAATCCAAAGACACAAAATGTGTTCAGATTCTGCTAAATGCAGAATTGATCATTACTCTTATCCTCTCACCATCCTTGACAGAGATGTGATAGAAGCCATGTTTTATAAGTCATGAATGTTTTTTGAGAGAGGAAAACACTCCAGATAAGAGTTGGTGCCAGCAGTTTTGGCACTTAAGCATCTGATTCTGGAGGCAACTACGTTTATCCACTTTGGAAAAGGATCATCAAGAGGGATTAAAAATTTAGCACTTGACACTTCTTAAGGGTTAGAGTAGAATAATTATTTATGTAGCTGGCGATGCTGAAATCACCACTAGAGCATCGCAGTCTGTTGGGCATTTTCTGTCTCTTGTCAGGAACCTCACAGCTTTCATCTCCCTAAGAATAAGTCTTGCTGTCACGTGGCTGTAGATGCTTCCTGATTCTTTCTTACTGCGTGTGTTATCAGAGGAGATATATCTTGTTAGAGTTCTATAAAAGGACAGCTCTGTGAGCCACCTCTCCTTGCTGTGCAGTAGCCTCCTACGTCAGAACAGTGGGTCCTTGTTCTCCTGGTGCTCAGAAGAGATGAGTGCCGACAGAGCCTTCATGTTACATCCATTTCGGTTGTTGGTGGTTATGGGGCTAGTTTTCTTTTCTTATCTTGAATGTTGGAAAAGTAAAAGGCCCAAGCGACAGCAGTTGATCCTGGAATGATCTTCTTCATCAGGCTGTGAAGCATTTTGTATTGTAACTGCAGTTGTGGGCTTTGATTTTGCTTCCTATTTGTGAGGCACACAGTAGCATTATAAACTCAATCAAATCTGCTTTTAAATTCTTAAGGATTTTTGTTCTTTCTTTTAAAAATATGCACCTATCAAGTTCTTTCTAAGAAACCCTTCATCCCTAATTTACAGCCTGTTCATTCTCATTTTGGAAAAGTCAGATAATTATATAGAAACTATTAAAATATTTTTAATCCTTTTGATATAATTATGTGTTTTTCCCTTCCTTTTCCTCTATCCAAATCTGTCCTTGCACTCCCCACCCTTTGTAAATTCATGACCTCTTTTTCTGTTATTGTTGTTTTTTTATTAATGAAGGCTGAACTTTATAAATTATAAAAAAACCTGTCTTCTATACATAACGTACAAACAGTCATGCATTTAAGAGTCAACACTATACCTCATAAGAGCACATTTTCAGAGGCAAATGCTGCTACACACATATTTGTCAATGCCAAATGAATGGAATGTCAGTAAATGAAACGTTTTTATTTTAACTACCGAGTTGAAAGGGTATTTCTCTCCATGTTTTCTGCATGTCTTATCTAAAGGAGATGCTTTCTCCTCTGCATCTCAGTACAGGTGTTTCACCAGACACAACAAATACAAATATTTTGAAAAAATATAAACACCTTTTTCAGTTCAATAAAGTGTAAATAAAACTTTTCTATCTTACTTGAAGCTGCATTCTCTGAAAAGAGTGTTCAGATGGATATTTCTGTAGATATGGCACCAGAGGAAGATAATAAAAAAAGATGAATTTGAAGCAGTCACCACGGAAGTGAATGCTGAGGGAATGGCCCCTGAGGGCTTTAATTCTGGTATGAGTCTTTCTGATAACATGGCACCTGTAAGCAAAAAGACTCTTCAGACTGAGCATCCAGCAAGAGCACGACATGAGGGGGATAGCATTCACTCTGATTCAGGCTCATGTGAGGAAATGAACAAAGAAATGGAATATTACCAAGCACCAGTGATAGCTATTGAAGACTGAACTTGACAACACTGTCATTGTTGTCAATGTGTCTTTGTGTGTGAGCATATTCCTGAGCACACACATACAAGCTACTCAGTCCCTGTAATGTTTCTGGTATGCATATCCTTTCAGGGCTGCTGAGAGCAGAAGAAACAATTTCACTCAGGGTAGAGGATACAGAATGATCAGACCTGAAAGCAATATAGAAAATGAAGTGACATTTTCATTGTTATTTTACTGCATAAAATTCAGAGAGGAATAACCAAACTACCCAGTCTCCTACTGCATATCATTGTGAGGTTTTCAACTCCCTCCCTGTCTGGGAACTTTTCAAAGTGAGGGTATTCCTTCCTTAGTCCCTGTGAATATTGACTAGCCACAGGACTGCAGGAGAGGTTGCAGGTAAATACCATTTGACTTGCGTTGAATGTAAAGTAGAGTGGATTATGCTATACTATCAAAATAAGATAACTCAACCAATGCCCAAACCTTCCTCCAGCCCAAGATTAAAATTACTATTTAATCAGAGTTCTTACAGTTAGGTCATATATTTCATTAAAAATTGAAGAAGCCATGTTTTGAAAGTCTATGTCAAAGATATGAAAATAGCCATGAACATAAAATGTCAAAAGTATTTTAACTTAATGTAATTTAATTTAATGTGGAATAGCACAATGATAAAAAGTCCTCATATGTGTGTATCCTGTTCTCAGTCTGAAGGATTGGACTGTAAAATACATTTAAGTAAAGAAATTGGCTGAATTATTTTACCAACTGGACAGCAATATTATGGATTGATTTTTTTAAAAAAAAAAATTTAATCATACCTGGGAGTTTTTCTCCCTAATGCAGAAAACTGAAACTGTGACCTTTGCTTTGGCATTTATAAGCATTAGGAGTACAAATCAATAATTAACTTGACCCCATGAAATTTAGGGGTCATACTTGGGTGATCAAGAAAACACCAAATGCAGCGTGTACAGACACTTAATGAAGCTCAGAAGCACCTTTCATATAAATGTAATAAGTGGATCAGTGCAACGAGTCACATTTGTACTCAGAAGCCAGTTGATCACTGGATTCTGTTAAATCAGCTGTGGGCTTCTGAAAACCAGATTTAGTAACAAGTCAGCAAAGGACTTGCCAGATGCCGAAAATGGGAACATACTGGCCACTTTACCTTGTTGATCACTAGTTGCCTCTCTTTAGTATCGCATTCAGTTCTATGAGAAAGATAAATATTGTGTTTAAAATGTATCTAAAATACTTCATTGATAATTAACTTGATTATTGAGTGAGGGAACTTTAAAGTGATTAGATCCATGTGTTAGTAATCTGACCTTCTTTAATATACCTGTAAAATTTGCCTTTACTTATTTAATGCTGTTCTTCATGTGTAACTAATGCTTTTAACGCTATAGTGTAAATATATTAATATTGATAAAAGTTCCTCATATATATCTATTCATGAGAGTACATAAGTTAAAATGTTTTATAGTAAAAGTGTCTAGTCCTTTGATTGGTCTTGTTTTTTGATCCTGTTGTTCAGTATTCATTGAATACCTGACATGTAATTTGAAAATGTAGGACATACAAAAATACCCCTCCCTCTGTTTTTGGTTACAATGTCTGTTGCTGACCCAGGTCAGATGGTTTCTTTTAGCTGTGCATTTGCTTTCAGCTTCTCTAGTAAGTAGCAAATGGTCTTGTGAGCCCCAGAAAGAGTAATAGGAATAGTGTAGCAGGAAATCCTTTAGTAATTATTACAGTGTATTCATCACCTGCAAAGAATGCTTTTTAAATGGCAAATGACTTTAAGAGAAAGTATTATCTTGAAGAATCTCTTAATTGTTTATTTTCATTGCTTTAACGAATCACCGTATTCTCCTTAGGAACTTAGTAGCTTAGAATATAAATTTAATATTTGCGTAGGGTCCTGTACACAACACCGATAACACTTGCAAACTGTCTTTTATTTACTCATTCTTCCACTGGCCCTCTCTCCAATTTTGTGTCCTGGAGCTGCTGGGCTGTCTGCTCATCCGTGATGTCTCATTGGCACCTTAAGACTGGCTGTGGAAAGATGATTTACACCATGGAAATTGGCAAACACTACAATCCAAGGACAACTCCTTTTCCAGAGAGCCTCTTTGAGAAAAATTAGCCTATGCTGAGTAGCCATGTAAAATTTCATTTTGATGTGTTCTTTCTATATTATAGAGACATTTAGCACATAACTTATTTCATGTATCAGCTGAGTGACAGCATTTACCTTAGCCCTTCTGTGGTTCAGCTCCTGGTCTGTAATGTAGAAATAATAGCACCCCTCTTGTAGTGGAGTGAGCTGAACAGTAAGTACACTGTCTTGCTGCACAGTGAGCACTTAGCTGACTCCACTCTTCCCTCACTCTACTTCCATTGATATAGATATAATCTTAGATTTTTTCCATAGATTTTTCTTTTTAGATAATTCATTTTCAAATATATGAAAACCTTTTTTTTTTTCAGAAAGACAAGAAGACATTTCTATGTCAAACACATGAACATTTGCCCATGGATATAAGTACATTGATTTAGGCTGTCCAGGCTAGATTGTAAATAGCAAGCCCAACTTAGAAACCAATTTTTGTATCTTTGATGCTGAAATAGAAATACAGCTTGATTATTTTCCTAGACATCAATTCCTCTATTTTTTTAATGTTATTTTTCTGGGGGAGTGAGTTTTTTATTATTTCAATTTCGAACATATACAAAATTAGGTCAAAACATTTTAATAACCCATAGGTATATGTGTTTAAATTATATATACAGGAATAAGCCAGCATTTTGTAGGCACATACTCATGGATACATCAGTGAATATCTCCATCTCTTTTGTTCTATCATCTTCCCATACTCTTCATCCCTCAGTTAATATTAAACAACGCCCAGACAACCTTGCCTTTCCTGCATACATTTTTTAGGAGGATCTCCAACTTCAAATTTCTGGGCCTTATTATCTAAAATCATGACAGTAAGATCCTTGTGAGTTGAGTAAATCACACTGACACAAAGAAACATAAATGGCTGTTTCATTTAAATTAGTCATTTTGAAAGTAAAATTAAAATCAAGAATACTGGAAATCCCCCTTAGACGAATGCAAATGAGATGATCCTGTGAGGTTCCTCTGTAGTTGTATGCGAGCTTCACCGGACGCCTAGTTTTAGAAGATAAAGATGAAATGTTAGTTTTTCATCTTCTCTTCTAGGATGTATCCTGTACATATTAAAGACGAGCTTGAGGTTCTTAAGATAACTGTTGAATAATAAGCATGAAGATACATAGAATTCATCCAGAAAGTGCTATGGAAGTCTGGGGTTAGCATTTATGATTTTGTTTTGTTAGAAATGTAATTGTCTAACAATGTACTTCATTTATTACTGTTGTTTGTGTGTGGTGTTGTGTGGTTGGACATGCCAAGGCATGCTTGTACTCATCAGAGAACGACTTTGCAGGGTCAACTCTCTCCCCCACCATTCAGTAGACTAGACATGAGCAAATGCTGGCACCAGGCTTAGACAAGCACTTTTACCAGCTTGGCTGTCTCAGCAGCCCTGGGAATGTAATTCTTCTGTGGATTTTAGCATGTATTAAACAGTGGTTGCATACTTGATGTCTTGTAGATATGTTACATAGTCCAGAAATAGTCCTTTTATGTACGTTTAAGTACTATAATGCAGCTCGTATAATCACTTACGGTTAAAGCAGAAGGTAATGTCTTGGCATAAAGTTTATTTTGCAATAGGAATGTAGACAATATAGAACTGTTACATTGAATTATTAATTGTGTGTAGACATTTTTTTTGATATTACAGAGAAGTACTGTGAGGAGATATTTTAAGTGGGGTGATATTTATTGCTTTTTGTGAACATTTTAAAGGTGGAGGGAAAATAGAAAGCTAGTTATGGTCTCTGGTAACACCCAGGATTAGCAGAATTAAACTTTAAAGATCTGCAAATGGGTATTTATTTATGTCCTTCAAATAGTAGTTGCAAATTTGCCCGGAGAAAATGGTTTCACAAGAATAGCAAACAAGTTGATGACAAAATTTGTTAAAACATAAAGACTGTTTCAAACTGTTAACTGGAAGGCTAGCCCCAATGAGATAGGAGTTCCAGAAAGAGCTGGCAAAAGTAAATGTTATACAACAGAGAAAGCATACCAGGCGGAGAGCTGACAGAGTGCAACAACAGGAAGATTAGTCACTTCTAGAAGGAAAAAAAAAAGGCGGGGCAGGGAGAGTGTATTTTAAGCAAGGGTGTTGACTAATATGCAGTTTTGAGCCCTTTGGGGGCCACAGTGGCCAAAACAGGAAATTCCAGTAGCACCAAAGATCCAAATACCCAGGTAGAAAGCTTGCAAAAGCTGGGAATAGAACAAAAATGGGGAAAGGTTAGGTTTGAGTTTAAGGAAGCATAAAATAAAAGGCTGGTAATGTTCTTCAGTGGAGCTAATTGGCGTAACTCACGCTGCTGTGGTGGTTGTGGGGAAAGAAAGCCCTGAATGTTCTTCACAACACGAGGTCCCATTCAGATACTCCATGCAAACAGAAGCACTCTGAGTGTCTTGATTGTGTTGGCTCTTTGAAATAATTTTTGCTTGTGTAGAACATTCAGTTATGTGCAGTTAAAGAAGTACAGCTATCCAATAGTCTGAGAGTCATTTCTGTGGCCTTCTATAAGTGTTAGTGGTCGTTATCACTATGTTTTATCAAAGGTACTTCAGAGCCCATAACTGAAAACTGGAAAGTAAGTTGTATGCCTGTGGCTATTGGTGGGGTTCTGTTAATTTCCCATTTGTAGAAAAAAAGGAGTAGTCATGTGCAAAGAAACCGCTTTTGCTGAATCTCCTCACATGTCAAATGGAAATAATAAGATGCTTGCCTCAAAAACAGGTAATGAGAACGGACTGAACTGGATGCAAGAATATAAACTTCAGCTAGCATGCTATTAATTTATTTGACTCTTTGTCAAGTAGGGCCCACTGGCTTGAATGCCATATTTTCAGCTCATGAGAAAGGTGGATATTGGCAGGGACACTCTTCCTTATACTGCTTGGTTATTTGTGATGCCATTTGTTGTGTTGCATGTGTATCTATACGTAGTAGATATGTGATTCTTACTTGTCCATCTCTGAGTCGTTCTTATAAATTCTGTTCAGTATTTTCTCATTAGATACCAGGACACAATCTGCCTCATTTGGAAAAACATCCCTTTCTCAGTTAAAAATATAAATTAGTGATGTGTAATAAAATAGAAGTCGAAAACTCGCCTAATTTAGAGATCATAGGTTTTTTATTTTGCATAGCTATAGGGATATATAATTTGGTATCATTGTACTCATGGAAATGCAAACTGCAGTGAGCCGGTTTGCTCTGCTGGTCCTGTCACCAGTTGTACTTTTCATTGTTGCTGTGCACAAACTTTGCAGAGGTAAATGCTAACATCTCACAAAAAATACTCAGTTAGTACAAATGCTAAATGCTCACTAAACCCCAACTTTCCCTGCCTTCCCCTGTCCCATGTGTAATGGAAAGAGAAATGTTTGTTTTCTAAACTGTAGAAGACAAATCCTACCTCAAACACTGAAAGTTCTTCCTTTTCCTGGAGTGGACACAGTCAGTCATCCTGAGTCACTTGAGGGTTCTCTTTAGCCAGTTTTATTTAAAGCATCACAGTCTAAGGACATATGACTCAGGGGTGTGTAGCACAAATAGAGTGTTTCACTTTTAGGGCACCATTCCCACACAAATCTCTCCTTACTAAATATTTGTGAATCTTTGTTTATCTACTATGGAAGTACACTGAAACCTCACCTGTTTGATCTATGTGACCTCTATTTGTGCTTATTAATATTTTGTTTTCATAAGAAGCCTTATTCAAGGAATTAGGTAAAAGGAATGGGCCCAGTAAGAGCTGATGGATATAAAGAGTACCTCGCTTATTTATCTGCAAACACTGGCTATACTGATTCTTGCATGTGAGTGAAATGTTTTCATAACTAGGTGCTTACACTTGGCCCTTACCACTCACACTGCCCCTGCCATCAACAAGAAATAACTTAACAGATTGTATGAGCTCTGCATAGATTGAAAATCATAATTTATAAGTCTCTGTCCCTATTTATATATGCTCTATGACAACAGAAATGACTGATGGATCTTCCTAGCTCTCACTTAATAATGCCAAGGTAATAAAACCATTTGAACAGGAGGTAAGATAGCAATATCATAAGTTCAGTGCCAATCTGGCCTCCGTTATTTGGACTCTGTCTACACATAAATCCTATAATCCATCGTATACAAAAATCTGTTATTTCATTTTTCTTACCAAAAGGTGGTAGAGTATACCTTTTTTTGTAGCTTTTTTTGTGTGTTAGATCCAGTGTTCCTACTGGAGGCTGAGACAGATTTAAATCTGTTGTTAATTGCTGAGTAAATCAAGCTCATTCCTTGATATAAACCACCACTGTGCAGGGGTGTTGTAGAGGAAAGAGTGGACTAGAAACCAGATAGAACTGACCATCTCCTTTTATGGACACTTTTGATTTTAGAAGTAATTAAGAATAAATAAGCTTACATGGCGTGTCACCTGAAGGGAGCCCACATAGGCACCTAAATAAGTTGTTGGTAATTGCTGCCCAGGGGCTGTGTTTCTAAAGCTCATGGTGGAAGTGCTTTCATGCAAAAAAAAAAAAAAAATGTACTTCTGGAGTTATCATGGATTCTTTCGGTCCACGCTTTACTAAGTTTCAACTAAACAAATAGAAGTCCCCCCCCCCCAAAAAAAATCTGGACTTAGGCTCACAGCTGGTGAAAGAACTGCTTGCTGTCTGTATTATTTTTGCCTTACCCTAAGGGACCTGGGATGAACTGCCTGGTCTGATAGACTTGTGACCGCAGCTCCTTCAAGGACAGTCACTTCAGCTACTCAGTATTCAGGGGTTTCAGCCTGTATCTCATGGGGTGCCTCTTGAATTTCTTAAGCTCTGTGTGAACTCATAATTATTGTCTCAGTCTTCACATAATTAAATCCACGGGCTGAGAGGGAATGGATATACCAGTGACTGCAGCAGTGGTCCCCCAACAGAGTGAGCCCTGCTGGTAACAGTGCCATTGTCTTGGTGGGGCTTCCGAAGAGATGGTCTATTTAGAAACACGCGACAACTGGATTAGTTCTTGACAGTCTAACATTTGAGAACCATGAAACGTTAGAGAAATGTGTTTACTTGTGGAAACGTCTGTTCATATCTGTATGTTTCCAAAGGGAGTGGACATTGGCAGGTCCTCTTCCCACCGTGGTTCTAGCCTGATTCTTGATGGGTTCTAGAAGTCAGTTCTCAAGAGGATGGGCAGAAGGTGACAGTGGCACAGGTGCATTCCCAAGTCTACATTTTTTCCTGCTTTATCAGGGTTATGATCCTAGGTGGCACTTTATGCCTGGCATTCACCTTGCTGTGCTGATGTAAAACACTGGAGAAGCATGCTAAGAGTCCT
This sequence comes from Arvicola amphibius, assembly GCF_903992535.2. Classification (NCBI taxonomy): domain Eukaryota; kingdom Metazoa; phylum Chordata; class Mammalia; order Rodentia; family Cricetidae; genus Arvicola; species Arvicola amphibius. The sequence continues at coordinate 19,030,369 of NC_052057.2, read as the reverse complement.
GGCACACAGGCTTCCAGTTTCACCAATAAGGATAATTGTCTACTATGCAGAGAATAGGGCTTTCATGTTCATAATTCTCTAGTAAGTCTGTGATAGTAATATATTAATCTCTTTTCACTTCCCCTTGAGCTATTTAAATTCCAAAGAAATAAATCTTGTTATCTTTTTTATCTCTATGATTGAACTTCTAGACAAATCATTTGAATGCCTGTTAATGATTCTACAGGCTATGTTATCCAGTCATATTCTAGTGAAAAGGAAGTAAGTGATCAATGACATCAGAATGGAAATAAAATATGGAAACAGAGCCGGGCGGTGGTGGCGCACGCCTTTAATCCCTGCACTTGGAGGCAGAGGCAGGCGGATCTCTGAGTTCGAGGCCAGCCTGGTCTACAAGAGCTAGATCCAGGACAGGCTCTAGAAACTACAGGGAAACCCTATCTCGAAAAACCAAAAAAAAAAAAAAATATGGAAACAGAGAAACATTGCTCGTTCTGTAAAAATCACAAGAACTGATGTTTCCCCATGTAGTTAGAATGTTGTACAAGTTATGAAAACAGTGGTCTTTGCAAAAGTGTTTCTATTCCAGGAAGGCAGTTAGAGTATTATTTTAAAATTGACCAAAATCTCGTGGTAGCAATTATTTTACATGGTAGCTTTCTTTCAGCAACAGGTTTTAAGTTAGGTAATTTGTTTGCTGGGTGTGAGGAGGGTAAAGAAAGTATGGAAGGGTAAGTGTGGTTTCCTTAGGATCAACGTTTATAGGATTGGAAACTTAGTATCTCATAGTAACAGGATTTGTGTCACTCGTTTGGAGAACAGATTTTAAGTATGCTCGCAGAAATACACCTGTTTTGACACTTAGTGTGGGATAAGTGCAAACACATGCGTAGTTTGTGTGGGTGTGGAACAAAGAAGAATGCTTTGGCTAACATCCTGCAGGGTGTGGACCTGACACTGTTCCAGCTACTGCTGCCACTGACGGATGCTAATACTGTGGCATGGAAAATGGCTGACCAGGAAACTCCCAACTGTTAGTGCTGTAGCAGTTATAGGGGATGTGTTTAAGGGAAGCACCTTGGGTCCTTTCAGTGGCAGAAACTGTATACTATCCATGGAAGATGAAGCGTGAAGTTGGCTAATGGATGTTGGTGAGTGAGGCAAATGGGAAGGCAGCTAAGATGTTGAGAGATAGGCTAGCATTTCAGGATTCTGTGGGAAAAGAACCTCTGAGGCTATGTACATTGAGAACTCGTTTAAGAAAGGGGTGTTCTACATGTTAGTGCCTGATCTGTAGCTTGCTTAGTTAGCTTCATAAGTAGAGATAGCATTTACTCACAATCAGGCTAATTCTCAAACTGGATTGACAGTTCAACCAAAGGGATAGAGTCTTCCATAGAATTTTTTATTCTGTCTTTTATCTTTTATTCTTGCCCTTGACTTGAGTCACGGTTAAGCTTTCTTAGATGAAAGTAACTATTTTCCTTTCACTTGTAATGCAAGCCTGCTTTATTCATACTAGTAGGTTATAGTTTTTAAATTAAATTGATGTGCATGAGTCTTGTCAGGAACATTATTTTCAAGTAGAGAGACTTATGTAAGCAAATTAGTATAATAATGCTTATGTTAATCAGATAGTGTTTGACTTTTATATTATTCATTAATACTCTGAATGAACTAGTATTTTCTTTCTTCAAAATAGAACTCATTTTTTGGTATAGAGATACATTTTCTCATGACTTGTATCAGGCACTAATAACACACCCATTAACATCTTGTGTGTTTATCTCATAGTTTGGGAGAAATACTAATTTAAAATTTTCCCTAAGTCTGTAGACCACAGTTTTTCCTAGACTAATTAGCCTATATTAATACTTAAGAGATATTTTCTAAAATCTGCAACAGTTACATTTGAGAACTTAATGTAAATGGTAAAGGCTGTGGCAAGTATCACTGAAACAAATGTGCTCCAAAATCTAAGCCTACTGAAATAGGACTCTTAAAGGGAAATGCAAGGCTATCACAGTATCTTAGTGTACAAATGGCATTTGCTGTGCACGCCTGGAGCCCAGGCTCATCCCTGTAGCCAACTACAGGTGGACAGAAAGACTTCACAGTGATGCCCTCTGCCCTCCTTGTATGTGCCATGACACATGTGCCTCCACATGCCATGTATACACACACACACACACACACACACACACACGAGAGAGAGAGAGAGAGAGAGAGAGAGAGAGAGAGAGAGAGAGAACAAATTTCTAAAAACAGAAATTGAGATTCTTTGTTCTCTTTATAAAATCACTATTTCTTCCAAATTAACATGCTAATTGCTTAATGAGAGCTGGCTATATGGTAGCATTGTTTCTATTTTATTTTATTTTATTTTATTTTATAACAATACTTGGTTCTTGGTGACTTTTCAGACATAGGTAAACTTCCCTTCCCTCCAATAAATAGCTTTATTTCATATATTATTGACCGTCTATGAGGAAGGGAATTAACTTTGTTTTAAAAGGGTTATTTTAAACAGTCACTAAATTACTTGAGCTTTTGTGTACCAACTGAACAGATTATTGCTAGCATTTCAGTTGCTCTGAAAATGAAGTTGATACCCAAAGTGAAGAATTACACACACGTAGCTATCCTTATGTCTTTTCACACCTATGTCCAGATGTCCAAAAGCAAGTCTAAAGTACTGCTCATCGTTAATTTGCTCATAATTTTATAAAGTGAAAATGCCCAAGTTATCACAGTCATTTTCATTTTGATATTACTAACATCTTCTCAACATTTATACTTAGTTTCTAAGTTTCATCCTGCTTACCAAAGCAGAGTTACCTGAGATCTATCTCCTGCATGATCTAGTGGACATAGTAAGTAACTTGGCATGAGCTCCTCAAGGCTTGTGGGAGTGGACTGAACTGACACATTTGCCTTTCCTTTCTGGTTCTCTTGTCTTTCTTAGCTTCATCTCTTGCCCTTGTCAAGCCTGTACATTCCTTAAATACCTCCATTTTTTTTTTTCCTTTTTTTTTTTTTAAATCAGATTCTTCTCTTCGTCAAATTCCCTGTTCACCCTCATCTGATTCTGGTTGAAAGTGATATAGTTTGAAATATGTGTTGCACAATTAGAAAATAATTATTTCTCTCAAGTAGTTTTTAAAAAACTAATTGAGTTTAATCTGTGTCTTCCTATTTTCTCTTCCAATTCTACACAGCATTGGCTTTCTACCTCTTGCCTGTGGACCAGCTTCCTGGGGACTTTTTTTTTTTACATTTATAAATTAATTTGATATGAAGGGTGTAGAAGTTTTATGCTACTTTTGGAATTTTAACATTAGTACAGCAGGCATGCCATTCCATGTGTCCCCCACTTTTCTTTCTAGAACTAGCCCTCCATCCCCTTCATCCATGGCTTTCTGTGGGATGTGTGAATGGCTGCCCCATGTATTTTGTTGCAATTCTCCATTGCTTCTTGTGTCCTGGTGGGAATCTTGGTGATTGTTCTCAGTTGCTACCTGAGCTCTGTGCTGGTTGCTGCTCTCCTCCCAGGGTCTTGTGCTGGCTGGTCATGTCTCTACCTTCTTGGCACTGCCCCTTGGTAGAACCATGGTCCCTGGATGGCTGCCTCTAAACCCTTGTGAGGGTGGGGAGTATTCCTCCCCCTGCTGCTACAATTGAGCTCTGTGTTGGGTCCCACAGAGCCCTCTACACTTGCTTCCATTTGCGAAGGCTTCCCGAGCTTTGGCTGTGGCTCAGTGGTCCTACTGTCCAAACCCTGAAACTTTCCTAGCTTCGACACTCAGTGGTAGCAGCAGGTGTTGGGATTTCTCCGACTCCTAAGGCCTTGGGAGGAAGAGAGTGGCTGTTGACATAGACCTCAAGAATTTTAAGAGTACGCCAGGAAACTTCTCCAGAAGATATGTAAAGGTAAGAATCTGGTTTCTCTAGGAAGTTATTTCACATGCAAAGGAAACAAAACCTCTGGCTGTGGGTTTAACGTAAATGGATTTTAGTAATGAATACATAGAGAATTCTTGTTTGCTAACATAGCCAAAACTTGTCCTTCAGTGGACAGATACTTACTGCAAACGTTTTTTTGGGGGGTAGGGTGGTTCTGTGTGAATTTTACTTTTCTATTCTATTTTATTTATTTCTATTCTTATTTTACTTATTCGAAATTTTGGCATTGAACAAACTTGACGTATTTTACTTCATGATTTGCGTTTGGAATTTGAAGCACCTTGTCCCTCCATCTTAGAGTCTTCTCTGTGTCTTTAGTAAGGTTGTTTTTGAGATTTAAAATGGATAAAAAAGAAAATCTTCTATTTTATCAAAAATGCCTGTATTTTAGTTACCCCTCCATTGAATATTTAAAACAACAACAAAAAAATACTAAACGAGTTGCATACTCCATTCTTCTAACTAGAAAGCGGGAGTACAGGGTTGATGTGGTAGCACAGCACACAGTTGTCCCTTGTTGGAGTTCCTGCCGCACATTCAGGCACTCTAATAACACAGCAGTCTCTTTCCTCTGGGATTTGTTCTTTTTTCTTCTCCTTCTGCCCTTCCCTTCCCTCATTCACGTGTGTACACACACACACACACACACACACACACACACAATTCTCACTCAACTCTTCCATCTGAGTCTCCAGTGCTGGCATTACAAGTGGGAGCCACAACCTGAGCCTGTTTGCAGTTTTCAGGGTTATCCCTCTGTGTCTAGTTAATGAGGGAAACGTACCTGTGAGTAGGTACAGGATCTGCATTGGGTGCTAGTGCTGCTGTTTCTGAGCTGTGGAAGGAGGTAGTACGAACCATGCACACAGAAGTACCGCACCGTGCCTCCACGTAGCTTATTTCTAGCATAATTCACTCTGCCCTCACAGGCACTGATCTGGGGGTGAACTTTCTGATTTCAGCATTCCTATCAATTCATAACATTCTGAAACCTTTTTAAAACTATAAATCTAATTATCTTAATCAATACTCTATGCTAGAACCAAAGTTCAACCTAATTATAGTACTATAGTTAAAGTATATCCTTGTTCGTAACTCTGCAAACTGAAAATATATTTGGTAATATTTGTTTCTATTCTGTTTGTGTTCAGCCCATTTAGTCATTTACAAACCAAGGTGTGGGGAAGAAGACTAGGAGACTGCATGATGCTGAAGCTTGCCTTGTGTGCACCTCTCTTGCTGTATTTCTCTGGAGGGAGAGCTTAGATTCTCTTGGGGTGGAATAACAGATGAATATAAGAATGTAAACTGTCAAAACTAATGAAAATACCTGTAAATTAATTGCTAATGGTAGTTATTTCAAGAAGAGTATGAATTCTTGTCCATGTAAGCCTTTTCAGAAAATAAGATCCAGACCCCAGCTTCTGCATAACTCAGCTGAGCTGAAACTTAAACACTGTCCATCCCTGCCTTTTCTCGTCTTCCCTGGAGCAGAGACCTCTATGGGTTTGGGGGGGTGGTGATATTTACAGTAGATGGTGAACTAAGCAAATATAAAGTTTTTATTATTTATTTTACCCACTGTAACAATTAAGTCAAAGTCTGTAAGCTTCATTAGACATGCCCATGTAGAAAAGAAATGAAAGAACATACCTGTGCTTTGTCAGAGCAACTGAATGGAAAGATAAATGCAGGGCTGTGACCACATGCTGATACTTTAGAGATTTGTAAAACACTCCTATTTATTATTCATTTTTATATAGAGCTAAAGGCATATTGATCAGTTTTACAGAATTGAAATGATCTCTTTGTTAATTTTCATATTTTATTGATTGCCTACCTTTGAATCTCATCTAATTTTTTTCATAGAAGACTTGAGGTAGGGATAAGAGGGAGGTAAGAGAAGAGTAGGGGAGAAGGTAATGATAATACATATACCTGTATGAAATGGTCAAATAAAATTAATAAAAAAGAAACATGATACTGTTATCATTGTATCATGAAGATGAGCAAAGTAAGACTTTATGAAATTGAACAGCCCACCATGGTCTTTACCCTAGGGCTCACTGGCCTGCAAAGGTCTTCACCCCAGGGATCACTGGCCCACCATGGTTTTCACCCCAGGGCTAATTGGCCCACCATGGTCTTCCGTCGAGGGCTCAATGGCCCACCATGGTCTTCAGTCCAGGGATCACTGGCCCACCATGGTCTTCTCTCCAGGGCTCACTGGCCCACCATGGTCTTCTCTCCAGGGCTCACTGGCCCACCATGGTCTTCACCAGGGCTCACTGTCCCACCAAGGCCTTCACTCCTGACTGACACCAGAAATTGCAGGTACAGAAGCTGACTGTAAGATCCTTGCTCTTTGAACACCCTCTGCATTGGGTGCCAGCCTTCTGTTCTCATCCTTTGTATAACTCAGTGCTACCAAGGGGAATCAACACAGCCCCCACCCAGTTCATTCTAGACCGCTATCTGGCTTTGTGACCTTGGGCTGCTTAGTTGCAGTCTTCTCTCAGCTATAGTCTCTCCCTCTCTAAAATATGCATAATATTATCTCCTTGTCAGAGGTTTTATGAAGATTTAATGAGACAGTTTGTGCCAGCACTTAGCACAGTGGCTAGCATACAGAAAATGGTGAAAGTGTGGCTGTTACTGTGTCATTTTTCCAAGGTCACACTGCTGGAAAATGATTGAGTCACAACTCAAATGCAAGTGTTTCTGAATCAAAAAGTAAACGAAACTAGAATAGATACACTTACATATGCACACGAGCTACTACTCGTGTAGAAACTGCAAAACAAAGGTCATACTCTTTCTGGACCTTGAACCTTATAGTCTTCCCTCTCCTCTGATACACACATGCGCATGCGCACACACACACACACACACACACACACACACACACACACATACATGGATGATAAGAGGTAGAAGTAAATACCACTGACTAGTGGGTCACATGAACTCTTCCATTGAGAATTAGAATTTCACTTCCAGCGTTTAGAAGCTGTGATCTTAAACAAATTTCTTAATCCCTCTGCTGTTCCTTATAAATTATGTTAAAAATAATAAAATTAAAGAATCATTGCATGTATTATCACAGACATTAAATGATAAAAATACAAATTAAAGGCTCAAATAACTATTAACTCTTATTAACTGTTGACTGAGATGTAAACATTTTTTTAACCGCATAGTGTCTTTATTAAATTAACATGTCTGATTAGTGAAAACCATTCAGAGGTAGATAGGCCTTCCATTGTCTAAGGACTAAAGTGTGTTCCCTATTAGATCTTTGTCATGACACAGACAGACAGTGGAAAAGGGGAAAAACATCAAAGACTGAACACAAATAATTGGAGAAGGGAAGACATTCTTTTCATCTTGCCTAATGTTTGCTACTAACACTGGAGTGTCCCAGATAGTGAGAATAATGGAAGCTACACAGATGATAGAATATTCTTTCTATCTTTCCTCTTTTTTATTGATTTTGTTGAACTATACTTTTTTTTCTGCTCCCCTCCCATCCTCTCCCCTCCCCTTCAACCTTCTCCCAAGGTCCCCATGCTCCCAATTTACTCAGGAGATCTTTTTCTATTTCCCATGTAGATTAGATCCATGTATGTCTCTCTTAGGGTCCTCATTGTTGTCTAGGTTCTCTGGGATTATGATTTGTAGGCTGGTTTTCTTTGCTTTATGTTTAAAAACCACTTGTGTGTGAGTACATATGATAATTGTCTTTCTGGTGGTCATTTGCTGAAGGAGTCAGAGGCAGGAAGATCATGAGTTCTAGGCCAGCCTGGGCTATCTTTATTCTTTGAAGGAGAACCCAAACTAGCAGCGAAGGCTCATCCTGAAGAGAGAGAGAGAGAGTCATCAAAATTAAAATATCTGGATTTAACTTTGAATGCTACCTATTGGTATTGGATTCAAGGTGTTGCATTTTTTTTTTCAATGAGGGTTTTGCTATTCTTTGACCTCTTACTAGATTTGAAAAGCTCAAGACCAGGGATTTATGTATTGATTTATAATCTCAGCACAGTGTCTAGGAAAACTATGGACACTTATGTTTAATTAGATTAAAGGAATTATATTGCAAAAATGAGTAAAAAGGTTAACTTTAGGATATAATGGTGCCAAAGTTATTAGAAAGAAAGGCTATGGCATGAAAGCTTGGGGCCCCACGAATCGCTAGGGATGAAGGGACAAATGAGGACAGGTTGGTGAAGTGTGTGGTTGTGTTTTCCAATGCCTGGCCAAGGAAATGCAGGCACTGAAATGTGCCATACAGCACTTAGCACAGGAATAACGTGTTCAAAGTCACTCACGAGCACACATCACCGCTGAGGAATGGAGAACTAAAGGAACCCCCTGACATTTTATGTTTTTCATGCTGAAAAATATACCTAGCATTAGAAATTCAATTGATGCCAGAATATGGAGGGGCAAAGTATTAGAAATATGTCTTTGGTGTATATTTTTTGAAGAAATTCTCAAAACATGGTTTAAAACATACAATATTGTGAAATTGTAATTTGCAACAAAAATGTCAAGGAGTTATGTGTATGACAGAGAAAGGGTATAGTTCTAAAAAGCTGAAGTGTTTGCAGGGGGTTATTGGAATAGCTTGATGTTTGTTTTGTATTAAAACACTAAATGCACATTTGATGTTTATTCACAGATACAGTATGGTAAAGGCTTCTCTCATCCTTTATTAAAACAAGAAGCCTAAAAAAAAAAAAGAAAGAAAGAAAATGCTCCATAGTAAAGCAAACACTTTGTGTTGATATATCTCAAACTAAGGCGGAACGGGTGCTCTCTTGGGCTGCTAACCTGTCCACTTGGCTTCAGTCACACACTGTGTTTAGCAGTTGTGGCCACGTACAAAAGAGGGAAGTAGTAGGACCATTCTCTGGCTGCTGTAAGAGTGAGTTCAGCTCTATGTAAGAGACATTCAGGTGTCTAAGCTACATGCATTCACAACTTGTATTCAGATTCTGGGGAGTGTATGCTGTCGCCCGTAAAGAGCATATTTAGACAATATCAGGCAAGAGTAAAAATCAAACCACATGAGCAAATGTTCCATGAACATTTGTGTCTTTATTTGAAAAAGACCATATGTTGCAGCAGCACTCCACAAAGATTCAGATAGTGCTGGACTTTCAAGAATATCATCAGAACAAACTTAAACCGAGCACACATTTCAAAATTCTTTGCTATAAAAACATACACGGATATAAAAGGTAATCATAGGATTGAGTGTGAATGGAGGAAAATTAGAACTACCGTGCACCTCCTTATGTAAAAAGGGCCACTACGATTTTTGAATGTGACTGGGTATGGCCTCTTCATTTGCCTTTCTGATGCTGATGTTTGAATTAGAGAGTTCTGCCATGGTAGAGATGTCGTCCTCTCTTACCCTGGTGAACTTTCTTTTTCATTTTGTTTCTTACTTTCTCATGCCCACTTTTAGTTTTTGTTGGCAGCTTGCTGTTTGTGTTTTAATTAGGTGGTAAATTGGTGATATTTTGGAAGCAGTACATACTAACTAGTAAAAATGAAACCCATTATAAAATCTTTGACACATGAATAACTTAGATAAATAGGGTGCAGCTTCTTCCCCCGCTTCCCATTTCTTTGTCGTGGAATGTGTGTGTGTGGCGGTTTAATTTGCTTTATTTTCCTCTGTTGTAAAATATAAGATAACGCAGTGTAATTGAGATCAGTGAGGTCTCTCCCTAAGGAGAATTTTGTCTGGAGGGGAAAAAAAGTGCTAAGGTTGAAAGTATTGTAAGCTAAATATAAACATCTAGATCATACGATGTAAATTCCAGAAATTTTATCCCATTTCTAGTAAAATTAGAAATGTTCCATTTTAGCCTTGTGGTTAAGAATATCAGGTCCAGAGCCAGAGAATCCCCGAAACCGTCCATCTTCCATGTAATGGTTGCACTGCCCATGAAGGTTCCCGATGTTGTTACACTGGGGAACACCGATTTCTAGTCTCTGTAGTGGGTACAATAATAGACCATAAGGTTCCTTGAGGATTAATATAAATTAGAAGTCCATTGAGCCATGCCTGAAATACACTGAATACTAAGAAAGTTGTTGTTCTTCTTTAACTTCTTGTTTAATAAGAGAGAACAGAGAGAGGGAAGTGGTTTGAAAAGGCAAATAGAACAGAGTAAGAATCCCTCCAGCCTAGAAGTCAGCAGGGTCAGATCTGTGAGGAGCATGAGCTCACAGCCACAGGGGAGTGAAGAGAGAGCGCTAAGCCAGAGACAGAAATCACAGGAAGTCCTTGGCAAGGCTGTTGTTGTTTGGTATGGTGCCCCTTTGGAAAATGTTACCTTTCCCTTGCTGAGCCTACTCAAGGGCAGTCCTGAATGTTGACATATAGTTGGGCAACATACTGTGGCTACCTTCTTATAACCCTAAATATTCAGTTATTTCATATAACATAATCTAGATTCATTAGTTTTGGAACATTCCATATTTATTTTCGCTGCATTGTCCTACATTTTCCCATATAGATTTTGCACTTGCTATTGTCATTTGGAATAAGCCTGATGACTATCACTAACTGCGTATACAGTCATCCAACATTTTTCATAGAGTAACTCCAGTGGTAGTTTCTTTGTTTCCTTCTTTTTTTTTTTTTTTTTTTTTTTTTTTTTTTTTTTTTTTTTTGGGAAGGTTTTCTCTATGTAGGCCCAGCTATCCTGGAACTCATGGCTGTTCAGTAACATTTTTTTTTTGGTTTTTCGAGACAGGATTTCCCTGTAGTTTCTAGAGCCTGTCCTGGAACTAGCTCTTGTAGACCAGGCTGGCCTCAAACTCAGAGATCCGCCTTCCTCTGCCTCCCGAGTGCTGGGATTAAAGGCGTGCGCCACCACTGTCCGGGTGTTCAGTAACATTTTGAAGGTTTTCTTCTTCTTTTTTTTTTCTGTTTGAAGCTCACATTATCATTTACTTTAAAAAGTAAAGTTGGGTCAAAAAGGAGACCATTAAAAACCCTGACATAGCAACAGCTTCCCAAAGTGGTTTCTGACTCTGTGATGAGCACTCCCAGGCCTGCTCAGTGCAGTGGCTCTGGTGACATGGTCTGGCAAAGCTGAGCACAGACTTTTGTTGCATTGAACCCTGGGAAAATAAGTTACGTAATTTGCATTTTCAAAGTCCGATAATGAATAGTTAATCTTGTTTCTCACATACAAGTACCACTTTGTCATTATCCTAGCATGTTCGCAAACACTTCACAAAGTAACAACAAAAAAAAACCATTCTTAACTTCACTCAGATACTGTGAAGATGGCAGTATAGAAACAAGATTCCCTTGAAAATGGCATCTAAGCCCAGACGTAGTTGATTTAGAAAAATTCTGAAACAAAAATTATCTAAAAAATATTTTTTTATTTTATGAGGTCAAAGTCACATTTAAAACAAGCAACAGCAATAACATTTTGAAACTGGGCCTAGTAGCACAGGCCTGTAATCCCCGCTGAGTGAGAGGCCAATGCAGGGTAGAAAAGTCAAAGCTGCTTGGGAATACAGAGCAAATGCACCAGCCTGATTAACTTAGCAAAAAGCCTTGTCTCAAAAAGAAAGAAAAGTATTTTTTTAAAGTGTTGTGCTTAGACAGTGGTATTGCAATTGCTTAGTGTACACAGTACTCTAGATACAATACCTAGAACCCCAGCACGCACACACACACACACACACACACACACACACACACACACACACACAAAGAAACTAATATCCAAGACTTGATTATTTTAAAACTGGTACTATCTTCGTAAAAATAATATTTTGCAGGTCCTCAGATTGGATTGAAATTATCCTTCTAATAATATTTAAATGATAACTTTTTCATTTTAAAGCTATATTGCATTTACGTTTCGTGATTTTCATAGGTGTTTTTCTGCTAGTAGCTAAGATTCACTGATGCCTTTAGAGACAGATTAGCTTCACCTGAAGCTCATTTTAATGTACTTGAAGTTTTCAACAGAAGTCAGAGCCTTCTAGTGAAGGAGACTGGAAGCCAGGTGAGAAAAGGGTTAGCAAAGCTTGCACTTGTGAGTTCTCAGCTTTCCAAGGCAGTTTGGGTTCTGCACAGGGCTGCCTGGAGGCTGTGTTCTCTGGAGGCGCCATTGACTTCCTCAAGCTTTCTGGGCTCGTGAAGAAAGTGACCTGGGCATCTTGTGAACCGTTTCTGCAAAGCAGTACCCAGTGAATGGAGGCTCAGAAGAGGGTGGAGAATCCAGTCTTTCCCCTCAGTTTTACTGTTTCTCATTAAAAACATTGAAGTGGAAAAGAAAATCATTTTTAGTATTTGGTAGTGTAACTTTTTAACCTGCTTAAGATAGCGGAGAAGAGTTCAAACACTATTTTCTATTAAAGTACATCGTATATGGCAGGCAATATTTAAAATTTGGTCCTAAAGAATTTCACACATACCTGCTTCCTAAGTGAGAAAGCAATGAGATGGGAGGGAAGGTGGGTACTGAAGACAGAACTGTCTTCTCCTTATGGAAAATGTATTTTTATTTTTATATATCTTGGAAAATGTATTTTTAACCAATACTAGAGAATGGAGAATGTACTAGATCAGCAAGAGTTTCCTGAAATGGCTGGATATGCCTTATGTGTGTTAATGACTAAATGTATATATGAGCAAAAATTTATTTGGGTGAACAAATAAATGACCACATTTAGTAAGTTGTGTGTTACACTTCCTTGTTTTAGGAAAAGTAACCAGTTTTAAGTGCTACAAAACTTAATTGAAATGTATTAAAAATTTATTAAATAGCTTAATGTAACACTCGATTTTAACATGAAAAACAAAACATGTGCTTTGGACCTTTACACAAACACACGATCACAACCCTAGTTCTCTGTTTGATCTGTGCTGTACTGGAGAAGTTCCTGACTTTGTTCTAACTAGAAGAACGAACTGGAGGAGAGGGGCTGGCTGTCATTTCTGACTCATCTAATAATATGAAACTATGTAGTCATCCATCTTGAACAATAAAATCACACAACCCACTCACATGCACTTAGGGAAACAGGCAGTGCTTTGGAAATGGTCGGGCTTACAAAGCAGGCACACTCAGTCTTTTGTATTGTGCTCTTGTTGCTTCTTTTTCAATGTCGTGGTAAGAAAAAGTATCAGGTAGTCACCCCAAGGATTAAAATGTTACCAGTTTGTCCTGGAGCATTGCCTTTTTCTAAGATAAGAAACTTTTTTTTTTATTTTTTTGAGAATTTCCTATACTATAGATTCTGTATTTGCAACATTTCCCTCTTCCTTCTTCCAGTGTTTCTCATGTCTCTCCCATTCCCTTTCAAATCTGTGACCTCTCATCCTTTTACTATAATTGGTGTGTGTGTGTGTGTGTGTGTGTGTGTGTGTGTGATGTGTGAAGTTTATAAGTACAACCTATTGAAATCATTTGTGTTGCTCATATATGTATATTTAGGACTGACTTCTTGGAATTTCCTAATCTATCAGGATTCTCATCCCTGAAGAAAACTTGAGTCTCAGGTCTTCAGTAAGTGTTAATTCCCTGTAGTTCTTCTAGAGTTAAGGCCTTATGGGATTTTTCCCATCCACTTTACCATATGAATTTGGTGGTATCAAGTTTTAGATATAGTTTAGGAAGGGAAGCTAGTGTTAGTTGAGAAAGCAGCACCATGGGGGCTGTTGAAGAATAGTGAAATAACAGACTGTTTTTCCAATAAATGAGGTCACAGGCATCCGTGGAGAGCCAAGGCATGAGAAATCTCTAACTGGAAAACGTGGGTGAAGCTGGGGCTGTATCAGAAAATTCAGCGCTGGAGTCTCAGTGCGAAGATAGCCTGCCACGGACTTGAGAGAGTATGATGGAGACTCTGTTTGGACAATGAGATTGCTCTTACATAGAACCTTGTCCAGGTCTGGGTGATCCACTGCCTGTGTTCTTGCTTGTTTTAATAAGCTTAACAGAATATTGTGAGAAGGTCTGTGTCCTGGCCATACATGCACTGGCTGAACCCTCCCCATTCCAGGGCTCTAATGGATTCGGATATCGTGAGTGGGAGTTGACTAGCACGAGATGGGCTTTGCAGGCCTGCCCCACAACCACAATGCTTGGCTTCGAGGCTCCTTACCTAAGTGAACCTCAGTAGTGATTTCCAAGACAAATGAATAAGACAGGATATTATATCAGACATTTTTGATCTTGCAAAGAATATTACAATATAACAAAACAACAGAGAGCTCAGAAGCAGATAATACAAAGGCACATAATTCACTGTAGAAAGTGGATATCCTTGGTTAAAACAGAAAATAGATAAGAATAAAATTTGCAAAGCAAATAGTTGCTGAGTACTATTTCTAGCAGCCAGAAACAAAACCCCCAAACAAAACAAAACAAATCTGAATTGTTATTGTCTTCCATGTGTGCTTGGATAAACATAAGACCTTTACCAGAGTAGTCAGATTTGTATGCTAAGCTACCTTATGGCAGAAAACTTCTGTGCCAAGTGGTGGTGGCACACAATCCCAGCATTCAGGAGGCAGTAGCAGGTGGACCTCTAAGTTTTGCACCAGCCCAGTACAGAGCAACTTCCATCACCACCACCAAAATCATAATAAAGTTTGTGTTTCATAATATAATTTCATGGTTGAGCTATATTTTTTAAATCTCAACAACTCCTTTGTTACTCTTTATTTATATATTTATATTACAATGATATTTAGAGTCATACGTGTGTGTAAACACAAGGGAGTTGTCTAATATAGTTTACTTAAAGGCATACTGCTGGATTTTAAGTCATGCTGTATTTTCACACACATTACTATAAGTGACAATTATGCCACCTGTAATTCAGGACTACGTAGAATGCCTTCCGAAGGTGTTCTTTAAGGAATGTCCAGGTGTTATATCATATAGAGGGTCCACACTTGTCTCCCCTGTGACAAAGCTTCCTTATATATTATTGTCTCATTTTGGATTCTATTTCAAGCCTCAGAAGTCCATTCTTGATATCTTCTGACATTGCTCTGAGTTTCTGCTTAATTTCTTTTGATGCACATTGTTTTTTTGAGGAAAAAAGTTTCTAGGTATAAACTGCCTACTGTTTTCATGGTATTTGTTTCAACATTATATTTAAAGTAAAAATATTGCTGTTATAATTTCTAAACTATGTAAAGCTACAGAATTTTAAATATTAGACACTTGATTTGTTCTTCCTGTAAACCCTTTGCACTGTTTCTCTTCAAAGCACTGTAGAAGGAAACAGAAAGAAAAGACAAGATAATTAGTTTGAGTAAAATAAAACTAGTGACTGTATTCCCATCTTCTTTTATGTGCGTCTGCTGCTACTGATCGTCATCACTTAAAGTCTGACTGATGTTGACTGGTGTGCAGTTGCACACATCTGGTTCCTTTCAGATGCTCCCTGCAGAGCACAAGAGCAGAGGTCCCTTTCCTGAGCTGGAAAGAAACACTATAAAGTAGAACATATTTTTGCCCTGTTTCACCTCCCTTCATCTTCCAACCACTCTCTGGGCTGTTCTGCCTCCCTGGAGTGTTGAAACATGTTTCTCTTACATGTCTGCTTCCACGTCCTCTGTTTCATCTTCTCATAAAACCTTTTCTGAGTGTGGACCCATAGCACAGTCAGCTCCTCTGAGAGCTTCTGTTGCCCCATTGCGCAGACACAGAGGGATGTTTGCACATCATTGGTTCTTAGTTCCCAGCATTTGCCTGAGAAGCATGTAGAACTGACATTTTGTGGTCCTGGAATGACCTTATTCTGAAATAGCTGTTTTGTTTTGACATTAAAACATATTTATTCTTATTTATTAGGGACTTACATAGGTATAC
Organism: Arvicola amphibius; assembly: GCF_903992535.2. Lineage (NCBI taxonomy): Eukaryota > Metazoa > Chordata > Mammalia > Rodentia > Cricetidae > Arvicola > Arvicola amphibius. The sequence goes on along the minus strand of NC_052057.2, from coordinate 19,014,530 downwards.
TTGTTTTGGGTTATGTCCTAGGTTATTAAGTCTGTGTACGTCTGCTTTCTGAGTGATAACTTACAGAACTATAGAATAAATAAACCTGGCAGTAAATCACAGACTTCAGCTATGAATGTCAGGTATGCATCTTTCATATGAGAGTGTCAGAGACGAGAGCTGTAATCAGTGTCATCCTGATAGCAGGTGTTATCCTGATGACAGTGCTTGGCTCGGAAAGGCTCCTGTCTTTGAGGCGGGAGTAATCCACTCCTTCACCAGGGGCCTCTGAGATCCGAGCCTGCTCTGCCTTTGATGAACGTGGGGTTTTTGACAGAGGCCCATGCTGTGGCAGAGATGGGAGGACACTGACATCTCTCCGTCTCCGCTCAGAAGTCAAGCCACTGTTTCTTCTCAGGTCGTCTTGGCGAGAGTGACACAGTGACAGTGCATCAGAGACTGGGAGAAGACATCTATGTGCACGCACAGACATTAGGACAATGCAAACACTTTCATACAGTGCACCGGAGACTGGGAGAAGACATCTATGTGCACGCACAGACATTAGAAAATGCAAACACCTTCATACAGTGCACCAGAGACTGGGAGAAGACATCTATGTGCATGCACAGACATTAGGACAATGCAAACACTTTCATACAGTGCACCGGAGACTGGGAGAAGACATCTATGTGCATGCACAGACCTTAGGAAAATGCAAACACCTTCATACAGATGCAGCGTTGTTATTTTTTCTCCTCTTCCAGTTTTCTTCATAAAGAGATACATGAATGCAAGGGGCTGTTAGGAAACAAGCGTCACTTGGCCAACCCGAGTGAAAAGAATTCATTCTCTAGATATTTACTGAATTCTTGTCATAACTTAGGCATATTAAGCACTGCAAATTCTATAGATCTTAGCTTTGGGGGTTTTATATTAATTTGAAAATCAAAATGTAACAAAACACAGGGTTCTCCAAAAGCTCTGAACCTGTCTTGTCACCATCCCGGATTCCCACAGCAGTATGTATTTTGTCAGTTAGACGAGTGGGTCTCCACCTGTGGATTGCCACCCCCAAAGATCATCAGAAAACACAGATGTTTACCTTCTGATTTCTAACAGTAGCAGAATTATAGTTATGAGGTAGCAACGACAGTAATTTGGTGGTTGGGGGGGGGGTCACCAAAATACGCAGAATTATATTAAAGGATCACTTCATTAGTAAAGTTGAGAACCATGGAGTTAGAGCAACAGGGGTGTACCACATTATTTTATACAGAACAGGAGAAGCCGAGAGGCTGTTTACAAAAGTTAAAGTTTGCTTCCTCAGATTGAATAGAAGAGGTCAATTGATTGTTTGATAGTTGATTAATAGAGGGGGAAAGATGTAGACAAGATTTTTGATGAAAGCATCATCAGGGGCCGACTGAGCAAGGTCTCTTGCTGATCTGTCCTGTATAAGGCTGCGGCAATCAGTGTGCTAAGCCTAAACTCCTCTTGTTCCCATGGCAGTTACTGCAAAGATGGCAAAGTGATCTACATTAAAACATTTCACTTTTAAGCTTGTGGATCATAGAGATTAATGACAGCATTACATAACATTTCCCTAGCTTATTGGTGTATTCAGGATTACATTATTTTTTTAAAATAATAAAGCAGATATTATTTGTTCAGTAGTTTCTTCCTGATTAAAGCAATGTGGGAGCAAACAAAAGTATGAAGGAACAGAAAGGGCTGTGTGTGTGTGAGTGTGTGTGTGTGTGTGTGTGTGTGTGTGTGAATATATACTCCACTGCCCTAGAGACATCATAGCGTTGTGACTTGAGGTGGGTACTGCAGAGCCTTGCGTCCTCTGTTCAGGTACAAGCTGGAGCTCTGCATCCCTGTTTGCCTGAGCGAGACTGGCCACAGCACTGTGTGACTTGATTGCTGCTAGGAGGAGGAAGTGAATTCCTGTAGCAAATGCTGGAACACACCAATACTCAGTTTAGCTTTGCTTCTTAAATTCACCCTCGGAGTTATGATTTAGATAGGACGTGAATATTTAAATTTAACATAGCAATTAAGATAAGTCATCACTTCTGATAATAATGAAGTAAGGCAAAAGAACGTTTTAAACCTTGGTATATGACTATGTGTGGTGTTTAATATATAATAATTTGACAGCTAATATTTGCTCCTTTAACCACTGACTCCTAGATTTGTTAATAAGTCCAGGCACCTGCTCCATGGTCAGGTTCGCCTGAAAAACCACTTTGCAAATGTCTCCGGGTAGATATAAAGTCCCTCCCTGTTGTACCTGTTTTTCTCTAATTCCGAGAACTAAGGCGGTCACTTGCACCTCTGAGAAGGTCACATTGAAGTGCATACTACTCGAAAAGTTCAGATTTTATGGAGCAAAACAATGTAACATTTTTCAGACCATCACTGTAGAAATAATTTTCTTTAACATTATAAAATATAATTATTTTATGCTCTTACTGAGGTAACTTTATGCATGTGAGTATTGTGGGTCTGTATCTGTAAGTGTGTTATGTTCTTACAAAATTGGTCTAATGTGAAGTCATCCTTTTTCTCTATATGATACTGCCATGCAGATAATCCCACCAGCAGCATTGTGTCCTGTGGTAGGCATAATAATAAGCAGAGCAGATGCACTGATTATTATTTGTGTGAGCTTTGGGGATTTTCCTCTTTTTTAGAGAAAAATACTTAAAATACTTATTTGTGTGTGTGCGCGCACGTGTGCACACACACACACATGCATGCTCATGTATGTACTTGCATGATGCTTGTCCCCATATGGAAGTCAGAGGTTCAGGATTAAACTCAGTATTTACTCGCTGATCCTCTTGTCAGCCCACATTACTTATTTCCTAAACAAAAATCATTCAGTCCTGAATTACCAAACATGCCTTGCTTTCTTTCTAGGCTGCTGGTAGACTATGATTTTAGAGAGCCCTTGGCCCAGTCAGAAGTAGAGGAATCGTAGCTGTGGTCAGTGATGTTATTAGGGTCTAATTTTTAGATCATAATTAAGTCCATCCCTGTTCATTGATTATATAATCCTTGATTAAACATTGCACATCTTCAAGATGATTTTCTTACCTCTAAAAATAAGATAGCATTTGCCTTAATTACTTCCAGTGACTGTTGTGACATTTATAGAAAAGAAGATAATAGCGTACTGTGTAAACAAACAGTTGTAGCTTCCCCATGCTTTCTCGGTACTGCATTCTCACTTCTAAAAGGTAGTGTTGTTATGAGCAAGAATTTCAGCTCGGCAGCTGTGTGGGAAGACATGGTTAACATGCTTTCGGGATGCGATTGAAGTTCTGGGAGTCTGTGAGTGTAGCGGGCTGAGATGTGGTCAGAGGACGGATATGTAGACAAGAGTATCCAAGAAATGGAAGCTCAGTGTTAGGTCTTCGTTTCTCTCACCTAATCTTCCCTGCTCTCAGCAGCTGTTCCCCAGGCCTAGGAGACTGTCATGTGACAGAGTAAAGTTACTGACTAGGGAAATCTAAGCTTCAGTGAGATGACAGGAGATGATTACATCATAACTGAACAGAATTAGAAATAAGATAAGAGGTCTAGTGTCACTATATATCCTGGCAGAGAGAGACGAAAATTCACAGTGAAATGAGAAAAGTGGAAGATGAGGAATCCCCTGTCGGCCATGGATGTTCCACCTTGACCAAGGGTCAGAGGGTTTAGTCCTGTTCTTGCTCCTGAAAGGTTATGACAGGAGGTTTGACCCAGAGAGTGACTGCGCACAGGATGCTTGGCCTAGGGTGCGGTCACTGCGTGTCCTGCCTAAACAACAGAATACTTAACTCCGGATGTTTCAGATATTGAAAAGGAAAATGCTCTGTTTGTTCTCTATTGCTTGGCAAAGAAGTCTTTTGCCTCCCACCTCCGTTTTTGGATTGGGGTATAGAAGCATATGGAAAATAAACGCAAACCAATTCAGTACTCACTGGGTTGCTCTCCCGACTCTATTCCGTGTCTCTGTTTATTTCTTTTATATTTCTGTTTTGTCTGCCTGACATTTCTAATCCACATGCTCCTACTCTGGAAAGTACAAATCCGTAGAGTTTGGACCCTAACCAACATGGGATCGCGACAATCCGTGGAGCAGAAAACATTGATAAGTGGGAGTAAAGGCAGAAGAGCATCAAGGAATACGGATTCTTTAGGCCATGGTTAAGGGGAAAAGAGATTTTTAAACTTCAGAAGTCTGGATTTTATGAGTCATAATGTCTTTTGACATGCCATAAAAATCAACTTGAATAAAACAATCGTTAAACTTCAAAACAAGCCCAGTGGTGGTAGCACATGCCTTTAATCCCAGCATTCAGTGAGCAGAAGCAGGCAGATCTCTTGAGCCTGTTTTACAGAGTGAGTTTTAGGACATCCAGGGCTGCACATAGAAACCCTGACTCGAAAGAAAGAAAGAAAGAAAGAAAGAAAGAAAGAAAGAAAGAAAGAAAGAAAGAAAGAAAGAAGGAAGGAAGGAAGGAAGGAAGGAAGGAAGGAAGGAAGGAAGGAAGGAAGGAAAAAACTTTAAAACAAACTGATGTACAGAATTGTAAGTCATTTAAAATTTGTTGATCCCTTATAAATATATCATTATCTTTGAATACACATTTACTAAAGGTTGAAGTTTGTTAAAATTACAACAAAAATTGTTAATGAAGATAATAGTCTTTAAGTCACCAACTTCTTAAGTAATGCATAACTATAATTAGTGAACTAAAAAGAAAAGAAATAATTGATTAATGAGATAATTAGATATTAATAGTCATATTTAAATGTCTCATTGAGGTAAATGATAGAAAAGAGGGCCAACAAAATTTGAAAAACATTTCATTTCATTCTTCAATCTGTTTTCTTCTTCACCATGCCTTTCAATTTTAGGGGGAAATTGCTTGGGATAGCTTTAAGTTATATGTATCTCTTCTTCTTTCTGTGCTTAATGACAAACATATTTAGATTCTTTCCTGATTATGGATCGCAAAGAAAATAGAACTATGTTTTTTTCTATCAAAGAAACTGGTTTTGCAAAAACTAATCAAATTATAAGTGTTATTTGCTAAGAGCATACTAATGAATGTTTTTTTTACTAATTTCTTTGGGAAAGAAAACAGTTTAACTCATTTAAAAACTAGATTTAATTATCATAAACAATGTCTAAAATAAACGTGGAGAATAAAACTTCATATACCCAGAATAACACAGTTTAAGCTTATACACCTGTTCTGTCATTTGACCTCAGCTACATGTATAAGCAAGAAATGGATTTTGCTTCTGTCTTTGCTGACAGTAGCAGAAACTATATATATTTTGACCTAGTCACTTGGGCAGGACAGATTACATTGCAGATTTCAAACCATTTGATTTATAAGAGGCATCCAAACTGATTTCCTTGCCAAAGGTTGTTGAATAAAATTTAAACAAATACATACAATTTAATTTTCTCACACTTTCCGGTCGGTTTCTCTTTGTCATGAGATTGGTACTTTGGTTCATGATTGTCTGGTGGGGGCAGGTGCGGTGGGATGTTGGTGATTGGCAGTTTTCTCTTGGAGGAGGGAGGACACTGGCTTGTCGAGTTAGTTGACTACTGTGGTGTGAACGGCTCACTTTGTTACTGATTTCATACTTCCAAAGGGAGGTGACTGCCAGTGGAGTTGATGAGCCGGGACGCCTAGTAAGCTGTGGAGCCTTGTGGGCTGGCCCTAGCGCACTGCTGATAGGGCCGACATCCCAGGAGGATATTGGAGCTAACGTGGCTCCAGATACTTCCCAAGGTATTATTGGATGTGGTCACGTTGTTAATGGAAAGTTCTTCAGAGAATGACCATGATTTAAAGAGCTTAAGGAGAATCTAGACATGAAGTAAACCATCCCTGGTTTCCAGTGCCTAACTCTGCCTTCTCTGAGGGAGAGCAGTTTTCTTATATAAACTTCCACAAATAGTGTCTTCCTAGGTTCAGCTCAGAACCTTTTTTTGTATGGTTCCTCTAATTAGGTGTCTCCCAGAGCTAATTAGGGATTTCTGTTCTCTGTTTCTCCATGCAGTTCCCAGTAGGTCCCTTTCATTTCCACATTTATTGTTCTAACTACTGTTTTTCTTTATTGTTACTTTGAAAGTTTTCAAACTCAATCAATCAAAAATTGCCATGTTAGTAGAACGTATTCCTGTATAACATTCAAGTGAATTTACTAATTGTTAACATTTTCCCACAATTTTTTTTTACTTTTTTGTGTGTGTATGCATGTGTGTAGATATTTATGTGTGTTGTGTGTAGATGGCATGCTTGTGGAGGTCAGAAGACAGTTTTCAGGAGTCATTAAAAAACTAACTTTCTCGTTCCCTTTGTTAGTTAACTTTACCCAGATGTTGTTACATTTGAGTTAATTAGATTTAATTTTTGAATATGTTTCTTGATCCATTCATTTATCAAGAATTAGAGCTATTATTAACAGGAACTGAACCTAAGTCTTAAAGTAGACAGTCTGACTACAAGCAGGAGAGAGGGAGAGAGACTGATGCTTCAGTCACAAGAAGGATAATTGTTACCCTTGAATGCAGTTAAAGGAGCCCATATGCTCACTCTGCCCTTCCTCTATTCACTGATTTCTTTATTCAGTCATTAGTGTTCAACACTTGCTTTCTAGCAGAGAGCCTCTGGCTCTTAAGAGCAGAATCTGTATCCATTTGTTTATGGGGCATCCTGGGCACTCCAGAAAGGGAGTCCAGGATTATCACTCAGTGTTTCTGGTAGCAGATTGTAGTACAAGGAGGAATAAATTAGACAAGTTCAAGTCTAAGATGCATGAAAAATAGAGACGATCCCAAGAACCAGGGGCAGTTTTGTACAGAGTAGCACTTGCTGGGGAGCTGCCTTCAGAAAGGGAAAAGCTGAAGCACCTGCAGTTGTTTTCGTCAAGCCTCCAACTGTGTCACCAAGCATGTCCAGATGTTTCCTTGTGGGCAAAATTGTCCTTGATTAAAATGTAGGCATTAAAGACTTAGAAAACATGAAAATGTAGTATCTTCCTGTGGGCTTACTGCATTCATTAATTTTACTTCATTATGTTTATCACAGTCTTTCTGTGTATATATGCCTGTGTGGATGTGTGTTTATGCATGTGTCTATGTGTGTGTTCATGCATGTATGCTAATGAGTATATGGCCTTGTCTATTAAGTGTTATAAAGTTTTTCTAGATTTGACAATACAGTAACAAACCAGAGCACAGTGTCACAGAAATGTGGCTCAAGTGTGTTAACTTCATGTGTTAACATGAAGTGTGTTAGATTCTGTAACAGGTTCACATGTCCACAGAAGAGAGGCAGAAACCAAGAACCAGGAAGAATGACGTCCAGAAATAGTACTGGCTGGTCAGACTTGCCGTACCGGGAGATGACATTTCATTTATAATTGTATTTGTATTAATAAACAATATTTTTGGTCTACATTTTGAAAAGTACCAACAGGAACTGCAAATAGGGTCGAGGGATATGAATTTAAGTTGTTGGTTTTCATGCAGACCTTGCACACTGAGAGCCCAGTTTTTATTCTAAAGTGGTAACTTATTAAATACATGGATCCACAAGACCTCTTAGACAGGTGGTTCTCAACCCTCCTAATACTGCAACCATTTAATACAGTGCCTCATGTTGTGGTGACCTCCAAACATAAAATTTATTTTCAGTGCTACTTCATAATTGTAATTTTACTACTGTTTTAATTTTAATGTAAGTATTTTTGGAGATATGTTTGCCAAAGTTAACATAACAAAGTTAACCTGTGTGGCCCACAGGTTAGAACTGCTGTCTTAGATTAAAATGTAGTGCAGGGGGGATTCAGCCATGACTGTTTGCCACAGTCATTACTTAGATTAGAAGTACAGCGTTATTTTAGCTATGGCAGGAGACTAATGCCTAGAAGTGAATTCCAGTAAGTTTCTGAGGAAATGAAGGTGAACGAGCGTAGTGAAACTAGTTTTTCTTTAACCCAGTGTTGCGGTGGTTCCCATCCTTTCATCTCTTCTTCCTTTTTCTCTGTTCCCCCTTCCTCTTTTTGCCTCACTCTTTGAACCAAATTATCCCAAAGCACGCTGGGCTGTACTGTAACCGTCAGTCACAGCTTCCCCTGGTCCTCATTATATGATGATCGCTCAAGGACCTACAGTGATGTTTCTGATGAAAAAATGCCATACCTGTCTTCTGGTTTCTGAACCAGTTTGAGCATGAGATAAAGTCATCCCACAATGATGGTCCAGGACATATAACTTATGTAGAGACAGTAGTCATTTTCTAGCCAAACCTTTTTCTAAAATGGATATAAGACTAGTAGATTTGCTTTTAAACACAGGATGTAATTTTAAGGTTCTTTTTCTATTCATGGGTAATTCCCAAAAGAGAATTCCTCCTTCTTTTATGTGTCCATCTAAAGCCAGCAGTTCTTAACCCGTGAGTTGCAACCTCTGAGGTGTCACATGTCATAAATCCTGTATATTAGATATTTACTTTCTGATTCTTGACAGTAGCAAAATTACAGTGTGAAGTAGCAACAAAATAACTTTATGGTTATGGTCACCACAACATGAGGAACTATATGTAGTAAAGGGTCATATCATTAGGAAGGTGGAGAACCACTGTGTGCAGTATAGCCTGAGATGTAGTATTCTGGATTAGCATCGCCTACATTTTTATTATCATAATCATTAATAGAACTATTATTTAAAATTCCAGAAGATAAGCGACAGGTGTACACATCGCAGCTCTGGTGTGACTTACAGTAACTTTGTATCTCTATGATCTCAGAGATCACTTGCAAGGAACAGTGCAGGCTTTGTAACAGTGTGTCTGACCCCTGCAGCTTTACAGGTGGAGTCCAGGGTGAAGTTAGGAGGGAAGCACTTGTTAAATAGAAACCCACCCATTTCAGAATGCAGGAGGAAGAGGAGACCATTTGAGCTCTTGGAGCCTTGAATATCATCCCCAGCAGAGGACGCTTAAAGGAATTTGATCCAATGATCAAAGTCTACACATAATTAAGGAGTTTGATTTGGAATAGTTTTCCTTGCCAGGCTGTTTTCTGGAGTCAGGCCTATGAAAGTGTTTTTAAACTAGTAGCATTAGGTTCTAATAAAAACCTTTGACCCGAGAAAGCAGAGGGCTGGATCAGACACAGAGACAGGCTACAAAAGAATTGAGAGGAAATTCATTATTCCAGCAGTGAAAGGAATCAGTTACAAGTCTTTCGTGCTTTCCCTTGCTGGCCATAGTAACTGTTGGTGTTCGCGTGATGATTGGGGCAGCAGTGCTAAGACTCCGCTCACTGCTGTTCTCCAGCTCTGAGAACTGTGCCCTTGTGCCCGTGTCTGTGCCCAGCTCTCAGCCTCCTGCCACAGAGTGCAGTCTTTCACACTTGGCCTTTCCTTGGGGACACTGCTGATAATATTTATAATGAGAAATACCTTTTGATCATTTTTTATGATTGTGCCGTCCGTCTCATCACTTACTGAGTGGAAAACTGTTACATGATTTACCTGTTCTCTTTAGATGACGAACAAAAGCGTTTAAGCATTTGCTGTTTCCGGATGACATCCTATAGACAAAACAGCTGACATGGTGAAGCTATCGCTGTGTGCGTCTGTTCAAAATCACTAAAGCCCTTTCAGCTTCAACGTTTGATACCTCTAGTTCCATATGAGCTAAGGCTGTAAATTGAGTTTGTTTTTTTTCTGACACAAAGTTGGCTGAACATGTATCCATGGGAACGTAGGTTTCTCAGTGAAGTTTTCTTGTTTTTGTTCTGTTGTTTTTCAAAAACTATGAATTCTGAAAATGGAAAAGAGAAACCTGTACTTAGCTGTACCTTTCATCTTCCAACTTGTTTTTGAACAATGAATATAGCTGTGACCTCAGTAAAATAGCATCGTGTAATTTTAACTGTGTATATGTGTTCAGCATAGTTTATTTTTATTATCATTTTTTAATTTTTGACTTTTAGTATTAAAATACTCAAACTTATGAAAAATATAAAGTAGCAGAGGAGCAATTGCCACAATACTCAATATCTAGATTCAAGAAATCTCAGTATATGTGCATTGGATTTTGGATTCAGTGAGACATACAATATATTTTATAGCATATTATTCGATTTAAAAATACTCTGGTGAATGTATCAACGATTAAGATTTCTTCCAAACTTGGAAAAAAAACTATTTTTTATTACTACATTAGGAAATCGTCTTTTGAAAGGTTTCAAAGCCTTAAAATTTTCAACAAATTTCAAAATCACTTTTTTCTTCAGATTTTCTGTCAACATAAATGAGAAAGATTTTGTGTGTCCATTTGTGTTTGTGTGTGTGTGTGAGAGAGAGAGAGGGGGGGAGTGGAAGAGAGAGAGAGAGAGAGAGAGAGAGAGTCGGAGAGAGAGATTTTGGATTCAGAACAGAAACTTTCAAAGGCATAAGCAAAGCAGCCTGTTTCAGGACAAGCGTGTAAAGAAGGGACAAGATTTACTTTTCACAGACCTTCAGCTCTTGATCAGCAAAATGAGATCGTTGCCTCATACTAATATCATTAACTCTAGGATCCCATGACAATTATCATTGAGAGAGAGTAATTTTAGTGATTGCAATGAAGCTGAGAGATGCTAAGTAGGCTGGTAATGATAGCCAGAGACTTTGGTACCATTTGAATCCTGAGTTACAGTATGTTAACCTTCAGCTTAATTACCCTCAGATGTGTCTGATTCTGGGTCCAGAGACAACGAGTCTCTGATTTCAATGGCTTTTAGAGCAGGTCCACACCTTCCATCACATGTGAGTTTTACAAGTTGATACCACTTAATTTTATTCCATCTCAATACATTTTATTGTGTGAGTCCTCTTGCTTAGTTCTTCAGATTGTAATACAATAGCCTTCGCACCGAATAAGATGGCAGATACACGCACTTTTCCATCCCTGAATTACACTAATGCCTCTCTTATTTTTCAGTGCTCTGTTGGAGGGTGAATAAAAGACTTTTTTATTCATTGTTATAATTTGGAAAGGAATCTATTTGATGCTGGGTGGGGGCTTTGCATTCTAACAGACTGCAGTTTGAATATATTGGCACATCATAGACCCAAACATCACATCCAGTTAAGGAGCTGAGCAAGCCTTTGAATGTCAGAATCCTTTCTTGTTTATTCACCAAGAAAATGAGGGGCATCTGACTAATTGCTTCCTGCTGTCAGTTATTTTGAATGGTGAATAAAGACGGCCACTTCTTTAGATAACATCACTTTCATTTGCCAAGCTCATTATTGATGCTGTAATAGTCCACTGTTGGGAAGCAATAGTTTGACGAGTATTAGATTAAATGTTTTATTTAGTAAAGAGAATAAATTGGTACAGTGTTCATTATTCAGAAATGGAATTGAAAATGTGTTATATATTTTACCTAAAATGATCAAAACTGTAAATTCCAAAGTAAAAGTACATTAGACATCGTCTATATTTGGTCTTTTAAAAGCATTGATCTGGAGGAAAACTTACCTTTCCACTGTATTAAGTGGTTTCTCGAGTTTAAAAAAAAAAAAAGAAATTAAGGCACAGTGAGCACTACAGTTGAGCACAGTGAGCACTACAGTTGACCATGATGCACTGCACAGTTTTACTATTTCCTGATCTCACTGCTTCTATTCCTCTACTTTCTTTTAGTTCAGGGGAGGGCTCAGCAGTACCACGTCGAAGTTCATCGTGATTGGTGAATCCTTTCTAGCGTAAATGATAGGAGGTCGTATATTTATCTTTTACACATAAACGCTGTGTTAAGGTGAACGTCCCCCTTTATCTTGGGTTTATTTAGGAATATTTGATTTTAAGTAATTATAAGTTATAGTTAAAATTAAAATCCCACACCATCGGCAGACTCAGTTGCTATTTTCAATTACTGTGTAGTGTTGCAAAATCTATTTGTAAAATGCCAGTGAAAAAGGCCTGACTTTCTGAGATCTGGGCAGGGGGAGGGGGCAACAGGAATTTTTCTTCTTCCTTTTTTATTTTTATTTTTTTTTTGCATAATGGACACTGGCAGTGATCCAGCAAAAGCAAAACAAAACGGTCAGCACCATCAGCATCTTTCCAGCCATCAGTGTCAGCCTCCAGCATCTCCCAGCAGCACCGCAGAGACTCGTTCACTAGCACCTTTGGCAATCCCTGTTGTAGCTTCATCCCTTAGCTTGGCTGACGTGTCCTGCCATTTACCTTCTGGGCCAGACAACCCAAGCCAGGGTGTCAGCTGGGAACCAAAGGAAGTAGACTGGAAAATGGGCAGGCTCTGACTCTCAGGGAAGTGAAAGTAATGCCCACCTCCTGAGTCAGATATGTAAATCCTACCCAGTAAGTAAAGTTTTCCCTGTGGACCTCAGCATGCAAAAAATCGGTGGAGAAGCGGAGCGCTTAACCATGCTGGTATGGTTAACAAGGCGGATATTGCCACACGCATGTAGATTCACACCCACCTGCTGTCCACAGCTCCCAGCTCACAATAGGGCTTGGGATGTGAGAGTAATTGTTTCGTCCCTGGGCAAAGACAATTGGCATCCATTGTGATATAAAAAGAAGAGAGTTTCTAAGGCATGCGCATTGCAGGGTATTGAAGTTACTAAGCTTCTTTTAAGGACTGCTGCTGGTAACTCTGTAGTATTTCGAATTTATATAAAGCATCGATACTAAAAGGGTCCTCTTGGCAGCCAGCTCATAATGTTTGCACAATAGAGTGTTGAGGACTGAACACGAACCCCCTGAAATCATAATGTGCTGCATTATCAGTCAGTCAAGGAAAGCACCGCTGATTACCCACTGAATTATGCATACAAATATTTGCAACATCCTGTGTAATTAACTCATGAAAATAAATAATTACTATAATGGAGATTGAGTGAGTTTCCATATATTTCTCCACTCCTAAAAGAGATATTATCCAGCTGGTTAATACTATTATATTTCTTAATGAGAATATTTCAGATACAGTGTTATCTCCATGTATATTTCCCCTTGCTTTAGAAAAATCTAAAATAAAGTATCAGTTCTTTTGTACAGGAATCTCCACATGTTCTTAGATTGTGATAGATCTCTGTTTCAATCCCATCAAGTTGGTCCACCATGCTATTTTTTGAGCTGGGGGCATGCAGATACCATCACAAATTAGCCATGAGGTATAATAGAAAATACTTCACAGGTTTTTAAATCCTCAAACATTTTTTAAATGACTGAAATTTTAAATGTAAGGTTTTTCTTGGAAAGGACTACTTTCTATTAAAGTTTTTATATATACTGTATATAGATATTTGACTCAGGCATCTGAGAAAAATATACTTGCCCATTTTGTAATGAGATAAGTGCAAATTGAATTTTAGTTTATCTCCTCTGTGTTAATCTTCTGACTAATACAGGGATACCGTTCTGTATCTGTAGTTAAACTCTTGGAAATTAAAATGTTCATTGTCAGGGCTGATGTTAGTTTTGTTGTATATCTGGTAGCCAGACCTGCTGCAGAAGCAGCCCGAGATGTTTGCAGTGGCTTCGACCTTGCTGAGTCATAACAGCTGGAACCTGTCCAGTTGTCAGATAGTTACATGGACGATCCTGGTTCCTAGATTTGATCTGCCTAAAAGCAGAGCCAAAGCCTGAGGAACAAAAAAAAAAAAAAAAAAAAAAAAGCGTTTGGTTGCTTATTCCTGTGTTTTCAGAGGTTACCCGTCATCAGGCGACACCCCTCTCCTGGCAGATGGTCTGAGGAGTGCTACTCTATCTTTTTGGGGAACTCTGGTTCTTTTGCTTCTGCTCAAGGCCTGCCTGCTGCCTGCTCCCCATCTTTTTTCTGTGTCCCCTCTTTTCTCACTTCTTGTTTCCTCTTCCCCATCTCTGTTTCTTCCTTGTACTCAAAAAGTGATTCAAAGTAGGATTTGTGGTTGGTGATTCACATGCTTGCTTCCTGTTACTTAAAATGAAACCCAAGTCCCCAGCAGTGAGGGTCCTGAAGCCTTAGCAGGGAACATGTTCCAAGTAATTGAACCATCAGAGTGGTGAGAAGGAATTGATAACGATTATAACTGTTCTTTGGAAAGGTCGCTACTTTTTGGTAGGATAATAAAATATATTAAACTATATAAAATTGTGCCCTGGTATTATGCCTTTCCCACTGGATTAGCCTGGCCTTTGTGCTTTTGTGGGCCTTTGAATCAGGCCTGATTAAAACTACCTACTCCTTGCTTTCTGTATAAACCACAGAGACTAGAACTTAGGTTTAACACGAAAGAATGGATCTGCGACCCATGTTGCGGTGGTAGGACCCCGTTAAGCCACGGAATGTCCACATAGCCATAGAGCATTGCCAGTTCAGTCTGTTTTACATGAAGTCCTTTTGCATTTTTTGAGGGGGGTGTGGGGGATAGAAATTGTGCCTCCTGGGAATGGTGCCATCTTCAATGAGCTAATGAATTGCAGCACGTGGGGCCATGCTCAGTACCTTATGTGACAGTAAATGTATGTTGTTATTATGTATCCCCAAACAAATGTTGATAAATCGGAAACCTATGTTTGGCACCCGTCTTTGTATTTGGAGATCAAATTCATGGCTCAGAATCCTTGGCTTTTACTCCTTTTAGATTTATCTAACATTGCGTGCCCTCACTGTTTCTGTGATCAGATCTGTCACGTCAATCAACTGGTTATTTCATAAAATGTACAACTGTCAAAGGATGGGAACAAACACAAAACACTGAGAGTATTTCATCTGTGTTCTGTCCATCAAGATATACTGTAGGATATTCGTTCTTATAATCCTGAGTCCGGTAGCTTTATTGTAGGCAGCTCCATTTGCTTGTTATTGTACCATTATACACGTCTCCATTGCTAGTACAACTGTGACTATTTTTACATCTTCATTTGTGTTTGCTTACTTGTCTTTCATGTAATAACTAAACAACTACTTGTAAAATTATTTCAAGTACATTTATGCCTTTTTTGCAATGGAAATATATTTTTTAAAATCTTCCCCAATTTCTTTTTAACTATTTCAAATAATATCAGAAAGTCCTTCTTAACATGCTATGGTAAGCCATTACTTGGAATTATACTGTTTATATAATAGAATGACTAGTTATGCATTTTTCAATATTTATTTTTACGCAGTTTTTAAACATTTATTTAT
Source organism: Arvicola amphibius (assembly GCF_903992535.2). Taxonomy (NCBI): domain Eukaryota; kingdom Metazoa; phylum Chordata; class Mammalia; order Rodentia; family Cricetidae; genus Arvicola; species Arvicola amphibius. The sequence goes on along the minus strand of NC_052057.2, from coordinate 18,999,326 downwards.
TATGTATACAGTGTTCTGCCTGAATGTATGCCTGCATGCCATAGGACGGCACCAGATATCATTATGGCTGTGAGCCACCATGTGGTTCCTGGGAATTGAACTCAGGACCTCTGTAAGAACAGCCAGTGCTCTTAACCTCTGAGCCATCTCTCCAGCCCTGAACAAGTTATAACTCTACCAGTTATATTTCTATTTATAAAATGTTTATACTTATTCTACTTGTTAAACATGTAGTGAATAATTTTAAATTAGGTTGGAAGCAGTGGAAATTAAGTATAAATACTTGTTATATGAATTGCTACTGAAATTCTGGACAGCCTTTGCTTATTCTGTGGAAGGATTTAGAACACTGACAAAATGTTCGTTTACTGAAGCAGCGGCCTCTATATAGTTAGCGCTCTGCTCTCAGTGTATCTTTTTCTCAAAACGTTCAACTAGGCAGTGATCATTAATAGCAAGTAAATACTTTGGGGCATGATCTTACAATGTAATTTTCCTCTTCAAGCACAGCAACTTTTTCTGAATGGTTCCAAAACAAATTAAAGCCATTTTAGCTTTTCTTTCAAACTGTCGCTTTGATTATAGTTTATAGATTTGGCAAGATGTCGTGTTCTTTCCTGGAAACTTTTCAAATTGCTCAGAATTACCTTTATTTAGTTTATCAGAACATGGATTTGCTAAATGATATTTGCATTCAGTGACTACTGCAGCTGTGCACTGGAGACTGGTGGGGATGGTGGGGAAACTGCAAAGGATCCCTGGTGGGGATGGTGGGGAAACTGTAGACGATCCCTGGTGGGGATGGTGGGGAAACTGCAGACGATCCCTGGTGGCTATGGAGAAGCCGCTAAGGTGGGGCTGTAAGGGCTGCGCTTTTGCCCTTTGCTCCTGATGCCTATCCGGGAGCATGACGAACTTGAATAAGTGGGATTTGAATACCTGCCTGGGTTCTCTCAGGTCCTCCTTCCTCTAGGGTTACCACACTTTACATATGATGTGTCCAAGTTTCACACAGTTTTCTGTGTAAAGTCTATTCTCAGTCTTTTTTATTCCTGTATAATCAACATTTTGTAAGAATCAACATACTATTTTTTCTTTTAAAATACTGATAAGCTTTACAATAGTATTATATAGAAAGACTGGATAAAAGAACTATTTACTTATGAATTCTAAGTTCTTTTTGTAGTTTCGTTTAGCTTAGCTTCTAGTAGCAAGTTCTTGTGCTTTAGGTTTTGAGGATAGGCAGTGACTAAAATTGAGGGTCGAGGACTGCAATAGAACGGATGAACCGCACTTCTCCAGATTAACTTTGCTTTTGAAAAATTCTGTTCCAAGAGTAGATCCTTTTACTAGCTTTTGTATTATGTAAAAGGGGTGAGGGGCTAAATCCCAGCTACATTCCAAATTGTTTGTAAGACGCTTTGATTGAAAACCATGCTTGTGCCCTTGGAGTACAGGCAATAACCATTACCTGTGAAGGAGCAGGTCAGGGGCCTCTGCTGCCTGTGTGTCTGCACTTAACGTGGACCTGGCAAAGCACAGGGTTTCCTTTCACGCGATGGAATCAGTGGAAAGCTTTGCAGTCTGACACCAAGTGGTTGTTAGGTAGGCTTCTCACTTCAGTTTCTGTTCTTTTGACATTCTGATCTGCTTCAGTACAGGGATCAGTTTCTTTATTCTAGGGACTTATTAGGTATATTTGTTACCTGATCTGGAAACCGCTTTAGTTAACTAAATAGTTAGTGTGGTTTACCCCTGCTCACTCGCTGTAAGGAAAGGATATTTAGACAAGGTTAGTTAACCAAGCCGGCAAACCCAAGCATGAAATCCTCAAACTCAGCCTCCTTGACAGTGAAGTCCTACTTCCTTCTTCTCTTGGAGAGCAGACAAATGCTGAGAGAGGAATAAGCTAGCTGTCCATTTGTCTGATGCAATACTTGAACTCGGCATGCTTAAGAATTTATAAAGGCAAAGGAAACCCTTTTGTTTGCCAAAAGCGCACATTGTAGAATTTGTGTTGGTTGTTTGATATCAGGTCACGTAGCATAAAGGGGACAAAAGCTAGAGAGAGCACATTGTGCTAGGTGGAACAGGGAGAGAGGAAATGGAAGGAGGACCCCTCCCAACGTGTTCAAGTAATTCGAAATATGGCAAAAAAAAAAAAAAGAAGACTTTAGAAACCTAACCCAAATGGCTCATTTTGATTGTACAGTACTTCTCACAGGCAACCCTTCGTGGTTGGTGGTGGGTTTATTCTCACAGCCTCTTTTCCAAGTATTTTTCTCCTATGGCAGAAGAGTCGTGCAGCTTTCTTCTGTTCTGTTATTTCTTCCTGCTGCATCAGTTGTACTAGCGAGGGCCATTCTCTCCCCCCCCCCCCGAGCTTTCCTTCATATTCTAAAGCCAGCTTTTGCTCTCTTTAAGCATTGTGTCTAGCTTCACTTTATTGCTGGTTTGTGCATTCTGGGCAAGAAAATAGGACTTTCCCTCAAGGGTCATTCCGTACTTCAGAGTTATGTTCACAACTGCTCTCAGATGGCGAGACTCGCCGGACTCACAACAAAGAGGAAGCAAGAGGTGCTTGGTGGCCATCCTGGACACAAGGAGCCCCTGAAGCAAAGGTTCCTAGATGGCAGCCCCAGGTGTTTGCTTTGTCACCTGTGGCTACACTGTTTTTCCTCCACACCTCCTTGTGTGAGTTGGTACAAACTGCCGTGCTCTTTGGTCACTGTGCTTATTTTCCAGTCTTCAACAGCTTCTAAAAAGGTGTAGAATTTAGTCCCCCCCCCAAAACCTGGGAGTCGTAGAAGTTCACCAAGCCCTGGGGAAGACATAGTTGGGGTCCACAGACATTAAGGAGCTGCCATCTTTGGTAATGGCGCATGGCATTTGTCTGAGGAGTGACTCCAGAGTGTAGAGGTTTGCCTCGCAAGCCCTGTGCAGAGCCAGAGAGTGTTCTGAAAGTGGGAGGGGTCTGGGCAGTTTGCCCACAGAGAATTACTGTTTCATGAGTAGGGCTTGTGTTGCGTTACACTAGTTGAGCTCCCCTGAAGGATCCCTATCTCCCTGGAAGAGCTGCTGCCCTGGAGCTAGCACCCTAGCAGCCCTCCAGCTTGGCGTCCTGTGGGCGCTCTTTGCTGTGTAATGCTGAATAGAGAGTTGCATCTGTTCCAGGATACAGGCATGCCGTGAGTTTCAGGCCTTTTACTTTTCTGTCTATTGACAATTCACCATTGTTTTGGAGGTGGGGTGTCATATCGTGGTATCTGAATTCCACGTGAACCAGTTACCAGTTAAATCAGGCTCGTTAGCATATCCGTCACTCCAGTTATTGTTCATTACACAAACACTGTGCACCATGTCTGAGTCTAGCATTTTTTTTTTTTTTTGTCATGGCCTGTGTTAGTAAAACAGTAATAAAAATGACAGAGTAGTTCTCCATGTCACATCCTGTGGCTGGTCAGGGCTGTGTCGTTGCAGCTTGCCCCAGGTTAATCCCTTGAGTCAACAGTCAGGGACATTCAGTGCTGCACTTGAAATATTTTTAACATGTGGTATTTAGGATGTTTAGAATGTCAAAGGATCCTTTGTCATGATCTTCTCCTTTGTGTGTTCAAAAGATGTTGTAAAGGGACTCTAATAAAGTGCTCTGAAGAGAAAGAACTCGGTTTCAAGGAGGAAAATTACACCACACACTTTAATGGTATATCAGTCAAATAACCTTTGAGAAATTCAAGAGAACAGCGTGTTGTTCATTTTTAGTTGTTTTTCCATGAAGAAGAGAATGTGTTTGACGCTCCCTCAGGGAGCTACACCTTTCTCTATAATCGTGTTTTTCACATTTTATGTACGAATGTAAATGATCGAAGAGATAGCGTAACCTGTTCATATTTGTCGTGGAATATATTAAATTCGGTTTCTATGGCAACGACTTTTAATTGGCAAATCCTATTCTGCTGGTTCTCTCAAGCCTGTTTTTCTTGGATACACTGGATTGTCAGAGATGTTTCACATGGTACAAGTTGGAGTTGACAGAGTTCTCTGGCAGGAAGCATGTTCATGGGCCAGGGTTTATTTTTTATTAAATAATTATTCATACTATGATTGCATGGTTGGTTGCTGTGGCGATTATGTTTCTATCTCAGCCTTGCTCTGTGTCATGAAGCCAGTGAAGATTGGTATTTTTTTTGACACTTTAGGCTTACAAGTATGTGACAGCCTTTCTTACCTGAAAATAATAAATAAATAGCATTTGAACCTCCTCCCTCCCTCCCTGCTGAAATCCATGAAAGCAGCATTTCAGGTGTTTCAAACAATTTACTGATGGTTTTTAGTTCCTCTTAGTCATTACTGTAGTAGTATATGCTAGACTGATTTATGACAAATACAATTTTGGGTGTTCATCTTACACTCTGTCTTTTGAATCAATGTGGTGCAGAATGTTGAAGCAGGTATTTGGTAAGTTGGATTTAGCTACTGCAGTGTTACAAAAATAGATTAAGTAAACAGACACAGCAGGCCAATGCAGCTTGGATTCAGAATCCTCCGGAGACTTAGTAGAACTTTAATAGGCTATAGTTCTAGAGAAAACTATGAATATCTAGGGTGATTTTAAAATTATATAATGAAGGAGGAGCTGTTTTGCAGCAAAAAAAATTGAGTGATATGTCCTAAAATTATTTCAAGGAGGTTTATCTGAAAGCCTCTCCTTTTCAGCTATTACTGTCTATTGTGGACTTCCTTATTTATTTTTTTGCCTTTGCTATTTTTATACCCCTGCAGTAGCGTAACCCTGCACCAAGCACAAGGCAGCATTACACTTGGTGTTGAATGTAAAATTGCTATTAAACGAAAGCTAACAAAGCAAATCCTTGGAAAGAGGGAAGCTCTGCATTAAAGATTTGCGCTGTTTAAAGTTGTAATATCAAAATTAGAATGCAAAAGGATAAAGTAACCAGTTCCACCTTCAAAAGACGTGACTGTGTTCAGTGAAGAATCTGAGTGCTTGTCGTCACTCACTCTCCCTTCTGCCACTGCAGAGGTTCTGGAAATGTGTTCCTTTCTTAAGATTTTTTTTCCATGTCCTTTTTAGATTTGTTCCTTTTATCAGATGTCGTGGAAAACTTATATAACTGATTAGTTCAATCTTACCTCAATCATGTTTCATCATATATTTCTAATCAATATGCTTCCTGATTAATTATGACACCAGTAGCCTAATAATTATACATATTTAGAAAATAAATAACTAATGTGTGTATAGGTAGCCACATTTTATGATTGATTTGACTTATGCATTTATTTTCAGTAGTCTAAGAATATAAGAGGTGTTGTCATGTAATAAAGTGCTAAGTCATCTTTAAAAACTATCCTCCAGAGGAGTACAGAAAGTAATGGAGATGAGGTGACCTCTAACTCCTGCAGAGTGAACCCTTCTCAGAGCCACGGACCCTGAACATTATTCTCTGATCAGTATGAGTCTGTTAGACTGTTCATATTCTTGTAATTTAGCTTTCTGGTATTTAAATATTAAAAAACAATACCAAAGAATTGTGATACACAACTGTCTTGGTGCTTGCGATGAAATTTAAATCATATTCTCTGATTGGCCTCATACACCTTGTTGGCTGTCAACCTCAGCATGCCTTTGTTGACTGTTCAAGTAAATAGTAACCCTGATGAAGTGTGTATTTGTCCATTTGGTAATTTTTAGAGATCTGTGGAACACACTACATCAGATTGTCAGGATTCTTCTCATACCCATGCTGTGCAAACGGTACTTGAGAAACTAGTACAGAAAAGGTAGCTTGTAGACTTTAAATCTTTGGCTTTTTAACCCTAAGCAACCCAGCCTAATAGTTGAGAGCAGCAATGCAGCCAGTTGCTTTCTGTCTTCTCCAGCAGCTCCCAGGCTGAGAGGAGTTCTTTTGGTTTTGGAAGTGTCAGATTTCCTGTTGTTACCTCTTCATCTAAGTCAGTCTGACTTTGAGCATTACTACCTACATACATACACTGTGGGGAAGGGGTAGGAAAGAATAGGAAAGGCAGTGTCTCCAGTGGACCAGATTATAGCTCCAGATACAGCAGCTGCACATTCAGAATCTTTATTGATGGGTTTTTCGGGTTACCTGTGAAGTACATATGCTGAACCAAATTATTAAAGAGTTTTCTTCGTTGTGCTACAAGCTCTAGATGAAGGGCAAAGAATGAACGTGAGCAGGCAGTGGGTTTCAGAGTTGCTGGAAACAGGAATGTGGGATAAAATATATGGTAGCCTAATTTAATTGCTTTCATGTTTTCCCAAGTTGATATGAAACATACTTTTCATACTTTTAAATTTTGCATGGGGCTCAGTCTCCACACATGACAATTCTTCTCAGTACATACATACCACATGCATGTATGTGCATATATATTAGCTCACTCTTAACATATAAGTATTTAGGGTGAGATCATGTTTTTGGAAATGAAATTTTTTTTTTTTTTTTTGTAATAGGAAAGCATATCCAGGCCTCAGTGACTCCATTCCAGATTGGAGTCCTTCATGCAGGGAGAGAGTTCTGGGCCAGGGCCAGGATATCCCTGTCTAGATCTCTCCGGAGTAGAATAGAAACCAGTACTTTGTATAATTCCAGTTGAGACAAAACAGCACAAGGGTCTTTGAAGTGACCTGAGACTGGAAAATCCACCTTAACAAATGAAGATAGAGCTGCCCCAACAACGGCCACATTCTCATCATGGTTTTCTCCAGGTGCTGGACACTGAAGCAAGGGTTCCCTACAGCTATTCACTTAAAAGTCCCCCTTGCCACCTTACTGGGAGATAGTATAGTTATTACCCTTTTACTGATGAAGAATTTGAGGCCCAGAGGATTAAGTGATAAGCACAGAGTCACAGGTTGGAGAGGTCAAGATTAATCTTGGAATCTGTGTGCCTGTTTTTGCTTCTTTGAACTTCACTGTTCAGCTTTATCCTCATCTCAGTTTTAAGGAAACTTCCATTGTAATACGTCACAGCAAAGATGAAGAATGACATGTTTAAAGAATGTCTTCATGGCAGTATATGCTCTGTAACTGTTTCAGGTTTCTTCAGTCTTTGAAGCTACCATTAAATCCCTGCCTTTCTCCTTCCTTTCCTGTTCCTCCAGCCTCTCATACCAATAAACTCTCCTTCCTTCAACTTTACCATTTGTGTTACAACACTTGGTTGTTTGGACTTTGGAGTATCATCTTGAGAGCAATAACTTGTCTTCCTGCTCCAGAAGACTAGGAGAGCTGACCACTTTTGAGGACTTATTCTCTGCCATTAGCTCTTATCAGATACTGTTTTGTCTTACAGCATATTGATAGTAAGTGCCAGGCATCATCGCCATGATAGTTTCCAAACGAAAACCTTTACACACTTCAGGGTGTTACAGAATGTATGTGAAAGCTGAAAAAACAAATTGACCAACAGAGTGCTGACATCCTCTTTGGAAGCATTGAGAAATAGCAGCATACAGTTGCCTGAGGCAGGCAGGGTATGTCTGTCCATTCCCGCCCCCCACCCAGTGGGCTCAGAGCAAAGCACATGTTGTAAATTCTGAGGAATCCATTCCAGTTCTATTTTGGTAGGCAAAGCAAAGTTAGAGAATTTATGATGAAGTATTGTTGGTCTCTACCGTCATCTCAATGAATTGCAGACTTAAGCTTCTTTTACTGTGCATAGGTTACAAATACAGGGAGAATCATTGAGTCCTTTAATTTTGTTTTAAAAAATTTACCTGTTCTCAATGGAGATAGTTGAAATTTATACACAGCAGAGTTGGCAAAGTGACTTCACTTTACAGTGTCAGTCCCAAGGAAACTCTACTCCCCCAAATTCTGGTACCCATTCTTCTCTTCCAAAGAAACCATTTCCTTATCACTTTCAGAAGGAGATAATGACTATCTGTGGTATCTGTTAGCATAGCAAAAGTGCTGCTCTCCAGGATCTCTCTGGGTCTACCACTACCTGTGGCTCTTGTCAGCTCTTCTCATCCCACCCTTCAGCTCACAGGCTTCCCCCTCCCAGCTTCGAGGTTCCTCCTGACCCTACTATTTCAGCTATTCTCCCTCTCTCTTTGTTGTCCTCTCTTGGCCTCCTCTCCCGTGCCCTTCTCTTGGTCTCCTTTGCCCACACTCTCTTCATCTTCTCTCATTTTCCACGCTTCTGTCTCATGGCCACATCCAATCTGCTGGCCTTGTTAAATCTACTACTTTCTCTCCCTGCCGTGGACACTTCAAGATGCCTGTGACTGAACCCTACCCCATATCTATAATAAAAATCTTTCCCACAACCATACCTTGGAGTGGTCATGTCCTCAATTTAAACATTTAGTGTCTAAACCCTCAGTTTATACATCTGGTGTTAAAACCTCCTGGTAGGGTATAAATGAACCCCTTTCAAGGGGCCCGGCCTCTTTTAAGCAAACTAAGCTGCTGATTTGACTCTCCTAAGGTGTGTATGGATCATTTCTTTCTGATGGCTTCTGCCCCCTCCATATTTGACTCCAAATTCTAGATTCTACCCCTTCACCTGCTCCTTCCCTCTACTTGCTGTGCTCCTTCACTGAGATTTGGAGTATCTCTTCATCTGCCTGGCTCCTAGAGCACATTTCACCCTCCTGGTGCCCTTCACAAGGAAAAGCTCTGGCTCTCCCTCTACCTCATTCTCTCCTCTTACGCTGGGTTAAGTATCACCTCAGAACTGCCTGCTTTGTCTCTCTTGGCTTGGTAGAGCCCACTATGACTATTACAGCCACAATTTCACCCTCCTCAGACCCCATCATATGGAAAAGGGGTGCCTCTTCTCCGTGATTTGGGACATTTCTTTCTGATAAGTCTCTCTGTCCACTTGGAGATGATCCACATTCACGTTGTTGTCACCAGGACCTTTTTTTCTCTTATCTGTGTCCGTTTCTCCCTCCCCATACATTCTCAGCTCCCTCCGGAAGCTTCCTCTTCTTCCCCCTAGGAGCTGCCTGATCTCTGTCCCCCTCCTTGGCTCCCTATAGCCTGCCACTTCTTCCTTAGACCTGCATGATATTGGAATCCTTTCTGGGGCAGAGTTCCTGTTTGTAACCCTTGTTTCTTCTATCTGTCAGATTCCTCCTGGAACTTATTGGAACCTTCTCTGGTGGTAGAGTTCCTGTTTTTAACCCTTTCTCTTTTCCTCCTTGGACCAAGAGATTGTATTAAGTCTTAATATCTGATTGCAAAAGGCCTGGCCTCAGTACAGTTCAATGGTCACAAAATGGCACGCTTGATTTCCAAATTATCACATATTCAACAACTTCCACCACCACACAAGCCAATGACCTCTGAAAGTTTCTTTTTCCTATGCCTTTTTTTTTACTTTCCACTCTTGAAAATCTTTTGTCTCTATGTATTTTCTTTCTGCACTCAATATAAATCTCTGAAAGCTATTATGTAGACTCTATCTCAGGATTTGTAAATTTATTGGATGTGACTTAAAAATCTATAAAATCTGTAATTAAAAAGTTAGTTTAAAACTTGCAACAAAAAGCTGATAGTTAAAATCTCTACCTAGGTAACCTTAATTTTCTATATCATGATATATATGTCATTGAGATTCAACTCATGTTTATAGAAAAATAGATCTGCTACAGCATACGATAAATGTAACTTGGATCCAACATTTTTTTTTAGTAAGAAAGATGTTTTCTAAATAGCAGCCATGTTGTTGCCTCCATCTTGCTTCTGACCTTGTCAGGATGGAAGCAACCATGTGGCTGGCAGCCATCTTCAGTAAGGTTAAAAGAGAGTCCATACCTTGTAACTTCACCACCGCGTTAATTAAAATGACCATGTGGTATAAGCCAACTAAGACAGCAGTAAAACAAACACTTCTTAGACCTACTGAGCCCCCTGCTTATTGCATCTCCCTTTTAGACTAAAGAGCCAACAGCAAGTCTCCAAGATCTTTTGGATTAGATGGATCTTTGTATGATAATGGAGCGAGTTGAAATTTATGCAGGGCAGGAGGAGCAAACTGACTGTGCTTTACTGAGGGACCTGAAGATGAGCCTTCACTGTTCTTTCACTAATGCCCTGACTTGGGGCTTGGGGGGGAGGGAGGGAGGGGGAGGGAGGGAGGGAGGGAGGGGGAGGAGAGTGCACCTGTATGTTTTAGTGTTTATTGCTGTGTGCCTTATCTTTTGAAATAAAATATCATGCATCTTTTTGAGACACTTTTTGCAAAGTTTCAGAGTAAAATGTTAATGGGATACAAAGTTCAACCACATGAGCCTTTTGTACATATTTATATTTTATCTCATGTACTGCTTGAAAACTAAAAAGAAAAAAAGAAAAAAGAAAAGAAAAGAAATAAGTGGAATTCTTTTGAAAGCCTGTATACTTATTCTACTTCTGCCTCTGAATAAACAACCACCCCAGAATTTGTGCCTTTGCAAAGCACAAAAGGAGAACAACACGCCCAGTGTCACTCATTAGTTTTTCAATAAAAAATGTCTGATTTAACTTTTTCTTAACCACTTTCTATTTTAGTACTCCCTGGCAAATTACGTAAGAACCATAATTGGGCGAGCTGCACTCTCTGGGCAGGGAAATCACTTGGAAGAAGGCAGATACGTTACAAAAGCAGCGGCTCGGAACAGCTCAGTGTTCTGCCAGTACTATGGTGTTCCGATGAAAGGCAGATACTCCAGGGTGCTATAGTAATGTGAGGAAAGCTTCCATAAGGCACAAACATATTCCCGAGGGAAACAACATACGAGGGCTCCACACTTCTGGTTTGGACTTTTTAGATCATATTTCAGAAGTAACTGACTACAGTTCTCTCTTTGTGGGATATATTATGAATGACTTTGACGTTTTGATTTGTGCAGGTTCAGGCCAGTTGCATTATTCAGCACAGGATAATCCTGGTAATTCTTAAATTAGCAATTTGAGACTTTTCTGGTGTGTACAGTGTCTGGATGGCTTTCAGGAGCTCCCTTGCTCCTCCTCACTTGATTAGTTTAGGCAGCTGTTTTGCCTTAGGTTGTTAGATAGTAAATAACCAACCAAACTACTATTAGCTCTTGGGTTTGTTTAATGAGTACAGTCTTTCTATGCCCTTAGGCCATCTCACCTGGCCTGTGTTCTGACATCCAAACTGGCAGCTGCAAAGACACCAAGCTAAGGTCTATTCTTTGCTTACATTTGGGCCCCTTACTGCCCCTTGAGCTATGCCTACATCCTTTCCTTAACTCTCTGACCTAGCTTCCTTGAGCAAACCCTGCTCACCTGATCGGTTTAGCCGCCGTCAGCTGACACTCCTGAATGTTTCCACCCAATCTGTGGTATAGTTCTTATTTCTGTCTTACTTACGGCGGGCGCCTGGCTGTTTGGATTCCATCCTGGGAAATGACTATGTTAAAAGACAATATGGTGGTTCAGTGGTCCAGTGACGTATACCTTTAATTCCAGCACTTGCAAGGCAGAGGCAGGTGAATCTCTATGAGTTCGAGGCCAGCTTGGTCTACAGAACGAGTTCCCGAGTTCCAGGACAGCCAGGGACACACAGAGAAGCCCTGATTTGAATGCCCCTCTTCCAAGAAAGAAAGAAAGAAAGAAAGAAAGAAAGAAAGAAAGAAAGAAAGAAAGAAAGAAAGAAAGAGAGAGAGAGAGAAAGAAAACTACGGTAGCAGAATGAGTATCAGACCAACATTTGAGAACTTAACTCTTAACTGTGTTAGCAACATCTGATTTGGGGCGAGTCATTTATCCTCTCTTACTCCTGTTTTTTCTTTCTGTGATGACGTGGACTGTGAAGAGCCATGGTTCACACCTTCTCTGGGTCTGCTACAGTAAAAGGATGAGCGTGTGAACCTGATAAGCAGGCTCACTGCTGAAATATACCAGGCACTGTTACAACTAGAAGGACTCTTAACAAAGACTTAAAAGTTCTTGGAGGAGGTGGCATTTAACCTGGGTCTTTAACTCCACTGACAAGTTTATCCAAGAAATGGCAGGGATGGGTGGGTGGAGAGCGGTTTGTATCTGGGTAAGCATGGATACAGACTTATCTTGTGCAAGGGCTTAAACATGGTTTAGCGTGACCTGTACACAGTATGTGTGCATGTGCTGTGTTACCAGTCAGATACACATCTAGTTTTCTAAATTATTTTATGGACTCAATATATTCATAGTGAATTTTGGAAGCAAATAATATAGTATGGGAATATGCATTTTCTGTCAATATAATAGCGCAATAGCATTTTACATGAAAATAAGTAGTAAAAATAAACTATAATCAAAAGATTATAGGTTGTCGAAGTCCCTACCTAGTCTTAAAAGAACTTCGCAGGTGAAGGGAAGCAAGGTTTGCTAGGTTCCCGTGATGTGGAGAGTAAGCCAGGACAATGACTCGGGTCTAGTCATTTCCATTTATTGAGTCCCAGCCACAGCTGAAGTTTGTAGACATTCCTTAATTTAATGTCCACATCATCCTTTGGTTTCTCTGATCATCATTTTCATGGAGGAGGAAGTTGCATTCAGGGTAGAACTTCTAGTAGAGTCAAAGGTGAGACTTGAGCGGAAATTGTTCTGCCAAGCAAGCTGGCACTCTCACTTTCTCATACCAACTCTGGGAGCCATGGGGCTCTAAGGTTGTAGTGGGTCGGAACACTCCATTGAATGGCTGTGGGTCCTGCCTGCAGGCTCGGGGAGCTATGCCTGGCCAGCAGTGTTAACCATGAAATGGAACATATGGTAGGAAATTAGAGCAGAAAGCAACTCTACTCAAAGGAAAAGGGGCGACAGGATGAGAGTCAGTGGAGATGCTGGGGGAGATACAGAAAAGCAGTTGAGCCTGTCTTTTTGAGCGAAATGTCCTTTCTGAGTGGACCCACCAAGAGGCTATGTTTCCGATGCCTTGTTCTCAGACTCTGCAAGCTGGTGAACTCTGAAAATAAATTTTTAGTATTTGTAAGCAACTCAACTTATGATGTTTTGTTGTAGTTCAGATAGTAAATACTATAAGATTAAGAGGTATTAAAATAAAACAAGTTCCATTAACAGGTCCTTTCTGGAATATAGTCAGGGACTCAGTATTTTAGTCTCCTTTGCCCGACATAGGCTGTGGATACATGAACTATGAGGCATAGTAAGCCCCCTTCTGGAAAACATTCACCAGGGGAGGAAGATGGGTAAACAATACACAGATGAGGAGAGAGTTTTACTCTAAGGAAAATAAAAAGAATTCTTCCTATGAAGTCCACCTGGTGCAGTAACCTGTAGGAATGGCAGGTAACGCTCCTCAAGGCATGCTACCCTGCACATGGCGCACCAGTCTGGGTATGTTGGTAACTAGGCGAGAAGCATCACATGACATCTCTCTGCGCCTCTTCTCTTGCCTTCGCATTTGGCTTATTATGAAAGCAGTGTTGCTGTGTCTGCACTCGCCAGGCACCACAGCTCCCTCCGTGCCATCCTAATCACTTGAAATACGCTCCGCAGCTTCGGGATCTGTTTCAAGCGTAGACCCTGGGATGACTAAACTTTTCTGGGATTGCATGCTCACAGGGTGATTTCACTGTCAAGCTCATCTCTAGTGGTTTTCTAAATTTCTTTGGTTTGTCCTTGCTTTTATTACTTGCTGGTATGGAGCCAATCTCCCCAGACACCAAAGATGTAAAATGTGTCCTCATAGTGTCTTATTCCTCAAGATAAACTCCAGGGAATGTTTTTGAGTGTTGCTTTAGATATTTGGGGGGCTTCTCTGGGAAGCCAGTGGGAGACTTGGGGTGAGAGACTTGCAGAGAGCAGGAGAGAGATGGGCTCATGTAACTTGTGTCCTGATGATACCACTTTTCGCTTCAAGATCTTTTCCACCCTGATTGCTTTTGCTGCTGCTGCCAGCACCCAGTGGAGCTGTGTCCTGGGCTCATGAAACAATTTTTTTTCTTCTCACTATAGCCTCAAGTCTGAGAGAGGTGATAACTGTGCACAATTTTAGTGGATCGTCATGGGGATGGGAAGAGGGTTTTCCCCCCATAAGAACCGAAGAACCAGTGTAATTGAGCACACTTTGTTAAGGTACAGAGTTGGCCTGTTAGGAAGAGATGCTGGTAAACCGGTGCTGAGCACTCCGATCAGCTCACCCTTCCTACCTTCTGTGTCATTTGCACAAACAATAACCTTTAAAGCTAGACTTGAGCAGCATTTTTGAGCACAGAAAGTGTCAATGTATTTTAAATTAGGGAATCATGTCGGGTTATGGACCTCCACTGAAATATTAGGGGGAAAAGAATCCCATATTTGGCAAAGTTATGATGTACTTAAAGCCTGAAGAGGAGTGTAGGGAAGTAATTTTAGTAAAAAACAAACAAATGTGAAAAAGACAACAGACTGTTGTCCATTTTAGTGTAAGAAATTTTTTAATCACCAATTCTATACACTAGGTATATTATCATAGCTAGTAGATTTTGAAGATTTATAATAAAAATATTAATATTACATGGTGAAAATATACAGCATAGATATTTTAAAAGTTTTCATGACAATGATGAGTATCAGTTCAGTATGTAAAAACAAGATTAATTTTTATATATTTGTAGGCATTTTAGGATCTAACAGGAATAATTGTAGTATTTTTGTTATATAAATGTAAGTGGACTTTATCAAAATGTTACCACTTTGATTTTCTTTAGTTTTTTTATATCCATGAATAAAAACCATGCCCCTTAGATAGCACCAAATGTATCTCTCTCTCTCTCTCTCTCTCTCTCTATATATATATATATATATATATATATACATACATACATATATACATACATATATACACATACATATATATATATATATATATACATATACCTTTTATATAATTTCAGATGTATGCAAATCAATGAAGTCCATGAAATGTATGTATAATTCACTCAGTCTTGACACTTTACATTTCTTGTTGAAATGAATGTGTGGAGCATTACTCTGACTTCCCTGCACTCAACTATTGGTGCTGTGGAAGGGCCAAACGTGACAGACAAACTGAAATGTAGAAGCACATCTCATTATTCCATTATAGTTTGGAACACTATGTGGATTAACTTCCAGAGTTAGTAGCTTACATCTTGGGGCATTTTTTTTTCCTTTACGGAACTCAAGAAAGATTAAAACCCTTCGTTTAGTTTTGACCTGTTCTTGATAGAGCCATTTGTGGTTTTATTGTGAGATGAGCATGGGTAATGTACTTGGTAGGAATGTGTGTCCTAGCACAGTGTCTAGGAATACCAGCTCAGCCAGTAGACTGGGGTCTGCTGGGTTCAGTGGTGTATATATGTGCAGTCCGCATACACCATGTGTGCTCCAGCAAGTATAAAAGAAACTGTAAAATAACTGCGATGCAGGGGCATTAAGTGATCAACATTTATTATGTGCTTAGCATAGTGCTTAACACAGGAGCATCATGTAAGCGTTATTATTCCTTTATTGTGATGCCTTTTGGTTTTAAATCAATGTTTTAAGGAGGGGAAGCTAAAAGATGGAAGTTTTGTTTATACGTGGTCCAGGAGGTAGCATGTGTCTGCAAACAGCTATGCTACTAAGTCTTCTAAAAGATGGTTGTGAGCATCGTGCGTGTATTTCACCTAAGTTTACCCCCCTTTTATCTGTGCCACATTATAATCCACCTAGTTACGGCACAGGGATGAGTTGTGTACTGTTTGTGAGGTACTTTCTGTTCTGCGGCTGGAGAACATGTCCTACGAACACCACCAAAGATTATTATGTAAACATTGGTCTTTTAGATTATTAGCTGGCTTGATTTGAAACCCATAAAGTGGCACAAGTGTTTCAGCCATAGTTTAGAAGTCTGAAGAGTTTCTATGCTGAAAAATAACTGAAGCAATTGAAAAGAATAATATAAATGTAGTGATCTGCCATTTCCAGTTTTATGCTGCTGTTAAAAAAAAAAAGCAGCCAGCACATGTTGGACCGTTTAATGGCACTGACACCTATCAAATGTCACTGGACTTCACAAGGTCAGAGAGACTCCACTTTGGTTCAGAGGTGCAGACTGAATCCATCTTGGGAGCCCACGAGGACTGTGGAACCAGGAACATCCATGGTGCTAGAAAAGCCTCCATGTCATTAATGTCTGTAGCATAGGGTCCACAGAGACCTATGACACAGAGAGGCAAAACTGTTCCTTTGTGTTCCATGCCATCAGAGGCAGCTCTAAATAGGTCTGAATTTCTGACGACGACTGTACAGGTGCCACCGGCTCTCACTGTTGCGTGTGTGTATGATCTCTCACGAACAAAAGCTGCTGGAGGGAGACCTGATATTTTGGTCACAAGAATGTCTTTGATTTGCTGCCTTTTCCCCTTCTCCCCTACCCCTCCGGCAGCCAACCCAAAGCTCCTGCATTCAGAACACTGAGCAGAGGTATAGAGTTTCACTCCTGTCATTTCCAGGATGATTAATGCAGTTGCGCAAGGCGAGCCTCCGAGCACTCTGGGAAAGCCACAGTATCCCACTGAGGTAGAGTGCCGCGATACTGCGTCAGCAAGGAGGGTATTTTGGGATATTGTAAATGTCACTATTGGTTTTAATATACAAGAATCTTCATCATCAAACCGTAGGAATGTTCTACAAGACAGCGTCTAGAACCACTATTGAGTTCTGAAAATGACTCTTTAAATAACTAAAACTCTGACCTAGTTAGATATTGTTGAGGAGGGAGTTTAGTGTATAGTAAATGGAGCCAGTGTTCTTTCAAGTAATGATAAATTATAAAGTCAACAGGCTGTGTGGGATGCGTGTAATAAGAGCTTTTCAGGGTGCCAGAAAAGAGGAACGCCTAAATTCCCAGCGCTTTCTGTTTTGGCTGGATACATATTCCGTATCTATGATAAACTAATTGTAAGAAATTAGGGCATAATGGGTTTCTTACTAGCCTCTGGTAAAAATCTTAACTTTTAGACTTTTTAAAAATAGAAACGTGAAAGAAAAATAGATAAATATTGAAACTCACTTTCTCATAAATTACAAGTTTTTAAAATTTGCAGCTGTAGTAGTTGATTAAATTAGAAGGAATAACTGGTCAACCACCTGCTCCTTTTCTTTGAATTTCTGAGTACAAACTTAGTTCTTTATGTTTGAGAAAATTTCCAGATTAACTTCCTCCATTTCAAATGGTGAAATATTTAAGGTACATATAGCTAATTTTAGATTATCACATATATATATATATATATATATATATATATATATATATATAGCCATACAGAATTGACAGACTGAAATCTTCATTCCAGGGTGTGTTTGTAAATGATCTTAAGGCTAGAACTAAGAATATGAAGCCACAGGACTAGAACCCTGATTAACAGGGTCAGTGTCTTTATAACAAGAAATACCACAGAGCTCATAGTAGTAGTGTCTCTGTCTCCTTCCCTCCCTGTCTCTTCCCCTCTTCGTCCATTGTTCCCTTGCCCCCCCCCTCTCCGTCCTCCTCTTTCCATACGCACTGAGAGAGGCGATATGAATCCAAAGACAAGGTGCCCATGAAGAGAGTTCTGATTGAAAACTGGATAGGATGCACCTTCATCTTAAATTTTTAGCTTCTAAAACTGAAAAAAAAATAATGTTTGTTTCAATGACTGTAGTAGTTTTGTTATGGTGTCCCTAGTAGACCAATAGAGTGCCCATTCTATTTCACTGGTTATAAAGCAGTGGTTGTTTCCCAACTGGTGATCATCCCATTGACAGCCACTGCTTGTTCCTGCCTGGGCATGATACTGTTACAGGGAGCTGGTGTAGCCAATCGCCATTTATATATGGCCCTCGTTGCCAATAATGCTGAGGTTGGAAAACATAGAACGTCTTTTTAGGGTGCAGGTTCTCTTGCAAACCAATATAAACCCTCCATGGAAGCAAGTATGTTTTAAGAAATACTAATTTATAAACTACAGTACAGTCTATTTTAGCTGCATCATTTTTTTTCTCTAAACTTGCAAAATCCCATAAAATGATTCCTAGCATTAATTGAATGCACAACCATCTTTTAAAAAAACAAATGGAAGGATTTATATATTAGTGTTGGAATGTTTGGACTAAATACAGTTTTCTTAAAGTAAATCATATAGACTGATTTTAAATTTTCTACCACTAAAACTAGAAATTAAAATTGTAATATATGTTAGGGGCTGGAGCAATGTCTCCATAGTTAAGAACACTTCTGTTCTTGCAGAGGGTCCAGGTTCAATTCTCAGTACCTTCATGATTACTCAAAATCACTTGTAACTCCAATTCCAGGGGATCTGATGCCCAATTTGGGTCTCCATGTCCCCAGGCACACAGAGTGCATATTTGTACATGTAGGCAAACAAAATAAATATTAAACTATGTTAATGTATGTTAATGTCACATAATATATTATGAATAGCATAGAAGAATAACTAGACAATGAGGTCAGTTCACAAGAAAACATTTCATGGAAGTGAGAAATCTTAGTGACCCGTGCCATTAATAATCTTATTTTGGGAAAATATGTACTGGGGCGGGGGAGAACTGGCAAGAAGTTTCAGTAGGCAGCTACTTGCTTTCACAGTCAGATTTCTGGCCAAGATCTATGCAATAAATATCTCCAGAAAATGCTTCAAAAACAGTCTCTGTCTCTGATTTCACAAAGGAAATACTGGTTTTGTTTTAACCGTTGAAATAAACGATTCTAATTTGAGGAGCCTTACTATAAACTCGGTGTTGCCAAAGGAAGCTGGAGAAGACCTGTGAGGTGTATGTAATTTGTTCATTGCCTCCCTGTTCTAGTGTCTGCCCAGATCTGACTGGGTAATTCCGTCCTACCCGTCCTTAGTATTTGGCACCAAGACAGTCCATCTTTTTAGACTCTGACTACATAATCATAGGAATCCTATTTTATTTCAAGTTAATGAAAAACAATCAAAATGTAATTTTGACCTTTTTTGTATTATTAAATTACTATACCTTCTAACTAAAGTGCTGTTTTATTTTTCATCATTTAGCAGGCTTTTAAAATAAATATTAGAAATCACTCAGGCACAGCATTTGCATGTTTCTGAATTCCCATCTCTTGGTTTAACGTTTTATCCTTTCTGTCCTGTTGGTTGCCTGACACTCACCATAGTCCCCATCTTCTCTCTTTGTGGACATGAATCATGATTCCCATCCATTTACTTTGTGAATTCACTATGTTTACATACCCATACAATTATTTTTAAATCTGTCGTACGGAGTTGTAAGGTTGAAGAGTGAACCAGGCATTTGTTCTGAGGACTAAACACTTTGCTCAAACAAAATTTCACTTCTTTTCATCACAAAGTTGATTATAATTTTTCAAGCTAAATGAGCTTGTCCTTAAATTCAGATGGAATGAATTTTAATATCATAACTGGCAAGTTTGATGTTCTCAGTCACCATTGTTGATTTCATTCAGTTTAATGGTGATTTGAAAGTAAGACTGCCCTGGAATCAACAAATGCAAAACACAAACATCCCACACTAACAAATGAGTTAGAATGGAGTTTTTCTTTGGGTGATGGTTAAGAAAGCACAGCCTCTTCATTATTGATGACTGGATTCCGTGCCTGTTTTATTTCCAGGACTTTTTTAAAGAGGTAGTGCTTGAGTAAACCACTTTGTTCTTACTTGAAGGTTTTAAGGAAAGTGGGGACAATATTCAGAGTTATTGATGGCGCAGTATCAAGTTATGTAGAAAGCCGGCCTGAGCTCTTCTCAGCTTCCCTTATCACAGAGGCACAGTGCCTGCTGTGGTTATTCTGACAAGAAGACATGCCCACACAGAGTTCACCTATTCCACGAACTCACCCAACCGAATAACAAAGCCGCTGTTTAAGGCAATCTTTGGACAGTTACAACATAAGTGCAAGTGCACGTGTCTGTGAAGCCAGATGCAAATACACACCAAGGGCAGCAAGGCACGCATGAGGACCTGAGTTCGAATCATCAGCACTGCATGAAAAGCTGGCCAAGGCTGTGTTTACCTGGAATCCCAATGCTGGGAGGGAGCAAAGGAGAATGCTCAGCTACCTGGCCAGCCTGTCTAGCCGGTCGGTGTCCTCCAGATTCAGTGAGAGACACTGTCTCAAGGGATAAAGAACAATTAGTGTGAAGACTGGGCACCTGCTCATGCATGCACGCATACACACACACACACCACAAGCACACCACATGCACATATGACACATATGCACATACACACCTGCACACACACATGCACACCACATGCACATATATAACACACACACACGTCTGTTTTTATGTTATTAAATTCTAGGAACCCAATTTAATATGTGCTGAGGTGACGTCTAAATGATTGAGAAGAGTAACTCCTACTTGAATCTCCAGATGTGAGCTTTATAGGCTATACAAATTTGATGTTAGACTTGTTGAGTGTGTTATCTTTTTCTACATTTTAGGGTGCCAAATACAAATGCAAGGGATGTATGCATAGATCTCCTGACCTCCCAAATCACCTTACAAACTGCCTGCTTCGTGTGTGTGTTTGTGTGTGTGTGTGTGTGTGTGTGTGTATTTAAAGGCTTGTGACGAATATAAATTATTTTCTGGTCTCTGAATAAAAGGATTCTGTCAGCATAGCTCAGAATAAAGACTTGGTATTAAATTTGGTTTGTATTTCATAACATTGATTAGCACTAGGATATACTGCTGTTAGCTATGCCTAAATTCTCAAAGGAAGTTATACTGCTAAGTTTTGTTTTCTTAGACATCTAGGTGATGCTCTAGCATGGGATGTTTGTTCTAACTTATTCCTGATCTTTTTATTTGTGGAACTTTAGTCATTCAGTAGTATAGTCAACACCCAACCTATTTTAAATCCCCTAAAAATCAAAGTTTATGAAATATCCCTTGTGTGGGGTACTGTTAATTATTCTGTGCATATCGAAGCAAATTCCCATGACTTTGCACAAGACGTCTTCTGTAGTATCTTCTGTTATGCCAGAACCATTGAAGTGCTTATGCAAATTCACATTGCTGGACCCAACTTGTGGTCACAGGCACTAGAGATAAGCCTCCCTCATGCTCTAACCCCAGTTAGCATGTTGGTTTGCCATCTTGAACTTGGGTGGATGCCTTACTTCAAACTAGTATTTCTCTGTCTGGATTGAATAGGCATCTTCTCAAGTCTCCCCAGGACACGTCACAGGACAGAGAAGACGAGTAGGAATGTCCTCTTTAAAACATACCCACAGCTTTTGGAAAGTTAAGGACCAAAACAATAACATTAAGCAACAGGTAAGAAGTGTAGTCAGGTGGTGCCTCTTCCCCAGATTAGTTATCGTAAGCACAGAAAGGAAGCCATGTGCCTGTCTGCACTTCTAAATTTCAAGACGGATGGACCTGCAGAATCGCTCAGCAGGTAGAGGTGCTTGCTGCCAAGCCTGGCAACCAAGGTTTCATCCCAGAATTTATGTGATGGAAGGACAGAAGTGGCTCCCACAGTGGCTCTTCAGGCTCTATGAGCATGCTGGGGCACATCATCCATATTAGTTTAAAACTTTGAAAGGACGCACTGATGCAGAACTTGTAACCAGGACATAAACTTCCTTTCCATGATTTCAGTTAAGACTGTGTTCATAGGTAGAAGGGCTGGCTTGGTGATGCGTGGTCAGGGAAGGCACCAGAAAGGAGCACCAAGACAAGCAACTGTTAGTATCTACAAGTTCAAGGTCGGGCTTTGTTTGTGCTATTTATGGGAATAAATACAGAAACTGACCAGTGAACTGACTGCACCTGAGTCATCTGGGTAGACACGACCTTCTTTCTATACTTCAGTACAGTTTCAGCAAATAAGAAGAGGTGGAGACACTGGGAGCCAGAGTCCTGTTTTGTATACAATTCTGTGAACCTATCAAGAGCCATAACTACCAGATAATGTAAAAAGTCACCTCCTGGAAGTATTGTGTTTTGCTCCCGCTTGATATGGCATTAGGTTGTGTGGTGTTGATGTGTTTCTAAGCATGCTGTGCTGAATAGAGAGCTCAAGAATTAAAAGACTTAATGTTTCAGGCTATTTGCCCAGCTAATGACTGTAGCAACTAGGGTTCGGGCATTGGATATATAAATTGAGGATATGACCGCTCCAAGATAGGTTGAAGGGGAGATTTTTACTGTAGATATGAGGGAGGGTACAGCCAGAAGCATCTGGGAGGGTCCAGAGCAGGGAGAGAAAGTAGTAGATTTAACATGGCCAGCAGACTGGACTTGGCCATAGTGGGGATAGGGAGTGAGAGAGGATGACTGACCAGGAGACAGGGAAAAGTGGTAAGAGAGGAGGCTGAGAGAGGAAGACAAGAAAAATGAGACAAAGGAGCAGGAACAAAGAGGGTGCCTAACCAAAATGGCAGGGTTATATGGGAATAAGAAGCTGAGGAAGGGAAGCCCATGGGCTTGGGAGGTTCAGGATAGGGGCTGAGAGAAGCCACAGTGAGAGCCTTCTTTCGGTATGCAGATAGGTGGCCATGTGTCCCTTCTGACAGTGCTGAAGATTGGCTCTTTTGGTAGAGGGAAATAGGGACCAGGGTTTGGAGGAGTGGAATTTCCTTTGGACCTGAGAAAGACGAAGGAAGCTATAGACTGTACACAGCCTTAAACTCTCAGTATAGAGACTTGTCCTAAAAACTCTTAAAGGAGAAAAACCTAAATAGAGTATTTGACTTACAATTGTGGCATAAGCATTAGTTTTCAGAGTTAATTTATGCAAAGTAAAGCTAAACCGAATTTACTTTTCTATAGATTAAAAAAGGGTAAAGAAGGTTGATAGCTTAATCTTTGTGATATCTTCTGAACAAACAAGGAGTTCTGATGAGATGCACTGATACATTGTCAAAGTAGTTGTTAAGATGTATTTGTCAATATGGTTAAAGCATTTCCCACAATATAGCATATTATAGTCTTTAATAAATGCTTCTAATGAATCATGCCAGGGTAAATGCATACTTATAGTTATTAAGCTTTGGTGATTTATTCTTTTTTTTTCTATTGTCAGTTCTTTGCAGGATGAGCATCTCTGCCTCTGATTGTTTTCATAGTTTGGGGTCAGGGGACAGTGTTATCTTTGAAGGGCAGAAGGCTCATTTTTCACAAGTATTTGATTATCTGTAAATCTCCATTGCTGTGAGAAAATGGTAGTTCTCCTGTCAGCCATAAAATCCCTAATGCGTGGGATTTGTAAAAGTTCAGTAGCAGTTTTCATTTGATTTGTTATGGGGTTCATTTGGCGGCGTTTCCTGAAGAAACAGTGTTCTGTGTTCTCTAGGCTAATTTGCTCGAATTCAGTATACATAAAATAACAATGATAAGCCTGCATGAGTCTCCATGATTTTATGATACTGAGGAAGAAGACCTTGTGGCCAGCATTCAGAACTTTTTAGTTGATAGTCACTGCTCTAGATTTAACTATAGATTGTAATTATAGAGTTTTAAAATGGAAATAGTAACACTAACATTGTGTTGAAGGAACTTCCTTCAGCTTTTGAACTTCTCAAATGTCTTAAGTTCTCATTTTGATAATACGTTTGTGGTTGGATTTATTACTTTTTCATAGTGTGTAATAAAATGGCGTGAATGATAACTTTTATGAAAAACTCATAGCTATAGATGACTTATTTGCGTATCATTTCTACGGTTCACTAGTTTTCACAATGGTGCTTTGCTTCTTTCATCTTTCAGGGTCGTTGCTCCAGGGAGAACTGCAAATATCTCCACCCACCCCCACACTTAAAAACGCAGTTGGAGATTAATGGACGAAATAACTTGATTCAGCAGAAGAACATGGCCATGTTGGCCCAGCAGATGCAGCTAGCCAATGCCATGATGCCTGGTGCCCCGTTACAGCCCGTGGTGAGCACACTTTCATCCCCATCCCTGTCTGTGTGGCCAAGTGCTCCATGTCTGTGTGGAAGCAGTGACTGTATGTGAACACAGGCAGCAGTGACCACTTTCACCCTGTGAAGTTACTTAGCTTCCTGCCAAAGGTCTTTGGCAACTTAAAGGCTGGCATTGCTTCCCCTAACTCTCTTTTCAAAATTAATCATTTAACTTGCAAGTGTTAACCTGGTATTTGTTAAAATAGTCATCAAAGTCAGTTTAGGTAGATATATTCTATATTGCCTTTAAAGGTAATAATGATGTTTTATTTAAAAACAAAAAGGAAGATAGACATATAATATTTGTTGGTTTTGAGGCTCTTTCTCTCTTTCTTCCCTCCTTGAAGAGAATCCCTGTCATTTTTCTTTCTCCAAAAAGAGACTTTGTGAAAACCTTAACTTGAAATTACTTTTTATTCACAAAGGCTAGGCAATTTTTCACCATGGTGAGTCATAACCACAGGCTTGGAAGCCTTCTCCAAAGAGAACTAATCCAAGACAGAACTCCAAGGGCCTTTGAAAATAGCTAGATTTGATACGCTACGAGTGATCATAGATATTTAATATTTTCCTAGCCGTGTGCATGGGTAACTTGCTTATGAATACGCATTCTTATTTAAATGTTTAGATTGTTGATGTGCATGTGGTAAATGAATTTAATAATCTTATTTATGTCGTAGTTATTGTTTGTTTGAAATGGTGTTTATGTTAATTATTGTACAGAAATTCTAAATTACTTATGTATGTGATGAAATTTGTAGTGATCAGAATATGTCTGACAGTAATTTATCACTAACGTATTATTAACTTATTATAAGGTCATGAAAACAAGTTTTTCTAGTTTGTTAATTGTAGCATGCGTGCTAACTGATTTTTTTTCCTAATACATTTTAACACCTGAACTCAATGTAATTATTATTCTCTCTTAGAACTTAATGCAACAGTCATTCCAAAAAAGAGGGGGGGATTGCATTTCGAGGTGGGAGGGATCCCCATATTACACCGGCAGTGATACCAATTATCAGTACTGTACAGTCGAGGTGAGAGAATATTATAATTAATTCTCTATCATTTTAATCTGATTTTTATTTT
Organism: Arvicola amphibius; assembly: GCF_903992535.2. Taxonomy (NCBI): domain Eukaryota; kingdom Metazoa; phylum Chordata; class Mammalia; order Rodentia; family Cricetidae; genus Arvicola; species Arvicola amphibius. The sequence goes on along the minus strand of NC_052057.2, from coordinate 18,974,299 downwards.
ATTACATTATTGGGGGCTCAGTTAAAATGTGATATCTTTATTTTTATGACATCTCCTAATTTTATATGTCTGTATGGTGATAGCATAAATATTTTCAATTTGTTAAAATGTTTTGTATTATCAATCATTCTTTCTTCCAGAAAATATAGGACAAAAAAAATCTTTCTTGAGCTTGGTCCTCATGTATGGTTTCAAAGATCTGGGGCAGTTTCTGCTTTAGGGTATAAGGTTGCTTCTGACTGATATGAGGTCTTTTTTTCCACTTAAACTTGTAAATCAAATTTACTGTTGTTCTGTGTTCTCTGTGACCCAGAACACCGCTGAGATGGGCAAGCATTGGTCTGGGATGGAAGAGACTATGCCTACCATGGCCCTGAGATGCTTTCTGTGATGTCTCAGGCCATGTCCTGACCTTGTCCTTAAGACTTACTCTCATGGCTGACCCAAGGTCATATATGTTTAGCTCTGGGACAAACTCCAAAGACCTTTATTCTCTGAAATGCTAGTGACATATGTGTTTACATAGTCACTAAACCATAGATTTCTGAAACCATCAGATTTATGGTGCCTTTGTTAGAAAATTTTCTGCTTAGATAAAGTAATTATCTGTATTAGTTATGAGCATGGGCCTTATGTTAATTTCCCCTCACATCATCATATTTCAATGGAAATTACCCTTTGCAAAGGTATTATGAAACCATAGATGAAAAGTCTCTGTTTAGGATGGTGTTATTATAATAAGTATTGAAATCATTTTAATTATTCAAACCTAAAGCGTTTTTACTATGATGACTGTAGAGAAGACTTTAATACAGGAAATTTGCCTTCAAGACCCTACTGAGACTGTTTGATCCCCTTCATGGTCAGATTGTTTTGATGGGGATAATGATACAGAAATAAATGGGATGGCCATAACCAACTGCTTTCTGCAATTTTAATTTTGGCTACCTATAGAATACAACCAGGCTAGAGCTGCCCTGTCACTAACACAGACTGTGGCTCTGAACACACACTGAAGTGTCTGTCTGAGGATGTATGGTCACAAGATCAGGCAGTGGCGGTGTGAAAGTGGAAATTCTGTGAGCAGAGCCCTGGCATCGGAGCATTAGGGTACCAAAAGCCTATGAGGAGAGACAAAGATTGCAATCAAGGAGAAGAAGACAATGTTCTAGTTCTCGGTGCTCAATGAATTAAGCCCCAAACGTAGTACGAGGAAAAAGGAGGGGAGAGAATTTATAGGAGACTTTTCTGCTTTCATTAGATTGTCATGCCGTACGTCAATTAAATAACATTTTAGAGACAAATATGATAGTTGGAAGGCATCTAGTGCATGGAGCACTTCCTTATATATCATTCTCACACCTTTCCTGGGAGGTAGATAATAGTATCTCAGGGCTAGAGATTGAGGCCCAGAGGCTCAGAGAGGTTGCCTGCGCTGCTCAGGTTGCCCAGCTCGTCAATAGCAAAGTCAGGATGTTAACCAAGTTTTGTCAGATGCAAAATTCATGTGGTAAAAGCATCCAGGGGACAGACTATCTTGCTACTCTGGATTTCTGATTGACTGAGCTCTTTGCTGTTCAACATGGAGATAGAACATTAAATACATTATCAAGACAGCCTTTATAATTGTATAAACATCATTCCCATTTTACACGACTACTAAAAAATGGGGTTGATTATTATAAGAAGTATAGTTTTTTTGTGTGCCTAATTCCTTGAAAGTTTACACAATGAATTGTAGTCTTTGGGGCCTTAACTCTACTTGGCGTTAAATTTCCTAATAAATGTTAATCATTTTAATTCTTTTATAATATATGATCTTTGAAGATAAATGAGATTATAGCACTTAGTTTCCAAAAGAAAAAGAAAAGCAAAAAGGAAAAACCTTCCGTGTTCCTTCATAAGTGCTACATCATGGCTGGAGGTTGGGATGTAATGAGAAATTGGCATACAGTCTAGCTGACCCTGAACAACCTGGAGGCAGCACCTAGTATATGTCTTAGGCCCTAGGATCAGCTCCAAGCTCTCTGCACTGCAGAGAGATCTCTGTAAATCAGTGGGTGCCGAGACCTGGACATGAACCCTGGAGTTCCATTAATGTTCCCTCACCCGCTTTCCTTGGGACCTGGGTTAACACTAACTCTGCACAGTTTCAGGAAGCAGCTGTCTCTCAGGTCCACACCAGCACCTTGAGACACATAGCCTGTGTAGAGATCCCCAGACATTCAATGACTCTGACATGTATGTGAGTAATTCAGAGTTTTCAAATTCAGCTCATGTCTCCAGTGGCGTTGCTCCTCTTGTCCCCTTGACTTTGCCACCCTTTCATGTTCCTAGTGTTGCTTAGCAGTGTGGTGCAGAATGCTTTGAAGACATCATTTGTCACACTGCCAGGAACACCTTGAAATCGCCAGTTTTCTGTGCTTTACTGTCTTGCTTACCCACCGTCATGACAGGAGATAAGGCCAGTTCATCCTATAGTGTCTCTAGAAAAAAAAAATGCTTCTTCATCAGTTACATTGATATAGTCATCAGTCCAGCTGTGCACCCGTGAGTCTGTGAATTCTCAAGCAGCCTGAGATCAGGACCTGAACACTGAGAACTGACCTGTGTTCATTTGAAACCTTTTTACTGAAAGAGTCTCAGACGAGACTGCACTATTCAAAAATTTTTTTTTTTCAGTAAAACTGGATCAAGGGATACAGCGAAGCAGATAAAGCAAGCATCCCTCTTTCTCCTCCCATTCTCCTCCCAGTCAGGGAGCAGAGGCCACAACAGCCTTTGTTTTACTCAAGTCACATGCTACGTTCTTAGACAAAGACTTGAATGTGAATTTATGGATAATTCTTGTTAGCTTTGACCACTGTCTACATTCAAATCAATTGCCCACCAAGACTAGCTCTGTCTCTGGCTACAAAATGGTGCTTCCCTAAAATAGTTGCCTACATGAAGGCTTTCCTGAAACTATTTTAGGAGAGCTTGGTTTTTCACTGCTTGCAAGTTTGACTGAAGCATACACAAGTACACATGTACATATTCTACTAAGCATACACTGATACACATATAAATGTTTTGCTGAGCATACATAGGGACCCATTCTATTGAGCATGCACAGGTACACGTGCACATTCTAGAAAAATATAACTTGTAAAATTGCTGTTTCATAATCTCAGAATAATAAATTTTGTATTATTATATATGACCCTTTCATTGTTTTAAAATGAACAACCCTGTGTTGCTTGCAGTGGTACAGAATAATAATTATAATACTATATAAGATGTAACATTTAATATAAAAATTAGAAAACAAAAAAGTTAAGATTTTAAATAGTCATTATAAAAAACAGCTAAACTCTGAAGTGGAAAAGAATATATAATTATATCTCTTAGCATCTTGATATCTATGCTAGAAAATATATCATGTGTTTGATACTTTCTCTGGCAAAGAAAAGCAATTAGCAAATCTATAATGGCTGTGTTATACAATAGTCACAGAGGCGGGTGCAATGCCAGTTGCTGGTTGGATACAGAATGACAGGCACTGCTTTTGGGGAGTCTGCAGCTTGGTAGGAACAGCAGAAACAGGGGTGGCTTTTAGGGGTCAGAGCTACAATCAAGTGAGAGGGAGTTCTATGAGACAGAGAGTTGTGGCATGGACTCACCGGGGGATACTTAAGGAGGGAGAATTCTGGCTCCTGAAGCATATCTAGGAGTTAGACAGGTGGGCTGGGAGCAGTCAGTGTTGCCTGAAACCCATACTCAGCAAAAGAGAACCACAAAGGAACTTATTTCCCTAGAAACCCATGTCCAATCAGAAATGAAACCTGTTTCTTTAAGTGCCTGGGAATAAAATCACATTGAAGCTTTAAAAAAACAAAAACAAACAAACATCAAACAAAAAACTACTTCCTAGATACCTTTCCTTGGAATTCAGACAAGGAGGAGTAGCCAAGGAAATCACAGTTTCTAAGTCTTCCAGATAATTGTAATACACACTTGGTCATTATGTGCAAACCAGATTTCAAACCAGATTGAAATTAGACTCAGATGTGTTCAATCCCTGACCTTCCATTCATTCCTTTACAAATGATGGGCACATAGCATTTGTGAGCATTTTATTTAGAAAACAGACATAATGATGTCTCCCAACAAAGTAGCAATTAATTCATGGAATGCCTCCTGTAGGCCAGGCATTGTTCTGTGTTATGGGGACTTAGAAGAGAGCTAAAAGATGTCTCCCTACTCTCCCAACCCTCCCCAAAGAGAGTTCAAAGGAAGAAAAGCCTTATATTAGAAAATTATAAGTAAAGTATGCAAGCCACAGATAGGGAATTACTGGTAATAATCATATTTGTGTAGTTAACTAGGATTGTAATATGAAATTGAATAATGTATTCAGTTATAATGAAGCCTGATTACCCTAATGTAAGCAAAATGTCTTATTTAAAACAAAACAAGTAATAAACAAACATTCCTGCAATTAATAAATGTGCAATTTGTTTGTCTCACTGGAAAACGCCCTGGAAAAAAGGCGACCATAAACCAACGTCCTTTAGGCGTCCTTGGAACAAATATATCTATTAGTCATTGTTACAAGGATGTACTCAGTATCAATTACACCAGTTACACAGTTAGACATTATCCAGTTAGTACTTGAGAGAAAATAAGGGCTACTTCAAATATCAGTGTATCAGTTACCATCTTTGAATTCTTCTGAGCCCTCTGCAGGACAGCTCTGGGAATGCAGGAGTGGCCATGGTCACAAGTGCAATTTCCTAAGAGTTAGTGGCTAACAGTAACCAGCCCCAAAGGCAAGGTGCTCATGGTTTGTAACAGCTACATTTCATCCATATATTGTTTTTCACTGTATTTTATTTGATGAGATTTAACGAGCCTGAGTTTTATTGGTCTACTGTCATTGTTTTATCAAGTCAGAATATATTTCTTCATCCGAATGACTTTATGAATTCAACCTTTGCCTTAAAGTAATTATTACAGTGTACAGTGACTTAAACATTTCAGTAGCTTTCTGAAATAGGCACTAAATGGGCTTTCTGGAAACCCATTTTAATTCACAGGAATGGAATGCAGAGAGGAAGAATATTAACTAGCTCCCAGTCTTTTAGATTCTCTGCTAAATTTCTAATAATTCTTTTATCTAGTTACAGCACTGGTCTGAATGGCTTTGCATGTATTATATCTAACTGTGAGGAGCAGAGTACAGATTTGACTAGTATATTCCTGGACAGATGTTGAAATATAATGTATGATCACCATGCAGGACTGCCCCTTTCATGGTGCTGACCTGGCCTCCAGGATACAAAGAGGCATCCTGCAGTCAGCTGCCGTTCAAGGGACTGCTGAAAGACAGAAGCCCCTAGGCCCAGTTTTAGATATGGATGATGGTTTTTAATAGTGTAACACATGAACAGTTCCTTATAGCCTGAGGGTAGCTGCTTTGGATGGGGATAGGTTGGGGGATGGAGGTGAAGGTCTTATTTTAGGCGACTTCATCTTTCAAGAGCCATGCACCTGTCAAAGTAGCTAAGCTTGGTATTCAGAATCACGTGCTTGGAGGCCTAGGTATTTTAACTTGAAAATATCACTGTGAGCTACGCTATAAATAAATTCTTCTCAGTGAATCAAAGTACACATTAAATATTCTATTGTTCATAGTCTTCATAGCACAAATGTGTGTGCAGTGCACAGCTATCATGTAGGATGCATGCTCAACCCTGATGCAGAAGACTTTTGGGACCTAACACTTTTTTTAATGAAAGAATGTCATTTACACTTTTAGCATACCTGGCTTTTCTCTATTAAATACAGTAGCACCACCCCAGTGTGACAAAAGTATGCAGATATTACCACATGTCTCCAGGGAAGTAGAATCACCCAGAATGAGAACCACTGTTTGTCTAGAAGGGTCTAAACACTGTTTTATTCCTCTGCATGCACGATGTCATAGCAATATTATGGAAATGACATTTTATTTTGTAATTTGTTTGATTTCATGTTATACTAATAACTTGCATATCTTATGTTACATAAAGTTTTATTGCAAAGCTTTCTGGAGTCTTTCCTATACTTTAGCATCTTCTAACTTCTTATCAGAGAGAGGAATTGGCAGCACTTCAATCTAATATCGCCTTAGTATAAAACTGTTCAGTAGATCTATTACTATCAGAACTGTTAAAAATTACCTTTAAATACAGGTACCATTTTTCCATGAGAGAGAGAGAGCGAAAGAAAACCTTAAAGATATACATACATACATACATACATACACACACACAAACACACAGAGAGAATAATTTTTACACAAAGCACTAAATTTTAAAACTTAAAATTTTTGAAAATCTATAATCAGTAAAACTGTAAATTGTGTCTTGTTACCCTGGACAAACTCTTAAAATAGATTTCAGCAGTCTATTGAAGATCTATTCTTTGACATTCTGATTTGCATATCAAAAAGTGACATAAGTCTTCATCTATCGAAGTATTTCCGTCATACATCCTGTCTGCTGACAGCCCATCCTATGCTGCCAGGTGTAATTCTTGAATAATTCTGTGGCATTTCCTGGGAAGTGTTCCATTTCAGTCTTCACATGCTAGACTTTTCTCTTTCTAGTGAGGGTTAGTCCATTGCCAAATGCCTCCCAAGAATGTGATGGGCTCATAGAATCTTGACCATTGCTTCTGAGAAACCCACATCAAGTGGCCAGGCCAAATGCTATCTCCTCTACACTCAAAAGACAGTGTAATCTTTGCCTCTCACAGCCCACAAGATGTGCTAACTGTGCACTGGCCGGGGGGACTCAGTGACGCCCTAGGACTCCTATGCCTGCTCCAGACGATAGGGCCCTTGTGTCCTGTTAACACTTGTGAACAGACCTTTCGAGTGTATCTGTAGTTACAAAATGTATATTTCAGACAAGTTTCTAGGAATGAGATAGGACAAAGGTGGAGGCTGGGTGACCACAGACAAATATCTGCACTGATATATTCAGGACAAAATCCCAATTTTAGATGCAAACTTTCTGAAACCCTCTGGAAGTTCATCTGCTAGATTTTAGGAAAAAACATGACCTAGCAAATGTCTCTTTTCTAAAACCTTTTAGACTAAATTCAAAACAGAATTAAACGGAAGTGAAGGAAGGAAGAATGAGTCACATATGAAGAATAAATGATAGCTATATAAAGTAGGGTATCAACTTGGAAGTGAGGCCTGAAATTAAATTTTGCTTTCTGTTTTACTTTTCAGCCAATGTTTTCAGTTGCACCAAGCTTAGCCACCAATGCATCAGCAGCCTTTAATCCCTACCTGGGGCCTGTTTCCCCAAGCCTGGTTCCAGCAGAAATCTTGCCTACTGCACCAATGTTGGTCACGGGGAATCCTGGAGTTCCAGTGCCAGCCGCTGCTGCAGCTGCTGCACAGAAATTAATGCGGACAGATAGACTCGAGGTAAGACCAAGAATTGCATCTGCATAGTTTCCATGACAGTTCTTAAGTATTATGGCCAGAATGACTTTAAACGCTGAAAGCAATGATTTTTCTTCAGTATTTGTAGCATTTTGTTAGACTAGAGTTCTGCTGTTTTGAGTAATGGAATTTTTTAAAAACTACTCTTCCATGTTTAGGCTACTAGGTGAAGAACTGGAACTGGGCTTGGGGTGCCATCAGTTTCTTTGAAATATATCACATGTTGCTAGTAATGCACATACCTCAAAGAATTAAAAGAAAGAAAGAAAGCATTTGGCACTGAACAGTTGCTTCTTGAATGTTTATTGTTGTAGCATTGTAGCAATCAAAAATTACAAATGATTGATGTCCTGAGGAGCTCACAGACATGGAATGCATTGGCTACCATACATGAAACATCCTAAAACTCACTGCAGATGTTCCCATAAGCTCTGCAATACATCCGTTGAGACAGTAAGGCACTTTTGTGGAATGTGCCCTTATGAAAGCATTTTAGGAGAACGTCACTTGGCTGTCATTGTCTTGGGGCGGAACATGAACAGATGCTTAGGCTTTGCTGGTGCTGACTGAAAAGGAAATTAAAGTTATACATCCAAATTTGAAATTATCATGCAGAGTTTCAGCATGTCATGAATTAACAGACGTGGTAGACCAAAGGAAAATGGCATCTGAGTAAGGCACAGATCTGCATCCAACAGTCTTCCCTGCCTGTCTGCATAGAGGGGACTCTGGGCTGAGAAGTCCTGTGTGGACTAATTAAGGAGAAAGCCAGAAAGTAATGTGTATGTGAAGGCAGTTGAGTCTGATAACTAGTGAAATTATCAGAAGTATAGTAATTGTTAATATCTTACTTATTCATTAAAGCTTTGGGGATGTATTAGAAAGAGTATCAGATTGCAGCATTTTTGTCAGGATGCCCCCCCTGACACAGACATCACCCCTTCTAGCCTTAGAACAACCTGATGGGAAGACACTGTTATTACCACTGTGTCCTAGGGAAGTAAGTCGGGGTAGGAAAGAGATGTGCCATAGCCTGTCCTTGCCATAGGGATATACTCTGGTACTTGGCTTCTCATTACACAAGTGCAGTGATTCTCTTATTAATGCTGTCTGCAAGTGCAATAGAACAGCGTTTGGATCAGCTTTATTCCCCTGGTCTTTGTAAAGCAAACCCAGGATTCTTAATGCGTGATTGTTATTGACTAATAGGACTCAACTCGTCTGAGAGGAATGTCAGTATATTAATTATTAATATGTAATACTATTCAGAACACTGCAAGAATGGGCTTTAAAAAACTCAGCTACATTTTCAAACTCTATTTTCCCCTAAAATTTTAGGTCGTTTTTCTGTAGTGGTGTTTTGTGATTTAGTTTTCTTTCCTGTGAAGAGCTGCTTGTGTTTTGTCATTTGCCTTTGCTACTGCTAGAACAATCTCTCCTCCTGCATACGGGCGTTCCTGATAGCAGTGAGCATGCCGTCCCTTCTGTTGCCAGCATCTGAGTCATTGTCACAGTCACAGGGCCTGCAGTGGGAGACATGCATGCGCCTCTGCTCTGCAGTGATTCAGGGCTCCCCCAACCCCAGCACTGGGGGGAGAAAGACACGGAAGGAGCGCTCACAACTCTTTTCTCAGAGTTGACACCGGTGATTACTTAGAGACTAAAGTTGTGTTCTATCCTGAAATACCTTGAATTTTTATTTTCTTCTGAGGTAACATTGGTCTAAAACAGTTAGAATCTTGGCTTAGTTCTTCTTGCTACCTCTTTTCCTCCTTGTCTATAATTGGCACAGAATAAAGATATTTCAAATGCTTCTGGTTTGTATATAAATCACTTAGAAGGACTAGTGTTGACCAGATTGGAGCAGAGATCTGAAGGTGAAAAATAGGAACCCAGTGATCACTGCTTGTAGGGTAGTTGGCTACTTAAGCTTGGCTTGTCACATTGACTTCATGTTGCTTGTATGTAAAATTTGAGGATTGCACTGGTTTATCTTTAATGTCACAGCACATTTAAATCATTCTTTGTCTTTCAACAGCAACCAAAAGAGGTATTAAAACATTTGTTTTTAAATATATATGTGTGTGTGTGTGTGTGTGTATGTGTTATGTATACATCACAGATACGTAGCATTTGTATCAATATGCTCATCCATTCTTTGCTGGATTTTTTACAAAGATTATATGTTCTGTACTATAAGCTCGAGTTATGGTTTTCTCTTAAAGTGAGGCCAGTTTGTTAGTCACTAAAATATGCTCCTAAAATTCTGCTTTGTGACCTTGGGATTTTCCAAGCATCATTTTAATGCTTAAAGAACATTTTAAGAAATTATTGCATTATTAATTAAATTATTAATTATTACATTAAAATTAAATCAGTGATTTAGTCTAAAGAGTCATAGTAAGTTCTCATGGTGCAAAATGGATCCATGGATTCATTTATGCTGCCATATCCAGTAGAGAACTATACCAGGTGTCCTTTAAGTTAAAGGTGTGTTTTGGATACTTGTGAAGCCTTTACTTGCTATCTGTCTGTTACCAAAAAAGGACCCTTATAAGACTAGTACTGCTCATGTAACTTCTACCCTTAAGTAAATGTCAGCTCGCCAACCTGCTATGAATTTAACTAGTCACAGAAAAACACATTCCCTTACAGAGATCTTATTCATGATAGTTGATTAGACATAACAACTTTGCGGAAAAGTTTAAATATTTGTTGACCTTTTGGGCAGGGGGACACGTTTAGGTTTTGACCATTCAAATTAGAAAACGTGTTGTCTTGGTTGTGCTATTAGACATGGTGCAATTTATTTACCAACTTAACAGAGACTAGGATCACTTGGGTGGTAGTTTAAAGCTGGGAGTCTCAACCATGTAGACTTGCTAGTCTGGTAGTGGGTTTCAGGAATGTTTTCACTCATTAGACAACCGACTAGCCTTCAGAACACTTGTTATGTAACTCCCAACTTTGCACCCCTTCAAGTGTTATTATTTGTGACTCTGAACCGAAGATGTACTTCCAGTGCTCATAGTTTTATACAGACTGCCAAGTTGCAGTGAACATTGCTCGCAGCATACTGAAGGACTTCAGATACGGTGACAGCAAGTAGTTCCTACCACACAGTAGTAACCAAACACACCTCGGGGGATGCAGAGTTTGAAGACTTCTTAAGACATTTCATTGTATATTTTTTTCTGGCTATTTTTTTCCTATTGGCTATTTAAGGTTTATAATTCTCCTACAGAAGTTTTGTTAGAAATGGGATATAGAATGGTTTTGATGAGTCTAGCAGTTGGAGTGCTGCTTTTCCTGCGTTACCGTTTCCTGTTACACTGTGTAGACAAACCTGGCCTCTGATATCAGCTCTGCTCTGATGCTCACAGAGTAAGAAACTCAGTGTTCAGTTTTGATCGAATCCTATTTTGTGCATGGCTTAGTATATCTCATCATTTTAATTTACGTTTGAGAAACATTTATCAATACCCCAATTGTTTTACCAACAAATTTTGTTTCTACATATTCATGTTAGAAAATTAGGAAATTAGCCAAAATGCCTATTGTTGTATTTCCTTTGCAAAATCGTTTGTAATATGAAAATGATGGAAATAATCTATATATCCACTTACGAGTAACCCATAGCCTGTGCACTATTTAATATCTGATGTGCAATCAGAAATGATGACTTGGACCTCATATAGGAAGATGAAAATGCTGATGTTGTTATGGCTTTTTTTTTTCTGAAAAAGGCACCAAGTTGTCACTAAACTGTGATCATACTCATATAAAATGTGTGCAAACAGGAAGTTACACAGAAGGAAAATGGAGTCAGAATATTACTCGGATTTTTTTATTTGATTTTGTCTTCTCTGCTGCTAATTTGCTGTTACATTTTGTAAGTTCTCATCCTGTTTTGGAATATGAGATTAAATTTGTTGCAATTTTTGTCAACTTTAGTTTACCAAGGTAAACTACATCTCAAACTTCTGTTTTACTGAGGTTGGTAAACCTAGTCGGAAGTTTTCTCCAGTTTTCAGAAAAAGGAACAAACCAAACCCATATTCGGCAGTCATCGCTATCCCCATTTTCCTGGTGGTGACTGGAGGGAGGGAATGTGTTTCCAAGTTGTCCTCGTTCAGTGCCCAGCATTCCAGAGTCCGTCCGTCTGCCAAACCTTCCCCACGGTCTCTCAGCAGCCCAGCTCTCATAAGGTTTCTCCTTCACTGTTCCCCTGAACTGCAAACTAACGTGAGGGTAGCAGTTTATGTGTTTGTTCTTCCATGCCCCATCCCCATCCCGGTCACAACAAAACACTGGAAAAACATGGGTAAGTCCAAAATGCAGCAAAAAAAACAACCTTTCATTTTCAAAACTTTAAAATTTACTGTAAAACTCTGCTGATGCCTAGTCATCACCTCTGGTTAATCATTTGTACGACTCTCCCTGCTTGCAGTCCACAAAATAGAAGTATAAAATTATAGTCAAGCAGTCTTTAGCCTATAGAAAGCATACGTGCGCAAACGGAACTTTTAGGCCTTCCTGCCAGTGTGGCAGACGTGAAACATGGTTGTCAGGTCTTTGCCTTCTGTTCTCTCCTAGGCAGACTTGGGAAAGAGGAAATTATTGAGAACTGGCTGGAGAGAGCACATATGGGCCAATCTAAGCTTCCTCTTGGATGAATTGCTTAAGCACAAAAGTGACCTTTGTTCTCTATAACATGACGTTATAAACATAAAACACAATATGTATTCTACGGGTAGGCTCACTCACTACATTGTAATGTATTTTTTTTTTCAGAGTATCTCTTTCCCTTGCTTCAGTGATAAGCTTGTAGTTTTTAACAGGCTCCTGTGCTCTGAAGGCCCCACCACTTCCTTTGGTAATCCGCTAGAGAAGGGGAGTGCCCTGAAACACAGCTTGTTCACATTTGCTTTCTAAATTGTAAACTCGTGGTTACACTTGAGTTTCGTTTGTTCTGTTCAAGAAGGTGAATATAGTACTAAAACAGCCTTTCATAACTTCCGAAATCATCTGTATCCTTAGTTACTCAACATAACTTAAAATTCGAATAAAGTAAGAAGGTGAGTGGAGGTAGGCCATTGCTGTGCGTAGAACACACGTCTTTACTAGCTGGGAGTTTCCCGGTAGTCATTTACAGCATGCTTCTTAATATGTAGCCAAACTCAGGTTATTAGTATGAACCGCTTTCCATCCTAATAGGATATTAACATAATAGGGACTGGTTTAAATGCAGTCATTTTTATGAGTCCCTTTAAAGTCACAGCATCTCAGTCCTGTTTAACTACAAAACAGAGTGTTCAGTGTCTGCATTTGCCCAGTTGGGGGAGGGGGCATGCTGGAAGTATGAAAACTGTCTTTGAAGTGTACATTGTTTATAAAAAAATACCGAGGTTTGAAGCTAGGGCACACAATAAAGTCAAGCCATTCAGTGTTTTAGATGGCCCTCTGCTGGTCAAAAGATCAAACTATTGGGAACCTCAATAAGACTCAAAGAGCAAGCGAATGAGAAATAATCTATTTTACCTCTTCCCCAGGATCCCCACACTGAAGTTAACAGCCATAAACCAAGCAGGCAGTAACACAAGTGAATCTTCCTCCCTCCGCTCATACTGATGTTGAGTGCATTTTTAGTGCTCAGAAGTGACTTCTGGAAACATTTGGTAGAAATGCCCTCAAGTTGGAGTGTTTTGTGTTTTCACTTAGAGCTAATGTCTGTTTACCCAAATTCTTGCTGCCTGACATTCACTAAACTAAATATTTTAACATTTTAAACAACTCCAGTACCACTTAAAATCTCATAACTGAACTTTGGTTTACTTTGAATTAAGTGACCTGTATACCTGAATTTAATTTAAATTTTTATTGCTTTTATTTATTCATATATGTGTCTGCTCACTTGCATGCCACACAGTGTATGTGGAGATCAGAGGGCGGTTTTCAGGGGTCAGTTCTCTTCCTTCTACCCTGTGGGTCCCTGGGATCAAGCTCAAGTTGTCAGGTGGGGTAGCTCTCATCGGCTCCTGTGTCAGACATAAGCACCGTCCTGCCAGCATCCTTGCTCTGGCTCCATGATGTCCAGTCCATGGCAGCATCTTAATCGTTCTTATTTTAACAACCTTGACACTTTGAAAGAATGTTTATTTTCGCAAAACACTTCCCATTCAATGTGTCTAATATTTACCAATCGGCAACGATACAAACATCATGTGTGATATGGCTTTTGGGGGAGGGGGGTTGGTAGTAGGGGACACATTCATAGAATGGTGTTCCTGTGTCTCATTCTTTCTTAATATTCATGTGCTCACCTGGTGAAAGTGGTGTCTGCTGGCTTTCTTCACTGTAAAGTCCACATTTTCCCCTTGGTAATGAATAAGTACAGCAACACTGTCCTGGAATAGATAGTTCGTCATGAACGTGTTTCCTTTCTCAAGGACGTTTCGCCGGAAAGATTCTGTATTTGCATACTAAGCACTGCCCAATCATGCTGCTGCGTTGCTCCAGCTTACCTTTCCCCCTCCATATACACTCTCAGCTCCCAGTGTGGATCGTCGAATTATCACCTACAGAAGGGACCTGCTTGCTCACATTGACTGAATCCCATTCATTTCTTGACCTCATAGGTGTGTCGAGAGTACCAGCGAGGCAATTGCAACCGAGGAGAAAATGATTGTCGGTTTGCTCATCCTGCTGACAGCACAATGATCGATACCAATGACAACACAGTCACCGTCTGCATGGATTACATCAAAGGGAGATGCTCTCGGGAAAAGTGCAAATACTTCCACCCTCCTGCACACCTGCAAGCCAAGATCAAGGCTGCCCAATACCAGGTCAACCAGGCTGCAGCAGCACAGGCTGCAGCCACTGCAGCTGCCATGGTGAGTAGAGATAGCAGTGCCCTCCTCGTCTGCAGTCAGAACAATATTGAACAGTTTGTCTACTACAAGCTCTTCATCTATTAACCTCTTTGTGATGTTTTGCTGAAGATATGTTTGTTCAGGTATCCCACACAATACATAAAGAAGCTGCCCTCCACAGAAGTGAGGGTAACTCCTCAGATGGTTCAGATTGTTCCTCCTCTTGACCTAACCCCTAAGGATCTGTCTTATTCTGGCTGTAGGGTTTCTGACATTCCTGCTTCATAAAGAGCCACTTGTCTTCTTTCTGACATAACAACACTGCCATCTCCAGTCTCTGCACATCATCGACCAGCCATTGTTCTCCTTGGGTGTGTTCTTTTGCACATCAGAGCTCTTCTTTACATTTATCTTGCTTTTAATAACATAATCTGGAACTATTTAGGAGAATCACTTCGACAAAATTGTTTTTAAATTAGCTGCAACATTTTGCATAGCCTGTCATCTCGATAGTGTGAAGGCCTACTGTGACATAAACACGATTGTTAAAGAGCCAAATCTTGACTAAGCCATTATACATGAAGGAAAAAGAAACTGCGCTACTCAAGGCATTAAAAATTGGGTCATTTAGAATAGATACTAAATGGTTTTTCTTAAGATAAACTTCAGTATGACCTAGTAGCGAAGTTTAAGGGGGTCCATTTCTTGGCTTAGCTATTTTAATGTTGTCCTTTCTTACATATAAATATATAATGTATTTAAATAGTCATAAAAATCATTGAGACTACACCATAAAATGATCTTGAGAGAGGTCTTTTCTGTGTTTGTTTCTGGATACTTGAGCAAAAATACAGAAGGCAGACTCTCTCCTTTTCTCTTTCTTTCACTCCCTTTTTTTTTCTTTAGAGTATTGTTTGTAATTAACTACAAAGAGGAATTATCCTCCAATAACAACTCAATAGTGCCTCTATTGTGCATGCTTAGTCTTGTTATTCGTTGTATATGGCATTCCGATGATTTGTTTTTTTATTTGTTTTTTCTCACCTACCCAAAATGCACTGCTGCCCCCATGATGCACCTCTGCTTGCTGTTTATGTTAATGCGCTTGAACCCCACTGGCCCATTGCCATCATGTGCTCGCTGCCTGCTAATTAAGACTCAGTCGGCTGTCAAATCACTGAAGCGACCCCTCGAGGCAACCTTTGACCTGGTACTATGACCTTTCACCTTTTAGCTTGGCATGTAGCTTTATTGTAGATACAAGGTTTTTTTTTTGTTTTTTAGGTTTTTTTGTTTTGTTTTGTTTTTGTTTTTAACCAATTAAAAAAATATATATATACATATAATCCTTTTCCTGTTTAAAATGGTAAAGTGCAATGCAAAACTGAGTGTGGTTTCCTGAAAAATGAGCAGAAAGACCTAAAATGTGTACTTAGATGGCTATGGTACAATGAAAGACTAGAATCCCAGCAGCCCACATTCAGTTTAACTACATTGTAAAAGCATTCTAATGAAATACTCGGAGGACAGAAAAGTGTGGTTTTCACTGTTTATTTATTTCTGTACCTGTGTGGTTAGTTAGCATGGCTCTAATGGTAGAATTCTTACTTTTTAACCTGTAGAGTGCAGTATTTGAGGAGAGTTTGCATGCTCTGGGACATTTGCATGTGTCAGCGGACTGGGGTGGGCAGAGCTGGCAGGATGTACGATGACCTTCTCACAGTGCTTCCACTCCTCGGTCCTCATGGAGCTCGCACTGCGCCTTTCCTTCTTCCCCAAATCAACGGCTTCTCACGGAAAGCCTGAAGCATTATGGGACATAAAACACCTTACTCATGATAACATCTGCTCTCGTTACTAGTGGGCTTTCGTTGTGGACGAAATAATGCTTCCTTTAAAGCTTTGATCTTGCTTAATTTCCTTAATTGGTTTTGTCGACTGGATTTTTTTTCCCCCTGGGTAGTTAAATGCTCTGCTGCTTGCTTGCTCGTGCTCCCTAACAGTTTTAGCCTACAACTGATTTTTCTTTTTTTTTCTTTTTCTCTTTTTACTGGTATTTGTTTTTATACTCATTCACTAAACAGGGGATTCCTCAAGCTGTACTTCCCCCATTGCCAAAGAGGCCTGCTCTTGAAAAAACCAACGGTGCCACCGCAGTCTTTAACACTGGTATCTTCCAATACCAACAGGCCCTAGCCAACATGCAGTTACAGCAGCATACCGCCTTCCTCCCACCAGGTAAGGGCTCGTATTGCCTATGGAATGCATCTCTGATGACCTGCTCAGGGTTCTACTGTTAGAGCAGGTTAATCCCTGCAGCCCAGGTTAGCTGTTAAGTCGTAGAGAGGGTGTAAGGTAAGGTAGCCAACTGGGGAAGCACTCAGTTTTCATAAATGGCTTTCCTTTGAAACTGAAAACGTAAGCTTACTGAGACAGAGATGTTTATATATTTTGGGGGTGTTTATGATATTTGGAATTGAAACGTTCTCTTTTTCTCTCTTTCCTCAACACTGTTGTATGTTTGTCAAGCTGTGTTATGATGCTCTCCTGCTGTAAGACCCCCTCTGCCTTCAAGACACCGCAGTTTGATGAAATGACTCAATTTTGACATCTTCAGACTTTAGTTTGCAAAATGGACCGAGACAGTTAAAATGTATTCATCCTAGAGCGCTTAAGAGATGCTCTTCGTATGAATTATGCATTGCTAAAATTATTCTTCTTCCAATGCTGAAATTAAGGTCTACCTTCCCTTGGTGCTTGTATTTACTGCTTAGTCATCCCCCGGTCTTCCTCTTTAGTGCTTAGTCACGTGTCTGTGGTTTCAGTTCCCTTTCAGCTGCTCACATCCACATACTCTTACTCGTAGAGATTAAAGGGTGAAAAACACTAACAACTCACTAAGTTGGTTAGAAATTTACTATTTCAACATCCTTAATTCTTTTATTTTGTACATTGCTTCACTTTTTATATACCTCATATTTTAAAATTAATTAACCAAGAATGTCAGTAATCTCTTTTTCTTATACATGGTTTTATTTTGAGAACACTTTGAAAATATATATATATATATGCTACTTTGATAAAATAGTTTATTTAAAAATTAGTAAATTAATAGCTAGGTATGTACATCATGGCTCTACCACTTTGTGCTATGGTGACAGTAGTTAGGGTATCATGTTCCCATGATAATAAAGAATGGGATCGTTTTCTTTTAGACCTATTAGCAAATTAATACATTCTGCTCATATTAGATGTTACTGAGAAAACTTTTTTTTCCAATTCATTTGGAAAACTGGCCATCCATACATAGAATAAATAAGCTAGCTGAACTGTTTCATTAAAATGCTCCAGGATAAAATGGTAGCTATACTTTTGAGATAGCATTGTTCAAGTGGGAGTTTGTTCAGCCAGATTAGGATAAAAATTAAATGACTTTAATCTATAAGATGTTCATTGATCTTAGGGAAGTTTTTACACTAAAGCACACAGTATCAGTTCCTTATATAGCATTGTTCGGAGACTTCCACAAATTCATTGTCTTGCTTTTTGGTTAAGTTTCTGTGCTTCTAGATTTTTACCGTTTTCAATGAACAGTCGCTCAGTTTTATATAACCAGATGCCTAGGCCAAGTTTGAAGGGATTATTAGAATACTTAAACAAATTAAAATTATATTTCTGTTATTTTTTTCTATTGAATAAAATGTTGCCATTAAAATCATAGTTTCCCTATTTGAAATTTAAAAATAAAATAAATTATCTTCTTCCATGTGTTATGTAAGAGAACTTGAAATAGTCCATCTTATCCATGGGTTTTTGTATTGATTTCTTACTAATATTCAAACATTTCATCCTTCTCTAAATCACCGTGGCCAGCAGTTGTGTGTGGAGTGCAGTGTGACTCTGACAGTTTGACCCTTTACCAGCTCTGTGGTCTGTTTATAAACTAAACAACTGTGCAGGCTCAAGTTAGGGGACAGTGATTGTATCCATGCCTCAGAATTAGTTGCCCACTACTTTTGAAAGATATATTAGTAATTTAAAATGTGCTTGAAATAGGTTGAAATTTTAAAGACATACTTGCATTTTATATGATTTTTATATGAGAGATATTCTGATACCTTGGTATTATATTTACCATTATACTATTATGTGAAACTATTACAGCAGGCATATAAAAGAATATATATTTGCAACCTGATCTGAAGGGCGTAAAGCCAGGTTGAGTTACTCATTAGCCATATAACCAGAGATAAGTGCTGCCATCCTGACTTAAAAATAAAAATACTTCCATTATTTTACATATATATCGGCATGTACATGAAAAATGACCCTTTATTTTTGATATCTTTATTTCTGCCAAACCCCTTAGTCAGAAAGGTATAAAATAAAGAATTTTTAAGGGGAAAATAAACCTCTACCCCAAAAGCCACACAGGGACCAAAACAATGTGTGACATAGAACTAAGTAGGAACTGTGGAGTCTGGAAGGCTCTGGGAGTCCAGACCCAACCGAAGGAGACGAGTTACTGTTTAGAGTGCCTGGTAGGTGGTACCAAGGCCTCCTGATGGTCGATGTCCATCATGTTGTGTTTGTGAATGGGGTTGGTTGGTTCTCTGCTTCTTAGGGCTGACCAGACAAAGCTGCGTAGACAAATACAGCACAGATTGCTATGGACAGTGGCTTTATTCAAATTGGGGGACATTTGTGTATTTACACGCAAAATGAAAAATACTGGCAATTTTACTTTCTGAAATCTTGTAGAACTAAAGGAAGTTGATCTTAACCGTAGATTCATATACAATCACGTGTACTATCTTGTAGAAAATAGGCTTATTTCCCAAAGTCTAGGTATAAAATAGAGTTACGTATCAGCGAAGCAGTCTCCTGATCACAGCATAATAATTAAGAAGGTACACTATCATTTTCACAGCTGGGATTTTTAGAGCCCTGTGGTTTTGTTGCTTCTCAGTCACTGGAGATATGTGTGAGTCTGTTTCATTCAAGCTGCCGTGAAGCACAGTTTGCTAAGTCCATAGAACAGTTGACTACATACATAGGAACTAGTTTGTTGGCAAAGGATCAGGGATTAGTGTTGGGCTAGTCAGCTAGCGAGGACAGATACGCACATATTTAAGAACAGACCTGAACTGACAGAGCGTCCATCCACCTAATCCACCGTTCACGATTATATCCACCCATGTGTCTGTCTGTCTATCCAGTTATCATTCTCTCTTTAGCTCTCCAACCTCCCTTTCTCTGTGTCCTCTTGCCTTCTATTCAGTCAACACATATTGATTGTGTGCCTCACGGTATGGTAGGATTTACCCTAGAGATTCCAAACTCCTGACTGCAGGGGGAAATGTAGTCTCCAGAAATAGTTAGGGCACAAGCTTTCCAGCCCCACAGCCCTCCTATTTATTTTCCACTTTTCCTTCCAAAGAGCCACCATTGCTTGAGGAATGACTCCTTGCTGCGCTTGCCAAACACTACAGACACATTTTCTCCTTTTTTCTCAGACCCAAAGTCTGACTTGAATTTTCTATGTTACCAGTGAGTAATATGAGGCCTAGTGAAGTCCAGCAATTTATCACCATGTTACACGGCTCTTAGGGGAATTTCTCAATAGCTGTGAGTTAGCTATATAGTTACCTTAAAAAGAATTTCAGGAAACAGAACCAGCTTTACCAATCACTGAACTCCACACCTGCTTCACACCCTCTACCTTACTTAAAAATCTAGTATATATAAATATTTGATTAAGTTCAGTATTGTTTATTTGATTCAATTTTAACTACACATTGAAAATTTTTATTTTACCTTTACTCTTCAAAACTAAGCAGAATAATTAACAAAATGAATTTCAACCCTTTGATATGTTAGAAATAATATTTTCATTTGTTTTTGATTTTATTTTTTAGCCTAGAATGTAAATCTAGGGCCATTTTAATTTTACTGGATCCCGAGAGAACTTTGAGGCCCTCCACTGGCATCTTCCCCCTCTGCCCCCACCCTCTACAGCTCAGATTCTCAGGCGTTCTGTTCCTGTTGAGTCCCTGCCTCTCACTGTAAGCATTACCTCATTAGAAGACCTTGGGAAGACGTTTTCTCCAGGGGTCCTATGCCTCCTAGACAATAAGAATCCTTGACTGAGCTCCCGAGTTCAGTAGACCTGCCTTAAGAGTATGTCAACACCAAGGAGAGAATGTGCCACGGGGTTAACAGTTCATGGCTCCAAGGATTTCTGTGGCCTCCCTCTTGAGTTTTCCATTATGTTCTTGTCTTCCACGGAAGCACCGGTCACTTTTTTCTCCCTAGCATGTTTCCCTCAAGCAATATTAGTGAGCAGCTTTTAAAAGAGCTAAACTCATTAACACAGTTTTTATCTTGGCTCATATTGAGCTATACGTGATACAAAGAAATGGCCAGGAAACTCTCTTAGATGGTGGTGTAGATGTTTGGGCCAGGGAGGCAGGAAGATGAGACCATTTTTATAGAATAGATGCCACAAAAATCTCTAGTCTGCCACTTTTATTATAATCAATTTAAGTATAAATATTTATAGTTTTATTTATGCTAAAAAGATTTATAAATAATGAAAAATAAGGAAGCTATTACATACTTGAATATCAAATTTGACAACTGACTGCAAGTTTTTAATAAATAATATTCTTTAATTTTAGAATACCACAAATTACCTTTGTACTCCTTACTATAAACTTAAATAAGTAAATTTTATCCCATAGAAATTTCAATCAGATCTCTGGTTTTAACATTGTCTCTCTTCTTTTTATTTCTTTCTCCTTGATGTCTTTGTGACTAAACCTGTATTTCACTTAAAAATTGTCATCCCGACCTTTATATCCACACAGATAGTTAACATTTCAACTTAAAAACAATGTGATTATAGTGGCACATTTCTCAGAACCACACCATTCTGCTGCGCAAATGTCTTTGTAGGGGAAATTGGGAATTGACAAATACATTTGCTTAAATTCTGCCTTATGCTGAAAACTGAGGGAAAATTTAAATTGACTCCTTATGCACCACTATGAGTAAAACCACCAATTGGAAGTAAAGATGTTTACTATGGTCATTTCAAAACTGGTTGTTGGTTATGGTAAGAGGGTCCTACAGCACTGTCTTCATACTTGTGAGTTACTGCACCCCAGCTAGTACCTTCATCGCTGCCTGTGTTTATTTGCTATGAATCCCTCTTGAAGCTGTGTGCATTGGTTACATTGATAATGAGGATGATAACCCAAAGAAAAATTCAATTATTAAAAAGCTAAATGCTTTAGAGAAGTGTGTGAGGTCAGCTCACTTCCAGTGTGTGCAGGCTCAATTATGCATGAACTACTGTAGGTAAACTGTAGCATAATACCAAATTTAAAACCTGTAACGTGAATACTATTTTAAACTGGGTTTCACGTCCCTTAAGTAGCCTACATACTCCTTCGTTTACCTTTGTCCATTTTCTTTCCCAATCCTCCTGCCTACAGGGTAGTACCTTCACAAAATCTTGACCCAGTATCAAGTCTTGCTTGCTCTGTTGTCTTTAAATATATTCTTTGGTATTGGTTTGTTTCGTTGTTCTTGTTGCCTTTCACAAGTCTTTATACAGTAGTAGTAGTAGCAAATTACAAAGCTATTTATTTAAATGTCTTAATCCCTTCCTAGAGACTATTAGTTGTTTCCCTAGATCCGTTACGTTACCCGCTTTAACCTGGCCTCAGTGGCCCTGGTCTAGTTGCTGTCACGGATGGATCGCAGATGTAACAGCAATGCCAGTTGAGTAATCTCCGTTTCAGTTAATGTTTCTCAATAGCAGTTTGTTGTGTAAAACCATTTCTGACAAGACTCAGTTGGCAGATATTTTTCTAACAAATGTTCATCCCAGATGCTACTAGTAGTTAAACAGGATGTGCCAAGATTCAGAGATTTAGATAGAAATAGAAAACCATTTTAGATTTTAAACCTTAAGGAGTCGAAAATAGTCTTGTAGAAAGAACAGTAGTTCTCCATATGCAACCGTGGCCTATACTTGGTAAAAATAGATAGAGTTTCAATATTTGTATGTCAGGAGGCAGCAGGAGCTATGAATGTGGCATTGTATTTAGTTCTTGCAGTCACACCTCTGTGGACATCAGGGCTTAAGACCCTGCAGGTGACGTGTGCATCCTCATTATCTCCCACTTGGGTTTTTCATTGAAGTCTAATTAGCAAATTCTTGCCTGTGAGTTTTTGTAAACTGTGGCTACTCTCAAGAAGCCTTAAAGGTCTAAGCTATCAGTGGAAGTCCTTCTCTTTTGCCAAATGCCTACAGGGAAACTGGTTTGAGATTCCAAAGAAATTACGCTCCCCCACAATGCTTTTTCTACCTTTGAATTCTACACTAAAGAAATGAAGAGTTTTCCCTTTTTTGCATACTGTTTATTTATTGCTTGCTATCCCTCTGAATAGTTTCTGTCTGGGCGGTCACATCCTCATTGTGTCTGTACGGTTGCTGCTACAGTGAGCAGAGAAGCAAAGCCCAGGAGTTTAAATTAGTTTCCGCTTCATGACATTGTCCAGTCAGTTTCGTGCATTGGGGTATTTAGCATTTTAATAATGAACACTATTTCTAATTACTCAGGGTGTTTAATCTTAAAAAAAAAAAAAACAATGCGTGTGTCAGATTTGGAAGTAGCAAAGCAATGATAAGAGCTGACAGCTGGTTTAGAACAAAACATTACAGAATTTCTTCTAAATGAATTAAATAGGTTTAAATTTTCTCGAAAGTGCTCTATTTAGAAGCAGCAGTTCAGAGAAAGCAAGTATACCAGCACACAGTGAAATTGGCTCTTACTCCTCACCCGGGACTAGTTCTAACTGACCACTGTGCTACTGTATGGTTTGATTGTGCTGACAGTTACATGCCACTGTTCCCGTAATAACAAGTTTTCTTCTTTGTTCAAATGAATTTCCTAATTACACGTGTGATGGGATGTTTTAATTCTTTTCCCTTTTCAAATCCACCTTCCTGTTGCAATGCATGATGGGCAGGCTCAATATTGTGCATGACACCCGCTACAAGTGTTGGTAGGTGCCAGCTTTGTTTCTTGATTATCTTAAACCTACATTGCATCTCACAGCCCCTCAAAATCCACTGCTAAGTTTAACGTGTATCTATTGGGCAAGTCCATTTCCTTTTTACTAACACCTGTCAATTAAATGCCAATTTCTATTTAATTGACATGCCCTTCCCCCACATAAATGTTTTCTTTCCACACAAGTTTCCTTAATCACTAAATTATTAGTGGATTTTGATTGGACTATGAGTTCTGGTATATAAAAACAAGTCTCTCTCATTAAAGTAATGACTGTATATTTTTATAATAGTGAATAATAAAAAAGAACTTTTATTCAAATGAATAACTGTACATACAAAGTAAATACCTGTATTTTATTTATATTTTAATGTTTTTGAACACTATATAAAATTCTTGTTTTTTAACTTAGCAAATTAAGCCTGTTTGTATCAATTTTCTTGATTTAATGGTAACAAGCTTTTTTTCCCCCCTCTTTTTTTTTTCTCTTTCATCCCTCCCTCCCCTTCTCTCCTTGGAATGTTGTCCTGCTTTGCGCTGTGATTGCATGTCACTCGCTGGTGATGATGTCCTGTCACATGGCTTCTTGCTATGATAAATACCATTGCCCAATGATCTCCTCCATGTTGCCATGGTTTCCATATTGCTACACTCTTCTGTATGTTTGCTTATATGATTTTCCCTCCGAAAGTTCCCATGGTGCACGGTGCTACGCCAGCCACTGTGTCCGCAGCAACAACATCTGCCACAAGTGTTCCCTTCGCTGCAACAGCCACAGCCAACCAGGTTTGCTAATTTACAGCTTTGTTTCTTAAAAACCAACTCTTAATAGGGCCAAGTCCAGCAGCCTTAACGCACATGGATCTCCCATTGTGCTCAGTGGGAGTCGCGTGTGTGTGAGAGCTGTAGAGGGTGCCGTCATGAGCATGGGGTTCAAAGATACCTCTTGTTGGCCTACACATTCTCTCTATGACAAGCAGCCGATTGCTTTTATGCCATTTATAAGTGCTCCAAAGTGTCGCAGCTCTGTTTCTGAAGCTACTAAACTGATAATTACACAAGCAATTCTCATTTTTCTCAACCAGTTGTCTTAAGTATTTTGGCCACCCAATGTGGGAACAAGGTTATTATTAAAGCATCTGGTATATACTTTCTCAGCTTGCTCCTAAATTCTTAATAAAAAAAGGGAAAATATTTTAATGTATTCCTATGCCACAAATGACCACTCTTGTAAATGGAGTTTGATATATAATTTTTATAGTTTAATTTTGATAAGCAGATTGCTTATTAAAATGAATTGCTTTTATGCAGCGTCTCTCAGCCTTGAGTCTAGCTGCTTTAAATGGAAAAGGGAATTAAGTGCTCTCTCGCTTCCACAGTTAACCTGCATAAATATGGGACATTTAGGGAGGAAGAAAAAGAAATCATGAATGATAAATAAGTTATGAGAGCACAGTTTAGTAGGGATGTTGGTGTATGAAAGCCACTTAACGGGACTATGTGTGTTCCACTGGCAGAAGTTAGATGGAGCCTAGCGTGACTGAAAAGAACCTAGTCAGATAGGACCCAGCATAGTACCCTGGAGCAGGTAGACAAACTAAGAACCAAAAGTTACTGCTATGAGGAGCATCTGCTTTCTTTTTGTTCGGTTGGTTTTTTGTTGTTTTTTCGATATATCATCTTTTGTTGATGAACTTTTAGCTATTAATATAGTCATTAAAAAACCTTTCAAGATAATAATGCCAAAAGGATTTAATTTTGTTTCAGACAAGCCTTAAATAATTCTTGGCTAAGAATCATTAGTTTTTCAGACTTATCAAAATACCCTTGGATTTATACTAACACAGAAGACTCATTTACAAGAATGCTAGCTTGTGCATATGTGGCATGGTAGGTAGTTTGACAGAAATCTCAGTAGATTCAGTGCAGTCCATTTATGGCGCACACCAATGATTCTGGAATCTCCTGCATTTACCATATATGACTATAGAATTGCTGGTGTAAGCACAACTATAGCAAAGCAAATTCAAAATGCCCTTGGCCACTTGGGTTGTAGGGGACACTTTACTTTTTGCATTGTGCTGTGACCATTTCATGCATAATTCCCTGGGTCTTCATACTATTACTATTCTACAACCAAAGGAAAGGGAATGGATATATATATACACACATATATTATATCTACATATACATACATATGTATATGCCTACAGTACATTAGCAATGCTGGGAATAGCTGATGCCACAAAATGCAGCCTGCATGCATGCAGAAGTTTATAGCTGGCCCTTCATCTGCATCGAGTGGTGTTGAAGGTCCTTGGTATGTTTCGACAGCCCCATCCTTGATGCTTCTACACTGTTGGGTGCAACATCCTGCCCTGCAGCAGCAGGAACAATGGTATGAGAAGCTTCATTATGCTTGGAGCACATTTTCGTGCCATTTGCCAATGCTGTAAAATTGTGTAAAATGTCAGCTAAGAAATTAAAAATAAAAGGAACATAGTAGTAAATTCTCCAGACTGTGAATTATAGGTTTTAGAAGATCGACATAGTCTAGGATATTTAAAATTAAAACAACAAAAGCCTTCATGTATGTGAGACCACTGTTACCCCAACTGACTTTCTGAGGTGGACTTAGTGTCATTGTATAGAGTAAGTTTAAGTAGTCACCAGTCAGTTGCTTTGCTCACGTTCACACAACCAGGAAACAAATAAGTGTGAGAACCAATGTCCTCAGGCCTCTACTACACTCAACCTGTGGGGCTGCCTTGCCCACATTATCAACCTTTAATTGGGGGTTGAGGAAGAATCAAGTCACGTTTGATTTCGTATGGAAAAAAGTTACCTCTGTATTGGTTTCTCATTGTATTTTCTCTGAAGTTCTCTGAGTCCCTGCCTAGTTAAAACGCAATGGCATGTGTAGCTGAGGTTCCGAAGTCAGTTCATGAACAAACCTATTCTCTTTCCCACTTATTTTTTGAGCCACGTTTTTATAATTCACACCTGGTATATTTAATTTGGGTCAAAAGTTAAACACTTGGATCTGAATGAAAATGTTAGAAATTTGGTTGCACAAACTTAGGCAAGACATTTTTTTTATTCTTGATTTCAGTATCATTGCTAAGTATTTGAAACCACAAGGGTGTGTGTGTGCGTGTGTGTGTAGGCCAACAAAAAGGGCTTCTTTTAATAACTGCTCTGCATGAATTTTTGGTAGCTGTACTTCTCTTACTTTCTAAGTACTGGTAACATCCGTAGAGTAGTACTTAACGAGAAGATTACAAGCAGTGAGGTGCTTCTCTGGCATTTGCGTTTTTATTAACTTTATGTCATGTTGACCCAATGAGGGCTGTCACCTCACAGCTGAATCTCACTGTTTTGTATAAATTTAATATTAGGATGTTTTCGTCTCTCGGTGGTTGGCTTGCTTGCATGAATCATTCATTAAATAATTTTTTATTTGCTAGATACCCATAATATCTGCCGAACATCTGACTAGCCACAAGTATGTTACCCAGATGTAGAGCTGTCGTCACAAAACAGTAAGTTTATTATGCAGTACAATCACTCAGTATTTGTGGTTGGAATATGGTAATACTTAAAATGCAAAGGATAAATATTTGTGGGGGGTTAATTGATATTACCAATAAGTACAAGCATGAATAAAATATGGCAAAGGTACTTAGAAGACCAAAACATGAGTTAGCATTTGATGAAATTTTCTGCAAGGCCTATAAACCAGCTATTTTTGTCTGTATGCAGCATTCAGTTTCTGCTACAACTCCCCCACTGTAGTGTGAAAATGCTTAGAGAATGCAGAAATAAGTAGATGTGGACCGCACCTCAAGAAAACTCATTTTCAAATTAGACAGTGGACTAGATTTGGCTCATAGGCAGTCATTTGGTGACTGCGTAGAAGTCATTAATTTTATTTTAACTATTATTTCACTCATTCCTATATGATAATACTTACCCACCTGTATCATGTATCATTGAGTACAGGATCAGTTGGGAACAATGGATCTAAGTCAGATAACTTTATATACATATATGTATATATGCACATATATACATACATATACAGATATTTTTATCAGTTAAATAATAATTCAAGACAGCTAGCTGAGTGATACAGGATTCTGAAGATGTTATTGTTCCTCACAAGGGCTTGGCATCTTGTGTTTGCTTTCTGTGACATTGTTTTCAATACCTGCAAAATTTGCTATTTTTCCTCCCTAAAGTACATGTTTATTCAACATATACAACTTAAATTAGATCATGTCCACAGAAGCATGACAGGTACTTATATTTGTACATTTACAAAGAGCCATTTAAAACTCAGTCTGGTCAGTAGAAGGATGGTGGTTCTTTGTTGCTTTCCTGCATTTATTTGGTCGCTGACATATTGGCAAGTAAGGTTTTGTACTGCTTTTCTGTTAGTTACCACATCAATGATGTAAATGATTTCAGAACTGTGTGCTAACACAAAAGAACTTTGAACGAGTGTCCTGTGAGGCGGAGGTCCAGGGCTCCTCTTCTCAATAGTCAGATAAGACATTTGGACAGTGAAGGTCTTGTGTGAAGGGGAAAGTAAGGACCTGGCAGAAGGGACAGAGTCAGGTCCTCAGTGGTGCTTAGAAAACCAGGCGAGAAGAATCCACACCAAGAGCCAGACACCCCAGACTAGGGAGAACGGTGGGCAGAGTATGAGATCCA
The DNA here is from genome assembly GCF_903992535.2 of Arvicola amphibius. Taxonomy (NCBI): domain Eukaryota; kingdom Metazoa; phylum Chordata; class Mammalia; order Rodentia; family Cricetidae; genus Arvicola; species Arvicola amphibius. The sequence goes on along the minus strand of NC_052057.2, from coordinate 18,946,139 downwards.
TTTAAAGAAGAAATGAACTGAGACTTTGAGGAGCCTGCAAAAGATGTGTTGCAGTCAACAGTTATTTAAGTTGATTTTTCTCCATTTTGTAAGCTCTCTCAAAGCAGTTCTGTCCAGGTATGGTGGTACACACCTTTAATCCCAGCACTGGGCACTCAAAAAATGTGTGGGTTTCTATATGCTCAAGGCTGGTCTCTATAATGAGCTCCAGGCTCGGCAGGATACTCGGTGAGACCCTGTCTAAAAATGGAAGAGCGAGTGGGAAATAAAATACAGTTCCTTCATAGTTGCTCAAATGCGTGGAGTCAGGACATTACTTTGTTCGTTATAAGTGTAGAAGAAGTTGTCAACATGGTGTCTGTGTGTTCTGTGTGTTTGTGTGTGAGAGAGATATGTATGTTAACTGTATACTGAAAATGTTTTCAACAATTAATGTGTTTTAACAAAGACTATCTCTTTTTCCATTGTAGATCATCAAAGAGGAAAGGACAGTGTGCTTGGTTAGAGTAAGGACGACGTCATTAGCCATATTGTATATACCGTCAAGCAACACACACAAAAATCCCTCAGCCACAAGACATCCACATATTGCATGTTAACCAGAAGAAAAGACAACATGGGAACTTGCTGCACACTGTTGCCTACACACTTTGTACATTCAATTGGTATTTGTGCTGAGGTGATATTCCTATCTAAAAGAACAACATTGTCTTTCTTTTGTAGCACAGAGTTATGCATTAAAATATGCATACATAATTAGTTTCCTATATATTCATGCCATCTTGAAAAGACAGACTATGGTGTAACCATGATTCTATTATGTATTGGTACGTCTGTAGACCAAGATATAATTTTTTAAAAAATGAGTTTATTTCTTTCAAGGTTTACAAGTAACAAAGGTGCACCTTGTATTTAAAGTTGCCATTAGAGCTGAGAGCGCGCATGCACAGTCCTTTTTGTTTAAGAGTAATATTTTTACTGTAATAGATTGTAAGACGTGGTGAGGGAGGGATCTGACAGAGATGAATGTGCCAAGCAAAACCACAACTGTGTATATTTTAAAGCACATCATGGCTTTAAGTACCATGTTGTTAAGGATTCTCATGAAGTGCCATAGACTGTACATCAAATTAGAGTATTATTTCTTCAGTGTTATTATTTTCAGAGCCACATTTTGTTGCTTATTTGCTAGTACTAATCAATCAAAGGGCACCATTCTTCTTTTCTTTTTTTGTTTTTGAAACCAAAGCTGTCTCAGAAATGGCCAATTTAACTCTACAGTAACAATAGACAGCACAACACAAACTCAGTACAGATAAACTTTCACATACTGGAGATATATATAATAGATATATAAAATTATTTTAATGCATTGTAGTGTAATATTTATGCATACTCTACTATATAACATGTTATTCAAAAGGGATATGCCATTTCTGAGACACAATAACAAAAAAAAGTTTGAGGAAATTATTTTGCTTCTATTTATAGCCTCTGTCAAAAGTCAAAAGACTATAAATGCTTTGCAGAAATGGTTTCACGTTTGCTTCAAATGCTTCATCACAGTCACGTTCAAAATAGTGACTCTAAACAAAGAGAACAGCACTGTCATCAGATGCATGAAAACCAAAATATGAAAATGGGAAATGTTTAATTAACCTAGTAATTGGGTGGGTTAAGTACATGGGTGAATTTTATATGTGATTCTTTTGTTCAGATTAACTGCTTATAGCCTTAGAAAGCCTTTTAAAAATTTTAAAAATAGATGTGCATTCAGTTTTTAAGAATGGATTCATCCAAAGGAATTCCCCTTTTTTTGTGGTTTGGATGTTGCAGCTCGTAAAGGATATTTTTGCTCTGTTCAGCAATTCTAAAATCGCTGAGTAGGGGCCAGGTCACTGGCAGATCTAGTGTGGAATGGGAGAAGTGAGAGTTCCGTTATAGAACTTTCCATACTTCCAAGTTTACTGCGAGTTTTTATGCTTGAGAGAGATGCTTTCTAATATAAGACTGATGTGTTGATTTACTGATTGTACTGTACATCTATTAAAGCCTTAGATTATTACATTACGGGTTGGAACCCATACCAATGTAATTTCAATCGTGTTAAGAGAGTAATGGTGACTTCACATGTTATTGTAGTTAGTTACATTATAGAATATTACTTATTTTTCTTGTTAAAATGTAGTTTTTCATTTCCTACATTTATTAGATTTTCATTTTCTATTAACATTGAATACCATTTCAGTTTATAGACTATTGTTTTATTAGATTTTACCAATGAATTTTTCAAAATACAAAAAAATTAAAGTAGTTTTTCCTTCATAACATACTCAGTTTTAAATTACATGTAGTGTCATATGAATATCCGTATTATTGTTAACTAAATGATTTATATTTTACTGATTTAATATTACAGTGTAAGAATGTCAGTCATTGTTCTTGTCTAGTTTTCATTAAAAGAACAAAGATCTTTTATATGGATATCTTATAAATATATAATCATTGCTAAGTAAGAAGTTAAGTTGTTGCTATGGCAACAATCCTGGCAGACAATTGAGTAATATTTTGATGATTTATTTTGTTTGTAATTAGTTATTATGAGAAGATCTAGATCCTAGATATTAGAATAAAATTTATTTTCTACTGTATCCATTTCAAATGTTAAAGTATTGTTTAATATTTTTGAAATCCCTGAATATCAGGCCTTGTTATAAATAAGCTGCATAATCAATAAATAGAACAAGGGACTTTTTGTTGATAATCCAAATACTCAAAGTTTACGTAATGAGAATTTTAGCGTGTGTGCAAACTCTTGAGGGTTGATGATGCTGCAGTTGAGCATGTTGGAAAGTCTAGAGAGAAAGGTTGACTTTTTGCACTTCTGTATATAGTCAAAAGAGAGAAACCTGTATAATAGCAAGATCTTATTTTGAATAAAAACGTCTATAATTACAAGGAGTTTTGTTAAGGCTAATGAGATGACAGACCGAGCAAAATTGCTTGCAAAAGTGGTACAGACTTAGCACTCCATAGCCTTCAGACACGTTGCTTTGCTTTTTTTGTGGACAGCTTGTAGTTTGCCAGGATTTTTCAGCTGGAAAGATTTGCCATCCTTCCAAGATCTCATGACTGACAAAACTCCATTGGGCCAAATCTGCCTGAAGATCATTACCAAAAATAGCAGGTACTTCAGCCATTAAGGTGAAATCACGGATCAGATATTCCTTACATTGTTTTCAAAACTACTGCATGTTTAAAACTTCAACAAAAAGAGAGAAAGAACTATGCTAAGGACATATATTATTCAAATCGGTTTCTGCCAATTTCAATGGTTTATTGTTCACAAAACGAAATCTTCAAAACAAGTATTGACTTTCACAAAATTTAAACCATAAACAGGCAAACCAAACAGCACACCTGTAGTTGTTACGTGATTGTTTTTTAATTGCTGTAGATCTTGTTCTTTCCGCAGGTGAAAAAAAGAAGTTCAAATTTCACAGTTTTAATTTTCAACTCGGAAGTACTCAAAAGAGCAAAATGTGACAATGGCCACTTGATTAATGACTTGGTTGCCCAGCCTTCACTCCAGCTGGCTGCTGATGTTGCACTTACCAGCAACCCGACCACTTTCATCTGCCGAAAGGACAATGTGCTTGGTTTTACTATTATGTAATCACAACTTACTTTCTGCTTGTAGTTGCTTACAATTATGTATTTTGTCTAGGGCTGCAATTTGTTTTATGCTTATTTTATTATTACTGCAGTAGTTGACTTTGCTGTATGGAAAAAATAAAGTGAAATTGCCCTAATAAAACTTCTCTTTCTTAAGTACAGATGTGTATCTGAGATTGAGTCATGAATTATCTCTCCGCATTTCACATACATTACATGCACCGTAAGGAACATAGGTATAAATTGTCTGGTTTTGAAGGATTGCAGCGAAGGCAGATAATGCTTCCTGACGCATCATCTCTGATGCTGAGAACCGAAACCAAAGAGATAACTGATATTTTCCCAGTGCTAAAATTCTAAAATCTCTCAGCCTACTTTTCCTAATGCTGTACTAAATTAAATGGTATACGAGGAAAATATATGTAAGTTAAAAAAACAACATCAGAGTTTTTTAATTCTAGATCTTTCTATGAAGAAATGTAATTTACTTGGCTGATACCTATTGACGAGCTCTGAGAGACAGTTTCGTCAGTAAGATTACACTCTATTCAGAAGGACACAAAGGTTAAACAGCTGGCTGAGCCACACCCTGCATACCTCCTCAGTGTGTGTGTGTGTGTGTGTGTGTGTGTGTGTGTGTGATCATGTCACTGTGTTTGAATTTGTTGAACAATAAATTGAAGTCTTAACAGCTAGTGATATGTGGTATCCCGTACCTGATAGTTGTGAAGAACTAAGTTCTAATATGAAAAACTATTTCATCATTAAGTTTTATTATATGTTCGCTCTGGTCCTCACTATTTGTCAAAGGCGGCACACTTCTCATTTGATTTCTTTTTCTTTTCAAAACTTCTTTTAGGAATGATGATGATAAATGCCTTATTTATTGTTGACTTATCGCTGACAGTTCTGTTAGTGGTTTGAGTTCTCAACATATGCAACCATTTTGCAAGACAATCTTCAAAGAGAGAAAGCTTTACAACTTTTCTAAGTACCTTAAAAAACCTATGGGACTAGAGAGATGGCTCAACAACTTAGAGCACTAGCTGTTCTTCCAGAGAATCTGGGTTCAATTCCCAGCACCCACATGGAAGCTTACAGCTATCTGTAACTCCAGTTCCAGGGACCTGACACCCTCACACATAACTGCATGCAAGCAAAACACCAATGCACATAAAATAAAAAATAAATTATAATAGAGAACTCGTTCTCTCTAGTCTGAGATATCTAGCTTTTTGTTTTAGTTTATTTATTTATTTTGTTTTGTTGAGACAAGGTTTCTCTGTGTAACTCTGGCTGACCTAGAACTCACTCTTTAGACCAGGCTAGCCTCAAACTGAGAAATCTGCCTGTCTCTGCCTTTTGAGTGCTGGGATTAAAGACATGTGCCACCACCACCCAGACAAAGAACTTATTTTTATTATTTTACTTGCACCCATACTGTGAGTGTATGCCCACATGTGTGTGGGTGCCTCTGGAAGCCGGAAGAGGATGGCAGCTCTCTTGGAGCTGTATTCCAGACAGTTATGGGTTCTGGTAACAGCACTCCGGTCTTCACAACCACTGAACTCACTCCAACCCCTATTTCAGGCGTTTTTTGATCGAATGAAAATGCTAGAACAAAAAATCTATTTTGACGTTTGCAGTACTTCACATGAAGCGCTATTCTCTCCAACAACAGCAAATGAGTGTACTGAAAGATTTTGCATGTAATAGTTTTCCTTTCAAAGCATATCATTCAGAAGGATACAGTATTACTGAGGAGTCTACTAAAGACCAGTTCACGGATCGGGGCCCTCTGCTAGGCACCCGCTCTTTCTTACATACATAGAAAGAACAAAATCGTTTGCTCAGTGTAAGACTTCATCACACATACAAGGGATTTACTTTGTGCTTTGGAATGGCCTGACACTCATCTTTCTGAGACTCTGCAGTGGTGGTTTCCTTCATGTAGCAAGGCCTTTGCAGGTGTAAGAGAACCCGTGGAACACAGCAACACAATATTGATAAATTTTTGGTTTGCTAACTCCATTGACTGGAGGGTCTGGACAATCTCTGCCCTGGTTGAGGCAGTCCACTGTATCTTTGGGAAATCATCTATGTTATAATTATAAGAATTTGGAGACTTTGGAAAGGTTAGTATATATTCATCCTAAATGTTCAGTACCCAGCAACTTAACCATGGTGAAGTGGAACAAGAATGAAAATTTAGAGACCGAAATGTCAGAGGGCTTGCTTTGAACTCAGTCTGACAGTATCAAAATGCCACACTGAAATAACTTTACTGTGGCCCTGATAATCATCACCACACTTAACCAGCCCCGGACACTGCCCACAGCATTTGAGGTGTCTACTCCCAAGTCATATTTGCTCAGGGCTACACTGAATAGCTGCCCCCCTCCTAAGTCTTCAGGGTGTGGACAGCAGCTCTCACATGGACTGTGTTTGGAAAAGGAAAGCATTGGCCAGGTCAGAGCTGGGGCTCAGGAACTCTTCTCTCTCTATCTCTGCTGTCAAATTCCCTTGTGAATGGAAGGATGGGAATGACCCAGTGAGGCTGTGCCACAAAGATTGGTAAGAATTGAAACCACAGTGAGTTCATGTCATAAAATGTTTACTGTTAAGATGTGCACTGACAGCTTTCTTAAACTAAGAACTGAAGACACAGTAGTTCAAATGAAGGGCTCAAAGCAGAACCATCTGAATTCGTTTTTCAGTACTTTAAGGCTTTGACCGTGATAAGTATCTTCAGCTGTGGTTGGTAGTCCCTCCTTCAGTATGTAGTAACAAGAGTATGAACGTTGTTGGAGAATTCAGCAGTTTCTAGAATTTGCTGCAGTTTGGAATCGTTTTCAGGATCCTTAAAGCATAGATACTTGCTTCCCTAGAAACCTGGCTTCATTGCTATGGGGAAAACTCATAGGCTAACATCTATAAAGTGTTTTAAAAGGTACCTACTAACAGAGCAAGTGATGTTAACAAGGATGGCTAATCTTACTTCATCTGTTTTTCCAACCCCACACTTGATCTTTAACTTTCCATCCTAGTTTTGGGGTCACCCATTGCTTTTGTACACCATCTCCATCCACTTTTGCCATAATTAGTCTGTCCTCGTTCACTACTGAAACATTGTCTTGCTACCATGCAGCAGCAGCGCCACACCACAGCAGGTCTCTTGTGCTTCTCGTGAGGATCTCTAAAACTACAACTAACGTCACTTTCCCTAGTTGTCTTTGAATGTGTACTTTTCTGTCCTCGCTGAATATAATAATAGACCATGCCTAACCCCTGTCAGTTTGAAAGCAACCATGCAGAAACATGTATCCTTTACTGTTTGACCCTTTAAAAATCTAATAATAATATAGTCAACATCAAACAGTAAATGCCTCACCATGTGTATTGTGCTACTAAATTTATTTGAAAAATGGCAGCATCTAAATTAGCACCAATATGCTTTAATGTGTGTGTGTGTGTGTGTGTGTGTGTGTGTGTGTGTTTATATGTGGATTCAGATGCTTGGATCCAGGACTTGTTAATGCTAGGCAAGTGCTCTACTCCTGATCTCAAACTCCACCCCTACATGTTTTATTGTTAGTTTATTATATATGTTTCAATAATTAACATATAATCAATAATCAATTAGTTCAAGAAACATTACCTGACAATATGTTATGGACTTTTGCTATATTCTTAGATACTATATTCTTAGATACCAGGGCAGAAGGTAAGAACCTTATGATATGTCTAGTGCAAGGCAAATAGAATAAATATTCCATGTAACTATGTGGTTATCCCTAATTCCTATCTTCAACACCAGTCTCAGTCTTGTTGAGTATATTACAAAGTAACTTAAAATATGATTAAATAACTGCCCACCCTTATTCAGTGGAATATCAACATCCTTAGTAACTCATTGAACATTAAAAATAATCCAAGTATTAATACTTATACACACATATGTGCATGTGTGTGTGCGCATCATTACTGTGCACACATGTAATCCCAGCACTCAGGCTGAAACAAGAGTGAATTTGAGGCTGTATACCGGCAGCATGTTTCTGAAAGTAAAAGAAATATTACCGCAGAAGTTTTTCAATGGCATTTGCTTTCAAGTGAAGCATACAAAATAAAAATTTTATACTATGTGGAAACTGGTATTTTTAATGTGTACATTTTTAATGGGAAACCAACTTAAACCTGTATTGTCTCAAACATTTTTCATTTTTTACAAGGAAAATGTGTAGGACTTGTAGACCTACGGCTCATGATTGTTCTCTGCTGCCCCACCACAATGCTATGTCCTGCTAATGGTAACATTTTGGTTAAAGAAAAAGCCAATATTCTTGTTTTCCGTACTTAGGAATTATAGAACATGGCTTCTTTGTGGAGCGCTTTTGAAATTGACTCATTAACATGAAAAAACAACTTTAAGGTAAGACTGTGAGACCTCAAATTTACTAGTTTTCAAATTTTTGCCTTTTCACTTTCTTTTTAGTTAATGTTCTTTTAAAAATCTTTTTAGTTAATGTTCTTTTTATAAACCTTGCTTTTTAAAAAAATCTTTTTGTTATTCTTTTGTCAATTTACTTTGAATTCATCTAGATATTTTTCTTAGAACATTTCTCCACTCAAGTGAGTCAGTTCTTTAAACTTTAATTTTTTTCAAAGATAAAACATGGTTTTACTTAATGATGAGAAGGGATCCAAAACATTGTACCCAGTCAGTAAAAATCTTGTGTTTGTGGTGAAAGCCAAAAGCCCTTCCTACTCTTAATCCATAGTCTTAATTACCTGTGTTGGTGATGTTTCCTTGGTACCGTCATCCCTTGTTCCTATTTAGAGTATGTATTTCCAGTTTAAGTTAGTACATTAAATTATTTATGTAGATGGTTATCTCTTCACCCTCCCACTTCAAAAAGGTACCTTCCATCACCAGAATTAGATACAGCCACCTACAATAATTTTTAACAAGAAGTCAATCATGCAAAATAACCTGGGAAGATTTGTAAGCAGGCGAGAATGGTAACTGCATGCATAAGAGCAAGTATTCTCAAGGTGACAATGAGCAGAAAGTCTTATATAAAGTCAAAGGGACGTTATGTGACCATGACATCACATTCCACGTTGTTTTTACTGTAGAACGCTGACTCATCCTTTCCTTTCATATTATATGCCGCAGAATCCAGGAACATTTCCTTAACTTCTGATGAAGCATGGCAGAAAGATGGAATACTAACGTTCATAGAGAAAAGAGGGATCCTCACCTCTAGGATCTCACTGGCTGAGATTCAAGAAAAGTGCATACAGTTGCTGAAATCAACTATAAAGACTGCCTTCATAGAGATACTACTCCTTTATTCTAGTATTTCAGAGGGTTCAAATAGCTAGGAATTCATGCCTAGGGCTAGAAGTGCTTAGAATTTAACCTCATCTACACTCCAGTCCTGTCTGTGAACCTAAACACTAAGCATCATAAAAAATTAAAACTTGTAATTTCATTTACCAAAGGAATTTCTTTAAGATGAGAAATATTCATAAACCACCTCATATTTTTTAACTTAAACTTTGCTTAAATATAGATCCTGGTTGTGAACTATGTCTTTGGAGGCATGTAAATTTAAAAGCCATGCTTTGATTTGCCCAACATGAACAAGACCTAGGGAGTTCAATTCAAAGTATCATAAGAACAAAACCAAACAAACCACAAATAAAGCATATTGTCTCTAGATAGTTCTTCTTTGCGATCACTCATTCTGGAATTCTTGTCTTAAATAAAAGTCAAACTTCTGGACTAGGGATATAGCTCAATGGATAAAATGTTTGCTATACAAAAATTAAGAATGGACCTGACCTTCCACTGACCATCAGACACTAAGGCTTAAAAATGACCCCACTGTAGACAATCCTGTGAGGTCATCATCTGTACCAAGACTCCCACCGGAAGCCAGTCTCCATTCTCATTGCCGTCTGTAGCTATTTCTTAACTATAGTGTATGCAAGATCAGTCTAGCAGGGTGCCTGAAGCTTTTCTCCCTTTCTCTTCCTCTTTACCCTTTCTTTTACGTCTTTCAAATAACATAAGCTTCCCTGGTATACAGGAATTCTGTTCCTCACCCTCCAGAGCAATTGAACTCTTCTTGCTACTCCTTTTTCCAGTTTACCATCACCCAAACTTCATACAGCCTAAGCTCAGTTTATTGTTGCCTCTACCATTCACATTTCTGTGCATATCATCTCATTGACTTCCTACCTAGCAACATAATAATTAGTAATCCCTTTTCTTGTTTCTTTTTCTTTATTTCTGCACTCATGCACAATGGTCAGAGTACTATTGGTATTCTTTTACTACTGAAAACAACTGTCACTTAAGGAGTGGCTGAGTTGTATTAAGCTACTACTCCATTTCATAGCTATTGCAGATGGCTCTCAACTCTCAGGGAAGATCTGGAATACAGCCTGGTGTTCTGGACATCAGTATAAAAAAGAAAGCATCACTGCAATCCTATTGTAACCTATCTGCATAGTATCTCTAACATTGCCAAAAATTCCACTGAAAAAAGTAAGGAAAACTGAATTGAAAAGGAAGAGAAAAATAATTTAGTCAATGATCTAATCCCAGATAATCTCAGGAAGGCAAATGCCAGCCCAGGAAACATAGATTGTAAGATCGTATGTCTCCTCCAAAGTTACAAATTCCACAGCAACTCTCCATGGGAGAGCATGAAATGAAACTCTAGAGACACTAATCAAAAGAACAATTATAAATGTGTTGAAAGATGTCAAAGAAGATGTGAATGAACTCAATGAATTACAAGAGAATACAAACAGCTTAATCAAGTAAGATAGTCAATTAAGGATATGAAAATAGAATTTAATAAAGAGACGTGCTGATAAAAAAAGAAAGTGAAATAAGATGAAAATGAAAATTCCATTAGTCATAAAATATTCAGCAGAAAGCCTTCCCAAGGGAATCGATCATTGTAGAGGACAAAGTTGTCAGAGCTTGAAGACAAGGTTGAGGAATCAGATCATTTAACATTGACAATCAATTTGTGTGTGTGTGTGTGCACGCGCGTGTGTGTGGTGTTTAATGTATGCAGAAGTTGGAGATGTCACTCATTTAATAGAGTGCCTGCCTATGATGTATGAAACTTTGGGTTTCACCAGTAGCTAAAAAAATGGGTGGCATTAGCTTGTAAGTCAGTACTCAGACAAGAATATTAGAAGGTTAGGGTGATCCTCAGCTATATAGTGAGTTTAAGGGCAACCTAGGCTATATGAAACTCAGTCTCAACATCCAACAGATGAAAAAATATTAAATAAAACATAAATGCATAAACAGAACCATAAGATCTTTGGGACATCATGAAAAGAGTCAATTGTGAATTAGAGAAATCAAAATAAAAAATATGCAAAATACATAGAAATTATTTTCAATGATTTCATAGAAGACAACATCCATGATTTAGGCAAAGAGATACTCATCTACATATGAAAAGCACAAAGAGCAAGGTGTGGTGGTGCATGTCTTTAGTCTTTAATCAACTAAACAGGGCTGTCAGGGACTCACAGAGACTGAAGTAACAATCATGGAGCCTGTACAATTCTGAGCCAGCTACTCTGCATTTATGTTCTGGTTGTGTAGCTTGGTGTTTTGTGGGACTCCTAACAGTGAGAGTGAGGAGTGTCTCTGACTCTTTTTCCTGTTCTTTGAACCCTTTTATTTCTACTGGACAAATAATTTCTAGGAAATAGAAACTGTCATTAAAATTATCCAAACCAAGAATAGCTTAGGGCCAGATGATTTAACATAGATTTCTACCAGATTTTCAAAGAAGAGCTAATACCAGCTCTCAAATGATTCTACAAAATAGAAACTGAAGGAACACTGCCCAATTCATTTTATAATGTCACAGTCACTGTGATATCCAAAGCACATAAAGATTCGGGAAAGAGAGAATTATAGACCAATTTCCCTCATAAATTTCATAGATGCAGAAATTCCCAATGAAGTACTTGCAAACTGAATTCCAGAACACATAAAAAAAAACCCATCCACCATGATCCAGTAGGCTTCATCTCAGAGATGCAGAGATAGTTCAACATACAAAAATCTGTCAATGTAATCTCATGAAAACAAATTGAAAGAAAAAAATGCACATGATTGTAATTGGAGACTGTGCATTCATTCCTGGCTGCCCTGACTCAAATAATCACACAAAACTATATTAATTACAACACTATTTGGTCAATAGCTTAGGTGTACACCTAGTCAGCTCTTACATCTAAAATTAACCCATTTCTATTAATCTATGTACTGCCACGAGACTGTGGCCTACCAGTAGGTTCCAGTGTCCTCCTTCAGCAGCTACATGGCATCTCTCTTACTCCACCTACTCTCTATATATACCTCTGTTCAGATTTCCTGCTTGGCTGAACTCTGCTAAACCATTGGTTGAAACAGCTTTATTCATCAACCAATAAAAGCAACACATATACAGAAGGACATCCCACATCACATGACCATCTTGTTAGGTACAGAAAAGGCCTTTTACAAAAATCTAACATCCATTCATGATAAAAGTAGTGAAGACATTAGGGATTCAAGGGACAGCTTATAACAAGCCCATAGCCAACACGATGTTCTAGTGTTTTTGGTGTATGAAGGTAATCTGTAGGCTACCAAAAGAGAAACATATACACCAAAATAACTCCAAAAGCTTTGATCTACAGTCTGTCCTGCTGCAAAATATTCTGGGGCAACGGTGACACAAAACTCATGAGAGTAACCTACCAATGACTAATTTGACGTAAGACTCACACTCCATCAGATAGAACCTGTACCAGACTAAGCACAAGAGACTAGATAGCCCAGAGACCTAGGGTAAAACCAAATACTACTACTGGTCCTAAAAAAGACAATAAAATGACTCTTAATGACCGTCTGCTACAGTTTAGGCCTTATCAGGTATCATAAAAGAGGCTTTGTTCTGTATCAGATGGGAACAAATACGGAGACCCACAGACAGACATTAGGCAGAGAGAGAGGAGAGAGAGAGAGAGAGAAAAAGAGAGAGAGAGAGAGAGAGAGAGAGAGAGAGAGAGGAGAGAGAGAGAGAGAGAAGAGAGAGAGACAGAGACAGAGAGAGAGAGAGAAGAGAGAGAGAGAGAGAGAGAGAGAGAGAGAGAGAGAGGAGAGGGGGAAAACTTGTAGCACATAACTCTAAATGGGATGGCTCTTTATAATCCCTGCCCTCAGGTGTCACGGGGCCCCATAGAAGAGGGAGGAGTGTTAGAATCAGAGGCGGTGGAGGAGACCAAGGCCCTCTAAATCAATGGAGCAAAGCTCATATGACGTCACAAAGATTGGAACATCAAGCACAAGGCCTGCATAGGTCTGCACTAGGTCCTCTGCCTATGTAGCATGGCTTTCAGTTTAATATTTTATGAGATTCCTGAGTGTGTGAAGGAGTAGCGCTATGATTCCTGTGCCTTCTCTTTGAGTTCTTTTCCATCTGGTTGGCTTGTCTTGTCCAACTTCAATGTGATGGTTTTATGTCTTATCTTACTATATTTTATTTCATTACTATGCTTTGGTGTCATCGCTTAGAAGCCTGTTCGTTTCTATCGAGATACAGAAGGTAGATCCAGATGGGTGAGGAGGTAGAGAGGAACTGGTAGGAGTAGAGGGAGGGGAAACTATAACCAGAATATATATTATGAGAAAAAAAATCTGTTTTTAATAAATGGTGAAGACTGAGGGGAAAAAAGAAAGAAAAATAGAAACTCAAGATTGCTGTCATGTTGTCTACCAAGATATGCCAGCATCAATTGTTACTGCCTCTTTCTCCCCCAACCCCGCTCTATTTTATCTCAGTATTTTCATTGCTTCTCCCTCAGTCTCGGTTTTCATTTTGCCATGTGATGCTCTTACGAGTTTGTTGTTTACAGCTGGGAATCTCTTCACGCAGATATTTTCTTCCTACTCTCACTTATTCCGAAGTAGCGCCACATTTTACATTTGCTGGCGCCGGCTGATTGTTTACTTAAACTGTAATTTAACTGTGTTCCTAGCCTTGATTAAAAATTTGGACTAGAATCATTCTGTCAAACATTGCTTTTCAGGCAGTGAAAGCAATGTGGCCAGGGAGCATGTAGAAATGCTGGTAGGCTCGCATGCCTTCCATTCTTTGAAAAACAGTTTCGAGAAATGAGGTGGCACCTCCTAGCACATGCCACACTCAAAATCCTCTGAACCTTCCCACTGAACAAAGTCACTCAGATTATTGCTTTCATTGCAGGAAAACATCTCTCCTTTTGCAATAGAAAAATGTGATTGTCTAACTGATTATCAGTGAAGAAGGGATTCTGAGTAGGGAATTTTCTGAAATATGTTGGAAACAATATGAATATCCACTTATTAAAAAAATCTGTGCAAGCCGGGCGGAGGTGGCGCACGCCTTTAATCCCAGCACTCGGGAGGCAGAGGCAGGCGGATCTCTGAGTTCGAGGCCAGCCTGGTCTACAAGAGCTAGTTCCAGGACAGGCTCTAAAAACTACAGGGAAACCCTGTCTCGAAAAACCAAAAAAAAAAAAAAAAAAAAAAAAAAAATCTGTGCAAAAGATAAAAGACACCTTCCAAATCCTTACATCCTTCCGAATAATGCTGAGTCTGAACCTACAGCTTTGGTACTGTTTATGCAAAATCCTTTTCCTTGCCACCTGCTAAACTGTCTTCATTTCAGTATTTGCTTCTTTTGCCAGGCATATCAAGCCTGTGATAATTAGCATCAACAGCAGAATACAGGAGGAACATAAGGCTTGTGAACAAATTATAGTTATTATAGTATACATTGGTTTTGTAGAATATATAAACTACAGCCTGAGTGCATTTAACATTTACTTGTTTGTAGGTAGCTTTTAATCTTTCTTTTTATATAATCTCAGAAATCTCTGAGCTTTGATCACGATCTTAGACTGCCTTGGCTCCTAGAAGAATTCTTGTTATAAAAAATAGACTGAATAGACTGAATAATTCTTCATTTGCTGTTTGGTTTAGGTCCAAGAAGCCATGTCGTCTCCCTCCTTTCATCCCTCCTCTGTCTTCTGTCTTCGCCATGCTATTTGTTCTTCTTTCCTTCATGGTACACAAAATACACTATCAGAGAAATGGAAGACAGCACAATGTATCCAAACAAGCATCTAAGAATCCATGAGAAAGTGTTCCAGGTAACATGCTTAGAGGTAGTTCAAACACAGAGGGGAAACTTACACTAAAACACTTTGAAGATGGTCTAGGGCAGGGTTTCTCAAACATGTGGGTTGTGACCCCTTTGGCAAACTTCCATCTCCAAGAAAAGTTTGCATTATGATTCATAACAGGAATAAAATTATAGTTATAAAGTAACAATGAATTAATTTCACCACAGCATGAGGAACTCTATTAAAGGGCAATGGCATTTGGAAGGTTCAGAACCACTGGCTTGAGGAAAGCAGTATGCTTGCTCTTTAATTCTGAACCAAACACAGCCTTAACATCTCTAGGGAGAGAGTCTCAGTGAGGAGTGTTCCTCATTGGCCTGACCTGTGCTCGTGTCTGTAAAGGATTGTCTACAAAAGCTACAGAAGAAACCCTGTCTCGAAAAACATGTTATTGGACGTTTATTTGACATGAGATGACAATTGAATTCTTCAGTCAAGACATATGTATTAAATTTTATAGTAAAGATTCTTAAATCTGGTGCCAAGATAGCTCGGGTGCTAAAGGCCCCCTGACGTACAAGCCCGATGACCTTAGTGGGAGCCCGAGAGCCCATGTTAAAGCATAAAGAGAGAACTGACTACATAATGTTGTTCTTTGATGTTCACATATCATTCACCATAATAATGATAAATTCAATAGTTAAAATATATCAAATCCAGTTTGAGCGATGATTGGGGCTACTCATAGATATTCAGTCATAAACAGGTGATTCCATGTATCTCCAAACATTGTTTTTAAAATAGCATGCTCAGTAAAATAAATACCCAACATATTTCAACTTCACAATTACTTTGTTTGTGTTATAAGGGTTGTTCTAGGTATTTTCTTAACATTTTGTTTCTCTGTGTTTTTTTTTCTTTCTTTCTTTTTAGCCAACTGTAGTAACTGTGGGCAGTATGCATTTCCAGGTTATAAAGCCATCATGGAGAGTAAGAGCAGGAACTGAAACAGGAACTTTTAGGTGGGCCTGCCTGCCATTCCACATAGCACTACTTCTAACAAAGGAATTCATTATTAAACCAGAGAAATACGGTAAGAAACACAGGGGAGTCTTCTTTTTATTACCCCTTGAGACAGGGTTCCTATGTAGCTTTGGAGCTTGTATTGGAACTAGCTCTTGTAGACCAGGCTGGCCTCACACTCACAGAGATCCACCTGCCTCTGCCTCCTGAGTGCTGGGTTTAGAGGCGTGCACCACCACTGCTCAGCCAGAAGATTCTGCTTTTTGACTAGTTCATGGGTACACTTTTAGTTATGCAGTTCAGGACCTCTGATTGCATACAGTGGACTGGACCCTCCTATATAAATTAGCAATCAAAGATATCCCTCTCACCCAGCCCTGTCCACAGGACAATCTCACCTACAAACCTTCTCCACTAAGGCTGTCCATGAAGCTTACCTTTAAGCTGTGTTGACAGTTTAAGCTAACAGAGGCTATTTATAAATATAGAGTCTGGAACACCAAGTTCATTAGTATTCATATGTTTTGATCACCCCTATCCATATTTAGAAACTTCCCACCATCCTAACAAATCTATTTGATCTTAGTTTCATTAGTTACCTTTTTGAGACAGGATTCCATATAGCCCAAGCTAGCCTGGAATGTAAAATATAGTGAAGGAGGGCGCATGTTACAATCATAGTATTTGGAAGATGGAAACAGGAGGAACAAGAAGTTTAGTTATGTGTTAACGATGACTTCACAGAATAGTCCCCCAAAAGCTGAACCCTAAATTCAGCTGGGGGACACACACACACACACACACACACACACATAATTACATCTTTGTGTCTGGTGTACAGTGACATAAACTGACTTATTTTTTAAACTACTGGGCTTGGTTATTTTATGATTATAATTTGAAGAGAGGAGTAAGAAGGTTCTTATAAGGGGTTAATGACAAAGTCACATGTCCACACAAGCGCACTGACTTGAACTCATAGTTGTTTGTTTCTCATCCTTGGTGTCCAGGGACTTTTGCCACAAGGAAACAGGCCTCTTCATGGTAATAGTTCCTGGTGGTGCTGTTTTAGCTTATGACAAAGCCAATAATCATCAATCAGTCACCTGGTTTAAACTGGGAAACAGCAAATATCTTATTTCTGTAGGAAGAGGAAGGAAAAAAAAAGCAGGAGAAAGCTTTAAATTGTTTTTTATATTTGAGCAGAAGAAGTGATATCCTTCTATTAGGAGCATGCAAAATCTCATGCAAGGTTTGCGATTAGAATAATCAGGAAAAGCAAGAGTAGGAAATGTTCCAGAACATCTGAGTCAATACTCATTAGGGTGCCATTTATTCTTGTCTTGTGAACAAAAGTTAGAGATATTTCAATAATTCACACTGTGCGTCTTTTTCCCTGCATGTTTAGGTGAATTTCTTGTTTGGAGGTCTCTGGTTTTGAATGGGGATATGAAGCCTGTTGTCAACTCTCACCAATTTGACAGTCATTGTGGTGCTAAGGATGACCTGGTAAGGTCCCTTCACCAAGCATCTGATAATTCTGTGGATCCTTTTTCCACAACACTAGAAGGACCCAGTCAATAGTGTCTATTTTCTTTTGGTTCTATCCTTTGGAATGGGTATAAACTTGTTCCCATATTCCTATAGTACTCACTGGATTTGCTCCAATTTTACTATGTATGGAGTCCTCTGATTGACATCACAGTCTGACAGCATATTTAGTGCAAAACAAAAAACCTTCTGTATAAAGTATTGTAGGGGTTCAACGTGACTTAGATTTTATTGTGGTTCTGTCTTTCAGGCAATGAGAAAATTTTTAGATGTTTTCTAGCAATACTTTGCTATGATCTATTTAATAGTTTGGCTAGTCTTTTCTTATTTGCCTGAAGACTTTGACCTCCAAGCAGAATGCAGATATTATTTCATGCCTAGGGACCTATGCATATATTATATCACTTGTTGCTGCGGGACAATGGTTTTACCCTGTAAAGATTTGTTTCTTGTACTTGTTTAATAAAATACTGTTGACCAGTAGCCAGTCAGGAAGTAGAGGTGGGGCAATGAGCACAGGAGAATTCTGGGAAGAGGAAAGAGTCAGTCTGCAGTTGTCATCCAGACACAGAGGAAGTCAGACACAGAGGAAACAAGATGTGACTTACTCACCAAAAAAGGTACCAAGCCATGTGGCTAACACAGACAAGAATAATGGATTAATGAAAGATGTTATAATTAATTAATAAGAAGCCTGAGCTACTAGACCAACCAGTTTATGATTAATGTAGACCTCTGTGTGTGTATTTGGGACTAAACGGCTGTGAGGCCCAGTGGGACAGAAACCCCAGTCAACAACATGTAATATAAAAGACGGTCTGTTGCCACTCAGAAATGAGCAGAGGAGGCCAAATCCTAGGATCATTTCCTTTAGTGGGAGCTTTGCCACTTTAGTTACCTTAACAACCATTCTGGTGAAAACTTCTACCTATCCAGCAAAGGTGTCCACAAACACCAGCATAATTTGAAATTGACACAAGGAAGCAATAGGAGTCTAGTCTATCTACCACTCCTCCTAGATTAGTGCATCTCCTCTGAAATGGTTCAGAGAATGGGGAATGAAGATGCCCAGAGTTGTTATGAACACAGAGCACAGGCCTGACACATTCCTTGCTGTGGTGTTTAGCCCCTGTTTTAGGAACAGTTAAATTGTCTTTTCTAGGGAGGCATTCCTTCTCGCATGTAATGAGTCATATATCCCTTTTATTATTTTCCACTGTGGGGTCTGGGGTAATGAGATTTTCCTCCCCACATAGATCTATGTCTTCTTTGGGTTACATTCTCATTCTAAAGTTCATATTTTCCTGGATTATATACTTTGGTTTTAATTCTCTATCGTTCAGGAGAACAGTGCTAACTACCAAGAGATCTATATTGCCTCTTATTCTGCCAGTTTTTTTCTTGGTCACCATTATACATGTCCTTCTGAAAGCCCTGTTTTGAAGGAGGCCACCACTTATCAGGCAGTTGAAAAGCTTTCAATACATTTATAGTCTCTTCCTTATGTATTATGGTCACGTTATTGCCTATTGCCTCTCTTTTTCAGATCATAGCATAGGCATGTAAAACCATTAAGTTTTCTAATCAGTGTAGATATAAATCCTTCCCTCTTTCCCCAGAGTGCGTTCTCTGTTTGAAGCTAATAGATCAGATTGGGGCTGAGATGGAAAGGATTAATGTGGAAATCTTAACTACCGTTCTTTGGTTGATCAAAGCACACCCGGCTTTCCATTCTTCACTTAGAACCTCTCCCATAAGTAAACAATACCTCTTAAGAATTATCTGTGGCTAATGACTGAATGCTGCCCAAATGGTTTTAGTAGAGGATATTGTCTCACTACACAAGTGCACCAGATCAGAAGATTTTGTAGGCAAATGTGAGGCAGGAATTAGGATGTCACAAGTGTTAATAGTCACCTTGGGGTAGCAGTCATATTTAGCTTGATCTTATTGGGAATCAAGAATTTAAACTAGAAAAAAGGGGGGGGAATTGTATGATGCATAAATGAGTACACTGGCATAGGAGAGTCCGGAGGAGTGGTCCTCTGAAGAACCAGTAGCGTTGGTGAACTTAGGCATTTGTATAGAAACTCTTTTCTTGGCTAATCATGTGATTAATACTATCTTGACTAATCACATGGTCATCACCGTCTGAACTAGTAACATAATCATTCCCATCTTGGCTGATGACGTTGTTGACTTCTGCTTTTGGTAAGGTCAGCTTCCTGTGTGTCAGTACACCATCAAGACAAGTTCCTAAGGTATCCACACATCTCACAGCCCAAATGTGGAGCCTCATGATCAGCAGCCTTCCAATTTTAAACTCAGGTTTTGCAGCTGCTGCCAATGAATAAACTTCTCAGAGGGCCCAGGCTTTTGGCTGGATCTGATTTCTTCAGGTCATAGTAAACCTTCCACACAATTCTGTCCATCATTTGTAAGTGTTCAAGGTGAGAAGAACTAATAGTTCATTTGGTGCCTTGTTAAGAGAGAGGAAAGATCAGAAGCATCTTCTTATCTCTCTGCTGGTTGACTCACCAAATATTATAGGCACTGTTTGAGTTCACAGCCGACTCACTGAAGTCTCCAGGGACATATGCCTTTTTACAGTCAAGTGTAGAGACACAGATGGATAATTACAGGAAAAAATATTTTATGAAAGGGAAGAGACCGAGAAGCTTGGAATTATACAAGACCTGGACCTCAGTCCAGTTCCAACAGAGGAAGGGAACAGCTCCTCATGACTGAAGATGGGTTATTTGTATATTAGTTCTTTCCTATGCAAGTTCTTTTTCCTACATAGAGACAACAGTCAGGAAGGCTTCCAGTCTTCTGTTGCCTCTTCTCTTACTATAGTCTTTTATCCATAAGTTAATATATAGAATCTCCTCCCCTACCTCATTTCCTATTCTCCTACCTCAACTCTAATATTAATCCTTCTACTTCCTATGTACTCTGGTGTTTCCCCAAATAACACATCTGATGGAGGAGCCATAGTGGGGCAATGACTGGGGTCCCAGTTCTTCTGATTATTGCCCTTTTTCTTCTAGGGAGTATTAATGGAACATTACCTTTACCACAGACCTAATGTGGTAGTTTGAATGAGAAACGGTCTCCATAAGCTTGAGCACTTAAATTTGGTTTCAGTTGGTGGTACTATCCAAAGAGATTTAGGTGATGTAGCCTTGCTGGAGACAGTACATTATTGGAGAATAGACTTTGAGATTATATAGTCTCACCCTACTTCCAGATTATTTTCTTTGCCTACTGTTTACCATTAATGCTGTGAGCTTTCAGCTTACTGCTCTGGTTAACATGCCTGCCTGCTGCCATTTCTCCCCACCATGATGGACTCTTATCTTTTGAAACTTTAACCCCCAATACATTCTTCTTTCTATAAATTACCTTGGTCGTGGTTATTCATCGTAGCAACTGAGAAGTAAATATTAAACTTATATATCATTGTATTGTTTAAGTCATTTAGTTTTTATGACTATTGAACCAAGGAAATCTTGACTAAAAAACCAAGTTAACAAAAAAATGCAACAAATATAAATAAAACCATGCACCTAAGCCACCTGATTTTAATTAGTCACAGACAAACGTAATTATGCACAGTGGTGAAATGATTGGACTTTCAGTGACTAGATTGTGTCTAGCTTATACGACCACACTTACAGTCCATCCCTGACAATTCTGCTCGTATCCACTGCTCTAAAGCTTTCCATCTCAACTCCAAGAATCACTTCCAAATTCATGATAACCATTCCTTCTTTTACATCTTCTCCTTCGTTTACTTTGCTGGTTGGGAGGTTCTGATTACTTGTGGCCCATCTACAATGCCTGGAAAGCACATTGTTTCCAACACTTCTCATAAAAATCTTGAGAAATTTTGAGAAATCTTGGCAGAGGGCATCAACAAGGCTTCTAATCATCAGAGTTCAGAAAACATAGGCAATTCATAGTCCCTCGGCTCTTATACCATCACTCAAAAATTCTGATGTCTTATTCTTACTTTAAAGATCACCCAGTTACTTGTGGAGCTAAAGATGGGAGACAGAACACAAAGGGTGATCAATATCTAAATACTCTCAATTCTCCTCTTTGCTTTCTTGGGGTTTCATTTGGTACAGATATGGAAGCAAAGGGAACTGGTTCTGGATGCCCTTGCCTCTTGTCTTAATAAATCCTTTGCCAAACCTTAATGGTTGGGTAAGTAAGATTGCTGTTTCCATCATTGACTTCTTCCTTACTTATGTATCTTTGTTGGTCATGATAGCTCATATCCTTAGCCAAAAACTACATCTCAAATTATTATCCTACCATATTACAAATGGACTAGAGCCTGGTACAGGTATGAGAATAAGCTCTACCTCAAGTTAGATATGCATAGAAATTTTTGTAAGTGGTTAACTTTCTCAAACTCAGCTGTATTCATCATATACCTTGGAACAAAAATAATAACACACATGCTGACAATAACCTTGAGAGAGCAGAACTCTGTGATCTAAATCTAGGTGGGGTATTTGTTTGAGGTAGAAACACAATAACCTTGAAGAAATAGAGCGAAGTTCCAATTCTCTGACCTTTGGTCCAGGTGGAAATTGGCTCACATTTTTGGGGCCTCCAAAGTATGTGTGACAGCTGTCAAAGGTCAACATCAGGAGCCTTACTCTACAGATTGCATCTTATTTTTGCAGACACACTCTCTCACTGAAGCTGTTGATCAAGCTCTGGAGATTCTCCCATCTCTATCTACCCAGCACTGGGATTCCAGGTACACATGTTATACCCAATTTTTTCCATGGGCCAACAGAACCTTACCTTGGATGTTCCTGCTTGCTTAGCAAGCATTTTATATAAACTTCAATTAAAGAATTTAAGAGGATAAAGTATTTGTTTTTGACATCAGTTTTTCTTCTTGAAGAGAGAGAAAGAGTTAGATTGATTATAAGACACACTGATTCTGAGTCATTTTAATGAAGAAGAAACAAAGGAAACAAAGCAAACTGTTCTAGTTTGTTTTCTGTTGCTAGAATAAAATACTCCAACTAAAAGCAACCTGAGAGAGGAAAGAGATCATTCGACCTATGCCCCAGGGTGCATTTTGCTACTGGAGAAATCAGGGCAGGAACTTATAAGTGGAAACGTGGAGCAAAAGTCACAGCACATAGTGCTGGTTTATTATCTGACTCAATGCCAAGTTCATGATTAACAAACTTTCCTACACAACCCAAGACCATCCACTGTGGAATGCAAGCACCCACAGTGGTTTGGAACCTCCCATAGAAATTAATAACTAAGACAATCCCCATCCGATATGCCACAGAACAGTCTGACTTGGGCATCCTTCATTGTGATCCCTCTCAAATGGATTTTAAGTCTATGTCATGTTAGGGCTAACCAGAACAGCATCCAAATGTATAATAATTCAAAGTAATATTTTGACTTTTATATTTGATATATGCAAATTGTGTGTTTGTGACTATTATTTTTTGTAATTTTTTTCTCCTAATACTTTGCTAAACTTGAAAGAGACAAATTTACCTTAGTATTGAGGATCTTCTGTTTGGTGTTGAGTTTCCAGCTCTGTGGGGCTCCTTCATTATACAACATTATTTTTGCCAATAGAGTTGACAAAATGTTTCTCAAGCCATATGCTCCAAGCCAGGAGGGAGCCTTGAAGCTACTATTTAAGTTATCCAAATTATTGATAATCTAACTAAGGCAAATCTCAAGCAGGTGGGTTGATCAGTTTGGCTCCCTCAGTGGGAATCTTGCTAGACATCAGATCAGAGAAGGGAGCAGCAAACACGTAGCTTCCAAAGCTCTGGTTCTATGAGATGCTCAGCATGTCACCAAGTGGGAATTCAAGCTCAAGACTGATAAAGAAATTATGCTTGAGATGCCAAATGAAACTAAATTTCTGGTAATTTACTTCTCAGTCCCACATTGCATTAAGTAAATTGAAAAGTAAATACTTGCCTTAAGAAAACAAGCATGTGAATAGATACATTAGTGGAAAGTACAGAAATAATTCTGTTTTGTTTTCTTTTTCCTTTTATTTTTAAAACAATCTTTTTGTATATACCAACCCCAGTTTCCTCTCCCTCCCGTCCTCCCGTTCCCTTCTTCTTCTCCCCACCCCACCCCTCATCCACTCTGCAGCTAGGGTGAGGCCTCCCATGGGGAGTCAACAAAACCTGTGACATCACTTGAGGCAGGACCCAGGCCTTCCCCCTTGTGTCTAGGCTGAGCAAGGTATCCCTCCAAAGAGCCAGTTCATGCACTAGGGATAAATATTGGTTCCACTGCTAGTGGCCCAACAAACTACCAAAGATTTTCAACTGTCACCCACATTCAGAAACCTTGTTCAGTTTTTCGCTGGTTCCCCAGATGTCTGTCTAGAGCCATTGAGCTGCCACTAGCTCAAGTCAGCTGTTTCTCTGTGTTATTCCATCATGGTCTTGGCCCCTTTGCTCACAGTATTGCTGCTCCCCCTCTATGGCTCGTCTCCAGCAGTTCAGCCCAGTGCTTAGCTGTGGATCTCTGCATCTGCTTCCATCAGTACTGGATGAATGTTCTATGATGATTATTAAGGAAGTCATCAATCTGATTCCAGGGGAAAGGCATTTTAGGCACCCTCTTCACTATTAGATTATTAACTGGTGTTATCATTGTGAATTCCTGAGAATGTCCCTAGTGTCTGGTTTCTCACTAACCCCATAGTGGCTCCCTCTCTCAAGGGATCTCTTTCCTTGTTTTCTATCTCAGTCCTTCACTCAACTTGATCTTCCCAATCCCTCATGTTCTCCTCCCTGCTCTCCTTTTCCCCTCCCCACACCCACACCATCCTCCTCTGTCCCCCTCACATTGCCACATTACTGTAGAGATCTTGTCTACTTTCCTTTTGGGGTGGGGGGAATCCATGTATGTTTCTCTTAGGGTTCTCCTTGTTTTGTGTCTTCTCTGGGGTTGTGGACTTTAGGCTGGTTAACCTTTGCATTATTAGGGGGGTGTGTTTGAGACAGAGTTTCTGTGTAGCTTTAGAGCCTGTTCTGGAACTAGCTCTTATAGACCAGGCTGGCCTCGAACTCACATAGGTCTGCCTGCCTCTGCCTCCCGAGCACTGGGATTAAAGGTGTGCGCCACCACTGCCCAACTTGTTATCCTTTGCTTTATGTCTATCATCCACTTATGAGTAAGGGCAGGCCGTGTCAGAATGGGGGAAAAAAATCTTCACCAACCCCACATCCGACAGAGGACTGATGTCTAAAATATAAAAAGAACTCAAGATTAGATATCAAAATATCAAACAATCCAATTAAAAATGGGGTACATATCTAAACAGATAATTCTCAACAGAGGATTCTCATAAGGTTGAAAGGCACCTAAGGAACTGCTCAACACCCTTAGCCATCCATCAGACAAATGCAAATCAAAACAACTCTGAGAGACCATCTTATACCAGTCAGAATGGCTCAGATCAAAAACACCAATGAGAGTTTATGCTGGGGAGGATGCTGAGTAAGGGGAACACTTCTCCACTGCTGGTGGGAGTGCAAACTTGTACAGCCACTTTGGAAATCAGTATGGCAGTTTCTAAAAAAATTGTGAATCAATCTTCCTCAAAACCCTGACACACCACTCTTAGGCATATACCCAAGGATGCCAATCCATACCACAAGGACATTTGCCCAACTATGTTCACAGCATTATTTGTAATAACCAGAACCTGAAAACAACCTAGATGTCCCTCAACTGAACAACAGATAAAGAAAATGTGGTACATCTACACAATGGAGTACTAACAATGACATCTTGAAATTTGCAGGCAAATGAATGGAACTAGAAAAAAAAAAAAAAACCTATCCTGAGTGAGGTAACCCAGACACAGAGATATATTTTATTAAAGGAAAATAAAGTTTATAGTAAAAGAAATACATTTAGATAATGTAAGGGTCTCAGATTTGGGGCCTCAAAGTAGTCTCTTAGGAAGGATTGTTTTTTTGAGAAAAGGGCTCATTAGGAAAGTTAGAGTCGGTCTGCTCGTTCTTCCCTGTCTTCACCACCAGGGTGAGCTCTCCAGCATAGTCCTGGCTAGTTCAAACGAGGAGGGCGTGGTCAGCCCCCTCACGCGCGCACGCACACAGAGCTGTCTCACCAGCACTTCTGCCAACAGGTTTGTCTCTACTGTGCTGCCCAGATGAGGAGCTGGGCCCGCTCTCCTGAGTGCTGCAGCTGGTAAGGAGGTGGGTCAGCCTGCTCTTGTGTTGTAGGCAATATGGGGCCAGGAGTAAGGGGAGGGCATCTCTTCCCCGCCCACACTGCCCCATGACAAGCGATTCTCTCCCACACTCACAACGTTGGGCCTGGCTCACACATCCGCTACCAGGGTTGGTTCCATTGTGCTGCTCAGTCAAGGTACCAAGACTGCTTTCACAAGTGTTGCAGCTAGTGGGGGGCAGGGCGAGCTCTCTTGCTCTTCTGACCTCAGAGCCATCTCTCCAACCTGCCTCAGGTGCTGATGTGGGGGGATATTTCTCCCACACCCATGCTGCCTTTGTGGCAGATGAGGGGTGAGGCTAGGTTTCCAACACTGACGATCTCAGGGTTGCTGTGGAGGTTCAAACATTTGAGCCTATTTCCACCTTGTCTGAAGGACAGAGAGTTTGAGGTTGCTCGAAATTGTTGATAACAAGTATGGCTACACATCCTGACCTAAGGTGTGGTTACTTTGTGTTTTGGACATTAAGATGGCCCATACACGTAGATCCACTCCATCCCAACCAAAGCTCAGAGAATTCAAGCATACTTCTGCTCCTTCTTTTTAATTAAGAGGTTTGCCCTAGGGAGTGGCTGCCTTCAGGATACTTGGTCTAGGGTGGGTTCACTGCCTAAACAATAGAATGGTTTTCTTAGGAATTAATGAATTGATGTCCTGAGCATTGAAGCAAGTAACTGTTCTAGTTATCCTTTGCATCATGTTAAAGCAGTCTTTTGTCTGGGGTATCAAAGTTTATAAAAATTAAATGCAGGAAATTTCAGTACCCACTCCCTCCCAGTACTATCCGGTTTTTGTTTTATTATTTTTACTCACGCCTTCATGCTCTTTATTCATTTTTCTAAACCCCATGCACCCACCCTGGTAAGGGGTATACTTGTCAGAGCTGTTCCCAGACAGGTTTCCCCAACTGTGCCCTTATCAACAATGTCAGTTCTCCTTTGCTGCCCAGAAGAGGTGCAGGGCCTGCTTTCCTGAAAGCTGCAGTTGGTAGAAGGGTCAGGTCCCTTGCCATCTGGAGTCTGTAGGAGTGAGGGAGGAGGTCATCTTTCCTTGGCTCCCACCACCACCCTGCAGATGAAGGAGGCAGTGCCCACTAGCTCCGCCCCTCTCATGCCCTCAGGGATTGCTCACCCAAGCCCCAATCTACAGGGTCAGCTCTACTTGTGTTGCCCTCGGGAGGCGCAGGGCCCATTTCCAGAATGTTGCAGCTGGTGAGAGGTTGTGTCAGGTCCCCCACCTGCTGCAGATGGCAAGGGTCAAGGGGAAGAGGTAATATTAACCTCTCCCATACTACTTCATGGTGTAAAAGGGGTGCTCCCTGCTCTTTCCTTCTCACACCCTCAAGGCTAGTTCACCCATGCCCTTGAGAACAGGGTGAGTTCTATTGTTCTGCCCAGGTGCCATGCAGAATCCTCTCTCCTGGGTGCTTTAGCCAGTGAGAAACAGGACCAGTTCTCCCCAGTGTTATAGTCAATGAGGGGCAGGACCAAATGTGTGCATCCCTATCCTCTCTACCTTTGGTGGTATCAGGAGCCACAGACATCAGCAGAGATTGTGGCTGCATCAGAACTTGACCCCAGACATGGGCCCCAGCAGAAGTCCAGGTCCAGACACCACTAAGGCCATGAGTGACAGTGAAACAACCCATATCAACCCACTCCTCATCTCCTTCACCTCGTCAGAAAGATCTCTGTCCACAAGACGTGAACCATTTTATCTCCCTCACTTCCACATCACACCATTCCTTTGCTCACTATAGTAGTACTCTGCCTGGTGCAGCAGCAAGGTGCCCGGTGGGACCATGGTTCCTCATCACAAAAGGCCAAACCATCCGACCTGGTTGGTGTGGAGGTGTTGCTGGAGTTCTCGTACATGCCTGGGTTAGAAAGTGTAGGCTGCAATCCATTGAGTTCCACTAACCACATCTACACAGTGTGGGGTCGGGATGTTTCTGGAGTCCTGGGCTCCGTTCAATTATTGTCAGATTTTAGAGATTTGTGTGTGTGTGTGTGTGTGTGTGTGTGTGTGTGTGTGTGTGTGCGTGAGTTTCTGTCAGCTTCATATTCCAGAGAAATCTTGCCTGAGTCTCCTCATCCATATTGGATTACATGGCCCCACCTTGACTTAAGGGGAGGGGCTTGGTTCTGCCTCAATTTGATGTGCCATGCTTTGTGCAAGCCCATGGGAGGCCTGTCCATGTCTGAATGGAGATGGAGGAGAAGTGGATGGAGATGGGGGTAGGTAAGGGGAGGGGGAAGGAAAAGAAGAGGGAGAGGAAATTGATTGGTATGTAAAATAAATAAAAACCAAAGTTATTTAAATAAAAATAATTTTAAAATTACTTTAAAAATAAAACAAATTTATGAAACATCCCATGTAACATCAAGGATGCAAACAAGGCCAACAACAGTCATGTGAGCATTTGGTTGCATATATATAATGCTTATGTACATATATATAGGTATATGTTTTCTAAATTATTTGTTTAGAATATCATGTGATCAAAGCAAAGCAAATGGTTTTATATTATAGAGAAGAAAAAGACTGGTTATTTAAAGTCCATGTTTATGTTGGCATTTCTGCCTGAGAGGCATAGCAAATTCCTACCAATGGTATTAGTAAACTTTTTATTGCTGTCTTCCTCTGAATTATCAACTTTTAGAGTAACAGGTCAGACATTTAAATGGCTTTTGTAAGTACAATATTTTTGTTTCGGTTTTTATTTCTGTTACGAATTTGCATCAAGTGCAAAGATGCAATTTTAGGCCATGAGATGCAAATGAGAACCACAAGGGAACGGGAGAGATGAATGCAGGGTGATACAGTAACCCACAGCCCAGTGATGCAGAGGAATCTCATGGGAACACATGGTACAGGAGGCCTCATGGGTCGGTGGGTATATTCAAGTGTGTGCTATGTGTTCATTCATGTGTGGTACAATGAGAGTCTAGTCTCATTTGTTGCTGTTTGCTGATAGGTATGCCTCTCCCTTCCCTTTTCTTCTTGTTTCACACCTGAGCAAGTTGAATTTTTTTTTTAAAAAAAAGCCATACCTTTGATGCCTGCGGATGTTTATGCCATACATAGGAGTTCTCTTTGTAGCCTCATTCCTTATCCACCATTAAAACTGCAATCTAGTCTTTCCCATTCTCTCTCTCTCTTTTTTTTTTTTTTTGGTTTTTCGAGACAGTGTTTCTCTGCAGCTTTTTTAGAGCCTGTCCTGGAACTAGCTCTTGTAGACCAGGCTGGCCTCGAACTCACAGAGATCCGCCTGCCTCTGCCTCCCGAGTGCTGGGATTAAAGGCGTGCGCCACCACCGCCCGGCCCCATTCTCTTTTACATCACTTTTGGGCCTGTGTGGAGGACACCTGATATTCCTCACATAGCCTTATGATGTGAGTATAGTGGGAGAGGCCACTTGTTTGTTCCCGGCTGCCCAGAACTGAAATAATCACACAGAAACTGTATTAACTACAACATTGCTTGGCCTATTAGCTTATTTATGCATATTTCTAGCTCACTCTTATCTCTCGAATTGACCCATTTTTATTAGTTTATATTTTACCGTGAGACTCATGGCCTACTGGTAAGGTTCCAGCTGGCAGCTCACGTCTTTCCCTTCTGGTGGCTATATATATGTCTTCTTTTGACTCTGCCTTTTTTTCCCAGCATTCAGTTTAGTTTTCTGCACATAGCTTTCTATACTCTACCCCCATCACAGGCCAATGCAGATTCTTTAGTCATCCAATAAAAGAAACACATATACAGAAGGACCTCCACTTGTGAGTGATGAAACTTTATGTCTTTCAGCATAGTAACATTCAAACTACGATGTCATTATCCATTCAGCTTCTGTGCAGGGTGAGTAAAATAATTCTGTAAAAATATCCCAGTATACTGACACTACAGAATACACAGACATACACACAGAGAGTCAGACAAACAGACACACACACACACACACACACACACACACAAAGATATTTAAGTTGAACTTATAGTACAGAGGTGTACTTAAACTCTACTACCAGAAAGGAAAAGAGGGGGAAAAAAATCTCAAAATTCACAATAATGAAGAAGAGATGCGAATAATCTATATATTTATCTTGTGTCCTTTTCCAAGATACACTATATTATTCACTCTTTTCTAGAGGAAAATATCCAATAGAATGAGAATATATTAGAAGGATATTTATTAGATTGGTTTACCAGGTATGTTTTGGGTAGTCAAGCAATGACTGTCTTACAGCTAGAGAGACGTAGAATCTGGTAGCTTCCTAGTTCATAAGCCTGGATGTCACATGGTTCCTAATTTGGTACTAAAGGCAGTGATGATTCCTGGAGACCTCAGTTTATGTTTTGATATTAGTTTTGCTATCACATTTTAGTATCAGTGGAGCAGTGCAGCAGCAACAGGGTAACTAAGCTTGCCAACAAGAAAGGCAAAAATCCCTTTTTATCTGGATGTCACCAGAAACTGCAGCACACAGTTATGTGGGTCTGCACACTACAAATGATATCATCAATAAAATTCCTTACAGGTGTACCCAGCTAGTACTGTATCTTAACTGATTCTGGATCCAGTGAAATTGTCAACCAAGATCCTCTCTCTCTCTCTCTCTCTCTCTCTCTCTCGCTCTCGCTCTCGCTCTCTCCTCTCTTTCACACACACACACACATTTTCAAGCATCTAAAATGTCATTTTGGAAATTATAAAGTTTCTGAGAAAATAGACAACCCCAACCATACTTGAATAAGAAACAACAGTCTTTTATGAGGCAATGACATTGTTAATACTTTCTTACACCTGCAGGGTTCTCATCCCATTGACATGAAGGACAAAGATAGACTGCTGAAGTAAGTCATTGATTAAGTCCATACATGGATTTGACACTGTAGCAGACAGAGGCACAAAGAAAGCCTCCGTCAGCTCTTGAATTATCACATGATGACCACTCGAAGAGGCCTTTGAATTTTGAGGGGGCGGGGTGGGGGGACAGAGAAGTTACATGAACAGAAGTTCATCCTTCAAGAGGGAACATTCCAGTTATTTTGTGTCATCAACATCCCATGCAATCTTTTTTAATTTTTAATTTTTAATAATTTTTAATTTTTGAAAGTGACTACCAAAATGGCCTTTCTGCCTCACTCTACTTGTAAAGAAATGTCTGAGATTTTTGCTTCTCAGATAGATCATCCAATTTAAGTCTTGGTCTCCTAGAGAAATAATTGTTCCTTCTAAATGATATTAAAACATGGCCAATTCCCTCAGGCATTATTAACATCTTGTCACTGTATAAATGTTAAGCAGAAGCAGCGGGAATAATTTTATCCTGGGAGTCAGTGTGACAGATTGCAGTTTGAGGTCTTAGTAAAGGTCATACAGAGAATTAGAATGCCTTTATCCACATGATTTATCCAGCGCTGTAGGACTGACTATACCAAACAGCTACAATAAGAATGAGAATTTCCATTTTAATTACATGAGCACCAGATTGCTAAAACCCAGACAATTTTAATCAATACCCAATGGAGGTAATTCAAAGTACTTTTAAATACTAAAATCATTCAAGTGATTCAAAAGTAGCTAGCCTTAAATATTTCTGCTTAACATATTTCTTCTGCTTACATGAGATACTTCTCTACCTTATCTCAGTGAATGACAAGTAGTTAAAGGCATCCTAGCTCCTAAACACGACACTTCTGGATATTACATTGTCATTAAAGACAACAAATATAGCAATTTTAATTAATAGAGTTTGAATAAATTGGGCAGCTGGATAGAAATACATTGCATCAAGCATGTTTAAAAAAACATGAAATTGGGAGCCTACAATGAAATTACTTCCAAAGACGCCTTGATAGAACCATATTGGATTAACAGTAATACTCTACCATCCCTACCTCCTTTGGAGAGAATACCCCTAGATAGTGAGCAGAATCAAAGTCAAGATGAAATTCATTGTGTTAAAAGGCAAAAGAAAGCACTTTCCAGGAAGATCATTAGGCTCATGAGAGTCAAAATCCAATCTTTTAAGCAGTATGAGTTCTTCATTCTTTTCCTCAATCAATTATTTAAACCCATTTCAGGAATTTACACAATGAATGCTACCAAGGCACAGAGATTTTGGAGGATATTAGAGCCGCCTAAAGAAAGACTGAGCACAATGTAGTCTATTCTGAAAAAGCCCCAACATGTGAGTATTTGCTAGAAGGGCTAAAATGAATTATTCTCTCCCAATTAGAATGTTGGCAACAATGAAGTACTTTAGTTACTTTCAGTTTGGTAAGACCCAGTAAGTCACCTGGAAACACTTGACATACTATAAATACATTCATTCTTATCATTGAAACACAAATTAGCAACCATCTATTAGGCACCTACTGAATACAAAGCACTGATAGTTTTTTTTACATGTGTAACCTAATCTGCTCTATCAGAAGCTTTGCAGTCTGGTTCTTTGAAGATGGAATCACTTTTCCTTTAAGGCCTTAAATAATTATTATAGATCATTAAGTGGATTAATAACAAGACTGAGGATTAATCATACACCCAGCTTCAACTCTACCTAGATTAACATTGAGAGCAATGAAACTATCTTAAGTAATTTCAGCTCTACACTCATGATTCAGCTGTAAACTTCACATCCATTTTTTTGGATATATATATATATATATATATATATATATATATATATAAAATGTGTGTGTGTGTGTGTGTGTGTGTGTGTATGTCACAAGGTACTATAGATTTATTGTTAGTATCTACCCTGAGTTCCTATTCGTATTCTTATTAATATATGTATATTCATATATGATTTGTAATCATTCTACCAACTCTCAGGATGATGATATTTGAAGGTAGACATCTTAGAAGATGAGCAGACTTACATCAGTCTTCAGGGTGAGGCCCCTAGGATAGGATTAGTTACTTTAATTGGAGAGGATAAGATAGAAATTCGAGTACACTTCCACAAGTGAGGCTGTAAGGAGAAGGTGCTTATTTGTAAGCCATTGAGAGACCTCAAATGATTATGAACCTTTATCTTGGGCATTTAGCTTTCAAAATTGTGAGGATTAAGTTTCTGTTGTTTAGCCCCTCGGTCTTTGGTGATTTTACTATAGCAGCTCAAAAGGAGACAAGGTAAAGATAAAGAGATTTAGTAATGTGAATCAGGGCATTTTTTCTAACACCTTCCTCACAACAGGCTGATTTATACTTCTTCCTGAATTTGGTAACTTGATTTGTAGTGGTTGAGATATGTAGAGACTAGTTAGGACTTTGTTCCTGTGATGGTGAACCTACAGAATTGATGAAATATTTGTTAGGTAGGTTTTCTGTGGTGTTGGCAGAGGCGAGTGAATGTGAGTTGGTGAGATGGGTGGGGAACTCTGCTCCCAATCAGAGTGGGCATCACCAAGTCAACTAGGGACTAAATAGAAAGACGTAAGTGAAGGCATGCTGATTCTTCCTCTTGGAACTTAGACATTCTTCTGTGACTCTTCAACATAGAACATCATTCTTTCTGGGCTTTGAAAAAGACTGTCAACAGTAGCTCCCTACATTCTCAAGCCTTGCATCTCAAATTGAGTTGTATGGTGGTTTCTCTGGTCCTGAGACATTTGTATGTGGATGGGATCATGCTATCAGCTTCTTTATTTCTACAGCCTACACATTACTTATGAAACTTCACAGGCCCCATAATAATGTGAGCAATGTCCTTTTTCATGTTTATATCTTTCTTTCACCTATCCACCTTTTTATATGTTAACCTATCTTTCTATATCTATTCTATATCTACTTCTCTCTCTGTCTCTTATCCCTCTGAAGAATAGTTATATTAACGGTAATGTGATCATTACTTAGCTACATGACCACAATAATGTATCCTCTCGTTTCTTCTCATCATTCATGTATCCATTGGTAAGACTATTAAAGTAGCTATTTCATCTGGCTGAAAAACAGCATTAAATAAAATATATGCAAACAACTTGTTCTCTATATGTTGACTGAGATTTCTGTCCCACCCTGTCCTGCAGCCACTCAGGCTCAAAGAAACACACAGAGGTCTACATTAATTATAAACTGGTTGGCCTAGGAGCTCAGGCTTCTTATAGCTCTTTTAATTTATATTAGCCTATAATTCTTATCCAAAATAAGGAGAATAGGGCTCAACATAATTAGAGGTAAAAATCATAGGTTACAATAAGTGTTAATGATACCCATAGAAGTATGAAAATGACCATGTTACTTAAAATGCTGTACAGAATGAATAAAGACTCAAGAAAATTTTAATTATATTATTGAGAAACCTATAAAATTATCAATAAATTTGTGTGAAAGCACATTATCACAGACACACACACACACACACACACACACACACACGCACACACACACCTTTTAAGTCAGAGGACTTGGCAAAAAGATTGTAGAAAGAAGGGAACTGTCCTGGGATATAATCTGAGCTGTGCTTATCTAGGGAATACAGAGGAGACAGATGTGGCATAGGCTAAACAGCCTTGGAGCAGAGAGTAAGATAGAAAGAAAGGTGTAACTATGGAAAAATAAGAAAAGGAACTTGGATAAAACAAAGAGGCCCTTCGTTCCAGAACCTGGTCTCTTTCTGTAGGCAAAGGCAGGAAAGTTCAGGTACCACGGATAAAATCCAGATTTCCCAGGTAGACAATACATGTTTCCCAAAAGACCATTGTCAAAAAGTAATAAATAAAGCATGCTTACATAGGCCCAGGAAGATACTTGATTTTTCTCAATGATACCTCAATCAAAAGTGTCAAAGTGGCTAGGAATGTTGGAAGGATCTGGGATGAGTTTGGGGAGGAAAAGACTAAGATCAAATTATACTGTATAAAAAATTTAAAAATATACAGAAAGGAAAAGGCCATACATTTGACTATGCTGAGAGAGCTCTCCAACTGTATCCCAGGCTGTATGGGCATTCAGCCTGCCTCAGTCTTACAATTAAGACTGAGCACCAGTTCACCTCTCTCTCTCTCTCTCTCTCTCTCTCTCTCTCTCTCTCTCTCTCTCTCTCCCCCTCTCCTTCCCCCTCCCCTCCCCCTCCCCCTCCCTCTGTCTCTCTCCTCTCTTTCTTTCTTTCTTTCTTTCTTTCTTTCTTTCTTTCTTTCTTTCTTTCTTTCTTTCTTTCTGTTTCTTTCTTTTTTTTTAAAGGATACTTTTGGGAAGACTTTCATTGTCTTTTGGCTTCTTTTTATGATGTACAAAAGCTAGTCAGGTCCTCTTGACATCATTTTCCCAATCCATTTATATTACTTCCCTCTGTGTTCAGATTTTTTTGTTTGTTTGTTTGTTTGTTTTCAGGTTTGAGTAGTTTAACTCCTTTGAGTCACACACCCTGCTTCCTCTGCCCCTGGAGATTCCTCCGAAAATTCCAGATGGTCTGCTAACTTAGGGCTCTCTTCTCTGCGTTCCTAGCAAGAAAAAACTTGTCATTTCTTTTGTTGGTTGCCATGTGAGGGAGGAAATCCACGCTGTGAAAGCACAGTGAACTCACGAGCCCACCTGGGGAAACTTTCAAGGCTGGCTCTGAGCGAGTCAAGCATACTTGTGTTGGAGGTCAGTTAGGAATTTCTGTAAAACTCCATACACAGATAATTTTCCTCACCATGTCTGCTCCTGCTTCACAAGAAGGAACTCCTTGTCTGCGTCTCTTGAACACAGTGCTTTTCTTTCTCCTTGGACTGTGTAGCCTGTGGTTCTTCCTCTTCTTTATCAATTAGAAGTCTTGGGAAGAATATCCTGCTTTAATGTCTTTCAGTACAACTATTTTTTTCCAAGAATAAAATTACACTGGCTTTTCTTTGGAATTGAGTACTTTCTCTTAACTTTTATTTGTTTATTTTTGTCTTGTTTGTTTTGTTTTAAATATGTATATTTGTGTATCACAGGTATGCCTGGTATCCTAAGAGACCTATAGAAGGCATCCTATCTCCTGAAACTGACTTACAACCACACGACATGAATTTTGACACCAAACCTAGATCCTCTGCTTTTAATTGCTGAGTCATTTATTCGGCCTCTTAAATAATTTTTAAAAATTATGTCTGAGTCCTGCAACTTTTCTCTTTGGGAAGGTTCATATACCATCATGTTATCAGAACTATCAAGAATCTGTGTGGCACCCTACCAAACCATCTGTAGTCCCTTTCTGGGCCAGTTACCGCAGGTGTTTTGGCTTCCTTGAGTGTAGTGAGGATGAAGCTTACAGTCTAAATAAGCAGGGTTAAAGGATTTTTCTGTTAGGTTAACCTTGAAAAGCCCATCTCTCTAATAGTATATCTGTGCTCTAGTTTCCTCCAAATAGCGTGGCCTGAGTGCCTTGCATCATGGTGTTCTTGTATGAGATTTAAGAAATTACACGAGGTAAAGGGCCATTTCTGTATTATTTTCTCCCTTGTTCCAATCAGAAACAGCATCTTTACCTGCTATAGGCATAGGAGTTCTCCCCTCCTGTCCCCTCTTCCCCAGGAGAGAAGCTTCTTGCCAACTTCCATTTTCTCCGGAGCCTAATAAAGCATTTTTATCAATTTCTCTGTGGCTTTGTACATCCTGTTTTCAATTTCAAAGCCAAAAATGGTCAATAAGCACATCACTCCCAAGGTGAATTCTGCAATGTTCTCAAATTTCCCAGAGTGCCATGCCTTGCTTTCCTTGATTTGCTGGCAATTGTCCTTTTTTTCTTCATATCCTTCCTATCACTCAACTCTAATTTCCAATTCCTTCTCAGGATTTTTCTATCAAGTTGCATTGTTCCTAAACAAAAGAAAAACTGTCACTGCTGGTCTTGACACAAGTAATTTTTACTCTGCACAATTTAAAAGATGGATGCCGAGCAACATATTCTCTTCTGAATGACAAACTCGGCAAAGCAAGAAACATGTCAAGAAAATGTCCTTAGCAGGAAGTAGGAAATAGCAAAATGAAACAGTACTGGCAGCATCCTGCCACAAATACACTCACGAGCTTTGAAGAATAGCTTTAAGTTATTTTTATGCTGTAGATATTGAGTAAGTAATATTCGTCTTATTGACTTTTACATGTTTATGCTATCAATCAGTTCTAGTTTATTTTAATGATTTAGTATTTTTAAAAATATACTGTC
Source organism: Arvicola amphibius (assembly GCF_903992535.2). NCBI lineage: Eukaryota > Metazoa > Chordata > Mammalia > Rodentia > Cricetidae > Arvicola > Arvicola amphibius. The sequence goes on along the minus strand of NC_052057.2, from coordinate 18,909,257 downwards.
ATATGCCATAATCCTTCCTATTCATCTTTGACACCACACAGGGCGACAACAAGAAGCTCTACTGAGAGTGTCAGCCATGACTGTTAACAAGCTGAAAAAGACTCAAACACAGCAGGGCAGGTTGTTCCTCACACAAGGAAGTGATTCAGGCATAACACTCCTTCTGTATCCACCTTTTAGGACTGATTAATTCACCATGTTTATGTGTATGGGTATGTGTGTGAATGAATTCATGTGAGTTCAGGAGTCCACAGAATCCAGACAAAGACATTTGGTCATCTGGAATTGAAGTTTGAGGCAACTGTGAGCTACTGAGCCAACATGTGGGTGCAGAGCACAGAATCCAGGTCCTCTCAAAAGGGTGAGAGCTCTCACCCGCTGAGCCATCTCTTTATCCCTGACTCTTATCTTTTTAAAGATAAGAATATAATCAATAAGACAGGAAAGGAATGATCAATGAGAGCCAAATATTAATTTTTCCCTTTTTACTGAATCAATTAGTAAAATTTACAGTGAAATTTACTAACACCTCTTTTGCTTTCTTGTTTGTTTTAGTTTTGAGATAGGGTTTCCCTGTATAGCCCTGGCTGTCCTGGAACTAGTTGTGTAGACCAGGCTTGCCTTAAACTCAAAGATCCCCCTGCCTCTGTCTCCTGGAGTGCTGAGATTAAACGAATGCCCTTTAATGATTGGCTTTATTAACATCTTATACCACAAAAGAAATACCTACTCAGCTTTATAGTTCAAACAGCATTAGAATTTGAAATTATATTTTACATGCTTTTATAAAACCAATGATTTTTGTGCTGTTGTGTCAGTGATAGATGACTTAATATATTTTCTTTTATCTATAAGGAATATGGAAGGAATACATTAACCTAGGCGATACAAATAATATACCAAATATGTTAAATTTTTGTTCACTTAGATATATTTGTTGTAGGCATTGAGATTAATATACATATATTTATACATATATTATTGTATTGTATGTGAATGTATAATAAATTTAGTAAAGAACTAACATTTATTAAGGAATTCCACTGTAAAAGTCATAAGAGAATAATGTGGTAAAATAGTTTACTGAGAATTTTCCTAAAATTAATTTTCTTATAGTGTTAGTAGTTTATAATACTTTGGCTTAGGATCTGCTAATGTATGAAGATGATTTATAGTATACTGGCCCTCTCACATATTATTTAAAGAAATTACTTGAATCATGAATATTTTAAGTAAACAGGGTATCATAATTTGATTTAATATGAAGTGTGGGGAAGCTGGAATAACTGAATATGCTTGCTTCTACATACTATACTGAAGATAAACCAGGGACTATCTTTCCAAACCCTTTATTATTCCAATCCTGTTGGCACGTGGAAGCCGCTTGTTCATTTGCAACTGCCCAGAAATAATCAGTCAGAAACTATATTATTTGCAATACACTTTGGCCAATAACTTGAACATATTGCTAGCTAGCCCTTACATCTAGAATTAACCCATTTCCATTATTTTATATTTCACAATGAGGCTCGTGGCCTACTGGTTTTAGCTGGAAGCTCATGTCTTTCCCCTCTGGTGGCTACATGGTGTCTCACTGACTATGCCTTCCTTCTCCCAGCATTCAGTTTAGTTTTCCTGCTCTAGTCTGCTATGCCACTGACTGAAACTGATTTACTTATTAACCAATAAAAGCAACACATAGACAGAAGGACTTCCCACACCAAGAGATGAAAAGGGAAATGGGAATTTCTTATCTACAGCATAAGGTGGTAACCTAATAAAAGAAATGATTCTCTTTTTTTTGAAAAGGTTGACCCTATTTAAAAACTAGATATTTGATAATTACACAATGTGCATATTGTAGACTACTAAGTTGTATTTTCACTTTCTTTTGATTTCTAGGAATTTCTTAAACTTTCTCTATGATCCCTCAAGAGTAAATTATTCATTTTTAAATGTTTGTATACTTGATATTGATGTTTACATCTAGATTTATTCCATTATAAAATGTCATAAATGATTTAAGTTTATTTCTATTTTTAAAATTTGACATGTCTCAAAATGTGGTCTGTTTTGAGGAATATTCCATGGCTTGCTGAGTAGAATTTGTATGCCATAGTTATTGAGTAGAAAATCCTAGGGATGTCTGCAAATCCACTTGTCCGTGATGTACTTTAAACCTGAAGTTTCTTTTTTGATTATTTTAAGTGGGCAATTTATTTATTGATGAGACTCTGTAATCTATATTACCATAATTAATTTATATAGATTTATCTCTTTATACTCGGTAACTTTTATTTTATAAAATTAAGTAAATCATTAATCATTATAATTTCTTGTTGGGATTAAATTGTTCTCTTCATTAACATGCAATGATATTTAAATATCTTCTGAGAAATTTTGACTTGAAGTCTATTTTGTAAAGCACAGAAAGATACTCCAGCCTCTTTTCTCCTTTCCTTTACTTGATACAAAGTTTCCCACACTTTAGCCTTTAAACTTTTATATTTGTATGTCTTGCAGACTAAAATCAGTTGGATTTTAATCCAATCAACTAGTCTGTGTCTTCTAAATAGAAAGTTAGACAATTAATATTTAAGATTACTCTTGGGGCATTGTCTGATTCCGTAATTTTTGTTTCTTTTTCCTGGTTGGCTTGAATACTGTTTGTTCTTTTCTTTCTTTTATATTCATCTTAGATCCTTGTTGATTTACTGAGCTAACACATTTGATTTTTTGATTTGGTATTTTTCCTTTTCTTGTTTATTTATTCACTCCTCTCAACATATTTATTTTTTCCTGTGGATTTATGACACTTCTGCTCTTATGCTTTCCTACCTTTAGTTATTTTAGTTTTGTTATTTTCTATAATTCTGGTTTATTGGTCATGAATTTCTTTAGTTTATACTTTGCTGAAAAAGTTTTTCTTGCCCCAGCAAACTGAAAAGCGAACTCGGAATCTTGACAGTAATTCCTTACTTTCAGAGTGTAAAATGCATTATTTCTTGATGTTCTATTCAGAGCTTAGATGGTGTTCTTATAGGTTTGTATTTTCTATATAAAATTTAATATTTCTTATTTTTTCTGTAGTTTTATTGTCTGAAAGTACCCAGTCTTAGCCACTAGACCACCAAGGAGAGTGCACCTTCCATATCTGAAAGACTGTCTTGGAGTAATTCTTTTCTGGTCATATCGATTGGGGTTCCTAAATATCTTGTGTACTTTATATCTGGATCTTTAGCTTCTTTTGTCACATTTTCTGCTGTCATCACACCTGCTATGTTTTCAGTGCCTTTAGTTCCCCCTACTCCCTGGCTCCTTTTTACTCCTAAATTGTCTCCTATAGTATCCCTGTGCTCTTGAAGGCTGTGGTCATGCTTGAAACATTTTCTGTCATGGTATTTGTACAATGCTCAGTCTTCGTAACCTCATTTTCCCTTCCTAATAGCCTTTCGGCTGCCTGATCTGGTTTGATAAATTCTACCGCCTACTGGCTGTTTTGTAACATGTCTGTGGCTTGTTTTACAGAAACTGAGATTCCCCACTGAGTTTTTCTCTGTGACTTCTAAATTTCTCATCCATGTTGCTGATTGTCTTTCCATGTTCGTGGTTTTCACATCTAGGTTTTGAGTTTATTTCCTCTCTTTGTGGTTGAAAGCTGGTGATGTGGTGAGAATCCATCTTCGGTGATCAGTAAGTCTGTAAAGGCCTGTCAGGACTCTGCAGATGGGCGTAGGGGTCATTGAACTTCTTTGTTGCCTCACTACATGTCACCATGTGTCACCACATGAAATTTTCATGTCTTTCAGTGTCACTCTTTTATAAAATTTACTTGTATGTATGTATGTAGGTAGGTATGTATGTATGTATGTAGGTGGGTAGGTAGGTAGGTATGTGTCTCTGTGAGAGTATCTGCATATATGTGGGTGTCCGTGGAGGCTGTAAGAGGGAACCAGGTACCCTTGAACAGGAGTTACATATGGGTGGTTTTGAGCTGCCTGACTTAGATTCTCTGAGCCAAACTCAGGTTCTCTGGACGAGCAGGAGGTGCTTTTTACCATGAGGAATCTCTCCAGCCCTTACTACTTAACCCTTTAATTGGCATATTGAGAATGGGTCGCTGAACCTACTTTATTAGAGCTATTCGTGCCCACGTTTTGACCTTCAAACTTCAATGAAAGTCAAGAATCTGTCAATGTTTCAGACATTCAATACATAGGTAGAAAACAACCAGCCAGCATAGTAAAGTCAGGATCTTGGTGAATAGACTGAATCTCATTTGATATCGCTGACATTTTTCTTTCTTTTTTTAGTTGATTTTTATTGAGCTCTACATTTTTCTCTGCGCCCCTCACTGCCTCTTCTCTCCCCCCTTTAACCCTCTTCCAAGGCTCCCATGCTCCCAATTTACTCAGAAGATCTTGTCTTTTTCTACTTCCCATGTAGATTAGATCGATGCGAGTCTCTCTTAGTGTCTTCATTGTTGTCTAAGTTCTCTGGGATTGTTGCTTGTAGGCTAGTTTCCTTGGCTTTATGTTTAAAAACCATCTATGAGTGAGTACATGTGATAATTGTCTTTCTGTATCTGGGTTACCTCACTCAAAATAATGTTTTCTAGCTCCATCCAGCAAAATTCAAGATGTTATTTTGATCGTGTTTTTCCCTCTCTCAATTCCTCCCAGATTCTCTTTATGCACCCAACCTTAAGTATTTTTCCTTCGTTCTCTTAAAAACAAAGTCACAAGAAACCAAACCAAATCAAAATGCTGCCCCTTCCACAACAAAGAGAAAAATAAAAATCAAAACAAATATGAAAAAAAGAAAAAGAAAAGAAAAAAAATACACTTAAAAGCAAAATGAAACAAAAAGTTCACAAAATACCGTTGAGCTCATGTCGTGCTGGGCAACTACTCTTGGACGTGGGGCCTGCTCTCGAGTGTGTTTGCTGAACACAATTACACTCTATTGGGGAAAAAAATGACTTTCCCTTTGCCAAGTGCTGTTAATTGCAGACATCTTCCTGTTTAGGGGTGGGAGCCTATGTCCACTTCGATTTTTTGTTCTGAGATCTTGTCTGGCTTAAACCTGTACAGGTCTTTTTTTTTTTATGTTATTTGGTTTTTGAGACATGGTTTCTTTGTGTAGCTTTGGAGTCTGTCCTGGAACTTGCCCTGTACACCAGACTGGCTTCAAACTCAAACTCACAAAATCCACCTGCCTCTGCTTCCCGAAGGCTGAGACGAAAGGCGTGTGCCAGCACTGCCCAGCAACAGGTCTTGTGCATACTGCCAGTTTCTGTGAATTTATATGTGCAGCAGTCCTACTGTGTCTGGAAGACACTGTCTTCTTGGAGTCCTCCATCATACCTGCCTCTTACAATGTATCCACCTCTTCATAGATTCCTGTGCCTAGAGGGACACCGGGGGTGGCCGGGGACTTTTGATGATATCTCACTTAGGATTGAATGCTCCGAAGTCTCTCACTCTCTGCCCTTTGTCCAGTTGTGGGTCTCTGTGCTAATTAATTTTAAAGGTTCTTTCTTCTTTTTCTGCTTATCTTCAAGAGCTGTCTTCTAAAGGCATTAGGTGATGATTCTGTCTTTTCTGCTGTGAACCTGATAGCCTCAAAGAAAAACCCTGTTAGCCTTTCCTATTCGATGCTGTTTTATGAATCTGCTTTATAACGTTAATTAAGGGAAATCTAACAATCTCCTTGGCACTCTCACTAGAAGATGACTTGAGAAGAGAGATTTTATAACATCAAGGCCCAAATAGGAGATTTTACATTGCATGTTTCCCGTTTTATGAGAAATTAAAAATCTAGCTGTTGTGTGTATTGATGACTTTAAGCTTTATAACAGACGATGAAAAGGCACCTGATCCCGGTGGGTAACTCTACAATGGGTACATTATGAATACTATTGAAGGGAAGAAGGATGGTTCTGTGACTAATTAATGGATAACGATAGATGTGCTGTGTTGTTTCCTCCAAGAGGGGAGTTGTATCCCAGATTGGTATTTGGACACGCAGTTGGTGCCCAATCAAGGAATCTATTCTTATTTTATCTTTCCTTTGCATTTCCTTTTTGGTGCATGAGCAAGCAGGAAATATAGTTTAGCCTCACTATAAATTATAAGGCTAAAAGCTTTGGCCTAAAGTGATATTGAGGAAGGCATTTTCATCTATAAACCCACCCCCCTCTGTTACTTAGCTCTAAAAAAATACACATTTAAACCTGAATGGCTAGTTTCGTGTTTTGACTTTTGCCTTTACTAGTCTTCCACTTAAACCTCATCACTGACAAAATTAGACTGTAATTCTATGTCAGAAAGCCAAGTTATTGCTACATCAGTCTGCTCCATGAGATTAAGCTACAGAAGGAGACAGTGGTCCAAAAATTCCAAGGTTACATTCAAATTTCACATTGGGAGTTTTCCATGACAGACATAAAAGAAAGATGGCATAAACAGCTTAGGGAGAAATAGTAAAGGCAAGGGAACAAGCCCGTCTAATGCAATAACTTTAGCCCTAAGCAATAATACATTTATTTAGGAAGATAACAACCAGCTGGTTCAGAGACTTCAGGCTAAAGAAATTATTTTGAAAATATAATAATTATCAAAAACTGTGCAGGATCAAGGCACTCAAGAAGATCCCTCTTAGTGGGGCTCTAAAATAACAGGGCTCTGCCCTCTCTATATCAAGATGAACCACTGTTAAGAGATGATGTCTCACCCTACAAATGAGGATCGGGCCTTCGATTCCAAAGATGGCTACCATTAAAAATACTGCCCAAGGTTCCTTAGTCAAATCCCTACTATCAGATAACTATCAGGTGCCTCAGATAATTCTTGATTCTTACAGGTAAAAGTTATATTTAATATGAAGGTGTTAAATACAGTAAATAACAACAATTATTAGCAGTGCAAAGTTGGGGAATAGACTTGCTTCGTAGTTACTGAGTCAGGATTCAGGTGGATAAACAGGATATTTATTGACATGTGCAATAAATACATAAAAATAAATAAGATGAATGAACAAATAATAAATAAATACATACATACATACATAATACATACATACATAAGAAGTCTTCAGGCTCTAGGTAAAAAGGAAGGAAGCTGTATACAACTGAGTCTCTTGAAAGAATAAACAAAAGACATACTTACGTAGCATTTTTCCTGGAGAGGGGGGTGCTTTAGTATAATATATGGTCTAGCTACAAGAAACATGGTTCAAGGGCATGCTGGGATAAGGGAAGCTTCTTACATTCTTCTGTCATTTATAACATCTCCTAGAGATATAGGGTTAAGAGGAGCATGTGACTCGGTTTCCTATGTCTTGAACTTGGGTTTACTCCCCACACAACCGACATGGGACTGTCCTATGTACTTATTCTTCTCAACAGGCCATTGAAGTTCTAGGTGAGAAACTTGGACTATTCCTCAAAGAATTTTTTTCTCTGCTTTAATTTATACCCAAGTACCATGCTATAAACAAATTTGCATAGTAACCAGATTCAATGGCTGTCACTTAGCTTTGGAATTTTCTCTTTAATAGTAATTTTAAAAGCCTGTAGTTAAGATAGGCACAATGCTTCTCACTTATAGCCATGGTCTGAGGCTACAGCCATGGCTCTAAAGTCTTGTTCCTACAAATTAAGTGTAAGACCATTTTAGGTAGAAGCAGGAAATATGGGTCACTAAGTAAACATAGAACTAACAGAGACAATAATATTCTGTCGCCTTAATTGATGAAACAACAAAGTAGTTTATGACTCAAGTCACCTGGAAAGGATGATATGAATGACACCAGTTGCTAGTGTCTTTGAGGAAATAGGAGTATAAACTCTACCATCAAGAAAAATGTCTTAAGCACCTGTCTTCTGTAATAAACTGAGAAAAACTAAGCCTCCAACCTCCCCTTAACCCAATACAAAAGACACATGCACCACCGTTCACATTCCTTGTGAAAAATGTTTATATTTTCTGAGGTCTGCTGCTGACACCCCCTCAAGATGAACAAAAACCTTTTTACCCTAACTAAAAGAACTCAAGACATTTCTCTCTTCTGAGTCTCCAAGAGTCCAGGAGGTCAGGTATTCCTGGGAATCATTAAGAGACTTAACATTGTCTTTAAACAAGAAAAATAATGCCTACTTAAATACTAAGAAAAATCCCAGTAAACATCAATAATACTTTACCAGTATATAATCATCGAAATGTTTATTTTCAGTACCTGGTATATAATGGGTATATTATAAGATGATGCCAGTCACTCCAGCTTCAAGGGATCCAGCACCCTCCTACAGCCTTTTCAAGCACGGTGCTCACTGCACCTTCTATAGACTACATGTATACATACAATTAAAACATAAGATATTTGAAAAGAATTGCCCTAAGAAAGAATTCAGGTGAAAGGAATTTATCCATGTCATAGTTACAATTGTTTAATTTATAGGGTGTCAACTAGACAGCTACAGTATTTTTTCCTTGTAGCCCTCCAGAATTAGTTAGGTGAGTTTGATGAGGATAGACACTATTTATACATGTGAATTCTATATTAATGACATCAAAGTCATAATGACAGGGAATACTGGAGGACACATTTTCTTGAAACTTGTGACAGATACTATGGTATACCATCACCCTTAGGATGAAAGAACTCATGTTCTTAGCTGGTGGGTGCTGAGTCAGTAGAGATCAAAGGCCAAACTTAGAGAGCTGTTCTTGCCATGCAAGTACTTCTTGATGATTTATTCATGCCCAATTCCAAGCCGTTGTGGGAAGTGTAGTAATGTCGGGGTTCTTTGCCTCAATTTAAGAACATTCTTAAGCCGGGTAGCGGTGGCGCATGACTTTAATCCCAGCACTCAGAAGGCAGAGGCAGGCGGATCTCTGTGAGTTCGAGACCAGCCTGGTCTACAAGAGCTAGTTCCAGGACAGGCTCCAAAGCCACAGAGAAACCCTGTCTCGAAAAACCAAAAAAAAAAAAAAAAAGAACACTCTTAAGAGTGCATCATAGTTTAACTTCTCCCCCTGTTCTATTTTCTTCCTTTACTCCTTAGAGGCACCGCTGAGACCTTTCTCTTGCAATGCTCAAACACCTCTACATCTGAGGATGTGTTCAACTTGGGGCTTGCATGCTCTACAAATACCAGTGCTCCTAAGTGAAATGTTATAGAGCAAAGATGTAAGGAAATACTAGTGGTATAACTGAGGTTGTTATTATTTACATCATTTATTATAACCTACAATAATACTGACTAAAAGATTGTTCAATTAAACTATATCACCTTTTTGTTTTGGTTTTTGTTTTTTGGGAACAGGGTTTCTCCGCATAATAGCTCCGACTATCCTGGAACTTTCTCTGTAAACCAGGCTGGCCTTAATGTCACAGAGATCTGCCTGCCTCTGCCTCTCAAGTGCTGGGATTAAAGGCATGCACTACAATCACCACCCTGCCCAGTCAAAGTATAATTATGTTACCTTAATTTGTTATTAATTATTACATAGCTATTATTACCTACATTCAGAAATAATCGTTATGAACTTTATATTTTCTTAATCCTAATAAAATTATTTCATGTGTTGGATATTCATGCAAAAATAATCTGCATCTTATGAGAAATATGATTTTTTGCCTTGTATTCTGCTTTACAGTTTATTTATTGTTTTATGGAAGTCAGGAAACATATCCACTTTGGGGGACACAATTTCCTGACTGAGATCCCAGATTATGTATAAATGCAAAAAGGGTGCTAGTCAGTAGCATGCATTTGTCCCTCTCTGCTTTCAGTGGCAAATTGACCAAAGATTTTATGCAGGTTTTATTTGTCATGCAGATGCTTTTTCTGAACATATCTCTCCACCATGCAAGAAAGGGACCATGTCTGTGATTCAGATCATCTTATTTAAAAGTTCTTTACCTCAACTTACTATGATTTTTAGTACGATTTTTCAATGCTCACAAATGGTCTTTTGGTGAGCTCTGTTTATTTGAGTCCTTATAAACCAGCAAACTTTCCAAACCACAAATGGTATTCTTTGTTTTTAATTAATTACGCATTTAAACTTATTGAGTATTCTTTGCTTTTATTACATAATTTCTAATACAGATTTAAAACTTTTTGGAACTGTTAGAAGAAAAGCATAGTCAACAGATGAAATGCATATGGGAGGACACTTTATTTATTCACTTGCTTTCTGAAGCAGCGCCTCTCAACAGGCAGAACTGTTGGCCAGCTTTCTGGCATGGCTTCTCCTCAACTATTCTGCTTTTTACGTTTGTTTATTTACTTTTTAGAAAAGGAATTCTAACCACAATTTCTTATTATTGCTTGATCGAATGAAACTCTACTATAAAAGAGAACGCGAGAAATGACATTCAGATAATTTCCGAGAAATGGTGTAATTTATATTTCATGAAGTTTTAAACAATTGCAATTTACAAACCCCAATGAGTAGTGACTTACAGTCTCTTGCCATATGCACCTCTGGTAGAGTGAACTAGAGTTGAGCTCTCATTCGAAGTCTGAAATTACCTAAGTTAAATTAATGCCTTTCGTTATGTTCTGAGACCAGAGCCTCATGTAGTAGCCCAGGCTGACCTTGAATTCCTTATTCTCCTGCCTTTTCTTCCCAAGTGCAAGGAAATACATACCTGTACCACCATACTTGACTCGACAGCCCTATTCAACAGTCCAATTCTATTCCACACCAGAAATGTCCCAAAATTATGCTGGATACTGTTTTATAGTGAAGCTGCAAAGGCAGCTTGCTAATTTTATTCCTCTCAGTGCACCAAAAACTATTCCCAAATTTTAAAATGTCATGTCCCAGCTAGGCTACTGACAGATTTGACTTGCCTTAGAATTTAGCATCACTGAGCTTGTTCCAGAAGGATATACCTTTGTGTCTCTTTCTCAGGACAAAGCACTCTAGGCCTTCATAGTGATCTTGGTTGCCCCATGGAGCTGGCCCTTTGAGTGTTAGGCAAATATTTCCATCTGTGCCGCATGCGGTGTGTGAAATCATTACTTCTTAGAGATTTCCTCATCTTGGAAGCTATGCAAGACACAAGGAATTTTGCAGATGTGAGTAATGTAATGTCCTTGAAGCAAGATTATCTGTGTTAGCCCTATGTTGTCATGAGTTATTAAAAGCTATGAACATGGCTGGAGATACAGCTTATTGGCAGGTCACATGTAGAGCCTCGCATCATGGATCCTTAAGTTCCATTTAAGTACTACGAGAAAGAAGGGGAAATGTTGCCGGATATATGATCACAATGTGAACCCTGGGTTTGCATTTGCATTAATTAAATAAAATCAACCTTGGGTCAGGAGGTGGAGCCAGCAACAAGTTGACAGAAAGTAATCAAAGAGAATCAGAGGGAGTATGGAAAATGTGTAGAGAAATGCACAGGAAGTAGTAGGGAGGGACTTTGAGTATGGAAGTCACTTTTGGTTCAGAGTGACAGAGGAGATACTCTCTTTCTGAGACACCAGTGAAGAGGGGAGGTCAGCTAACTGCCCCTCAACCACTATGAGTTAGCAGGTTTTCACCCTGGCCTCTGACTCCCGAGTCTTTATTGGTGACTAGAATGATAGAGATTTAGTTAAAAACTACATTTGGTGGCAGCAGCAGGAGGTGGATCCAGCAGGGCATAGAAGTCCTCCTGTGTCACTGAGAAGAAGACCAGTAACTGTGGAGCCATGGTTACTGACTGAAATAGCGGTAGAGTCAGGAGCAGCCTCAGTGCCAGTGCTAAAACACTTTGGTTCTCCAATGGGGCTGGGGCATAGCCACACAAATGGGTGTCAGTTGGCTTCTGATGGCAGAGCCTCCAGACAATGGGCTGCCACTTGGAAACCCCCAGAGGGAGTTGACCCTGCTGCCTGCACCAATGCTGCAGACAAATTGAGAAGTCAGTGGATTTGGTGAGTCCTTAAGGAGGGAGCTAAGGAATATTAAAACGAAAAATCTTCCCCACGTTAAGGATGGGAAATATCACAATGCAGGGTACTAGGACCCTGTATAGTGCTACTATGGATGGCTTGATAAAGGAGACAGTAAGGGAAGGGATAAATGACTTAGCTGGGATTAACATAATGCCAATTATAATTATTATCAGTATGATAATTAATAACCGCAGTGGTTTCTTGTGCCAAATATAAAACATGGTCTCATAATTATGCGCAATATGGAAATCTGATAAGAGACGAACTTTAGACTTATTGATGAAAAGAAGAAAAAAATCGAATGTTAAAATACAAGTCTTAGAAAGACTTACAAATAAAAATAAGAAGACTCCTCAGACACAGACAGCGGAATTTAGACAAGAACCTACCACACCACTGCCCAAGAAAACTGAAGAGTGGTAACCGAAGGTTATTATAAAAGCAACTTTAGTTTATCCAGTTACTTTATAAGAGTGACCAGGAGAAGATAGGTACCCCCAAGGCTGTACCCCCAAGGCTATACAGAAGTTAAATGGAGTCTTATAGAAATATTAGGTTTGAGAAGATTTAAGGAAACAGTCATTTCATTTAATACACATTCATCCTCTGTGAAGCAGATGTTAAATTCTTGGGCGAATCTGAGTAGAATCATCCCCCCCCCCCAAACTAGAAAGATTTAGCTACAGCAATATTGGACGCTGGTCCTCAGTTACAGTGGCAAATATGGTGGACAGAGTAAGCTAGGGTCATAGAACAATGAAAGAGGGTTAGAGACCTTAATATTTCCCAAGATCAACTTCAGGTGAAGGCCAGTATGCTGAGTTGCAAAGACAGCATGAATTTGATGATCACAACTTGGTCCTACGTCATTTAGGAGCCTAAAATGCTTGGGAAAAGGTTGAAGAAATCAGGAAAGAGGTCTAAGAGGTCTAAGTCATTTATTAAAACTATACAAGGCCCAAAAGAAGCCTTCACTGTTTTTGATTTTTACAAAGATTGAGTTCAGCTGTAAATTGAATAATATCAGATACAGAAGTCAGATGAACATTAATTTAATCTTTGGCTTTTGAAAATACTAATTCAGAATATAAAAGGGTGATCAGGCCTTTAAAAGCAAGATCAGCACCAATGGATCAATCAGACAAATGGATTAGAAATAAAGCTGATTTACATCTAATATCCACTTACAAGTGAGTACATACCATGTTTGTTTTTCTGAGTTTGGATTACCTCACTCAGGATGATTTTTTTCTTGTTACATCCATTTGACTGCAATTTCAAGATGCTATTGTTTTTACCCCCGAGTAATACTCCATTGTGTAAATGTACTATATTTTCTTCATCCATTCTTCAATTGAAGGGGATATAAGCTGTTTCCAGGTTCTGGCTATTATGAATAATGCTGCTATGAACATAGTTGAGCTCACAGCCTCAGATAACCTAGGTAACAAAGAGTGCCCTAAAAGGGATGTGTGGATTTCCTTGGGAAGGGGAAATAGATGATATCTCCTGGGTAAATAGGGAGTGGGGAGTGGGGATGGGGGCACAGGAACATGAGGGCCTGAGTTGGTAAAATTGGGGGTGAGACAGAGGAGGAGAATAATGAAAGAGGTATCTTGACAGAGGAGGTCATTTGAGGGTTAAGGAGAAATCTGGTGCCAGGAAATCTCCCAGGGATCTACAAGGATGACCCCAGATAAGATTTCTAGTCATAGTGGAGAGGGTGCCTGAAGTGACCTTCTCCTGTAATCAGATTGGTGACTACCCTGTTATCAACTAAAAGTCTTCATCCAGTGGACTGAGACAGGGAGTCTGCACGATGTCGTATGATTAGTGAAACTCCAGACACAGATATGGGGTTCAACCTGAAGGTCAGAAAAGCCAAACGGCCAGCCGCTGGCTCTTACCTCTACCTCAGTACGAAATGATGATCCTGCCTCCCGGAATCCTCAGAATAAGACTGACTGAGAACTGTCTCCTCCTGTTTTATATTCCTTTCCCGTGCTGGGATTAAAGGCGCACACCACTACTGCCGAGTTTCTATGGCAAACTAGTGTGTCTACTGGGATTAAAGGTGTGTGTCGCCACTGCCTGGTCTGTAAAGCAGACCAGCGAGGCTATTTTACTCTTTAATCTTCAAGCAAGCTTTATTTATTCAAATACAAATGAAATATCACTACACATGGGACTGCCCTAGGCATGTGGATGACAGTTGTGTAGCTTGGTTTGTTTTGGGGTTCCTAGCAGTGGACTTTTTCCTGGTGCATGAACTGGCTTTTTGGAACCTCTTCCCATGCAGTGTCTTGCCCACCCTTGATGCAGGGGAGGAGCTTGGTCAACATCTGGAAAACACACCAGCAATATGTTACCTAATGATCCAGCTATCAAATGGCTTGATCTGTTTCAGTTAAGAGGGCCCAAGACTCATTAACCCAGAGAAATAAGCACACATCCCCACCTCTTCATGCTCTCCTGGTTTTCCTTGTTAGGAGAGTCTCACTGCTCATCACTGAGTCTGCTGCCATATATGGGAAAATTTCTATTTTCCACTTTCCACATTTTTTGTTGCTGACAAACAGCTAACAATTCAGAATGCTTATGATAGCAGAAAAGGAAACCATCAAATTAAAGAAGCTCACCGGAAGGGGTGCAGGACTAGTAAAGTACAGGGTAACACTAGGTGAGCTAAGTACTCATTGGTGCAGTGTGAGGCCAGGTGAGCCAAGGACTCACTAATACAGGATAAGGCAAGGTGAGCTAAGTACAACTCCAGTCACGGGAGCTAGTGCATATTTCCTACTTAAAAAAGGATTCCTTTCTTACAGCCTGTAATCCACCACGCAGTTCTCCAGCGCACGTTGACTATCTAACAAAACTCACCATGTGACACTGAGGTTCAAGTCCCTAGAGTCAAATGCTGACGGAAGTCCATACCTTTTCATTAGGTAGCTATGATCATAGCTGTGATGTAGTTCCTGCTTTCTCATTGGTGAAATAGAATAACTATCTTTTAACATAGAAGGGAGGTTAAAGGCTAAGTACCCCATATACTCTATGGAACAGAGGAAAGATTTAGGAAACACTGCCATTTATGCGCTGCCATAATCCCTGGTGTAAGGCAGGCTAAGAGGGCAATGGAAAGTCACCCCGCCCTTGGCCTGCCCCTGGGATTTGGAAATCCCCACCTCTGTGACTCAGTATTACTATCCAAACAGTAGTTCAGAGCTGAAGTCCTATCGGTACTGCCTGCAGAGCTGTGCTTTCCCCCAGATCACCGAGCACACTGCCAAATGTTCAGAACAACCAGAACTGGTACACAGACAAACCCTATCTTGAAAAACAAAAACAAAAAGAAAGAAAAAAATGAGAAACAAAAACCCCATATATAAGTCCATCCCTCCACCCAGCCCACTGCTATCTCTGCTTCTGGTCAGAGACAATAGCCATTCTGTGTTTCTCTCCAATAAATCTCTTATGTGAGATTTGTTGCTTGGTTGTGGGAGCCCACAGAAGTGGGTCTGTTCCATTTTAACTACAGGTCAGAGAGTTCAGGCCTATTTTTACTCCTCCAAAGCTATTGATAAGAGGTTTCACTTAAGGTGTGGCCACTAACAAGATGTCTTGACCTAGGGTGTGGTTACTTGGTGTTTTGAATGTTAAGAAGGCACAGAGGTGGATCCATTCCACATTGACCAAAGGGCAGAGAGTCAGGCTTATTCATGCTCCTTCTTGGAGATAAAGGGAGGGTTGGCCCAGGGAGTTGCTGCCTACAGGATACTTGGCCTAAGGTATGATCCCTGCACATCCTGCCTAAACAAACAGAATACTTAACTCAGGGTATAATTGCTGGATGCTTCAGGTGTTGAAGAAGTAATTGCTTTGTTTGTTCTTTGTGCCATGTTAAAGCAGTCTTTTGCCGTCTTCCCTCACTTTTTGGATTGGGGTACATAAGTATATGGAAAATAAATGTGGGCAAATTCAGTATTCACTGGGTTGCTCTCCTGACTCTATTCTATGTCTCTGTATTTCCACTGTACCTCTGTCGTGTCTGCCTGGTGTTTCTAATCCACTTGACCCTACCCTGGAACGTACGAACCCCATCAAACCTGGACCCCAACACTTGGTGTGACTTTATATTGCTTAGCTCCCAATTTCCATGATATCCCTGTGTCAGACAACCCTTTCAGAAAAGTTCTCTCCCACCTCCACACTCTTCCTACCTGTAGCCGACACCAGAAAAGCAGTAGGTCTCACTTTCAATGAGTAATCGCCATCTAAATCCAGGGATTTTTCAAATATATTTTGTCCACAAAATCTATAAACAAGTTCCTTTTTATTCATTGATATTTACTGGTTGCCTTAAAATTCCAACTATTTAATGAAGGAGAAAGAAAGAAGAGAAAATTAATAATTCATAAACTATTTTCCTTTAATGCATTGAAGAAATAAATGGAAATCACTTAGCAGAGATTTTCTTCAAAAATGATCTAATAAGCCGGGCGGTGGTGGTGCATGCCTTTAATCCCAGCACTCGGAGGCAGAGGCAGGCAGATCTCTGTGAGTTCAAGACCAGCCTGCTCTACAAGAGCTAGCTCCAGGACAGGCTCTAAAGAAAAAAAAAATCATCTCATGGAGAATGGAATGGGAAAAGAAGTAAAAAACCTTACATTATGTATCCATAGCTTCACCTAGCTCCTGGGTCTCTCCAGGAAACATTGTCACTGCCGTAACCTGGAGCTAGAGAGCTGGGTGAAGGTGAAAACACGAATGGTAGTCTGGCCAGGATTGTGGGGTGACAAAACCATCAATGGCTGTTTCTTGTGAATATATATATATCAAACCAAATACTTTAGTATTTACAAAAAGATAAAATAAAGCCCAAACAAGGGAAAAGTATCCAATAAAAATAAATAAACAAACAAACAAATAAATAAAAAGAAGTGCCTCTGTATTTTCAAAAAAGAAAAACCCTAATGTTTTTCACAAGTAAGGTTTAGCGGAGCACTTGTCATAATTAAAGCGTGCTTTCCTAAGAGATATCATTCAGAAGTCACTGCCTTCCTTCACATGCTGCAGTGATAATCGTGACTGACAATCTTCTCAGTTATCTACCCACTGCTCCTCTTGGGAGCCAGTTTCAATGAGTTCCTGTGAGGTGGTGGCACAAACACATTGGCGCGAGGTAGAAATGCTGGCTCCTTGTGCCTACAATTTCCAAAGGGATTCTGTAGGAGAATCTTACTGTGAACTTCATAATACTGTTAAAACCACTGAGGCTGTGTACAAAAATTGAGGAGAACTGCAATTCTTATAAAAGGCCACAGAACGCCAGTACTGTTTATATTTAACCATACTGAATTTTCCATCATTGTGGATTAGTATTCATTGTTAGAGACAGAGCACTGAATACTTGAATAGCTGAAAAAGCCATATGTAATCCCATTATTTACACTGCTGATACTTCTTTGAGCATGGCTTAGAACTGGTCATACAGATGGAGTACTTATGCCATGAAAGCTAACATTATAATGATGACTCTTCCATAAAGAATGAGCATTATATATTTACCAATATTTGTGTGTCTTCTGATATTTACAAGTACATTTTCAGTGTTTTTTTTTTTATCTTTCGCTGAACTAGATGCACTAGGTTGTCAGTATGCACTAGATGTTTTAGCTCTGAGATGAAGAGGTTTTTGATTGTTTTGTTTGTATGTTTTTCTTGTGTGTGTGTGTGTGTGTGCACGCATGTGTGTGTGTGTCCCCAACACCTAGAGGAGATGGCAAATCTTTTAGAAGTTAGTCAAGATAAGGAATTTCTGCATCTTTCCTCTTGGACTAATATATTTGTTTGCCTTCTCTTCAGCCTGGGGCACTCAGAAAAGGGAAAGATAGTAAGAAAAGAAAAGAAGAAAAGAAAAGAAAATTCTTTGCTGCTGTGCTGCCACTCTTTGGAAAGTCAAAGTGAATGAAGTATATTAGGAAAAATATGCAAAGATAAACAGAAAATAATCTAGACATCCCTAATATTGTAGACTTTTTTTTTAAAAAAAAAGCTACAGTGTGACTCTCTCATTAATGTTTTTTTTTTTTTTAGAGAGCCTCAGGTATTAAAGTTAAATTTATTTTTTCCCATAGATTCCTTTCTTTTTGCTTTTTACCATAGTGTACAAACCTCTTTCCCCACCACCTGTGTGGAGTTTGATATGGAGTGGACAGGTCTGTAAGAGAAAACAGTGTACCAATAAAGTTCTTTGGAGAGACCACCTCCAAAGTGAAGCCAAAAGTCAAGGCAAAGTGTCATCTTCCTGGGAAACAACAACAACAACAACAACAACAACAAACCAAAGATGATGTATGAAATCTGAATGAAAACTGAAGACAGCAACAAGTGAGAAAATTAATCAAACAAAACACAGGGATATAAGGCAGCCATTCAAATCTTGAACACATGTGTAAGTTCACACATGTGAGTCTGTTTTCTCAGTAGGTTCATATATACGTGATGGCTTCTATATAAAGATTCCAGTTTCTATCATCACCTAAGCAAACACCGTATCTTGCCATCATCAAACTCAACTTTTCATAACGTTCAGTCACGTAAAAAAAGCTGAAGCAACCATAGCTTTATGTGTTTAAATATTGCCTTCACTTTATGCTACACAAAATGATGTACACCTCCTCGACATATGTCATAGTTTCACTTCCTGTTTGTGTAAGAAAATGTCCTGCCAAAAGCAGCTTAGGAGAGGACAGGTTTACGTCAGCTCACAATTCTAGGTTATTGTGCAGTGTAACGGAAAGCCACATCATCAGACACTCGGAAGAACTGGTCCCAGTACATTTTAGGTCAAGAGCAGTGAGCAGTAAGTTGAAGTATGCATGTGCATACTCAGCTCACTTTGTCACTTTTAAACAGAGTTCGGGACCCAGCTCCAGAGAATGGTGCTCTCTGTCCACATTTAGCCTGGATCTCCCACATCAGTTTGCATGATCAAGGCAAAGCTCCGCAGACAAGCTGCTCTAGACCATCATTGGGACACATTTTCCTGGTGATGGTAGATTTTATCAAGTAGCCATTATAACTTTGTATCAGGCAAACAATGGATTACAAAATCACTCAAGTGCTGCTGCTCTTTACAGCTCTGGCTTGAAAAGTATCCCTTCTTGCTGGTGAACAACCCCATCTTTGCCATTTAATTCCCCACCCAGGACAGAGTTCGTTTCCCCTCTCTCTTTCTGGTTAGTTGTTTCTAAAAGGTCGGCCGAGAAGGGCTTTGCTTTTCATGCATCCTATTACAACACTGCTCACTAAAACACCAGTGCTCCTCGTGCTTGTGTTTTTTACCTCCACCATCCTCAACTCCTTCCATCACAATGAGCTCACAAAACGGTAGCTAAATTAACACAGTGAGTGACTGCCTTTGAAGTAACTGTTCACAAATGATTCCATTTCATTGTTTAAATGAAGTCATACTATGTTGGCAAGGATGAGCTCCACCTCCTGGTCCCAAGTTCTGTTCCCATCTCAATCTCTAGTGTGATCGGGGACTACACGTGTACACCGTCCCAGCTGGCTCATGTAGTCCTTAAAATGAACATGTGGTAGAAGTTCTACTCTCAATGAGAAGTTACCCAAGGTCTCAAGGCCATGACTTAAAGCCATGTTCAAACCACAGGTCTTTCAATTCTAACTCTTCCTTGGGGGCCATCAAAGCTTCTTCTTCACTATTAACCACTCCGTTTCTCTATCCTTCCATTATTCCGTAATAAATAATATGTATAATTTTGTCTGTGCTCTTAACGGGGACAAGATCACGATGTTCTTAGTATTTAAAGATTTATTTGATACTTGAAGGCTAGCATGCTCATGAAGAAAAGTATAAGTACATTCTAGCCTAGGTTTGTAACCATTAGACTGCCCCCTCAATCCCTTACACATATTGTGCAAACCATATAATTTATTTCTTTTTAAATACTCATACTATGGAAGAACTTGGTAGGAAATGAGAAACAAGGGGAATGTCCTAACAGTTGAAAACCACCCTGATGAGTGTATCTTCCAATCTTGTTGGGGTAGGAAACAAAATACTAAGTCACTCAAAAAAAGAATTTGGAATTACTTTCTACTTAAAGTTGAGAGCAATGACGACAGAGAAAACTGGCCTACCAGTTTAAAAAGCAGGAAGAAGCTGTATCAGTGCTGGTGGACACTATGGGTCAAAAAAATATTATCGGACTTCTTTTCTTGAGTCCTGGGACTCAAGCTAGACACATAACTGTGTGTAGGCAAGTGACTGTGTGCTAGAGACAGAGGACAGCTGAGCTATGCAAACACAAGCACTTTCCCGAGAGATGACAGCCAAGAGCGGCCACATTACAAAGTCTAGTCATCTGTTTTAAATTCATGATTCTGAATTTTCCCCCCATATGAGAAACAGCAGTAAGCGTCAGCAAGATGAAGACGAAAGCAAATCAGACCACGCGGGGCCTTGGTTATTCAAATTATTGGCTGTGGAGTTTTATGTGTGTACACAGATAGACATACATTGGGTAGAAGAAATATGGAGGGATTTGGAGATTTCCTGATGGTTTTATGATGAGGATGACAAAATATTTGTTGTAGAAGAAAGAGCAGGAAAGGTTTTGTCACACAGCTCTGTGAACTAATTGAAATTTGGTATTTTAAAGCATTAGTGTAAAGAGAGAAAATATTCACAAAACATATGGGAGTCGTCTTTGAAATTGCAGATTATGGTTCTAACATCCAATATAAATTTAATTTGAAAATTATTAGTTTTTTAGTTGGTCTCTGGCTTGCCTGGTCTTCCTGCCTCTGTCTATGAAATGAAAGTTTTATGTCAGACTATGGGGGAAGGGGAAAGGCCTTTCTTTCTCTTAGGATTTCATCGACAACCTTGAGGGAGAAAGTGTTGAAAGTATTGGTATTTTTTTAGAATTAAACAGCTTTTTACAGTAGTAAGCTGAAAATTTCCATATAAAGATAGATAAACCTAGATTTGTTACACTAATATGGAATAATCTCTAAGATATATTGCTAAAAAAATATAAGGTTTGAAAACCATGTTCAAATGCTCAATTCTGCAAAAACTCTCATAAGTCTCTCTAAGAGTAGACAATTCTTGCAGAAATGTGAAAAACTACTGTGGCATTAGTATTAGTTTCTTTATTGTTACTCTAAAAACATGGTGAAGAAGTAAAGGCCTCTATCCTAAATCACCTGACTTTATTAATTCAGTTTTAGCAATCTAGTAACCTACAAAATCAAGAAATTTCCTGTGCAATCTCCATTTTTCTGTGTACTTAGGCTATGTATTACTCAGCATGGATAGACACTGTACAAGTGGGCCATATGTGACTCCTGACTTCACAATGATCAGCTTTGTAAGTTTGGAAAAATCTGTAAGTTGGGCTTTTTTCCTTCCTGCTTAATGGCCATAATAATAGAGTGATTTTAATAATTAAATGATAGCCGGGCGGTGGTGGCGCACGCCTTTAATCCCAGCACTCGGGAGGCAGAGGCAGGCGGATCTCCGAGTTCGAGGCCAGCCTGGTCTACAAGAGCTAGTTCCAGGACAGGCTCTAGAAACTACAGGGAAACCCTGTCTCGACAAAAAAAAAAATAATAATTAAATGATATAATCCATGCAACTGTTTTCTACCATAGAGACATGGGGTGGGTGACTACTGAGTCTCTGCTCATTTTGAGATTTTAATTTTCTTATTACTCTTTAAAGTTTCTATATTTTAAATACATGCAATACTAGAAAATGCAAATATAAATAGTCACTAATCAAAGATTAAGGTTTTAATACATCGTTCTAGTTGGCACTTAAAAACTATTCACTTTTAATGTTTTTGTTGGGAATATTTTGAAAATAATGACGAGACATACAGAAATATCAGAACATGACTGATACCCTTGACTGATGGAATGTTGTCCCTCAGGAGACCATCTGACAAACACTTTTACAGACAAGTTGAATCTCACAGTTTTTCCAATATTTCATATGACTGTTGG
Source organism: Arvicola amphibius (assembly GCF_903992535.2). Classification (NCBI taxonomy): domain Eukaryota; kingdom Metazoa; phylum Chordata; class Mammalia; order Rodentia; family Cricetidae; genus Arvicola; species Arvicola amphibius. The sequence continues at coordinate 18,887,254 of NC_052057.2, read as the reverse complement.
TAGTAGAAGTGAAAATAAAATATGTATTTTGCTTATGAAATCATATTCTGACTTCATTTGAAATCACACATATCTGGAAAACCTTAGTGCCAGCTGGAGAAGGCTTAGCTTCCAGAGAATTCCAGATTACTAGTTTTCAATGAGAAATATAATTCGTTATTAAACAGAACAAAATACCAGACTTCAATGATGCTTGTAATTATCGTCCCAGGAGACTAATTGACATTTGAAACCATGTTATAGCAGGATGTTCCATTTGTATAGTGTGTTGCCATGAACCAGGGTGTGGGCCAAGTTTTCTGCTGGATGATTATGATCTCTTCGTCGATGATATTCTTTAAAATAACCATTCACCAGAGATAGACACCAAGGGTCAAATTTCAGTCAAGAGACTTTGTTCCTGTTTTACTATTTGACTTTAATTAAAAACTGGTGTTTTATATATGGTGATATATACTTTGCCTAGGTTAGGCCCATAGAACCTCACAAACTTTGCAGCAGAACATTCAGTAGTTGATTGTTTTAACTATATAGAACTCTCTTAACTAACAATCCTTGTTTGTTACTGTTGTGTAATAAATTAATTGTTGTGTAGTTTCTATGTGTGGAAGACTGGAATCTCACCTTAGCCACTTAGAATTTGCTGGTTCTTGTCAGGATTCAGTTTCTTCTTTCCGGACTGAAGTCTAAAGCTCTCAAGGGTCTGCCATTCCTTACACATCTCTCTACAAGATGGCAGATTGTCACTTTGAGCCATCAGGATAACATCTGTTACTGCTTGGATCTGTTTTCTCCCATCTGTCACCACAGATACGTTCCAACCAATATAACTTAATCTCAACAAGGAATGGCTGACTTTCTATTCATAGGTGCATCCTACTCTCCTGGAGAACAGCTCATGTAGGCCTCTTATCTGTTGGGTCTGGCCCAACTTGTCCATCCGTTCCTGAGAAGAGGAGTGGATATTGAGGAAAGAAAAAGACAAGAGACAGAAGACAGAGTTGAGAGAGCTTCCGTTGAATACTGTAGCAAAAAGGAAAAAGGAAAAAGTCCCGAGTTTATTACATTCTGTCTTTATATACCCAAACAAAGGGAAGGGCACAAGACTTGCAAGATACAGAGAACAAGCAAGTGTAGTTAGCTCCTTAAATCTCAAAACACCTGGTAACCATGTCGTTGGTGAAAACTTCCTGTTGACTGGCCTCTGAGGGGTAAGACTTCCAGGTTCCACATCTTTGTTCAAACATCTTGTCGTTTTTTCTTGAGGAGCAAGAATAGGTCTGAATTCTCACTTTTAATCAAGATGGAATGGATTCAAAGCTGTGGGCTCTCACACTTACCAGGAATGCGAATGTCAGGGGTCAATTTAGAATTCTGCCTGCTACTTACTATTATGAAGGTGAGAGGCAAAAAGGGCATATGTAGTTTCATTTTGGACTCACTGAAAGCAGAATATCAATCTAACTGTGGTCACCTGGGCTAGTCCTTAAATAAAAATACATGAAAGCTGTATTTGAAGAGTTAGCATTGAAGATGTGATTTCACATGAGACACAGGGCAAAGTGGACAGGCACCTAAGATCATGATGATTTTGGACTTAGAATCATTAGTGCCCACATATCTTCCTTTTCTAGCTTAAGATAAATAAATCACTATAATTGTGAGTCAATAATAGTTCTCTACATACACTCTCCTTTTATTAATAAGTTTTGATTTTTGACAATTTTATGCATTGTATATAAATAGAGAGACAGTATTGTTCTCCTTCAACTTGCTCTTATTTCTCTCTATCTCTTGGACCTCCTTCCTGATAAATATCTTTCTTATTGGTTCTTTTTGTTTTGTTTATTGTGCCACAGAATTTAATGAGGACCCTGTGTGTTTCCTGGGTTTGGAGCTAACCACCAGAGCCTGGTGGCCTCACCAGTGGGTATAGATAGAACTGGATACTGTGCGTTTTCCTCTCCCAGAATGTTAGTTGCCAATAGACCATGTGTAAGTGATAGGGATCATGAGCCCATTATCCATCCGTTTCTGATTGTTTGACGAGCTCAGACTGTGTAGGTCCAGTGTAAACAGGAATGTAGTTTGTGAGTTCAGGATTGCCATGTCATGTCATGTTTAGGTGACAGCATTTGCAGCCTTTTCCCCATCTTCTGCCTCTTCTGTTCTTTCTATTTCGTCTTCTGAAATGATTCTTTGGACTCAAGGGAGCAGAATAAGTGTCTTGTTTAGTGCTAATCATTCTACCATCCTGTATTCTCAGCATGTTGTGTAGCCATGGATCTTTGCATTCACCTCTGTTCACTGCAATGAAAGGCTTCTGTTAGGAATGCCGAGAGCAGCCTTAAGAAGATGGGTTAATGCTGTGTCAATCCATCTAAATAACATGCCCTCAGATCTCCTTAGTCATGGGCTTTGGATTAAGTTTTCAATATTAAGCATGGAGGGCCTTTTGTAATGGAGCAGTTGACGACCTTCTTAGGAACCACGGCAGTATTGTATCAATGGGACACATCATGCCTGACAGTATTATAGCTCACAGGGTTCGTATCTGCTTAAGAACATTCATGATTTAATGACGTGGATAACATAGTCTAACATCAAGAATACTTGCCATCAAGAAGGAAGTGTTCAGCTTGATCTCTCTATACACTGCATCCGAGGTATTCATTCCTCCAGTCTTAACTATGGGGACATTAAAACACAGTATTAGCAAACAGTAAGTGCTGAAAATTTAAAATTAGTAAAGCGATTGTGCTTAATATCCACAGTGAATGTGTATATCAGCCAGTATTTCAAATCCAGTTCCAAAAGAGAATATTCTCTAAACCCCAGAGAAACTAGGAGCCTCATATACTCCTATGCACCAGGTCCACAGCTTTCACTGGTATCTGCCAGACTTTGGGTACCGTTCTAACAACCCCAGGGAATACAGTGTTGAATGTGGCTTCTGTTTCTCAGAAGAAAAGCTCAAGTTTGCCAGTATCCAAGACATACATTTCCTATACCAATAGAAAATACCTATGCCTATAGGCTTGTCTTATTAGTATTATTAATAATGCTGACTATCAATATTTGTCACATGATTCCATATATCAATAGCCATGCTTGGATTTTATCTATGTTCATGGTGAATCCAAACAATTTTATTTTGTGATAATAATAGAGTACCACAGCACCTTATTAATTTTCTTTCACTTCAGCAGTCACTAAATGAAAATGTAACCTTTAACCCTGTCACCCCTGTATGTGTGTGTGTGTGTGTGTGTAAATGAACCTATTTCAGTGTAAGCAGTTAAATAAATACATGTACATAAATAAGGAAAAGGTCAAAGCATTGTGAAGAAGATTGAGATCAATAATTAAATTCATCCAGAATTTTGCAATAACTATGAGAGTATAAGAATTTTTTGGTTGCATTTTTAAGACTTTTGAGACAGGGCCTCGTATAGCCCAGGCTGGCCTGGAACCTCCCACTTCAACTCAATAGTTGAGAATCCAGGCATGAATCACCATGCCAATCTAAAGTTTTGTATTTAGTGTTACATAAGTGTATATGATCGAGTGTACCATAATAATTTCACTGTTCTAGACATCTAAAATTCTTAATCCATCCTGCATATTTTAGATAAACTTTGTCACTTTGTGGGACATCATTAAAACAAAATAGACTTTTTATCCAGGCACAATAGTGTACACCTCTAATGCCAGCACTTGGAAGACAGAGGCAAGTGGCTCTTCCATTGAAGAATTCGGTCAGAAGCCAAATGTCAAGCAAAAGAAAAGGACAGAAACTGAAACAATCAAATAAACGTAAATACAGACCTGGATGCATACCAGGTTTACTATTGTGTATAACAGATACAGTACTGCCACCTAATGGTGAAAATGCACACTGAAAGAAAGGTTCTTCCCAGAAAATCCTCTGATCCTCTCATTCTACACTCTTCCCACCTCCTATTCTGCGATATCTCCCTTAGATAAGGGAATGTTTTGTAGATGTGCCCACTGGGACAGCGATCCATACCTGTGCCTTTTGATTGGTTGTGGTTTTCTGTCTGTTGTGAAGAGAAGTTTCACCAGATGATGGGTAGAAGGACAAAGAGTTATAAACTGTTGTTAGAAATTGTGCTGGTTTTAGTAAACTAGTTGCTATGGATTCTCCTTTAATAACTATGATGATTTCACTAACACTGAGTAGTTATCTAGGTTTACAGGGCCAGGCATGGTTTCTGATCTTAACACGAATAACACTAATGTGCCTGCCAAACTGGACAGAAAAAAAAGTTCACAAGGCTTCAATCTTACACAAGGAACTATAGGCAACTGGAAACAGGAGAGGAGAGGTGGTCTTCACCAGAGAAAGGCAGTTGTCCAGTGCTAAGTGATCAGCCCTGAGAAATATATATACAAATATCATTATATAAGTTCATATAATGAGCAGGATATATTTAGGGATATATGGATATGTATATAACCGTGTGTGTGTGTATGTGTGTGTTTGAATGTGTGTGCAGTAAGAATTGATGAAAAGGAAGATAACAAATTTGAAGGAGAATTACAGGAGGGTTCTAAAGGAGGAAAGAGAATAGAACTTAATAAAAATGATGTTATTTGCCTTAGAGACATGACAGGAAACTGCACCCATAAAATCTTAACAATATGGTTGTCAATCAAGTCTTGCATAAAGATGCCAAGTGTAGATGGGAGAAATTTCACAAGGCCCCACTGCTAGATGAAAAGGTACAGGCAATCGACAGCTGCCAAGAAAGAAAGGATCAGTTTTCTCTACATATGAGACCCCTCATATGTTATTTAAACCAAAGTGGTCAACAGTAAATCTATGTACATATGAATAACGCTAAATGGATGCAATACACATGTGTACACACACACACACATATATATATACATATATGCAACTATATATTTGTAATATTGATCGTTAAATGGAAGAGGTCATGAATTTAAGAGGGATTTTGGGAAGACACTGAAGGAGTAGGGAGGAATGAGAGATAGAAATGATGTAAATGCAGTACTTATATATAAAGTACTTATATATTTCTAAAGAAAATAATTAAAAATAGCATCAAATTTATATGCAAGTGGGACCCAAATAAAGTAACTTAACAATGACATGAATAAAATATGTATTGGTAGTAATATACATATAATAATACAAAGTGAATCACTTGGGGGTAAAACTTAAGGTTTGCTAGGCAGGCCCCATTCCAACTGTCTGTGCCCTGATGCGGATGGTGATTTCTTAAACTGTAAGCCAAGTCTTCAAAGGTAAAATATTTATTCGGGGTGGCTCGTTCATAGTTACAGAGGTTCAGTCCATTATCATCACACCAGGGATCATTCAATTACATCTTCTCCAACTTTTTGTCTTTTGCTTTCTAAGCTTGACTGTCCTGCAACTTGCTTCATAGACCAGACTGGCCTCAATCTCGGAGATCCATCAGCCTTTGCCTTCCCAGTGCTAGGATTAAAGATGTGCCCCATCACACCTGGCTAGAAGTTTTTCTTAGTTCCTTTTTACAAGTAGGAGTTTCAGCTGGGTGGGATCTTGCATTGAGGTCACCGCTCCCTTTGTTCCATTTCTTAAGCCATTTACCTATTTGAACACAGAATTAGGCTCTATTCCACTTCCTGATACTCTTTTTCTTTTCAAAATTTTCAGTTTGTAATTTACCCTGCTCAGCTTGCTCATTTTCGTTATGCATCTTTATTAGAGTTATCACTGAAAACCACATGACAGTCTATATTAGGATTTTTTTTTTTTTTTTTTTTTTTTGGTTTTTCGAGACAGGGTTTCTCTGCAGCTTTTTTGTTTTAGAGCCTGTCCTGGAACTAGCTCTTGTAGACCAGGCTGGCCTCGAACTCACAGAGATCCGCCTGCCTCTGCCTCCCGAGTGCTGGGATTAAAGGCGTGCGCCACCACCACCCGGCTTCTATATTAGGATATTTTGAAATTTCTTCTGCCAATAAAATTAATCCAAAACTCTTCACTATAGCCAGCAGACTCTTCTGACAAAGGCAAAGGACCATCACTTTCTTCACCAAAATATCACAAAAGTGATCTCTATGCAACATAATATAATTCTTCTCCTCTCAAACCTCTTGAGTGAGCCCCTGATAGTTCAAATAACTCTTAGCCCCTCTGTCCACCATTTTCCTACTAGTACAGACCATTAAGTAGTTCTTAAAACATTCCACTGCTTTCATAACCCAAAGTATCGAAGTTCAAGTTCCTCCAAACACATGGTCAGACCTTAGCAATACCTCAGACCATGGTATCAACTTCTGTCTTAGTTAGGGTTTTATTGTTGAAAAGGGACACCATGAACTCTTATAAGGTAAAATATTTAATTAGAATGGCTCACTTATAGTTTCAGAGGTTCAGCCCATTATCATTATGGCAGGGAGGGTATTGGCATGCAGGCTGATGTGGCGCTGGATGCATCTTGATCAGAAGGCAATAGGAAGTGGACTGAAATACTGGGTAGTAACCTGAGCATAGAAAACCTCAAAGCCTGTCCACACAGTGACACTCTTCCTCCAACCAAGCCATACACACTTCAACAAAGCCACACCTCCTAATAGTGCCACTCCCTATGAGATTTTGGGGGCCAATTATACAATTATATTCAAATCACTATGCCCACTTATACTTCCTTGCTAGCTATTTGGGAACAGCAATGGAAAAAAGTAACTATTACAGATGTTCTCGCAGCCTTTGCTTGGTTATTAATTAACCTATACATCTTGTTTTATACAAAACCATTTGCCTAAGCATGTACATTAATAGGGCATGTCATAGCCGAGTCTTACCCTTCCTTTTATGAGTTAGACTGTAATTAACCTGTATATTGCCACAATGACTAAGCTAATTACATGCCATTGTCTTAGGTGAAGCCAAAATTGAAGAATGACTTGGGATGGAGAGAGCTTTTAATTTTTTTAGGTGGAAGCTTGCTGAATAGATGAAAATCTGGTTGTTACGACATACAAGTTGGATTGGCTTCTGAAGATAACTAATCCTAAATAATGTAAGCTGGAAAGAATTTGGTTTATATTTTGATCGCTTGTTTTTGTCCTTTGCAGCTACATTCTCTCTGCCAGGCTCATAATATTCATTTGGATTCTGATACACATTGACAATCTTGAATAATTTTTGCCCCATAGATACTGATGTTGTGCCTGGTAATTTTACTGGAGTATATGAACAGCATGATTTCTCATTTCAGACTGGAAAGTACTTTCTTTTCCATGGGCATCTGTGGAATGATGATGTGTTAACTTGAAAGACGAAATTCCAGTATATTTTATTTATACTTAGGTCATGTTACTAGTGATTTTCAAAGTGTAGGTTTTATGTGTTAATATATTTGGTGTGCATTTTATACATATATGGGTAGAAAATTGATGAATAAATCCCCAATGAAAAATATCATGAAAAATTCCAAAAATACATTAGTATAAGGAACAGAAGCTATAATTTATTTGATCACACTTTCTTAATGGTCTTAATAGGAATCAGCAAGATAGATCATTAAATATAGATCTCATATGTTTCTATAAAATTTACTTATATATATTTAAATTGATTTTTAGGTTGTTGCAAATGGAGTTTTTCCATTTGTTATTTGATTATAGGAAAACTTTTGTACTTTTTATATTGATTTTTTAAGCAACCCGATAAAAATTTAAGCTGTTGCTAATATTTTTAAACTAATCGTCTAATATCTTTTCAAGTATACAAATAGGTCTATAATAGAAATAAAAATTTAATCTAATATTTTCAAGTTTTAAGCCTCTCATTTTTCAATAATATAACTTCTTGGCTAATAGCTCTAAGTCCTAGAAAGTGGCTTGTTGCTTGCTTTTTTTGTTTGTTTTTTGCAGTTGGTAGAGTTTAATCCAATGTCTTGAGCATGCAAGTCAAATTTTCTACTAATGAGCTATACCCAGGCTTGTTTTCTTTTCTCGTGGGGTATGTATCTCTTTTAAGTCTTTTAGCCCAACAGTGGCCTTGTGCATGTTAGTTAAATTTATCAATTTTTATTGATAGAACTCAAACTCTCCAATTAGTCTTTTTGAGCTGCTAAATACGACTCCAGAGTTTGTACAGTTAGAACCTTGAGGGTTCCTCCATTTGAACTGAACACCAACTGTTTGCTGATAAAAAATTGAGGTTTCCCTTTAAATCAGTGGTTCTCAACCTGTGGGTCATGACCTCTCTGGGGTTGCTTGTCAGATATTTATATTACAATTCATAACAGTAGCAAAATTACTACAGTTATGAAGTAGCAACAAAATAATTTTCTAGTTGGGGGTCACCACAAAATGAAGAACTGGATGGGGGACACAGAATTAGGAAGGCTGAGAACTCCTGTTCTAAGTAGTCCTAACTTCAGCTTGGATCAAGTCATGCTAAAACCCATGCTCAAAATTACCACAAGAAAATTAGGCTCACAACTCAGAGCGTGACCAGAGCTATTTTTATTTCCAAGTTTAGCACATGACATGGGGGTTGTGAGTTCCCTTCCCATGATAATACTTAGGTATAATGGTTAAGATTTCCAGTTTGATTGGCAAGAAATATCTTTGGACAGTAGTAACCACTCCCGAGTGAGTCATTGCAGGCATTTTCTGAAAGGACTGACGGAAGTAGAAATCCCTGCCTGAGCATGCCAGCCATCACTTGCAGGGTACAGCCTGGAAGCCATAAAAGGAAACAAAAAACCCACAGAGTGCCTGCCCCCTGCTACCTGGCTGTCTTGTGTGCTGCTTCCCTGCCATTCCCTGCTGGCTGCTATGGGCTGAAGCCTCTGAAGTTATGAGCTCAACATTTCTTTCTTTCCTTTAAGTTCTTTCTGTCAGGTATTTGTCACAGTGGTAGTCTTTCTGCCATCGAGGAACTGGCCTTTTATTTTGTTTTTATATAAAGCAATTGAGATGTTCTTATACTATAGATTCTGATTTGTTTGGTGTTGTATAAACCCAAAAGAACTTCTTTGGAACTGGGGATTTAGTTTCGGCTGAACAGTGCCAGTATTTTCCTGCATTCTGGATCCCTTCTGGTCTTCAGTTGAGGACATTTTTTTTTTTTTTTTTTGGTTTTTTGAGACAGGGTTTCTCTGTGGCTTTGGAGCCTGTCCTGGAGCTAGCTCTTGTAGACCAGGCTGGTCACGAACTCACAGAGATCCGCCTGCCTCTGCCTCCCGAGTGCTGGGATTAAAGGCGTGTGCCACCACCGCCCAGCTAGGACATTTTTTTTTTCATGCGGAGTGTTGACTTCTTGTCAACATGATTGTATGCCGTCAGCATAGACAGGACAGGAAACAGGCAGAATTCGGTATAATATAAACGTCTTTGCTTCTTAGTTGAGTGGAACGGTCAATTTAATTGAAAGCTCTTTCAATCATGCATGCATACAACATAAGTTAAAACAGTAGAAGTAGAAGAGAGGACACCAGTGGATCTGATAGGATGGAGAGACAGCGTTTCTGACCACTGTATCAGCCAGACTCCACTGGGGGAACAGGACCCATAAGAAAATGACCAAACGACACAGGGAATGATTAGGTTGGCTTGCACACAGAAGGCTGAGCGGTCCAACAATGGCCTTGTGCTTGCTAAAGAAGCTTAGAACTTTATAGTAGCTCAGCCCACAAATCGAGATGACTCAGCAGTGCCAAGCTGGCACGGAACCTCTCTGGAGGACTCCCAGAAACTTTCTATTCTTATTCAGGGTTGGAAGACTGACGTTCGGGTGTCTGTGAAGAATGGCGGCTTTGGCAGCAGGAGGGTAGTTGCTCTCAACAGCAAGGAGGGATGGTGAACTGCCAAAGCAGCACTGATTTTTCCTTCAGAAGTCTGTCTTTCTCTTCCAGGCAACTACGGGAAGGTGCTGCTCAACCCTCTCTTAATCCTTTGCAGAAATCCCCTCACAGACACGCCCAAAGGTGAGTCACTTAATTGACTCCAGATCCAAACAAGGTGGCAATCGAGTAACAGGAATCACTTAAGATACAATAATATGATGTTGATATATCTCTGAAGTACATACCACAATAAATATAGCAGAATGAAACTTTCATTGTAATTATAAGTACACAGTCACCTATACCTTATTGATAAATTAAACATGGCTATTAACAAATGAATTCAAGTTAAATACAGAATTTTGGATAAGCAGTGTTTTATATAAAAAGGTTGAAATGATTTTGGTAGTATGTAACCTTTTCACATACCTGTAATATACATAATCAATAGCTATAACTAAAACTGATTTGAGACTTTATTTAATTTACTTTTATTTGTATTATTCTTTTAAACATTTATTTATTTCATGGTTTAAATTATGTTTGTTCTGGTCTGTGAAACTCCAATTCCACATTGTTTTTATTATGAATGGAATGAATAAATTAAAATTTTTTTATTCTTGGTATTTTTTTTACATGTATACAATAAAATACATTCATATTTGACCTTCTTTCTCCTTTCCAGCTCTCTGGATATGCTCCCAAACACATCAGGTTCCCTACTTCATGTGATTATTTTTTTCTTATAATCCACTAAATTCAGATAGTGCAGCTTATGTGTGCACATTAACGCCTGTACTACAGCACATATGTAGAGGTCTGAGGACAACTCTGGAGAGTTTGTTCTCTCCTCCTACCATGGATCCTGCAAATAAAACTCAGGTTGTCCAACGTCCATGGCAAGGACTTTTACCAATGGAAGTGTCTCTCCAGCCTAGAAGCTCCAAAGCATTCCTCCCAGAAGACCTAGTATTTTCGTTTTGTCTTTAGCAAGTATAATTTTGAAAATTGAAGTAAAAACTACTTTTAAATGTCTGAAAAATAAGAAAAAAAACTAAAAACAAAACAAAAACATGTTCTTATAAGCCAGAGAAGTTTTTCTATCCTTCCTTTCCTTGCCCCATCACTAACATGAGTACAGAGTACCAGAATATGTAATTTCATTGGGTCTGTTTCTTATGCCACAGGATTATTTTAATAAATATACAAATTTTCTTTATGTTGCCTATTCAAAACTATTTCTCCCTCCATTTGTTGAATAAAAAGAGCATTGCTCTCCTGTCCTCAGATAGTGATGGATGAGCACATCTTTACACCTTCTCTCCATGTGGAATTCAGAAATGTGCCTGCTAAAGCAAGCAAGAGAGAGTCATGTTTGGATGGGCCATGAGGTGTGTGGCAGCATGACTCTTCTTTTTCTTTGCCCTCTGTCTTTAGGCAGCTACAAGTTCAAGTAAAACCTTGCTGTCTCCCCCACAAAGGAGCTGTACCTTTGGTGGTCATCATGTCTGTTATTTGTTATTGCATACAGATTTTTCCAGTGTATAGGTCAAAGAATAACTCCTGTGAGGTCTTTTCGGCAGGATCTCTTTCCATTGGAAATGAAATGCTGCTTAGATTTAGGATGAGATTTTCCTTTTAAAAACAGTGGAGATGGTTATTTGACAGTATTGTCCCTGATGGTCCTTGAAAAGGATCCATCATCTATGACCCGCAATGTCAGGTCCTGTCAAGTCTCTCTGCACTCAACATTAAACATAATGGAACAAGACATTGGTGGATATATGATTCCAGAGAACCGAGGGCAAAGGGGGAATAATTCAGCCATTATGATCTGGTGGAACTCTCCAGAAAAAGAGTACACTTAGTTTAAAAAAAAAATAATTGGCCATTTCCCTGGACTGAGCCTCCTTCCAATGAATGTATCAAAACCATCTGTATGTCTAGACACAGCCAAAGACAAAGCATTCCCAATAGCATATTAAATAATAAAAATGAACAAATTAGAAAATGGATAGATTCTGGAGAGTGTTAGCAATCCAGCTAAATAGCTGAAGGGCTAGTTTAAATTTGCAAACTTCTTAGAATCGCAGTACAGCCCCTCTTCCAACAGGAGTAAGCTATTAAAATACTAATTTCAAAGAAAAAGTTAACAAGGTATGAATTTTGAATGTCTTTGATTTATTTGGGTACTCCAAATTTCTTCAATTTTCTAAAAAACTTTCAGTATGCAGTGATTACATTTTGTCAGTTATACCCGTATTGTTTAATTATTTCTGATTCTTTTAAAACTTTAACTATGTTCTTAATTTCATCTTTGAATCTTTCTTGCTACAATACAGAAATGTTACTGTTTTGTATGTTGTTATGTTTTAAAGTCTTTCTAGACACCTGTTTTTATCTTGAAAGTTCACTTTCTGTATCTGAGATGACCGTATAAATCTTGCTCTTTAACAATATAGCGTATTATAGTAAATTTTTGAATGTTGCAGTAAACTTGTATGCCTGCAATAACGTTTTATTATTTTATTTTATTTTATTTTGGTTTTTCGAGACAGGGTTTCTCTGCAGCTTTTTTTTTTAGAGCCTGTCCTGGACTTAGCTCTTGTAGACCAGGCTGGCCTGGAACTCACAGAGATCCGCCTGCCTCTGCCTCCCGAGTGCTGGGATTAAAGGCGTGCGCCACCACCGCCCGGCATTATTTTATTTTTTAAATGTTTCAATTTTTAGTTGATCAATAATAATTGCACCAATTTATGAGGCTCATTATATGAAGTTTCAAAACATACTCAGTAATGCAATGATCACCATATCAAACATATATCATTTTTCTGTGTTGGGAACATTTCAAATTGTCTCTATTAGCTGTTTTGAAGCATTTAATTAGTAATTAAATTATTTCATTCAACTTAATTGTTGTCAACCATACTCAGGATACTGTTACTACTAGAATTTATCCATCGTATCTACACCTCTCTACTTTTAAACAATACGGTATTTCTTCTACTGAAGATGAAGGCAGCCCCTCTTCATGGTACAGCAATGCCAGAGCAAGCTACTAGAGTTTCGGCTCTGGAATCTGTTCCCAAGTGCCCTCTGATTTACAGAAAATAGCTGAGTCTTGTCCTATTACATATTAACTAACAAGTCTAGGAACAAGGTTCAGTCTCTCCCTTTCACACACTAGAAAATTTAGTCAGCTACTGAATTGGTTCTGATTAAATGGACAAAATGCTCTATGTGCCATCCTGCGTTACGCTCTTTAGTTACTAAGGTCACACTTTGTGTCAGGACCACAACTGATAAGTGGACGCATAAATTAAAGATCTTTGCTCTTTGCTTTTTAAAAAATATTCTTTATTTCATTTTTATTTTATGTGTACAGGTTTTTGTCAGCAGTATGGCTCATACCATATGCATACAGTGCCCTTAGAGGCTAGAAGAGGGTTTCAGACCCCCGGGACTAGAATTAGAGGTTAAGAGCTACCATGTGCTATGAGATAATGCTTATGTACACTGTAAAGATTTGCCATTTGTATTGGTTCCATCAAACGCTGGCTGGCTAGTAGCCAGGCAGAAAGTACAGGTGGGGCAACCAGAATAAGAGAATTCTGGGAAGATGAAAGACAGAGAGAGGCAATCACAAGCAAGCCAGATGCAGAGGAAACAAGATAAGAAAGCTGCATTAAGAAAAGGCACCAAGGTTCAGTGTGGCTGGCTTTATTTTGAGGTCTTTGATCCATGTGGACTTGAGTTTTGTGCATGGTGGTAGATATGGGTCTATTTTCATTCTTCTACATGTTGATATTCAGTTATGCCAGCACCATTTGTTAAATATGCTTTCTTTTTTCCATTTGATATTTTTTGCTTTTTTGTTAAAAATCAGGTGTTCGAAGGTGTGTGGATTAATATCCAGGTCTTCTATTTGGTTCCATTAGTCCTTATGTCTGTTCTTATGCCAATACCAGGCTGTTTTTAGCACTGTAGCTCTGTAGTAGAGTTTGAAGTCAGGGATTGTGATGCCTCCAGAAGTTCTTTTATTGTACAGGATTGTTTTGGCTATCCTGGGTTTTTTGCTTTTCCATATGAAGTTGAGTATTGTTCTTTTGAGGTCTAGGAAGAATTTTGCTGGGATTTTGATGGGCATAGCATTTGTTTTGGTAAGATTGCCATTTTTTCTATGTTAATTCTGCCTACCCAAGAGCATGGGAGATCTTTCCACATTCTGGTGTCTTCTTCAATTTCTTTCTTCAAAGATTTAAAGTTCTTGGCATACAAGTCTTCCACTTGTTTGGTTAAAGTTACTCCAAGGTATTTATGCTATTTGTGGCTATTGTGGGAAGTACACTTGAACACATTGGCACAGGAGACCACTTCCTAAATATAACGCCAATAGCACAGACACTGAGAGAAACAGTTAATAAATGGGAACTCCTGAAATGGAAAAGCTTTGGTAAAGCAAAGGACATGGTCAACAAAACAAAATAACAGTCTACAGAATAGGAAAAGATCTTCACTAACCCCACATCAAACAGAGGTCTGATCTCCAAAATATACAAAGAACTCAAGAAATTGGTCACCAAAAGAACACATAATCCAATAAAAAAAAAATGGAGTACAGACCTAAACAGAGAACTCTCAACAGAGGAATCTAAAATGGCAGAAAGACACTTAAAAAAATGTTCAACATCCTTAGTCATCAGAGAAATACAAATCAAAACAACTCCATCCTATACTTGCAAGAATGGCCAAGATCAAAAACACTGATGACAACTTATGCTGGAGAGGTTGTGGGGAAATGGGAACGCTTCTGCATTGCTGGTGGGAATGCAAGCTGGTACAACCCCTTTGGGTGTCAGTGTGGTGATTTCTCCAAAAAATTAGGAAACAACCTTCCTCAAAACCCAGTAATACCACTTTTGAGTATATATCCAAGGGATGCTCAATCGTGCCACAGGGACATGTGCTCAGCTATGTTCATAGCAGCATTGTTTGTCATAGCCAGAACCTGGAAACAACCTAAATGCCCCTCTACTGAAGAATGGATGAGGAAAATGTGATCCATTTACACAATGAAGTACTATACAGCAGAAAAAAAAATAACGACATCTTAAATTTTGCAGGCAAATGGATGGAGCTAGAAAACATCATTTTGAGTGAGGTAACCCAGACATTGATCCTGGGTCCTATGGAAGAACAAATAGTGCTCTTCATTGCTGAGTCATTCATCTTTTTCAGCTCCTCTGTTATTACTTAAAACTTGTTTTATAACATAGAAGTTGTTTCAAGGGCTAGAATATCATTAAAAGTTGTGTTTGTGTGTGTATAAAGAGTCTATTTCAAAATAAGCAAATAATTAGTTTAGATAATAAACAATAACTTCAACATGACTGAATATTCATGCCTGTCTTCCCAATAGAGTGTTTTGTTGTGGTATCTAATGGTCTACCAAAAATCCAACAAGTACCACTCAATTTGTAGTATGAGTCTCAACTTTGTTATTCTGAATACACCTAATATTGTCTAATTTTTCAGTATGTTTTCCTTTTTGAATTTCTATTGCTAATTGACCATGAGTTTTGTTTCTATTATTGTGTCTTAAAAATTCTAATACATGCGCATTTGAAGGATGAATTTATCTAATAGAGTAATTAATTTTTCTTCATTTTAATTTTTTCTAAAAGGAAACCAAAGATATAATTATAAAAATGTTCTACTTGAATTAGAAAATGGAAATTTTTTTCTCAATTATTTTAGATAACCAGTTGGTGTGCTCTTTCCCTGGGGGAGATGGTTTCTTTCATTCTCAGAATTCCTCAGTTGTTTTTAATTCTTTTGTAGGATTGAGGCTTCATAGACTTTCTCTCTCCACTCTAGCAGTCTACATTGCTTTTCTTATTAGTCCCATGTTTATACAACCACATTAGTGAGATTTTAGCATATAGCTTCTGGTGTCATCAAATGAGCAACCCTGAAAACATATGCATAAATGACATGACACTGACAGATCAGTTTATATTTAAGAATTTATATGTATATACATATATGAATGAATTACATGAATTCAACATTCAGTTATTGAAAAGAAAGGCCATGAATTTGAGAAAAAGAAAGGGTATGTGGCATGGTTTGAAGAAAGGAAAAGCAAAAAGGGGAAACAATAAAATTAGGCAACAATCTCAAAAAACAAAAAAGTGGTAAAAATAAATGGAAACCATTTTGATAAATTGACTAACAAACCAGCCCACAAATTATCTCTCACACACAGCAATCCCTTTAAAATGTGTCATGCTAATTTCATTAACTTTAAAATGCGCCATGCTAATTTCATTAACTTAATCATTGTCCTCTATTCTGTTTTAGCGGTCATACAAAGATTACTCGATAGAACTGATTTTTGTTGGATTTTTAAATTGTAAATTCTTGAAATTCTGTTTTCTGAGTGTAACTTACTGTGGAGCTGGGGGAGGATTTTGCCCTGGACTTATTGGGGAGTTATAAACCCAACCATCTTCTGCCTTCGCCAGCATTTACAGTCACCACTGCTCATGTCCCTTATTATTACCTCCAAATTTGGCTTCCTCAATATTGAAGAAAAAGAAAACACCTTCTTTTAACAACCCAGCTTTATTTTCTTCCCATAATTTTTCCCTTTACAGTTTGTCTCGAGGGAGCAGGACAGACATCATTTTTTTTTCCTCTGTGACCAGATAGTAGAACTTGGAAGAGAGAATTGCCATATGTAGACTCTTCAGTCTTTTCATACAGTCTTCATCCAAACAAATAATTGAACCAGAGAAATTTCACTTATGCACTAGCGTCCATTTTCTTGCTTGCTGTAGTTGGTGTCACTTCCATGTTTTAGGGGATCGTAGAAGCCCCCTTTCCCAAAAAAGCAATCATATCTATCAAGGCTAGTAGATACACAGCCTGGCTGAATCTTTCCTTGTGGTTCTCCGGCTGGAGTGAGTAGTTCAAACATATTTGAGAATAAGACAGAGCTCATATTCTCTTGTTAATAGGATCTCAGTGGAGCTAGGCATTCTGTTTATAGTCATTTCCCTAGGGGTAGCATCTCTTTCTGGGACAGAGAGTGACAGCTAAGACCATCACATTCATTTCCTGACTGTTGGAAAAAGGAGTCATTACTAGAGGAATGGATTAATTTAATCAGATTTAGGCCAGTTACAGCTGCTTTTCCAGATGTGGTGTCTGGCATACTGCCTTGGGCTACTGTTGAACAATGTTCATCTCTTCATTTTTGTGAGTCAGGAAGCACACAAGAAAAGCTCACGTTATTTAGCAAGGTAGTATATAGTCAGTATTTTGATTCAGGATGGTATGTGTGTGTGTGTGTGTGTGTGTGTGTTGTTTTTTTTTCTATCTTAATATTGTTTGGAGAACTCTTGATTGATTCCCTCTAGAAGATCATGCTGGCTCACAATATAATGGTGCCATTTTGCTGGACTGGCTGGACTGTTGCTCAGTAGGAGCCATTATTCTGGATTCTCCAGTCATAGAAGTAGATGTCAGACTCCTGCAACCTTTCAATGATTTTTTTTTCTTTCTTGTATCCACTGACCTGGGCATGACTAATGATCACCCTCTAGTGATCTGCACTTAAAAGAAAGAAAAAAATGCACATAGATTTTAGTTGGGTATATTTGATCCTTTTAGGCCATATAAGCCATACTGAGAATATATCACAAATCATATACCAGATTTTATGAAAGAGGGTTGTTTCAATTATGGACCCATTTTAGGTGACTTTGTAGCATATCCAGGATAGGATGAAGACTACGATATCTCTTAGCCATAAAATCCTGTAGACATAAAAGTGCTAGAAGAATAGACATGTGGCATCTCCCTGACAACCTCAACAGGACAGCACAGTACAGGGAGATCCTGAGGTATTAAAATAATTTCTCTGAAAACTATCTTAGTGAAAGAGAGAGGCACTGGAGGAGACTGGAAGTTTGATTAAAGTGTAACTCCAAAGTTTGAGTCATTTATCCTAAACTGAGCATTTTTCAAATTTACTGACACAAACAAAGGTGGCCCATGAAATGTCATCCATGGTGCCAGTGAGGTGGCTGAGTGAGTAAAGCCACTTGCTGCTCAGCTTGACAACCTAAATTTTATCAATAGGAGCCACACAGTAAAAGGAGAGACCCCCAAGTTGTCCTCCACCAGCATTTACATGTGGTGGCATGTACTTGTCCCCCTACCCCAACCCGATATACACACATTCACATGATAAGATAAAATGATGGGAGAGTTAAAAACTTTGACATCATTCATATATGCTGGAATTAGTACAAACACAGACAGGGATCTGAGCAAGTTGAAACAACCTATGGTTTTCCTGAATCTCAAGTTCTCCTGCGATTACCATTGGTACCTGATGTAAAAATGATGGGAGACCACATTGTACCTAGAATAACAAGTTCTCTAGTTCTCAGTGAACCCAGATTTTCAAGGTTCTTCAAGTACCTCAGGTCCACCATGTCCACAAGGTCTTCTGACTTCTCAAGGCATTCCAAGGTCACACGTTTCTACCAGGGATCCAAGGAAGCTACAGAGAAAACGCATGGTATTCACCCAGGACCAAAAGCTGGTCCTGCAAGAACATTTTGATAAGTGCATGCACCCAAGCCAAGAACAATGCATGGCGCTGGCTCAACGATTTGACCTGAAGGAGTCCCATAGCAAGATCTGGTTCAAGAACAGAAGAACTAGGCAGAATTAGAAGAAGGCTCTAGAACTTCCTGGGTTTCCTGCCTCTGGATCACATGACAGGCCTTCCTGCCCTAAAGGCTGTGTCCTTCTCGTCACCTCTGCCAGTGCAGATTCCACACGCCAGAGCCCCGAGCTCAAAATCACCAATCCTCTGTCATCAAACTGAGTCTTCAATGTTTCAAAGTCCCCTAACTCCACCAGAAATGCTAATACGCTCAGGTCTCCAAAAGCACTCAGATCATGCAAGTATTCCATGTCTCCATGTGTCCTCAGACCCATCAACAAAACCAAGTCTCTGAATGCATCAAGGTACCCTAACGCTAGGAACTGGAACAGTGAACCCTAGACACTAGATTCCCTTAGTCTCTCAATGAATTCTGGTTGTGAAGGTTCCCAGGGCCTTATGGTGGTCTTCAGATAAATGTGGTGACCAGCAAGTTTGCCCTGAAACTCCAAGGAAGCAATGGAAGGAACACATCTTATATTCCCAGGTACAAAAGTTCCTCCTCCAAGAGCATTTTGATCAGTGCATGTACCCCAACCTGGAGAAAAGTTTGGAGCTGGCACTGATGATTGGTTTGACCGAGTAGGATATCAAGATCTGGTTCAAGAACCAGCATGCTACAAACATAATAAGCATTAGGTTCTGTAATTGCTCTGGAAAGGAGTTTCCTCTATGATGGCAGGAAATGACTGAACTGGATTTGGAGGGTGTGAAAAGCCCCTCTAGGAGTTTATTGATCACAAAGGATTACTTTGAATATTTCTTGTTGACCTATACTCATAAGTTCAATGCCTTCCTTTGCCACACCTTCTGCATAATCCAGAAGGGTGGTGAATTATAAATGGATTATGCTTAGAGAAAGCATTGTTTCTAGGAACACCCTGTTTACAATCTCTTTTAAGATGACCCTGTTTCCCACAATTGAAACACTTGACCTTTCGATTTTTCTTTAAACCTTTGGGAATTACCTCTCCTATCCAAGTATCCTCATGGTCATGAAATTCAATACTAATTGTATCATAGATCCATTCCTCCAAAGGTGCTGACCTTGGTTTTAATGGCCCAATTAACCTTTTGCATTGAGAATTAGTATTTTCAAAAGTCAGAGATTCATCTAACTTTTGAAGTTGGTATCATTCTATTTATTGCTGATATCAGTCTTTGTAAGAAAATGGTGAAGGTTTCTTTTGGACCCTTTATGACTTTAGTAAATGATTCAATCTTATTTTTTACTTCTTCAGTTCTGTCCCAAGCATTTACAGCTGCTTCATAGCATAAAGACAGGATGCGACCATCATATATAGGGATTTCCTTTCTACAGTATTATAATCTCTTTCTCCAAAAAGTTGATCTTGGGAATTTTACTCCATAGTAAATAGTCATAACTTAATTGTTCAATAATCTTAACCTCTTCTCTGAACTAGGCACACCAATGAAATTGTGGACCAGGCTCTAAAACATTTTTAAGCAAGTCTATCCAGTCTTTAGGAATAATTCTATTACATACTGACAACAAGTTTAATATTTGCTTCTCAAAAGGTGAATGCATGCCAAATGAGACTATTGCTTGCTTGAATCTCCTTAAATCTAACCTTGGCATAGGAGTCTATTCAGCTCTTAAAGAGCCACTATCACTTGACTATTCCTGTAAAGTTACTGGATATATTAAGGTTGATTGTTTTATAATGTTAAGCTCTTCCTCTCTATTTTTATAATGCAACACTGAAATTGGTTCTCCACTAAATTCTTCTGTTTGAATTTTATTAACTTTTTCTAAAACTTGTATCTTAGCAATTAGATTAACCAACTTATTTCAGTGATAAAAGAAAAATAATAAAGCTGATAATGTTTATAATTAACATTACATAAATATCATCCAAATAAGCTATCTCATTTAATCACTCCATTTTAAACTGTCCAGTGTATTATCATACAGAGACCTAAATCCCTCCATTGTGATTGTATTTCCCACTTTTTAATGTGGAGAAAAGCTCTTTTTTAAAACTAATTCCTCCCTTTAAGAATTACTCATTGTCTTACCAAATCTGCCAACAACAATGATGATGATGTGAGGCTTATTGTTGCTGAATAGAGCAGTAAAACCCTGACTGCATTTTAAGGTAGCTACCTAGTTTGGCAGCAGTCTGAGAAGGTGGTTCAGGGAGAGCCTGCCAGGAGAGAAGAGAAAAATCTAGTTGGTAGGGCAGTGACTATAGCTGCATGTAACACTGGCCTATACTAGTGGATATAAAGCCAGAGGCAAACAACTTTTCCATGAATTTGTACCCCAGACATTGGGCACCAGATGTGGCACAAATAATAAAAAGTCAGAGACAAATATTGGGGTTCAAATTGAAGATCAGCAAAGTAAAGCAGCCAGCCACTTACTTACCTTTACCTCAGACTGAAATGGGCAATTCTGCTTCCACGAATTCTCAGACTAAGACTGAGACCTATCTCTTCCCATATTATATTCCTCTCTAGTGCTGAGATTAAAGGCATGCACCACCACTGTCAGGCCTCTATGGCTAACTAGTGTGGCTGCTGGAATTAAAGCTGTACACCACTGCTTGGCCTATATGGCTGACTAGTATGGCTACTTTGCTGTCTCATCTTCAGGCAAGTTTTATTAAAATACAAATAATATACCACTATAGCTTTACCAATTTGAGGTGAAGTTCTCATTTTAGTTTTATAGTGGTATTTGATCTGTTTTTCCTGAGGACTTGGGATGGTATGGGATATGAAAATTCTAAGGGATGTTGAGGGCTTTGTTGGGAAATCTGGGAGGTGAATTCAGGACCATTGTCTGACTGGAGAAAATCAGGGATTCCAAAGAGAAAAATCATCTCCAGGAGGAGGTAAGAGACTATCTGAACTCTTTGGTTTGTGGTGAAAAATGCCTCCACTTACTCTGAGAATGTGTACACTAAAACCAAGAGATACCTAACTTGTTTGTGTGGGCATGTGGGTATAGTCAAATTGCCAGACAGTTCTGGAGAGAGAACCTCTGGCCTGGTGGGTAGGAAATGGGGATTGGGGGTGCAATTGCTGTATCTAGAGTTGGAGTCTGACATTTGACAGATTTTAAGAAATGCAAATCCTCAGGGATAGGCTGCAGGAGGGCCTTGACAAAGTGAGACATGGCTTGGCTATTAGGATGAAGGGGCTGGTGTAGAAAGAAAGGACAGAATGTGTCGAGTGTTGGGGTTGACAGTGGGTATGTGGGTTGTAATGCAAGAATGCCCTAGCGTGGTTGAGGTAGGTCTGGGCTTCTGTGGAATGCAACTCTAACTACCTTGTCAGCTCGGTTATTTCCCTTGAGGATGATGGAGTTTTCAGTCTTGAGGGACCTGCAGAGGATGATTCTAGTAGCCATGGGGAGAAGAGAGGGTTTAGGCATGGCCTAAAAGTCCTGGCATCTCAGGAACCCAGGGAGGTGTGGATTAAGAGGGTGCAAGCTGTTCAGTGAGCAGTTACACACTGAGTAGGGGTCAAGGGCTAAAAGCAGAGGAGATGTGGTTGCTGGTACCAGGGCTGTGAATGAAGCCAGGGGGCAAGGACCACCCTCAAAAGACTAAGCCTCATTCATGGGAAATGGCGGAAGTTGGTGTTAGTGAGGAGGGTCAACTGTAGCCTTAAGACCAAGGGAGGGAATTTGGTGACAGACACCTAAAATTCAGGGCCCTTTGATTCGTAGTATGGGAACCTAATACAGTAGAAGTTTCCATAAATATACATATATATATGTATATATATGTATGTGTGTATATACGTATATATACGAATATGTGTGTATATATATACATATATATATGTATGTATATATATGAAGATTTCCCTCTGTATGTTGTGAATACCACTGGTTATCAAAGAAACTGCTTTGAGCCTATAGCAAAGCAGGGCAGAACAGAGCTAGGAGGGAAAACCTAAATTGTAAATCGAATGCTGGGAGAAAGAAGGTGGAGTCAGGAGAAGCCATGTAGCCCTGCCAGAGACAGACATTGGAACTTTACCCAGTAAGCCACAGCCTTGTGGTGATATATGGATAAATAGAAATGGGTTAAATTAAGATTTAAGTGTTTGCCAATAAGAAGCTAGAGCTAATTGGCCAAGCAGTGATTTAATTAATACAGTTCTGTGGGGTTATTTTCAGAGTCTGGGTGGACTGGAAATGAACAAATAGCCTCCTACTACACACACACACACACACACACACACACACGTGTGTGTGTGTGTGTGTGTGTGTGTGTACGTATATATACAGGAAGGTAATATAAATGACATTGCTAAATAGATGGGGAGTCAGACTCCCAGACTGCCATTTCTTGTCACAGAGTGAAGCTTTCAGTACAACATTTAGATTACATTTAATTAAAGTGGTTCCATGGAATCTCCAGAACAACCCAGACTGTTTCCAAAACTATGTGTTGTTCTTCAAACACTGACAGCAAGGCCCCATTGCTGATGATACCTGTTTAACACATAGAACATCAAGAAGTTAAGCTGGTGCCTATATAGAGCCCTCACTCAGGAACCTAGAGTAAAATTAAATAAGACTGGATTAAACCTCTCCCCTAAATAACTCACATAATGACATTATGCTTTGTCTGTAGATCAGTGTTTTTCTCAGCTGTCGTAGGAAAAGCTTCTTCCTGCAGCAGATGGAACCAAATACAGAGTCACAGACCCACAGAACATAGAAAGTGAGAGACCTTGGAACACTCAACTATCAAATCCCTTCTTCCAGAGGTTAGAGAACCCCATGAAATGGGAGTTGGATAAAGAGTGTTAGTGATAAAGGGGATGGAGGACACCAAATAATCAAGACCCTTTAAATTAACATGAGTAAAATATGAACTCACCGAGACTGAAGCAGCGTGAACAGGGCATGCATGGGTCTGCATGAGGTCTTTTGTGTACATATTATGACTCTCAGTTGAGTGTTTTTAATGGGATTACTCAGTATGTGGAGGAGTGGATCTCTGACTCTTGGACCTTCTCTTAGTATTTTTTTTACTTTGTTAGTTTGTTTTGTACAACTGGTTCTGACAGAGTTCTTAAAAATCTTATTACAGTTCATCTTGTTATATTGTTATTATCCCTTAGAAACTTGTTTTTATTTTTTTTTCTAATTAGACATAGAAAGGGAGTGGATGCAGGTGGAAGGGGAGATGGGGAGGAACTGGGAGGACCAGATGGAGGAGAAACAGAAATCAGGATATATGATGTGAGGGGGAAAAATCTATTTTCAATAAAAGGAAAAAAATAAGCCAAAAACTCTTTTAAAAATGATTTCTTTCCATGTTAATTGCTCAAGTGAAAACAATGACATTTGTTGGTCAGATAGAGCCTGACTAATGCATTAATTTCCAAGCAACATCTGGTTATTACTCAGATTTTCATTTGCAGCATTTTTACAGGAAGGATTCCAAGAAAGGTTCACAATCAGAATGAAAGTCTTTCTCCAACTGCTGAGAAGATGATTAATTGATTAATTAATTAAAATTTGTACAGTTTATTGAAGGACTTAGGTAGAATCACTGACATAAACCCGGGAGTAAGAGATATGAACTCACTTAATGAGTTTCTGTAACTTCCAGCTTCAGACTTCCCCTTAGGCCTAACAATAAGCCTAACCAATGGCTTAGAATTCATCTCCACTCTGGTGTGGGATTCTTGTTTTGCTGTTTCATCCCAGAAGATTCCTTTCTGTGGCCTGATGACATTTTGTACTTGGAAGAAGTGCCTTTGTTTTGGGATCTTTAGAGCTGTTTATATGCAGCCTCTGCTTCCCATCTGTGAACAAAGTCCACTCAGCACCTACTGTTATTGTCCGTCAGTGTTCTCGGCTAACTGCTCACAAAGTTCTGGGGTTTCTGTTGTGAACCCTGAGAATGTAATTTCGCTGTCTTCTTGCGGTTCTCTGGCATATGAACATCCACTAGACACAGACATTCCCTGCCTGGATTCTCTTTTCATTCTTCTCCCTCCCCCCTCTAGTCTGTTCTTTCCTGTGTGCCTAGTTTAGACAGGGTTACAAAATGCATTGGCTCGTCCTGGCAGAGGGAACTAGTTTCTGGTCAAGAACCTCACTGGTCTACTTCTCTGTGTTGAGAGATACCTTAGCATTTATTATATCCCATAATTATATATTCCTATGGCATAAATAGCCCAGAAATGTTACTACTACATGTTCAGAAACCGTAAGCCACTTAAGAGATTGTTCTGACTCTAAATAACTCATGTTTTTTTGGTTTAAATGTTATAATTAGACATCCAAAACAATGCTACTCTGTGGATTAATATCTTAGGGTCTTCACCTATCATTTATCTCTCAAAATATGTACTTTTTCCTATCTCACTGTTTCAAGCAGGAAATTGAGAAAGTATTTCCATCATGAAGAGAAGACTGTGAAGGGATTCCCACAGAATGTTGCCACAGTCTGAGTGGCTTAAACAGTAAACATTTCTTAACCGTAGTTCTGGTGCTTTGGTAGGCCAAGGCTAAGGTGTGAGCAAATTCAGTATATGGATATTCTGCCTCCTGCTGTGCGGACATCCGTCGCTGTATTGTTCCATGCTAACTTGTGGGAGAGCAGAGGAGAACGCACAAGTTGTTCCTGTATCTTCTGGTGAATGCACCAATCCTGTCGTGGAAGCTCCACCCTGTGCCTTAGTGGCATCCCAGCGGTCCTGCTTCTAAAAGCATTGAAAGCAATGCATGCCTCAGAGTTTAACACAGGGCATTTGATGGGGCATACACATGTGATCTATAACATGTAATTTTCCAGGTACTCTCGGGGTAGGCAGGAAGAGACCAGCTGCATCAAATAGCTGCCCCGATTCTGATACCTACGCTGGGCGTGGTTTCCAGTGCCAGCATTATCATTTCGGTGTCCACGATACGAATGTTTCAAATGTCAGCCCTGGTTGGGGGAACTCATTGAAAGGGTTGTGGAGTCTTTGGGATGTAGAAGTCTGATAGAGGTTATGGAGTAATGGGTGGGGCACTTTGAGATTTTATAACCTACTCCCACTTCCTGTCCACTTCCTTACTACGTCTGTGATGTGAGCGTCTGTCTTAGTTACAGTTTCTATTGCTATGAAGAGACATCATAAAGATGACAACTCTTTTATGCGAGCTTAATTTAATTTGATTGGGGTGCTTACAGTTTCAGAGGTTTAGTTTATTATCATCATGGTGAGACAGGGCAGCATGCAGGCAGACATGGTGCTGGAGAAGGAGATTGAAAGTTTTGCATCTTGGTCCACAGGCAAGATGAAGTGATCTGTGCCTAGACAGAACTTCAGCATAGGAGACCTCAAAGCCTGCCCCCACAGTGACACACTTCCTCCACGGGGCCACGCCTACTCCAACAAAGCCACACTTCCTAATAGTGTCATCCCTATGAGCCTACAGGGGTGAATTACATTTAAACTACCACAGAATCCCTTCTTAAATGGTGAACACTAAATAAACTCTTCTGTTTTGAGTTCCTTCTGTCGGGTTATTTGTCATACACCGAGAAAAGCAACCAACCAGACAGATGATAAAGACCTGCCACTTACAAAGAAAGACTGTGTAAATATTGTAACAATGTCAGCTGCTCCCTGCCTTCCTATCCTTCCTATTGAGGAGCTAATGAGCTCAGAAAGCCAGTGGCAAGCAGGAGAAGTGCTCAGGCATCTGTACTTAAGCACCTATCTGTTGTGAGAGGGGTGGCCTGTTACAGCTACATCTTGATTTTTTAAAAGAAGCCAGACGACACTGATTTTTATTTGTTTTTGAACTATCTTGATTTAAAAGCTTCCTGAATGTTTGAAAACTTTGGGTTAGGCCAAAGCAGGCATATCTGCACGGCTGTTGCGGCCCTGTCACAACCATGGGTTTACAACCTTAAGTGTAGGTGAGATGTTAGGTGATCTTAGCAAGAGTTTTGTGCCCAAGGGGATACTGAGGTATCACGGGAGCTGCTGTTAAGAAAAAGGTCATGCAGTTGGTATGTAAACATATGTGTACTTATGCTTTATCCCCATGACCTAGCTCCAAAGGTGAGCGAGAAGCAAAGAGTCTAAAATATATTGTGTTAAGGCTAACCTTTTCACCATTCAGGCAAGGTGAAGGTTAAAAGTAGAAACCGAGACTAGAGGGATGGCTTACTATTTGAGAATGTTTGGAATTCAGAATCTGATTCAAGGAGATGCACAACCGGCTATACGAGATCCACTGCCCTCTTCTGGCCTCTGTGGGCACTGTAGTCTCCTGCATATAACCACACAAAGCATACACTTAGTTAAAAATTAAAAAAAAATAAATCTTTAAAATGAGAATAATTTTAATTGTGAAGAAAATGGATGTACTGGCTCTTGCACACCTAAATTTTTAGACAAAGATTTATATCTACTGTGCCCAAGGACTTCCCAGGTATTATTTCTTGTCCCTGTTTGGAGAAAAACAACTCCCCATTTTACCTACCAGGGTTTTTTTTTTTTTTTGGATTATATTTATCTTCAGGTCACCTAAAGACCGATAGTTATGTTGTGAATTCTGACACAGGAGAGATGTTCCTATTCTATAAGTTATAACATGAGCATCGTCATGTGTTTTATTTTTAATTAAAGATTATTTCATATATTATATTTTGATCATGATTTCCCCTCCCTCAGCTCCTTCTAGCTCCTCCTCACCTCCCTTTCCTACCTACCCGGCTTCATGTTTTCTCTTTTTGTTTAAAAACAAAAACCAAAACTAAATACACAAAAAAATAAAACTGGAGAAGACTACAAAAACAAAAATCAAAACAAATAGGCAGAAAACAATAAAACCAAAAAAAGTGCCAAAGCAAAGCAAAATGAAACTGAGTCTGTCTGATAAACCCAGTGACACAGTAATTTATTTCCCCTTTGCTAGTTGGTATCAATTTAGCTGATTGTTAGAAATTAGACCCCATGTCCACTTCCTCCATTGCAGTACTGGGTCCATTTCTGTTTGGATCTGTTCAGGTCTGTGCATGCTGCTACAGTCTCAGAGTTCCCTTTTGCATCTGGAAAACTGTTTAGTCTATTTGGTGACTTTATGAGTGTAATGAAGTTGAGCCAGGAGCTCTGTACCTTCTGTATGCATTTACCCCACAGATCGCCCCCTCCACTGCGGTGTGTCAATGACCTTCTCTGAGCATTCTGGGATTGATTCTGCATGTTCAGTAGTGAACCTCTTTTGTGGGAAGAACCTTGCTATCTTCATTGCTATGTGTCTGAGTAGAAGTCCAATGATGATCTCCTAAGGCTGATTGGAGGCTGATAGTATCCTGACCCTGCTCTCAAATACTGTGTACTAGTTCAGACTGGTTCTTTTTATTGGTTTTGGTTTCCAGACCTTAATATCCTCCATGAGGCTCACACTAATGGTGTGAATCTTTGAACATTTTGTATGATTTCTTGCTATTCGGAATCATCCATCTGATTCTAAACGATCACATCTCACTTTACTGAATTTGTGCATTTATTTTGCACTTCAGCCATATTACTGGTCTCTCGTGACTTCTCCGGTAACCCAAATGCACCCTACAGAAATGAAACAAGCACACGCATGAGCTGTAAATACGCTCATTGCAACAGAGTGCAATGACAATTTCTTTTCTGAACAAGCTGAGATAGAGAACGGGATTCAAGATGCCAATAACTACAAGACCACAATGCCAGCATACTTTCCCCTAATGCCATATTTTAACTCCAATTTGATGATTGGCTTTTTTTAAAATTGTTTTTTTTTATTATTTTTTTCCATTTAACTTTTTATTGATTCTTCATGGATTTCCCATCACGCCTTGTGACCACTCATCTCCCTATCCCTTCCCATCTGACCTCCACCCTTGAAACCTCCCCCACAGGATAAAACAAAGAATATTTAAAAGAAAAGATAAAAAAAATCTCATAGTGGAAGCTGCAGTGTGGCACAATGAGTCTCACAGTTTACCATTTAGTCTGTATGTCGTTACCTGCAAGTGTTCACTGCACTGAGTCATTGGTCTTGTTTGAGGCTTTTTGCTACATCATCAATACTGGCTCCTCACTGGGTCTCCCCTTGGTTATCCTGTTCTCCTGGAGATCCTGTAACTTGAGGTCCACAGGATCAGCCCCTTCATGTGCTCCAGCAGATCACAGAGGGGTGGATGATGGGATGAATCAATTCATAGCCTTGGTTTTGGGTTCTGTGTGGTTGCTGGTGACAGCTCTCCCTCATCCTCAACACCAAGGTGAGTTCTCTAGCACTGAACTGGTTAGCTCTCTCTATGTAGTAAGCAACAAGGGCGGTGCCAGTTCTTCTCATCTCATGTCTCAGGTTCTCTGGCCAGCTTGCCCACACCCTCACCATCAGGGCTGGCTCGACTGTATTGCCCAGGTGAGGTGTAGGGGCCACTCTGCTGAGTGACGGAAGTAGTTGTTAGAGGAGGTTGCTTGTTGGTTCCCGGCCGCTCAACCCCAAAATAATCACACAAAAAGTGTATTAATTAAATCATTGCTTGGCCCATTAGCTCTAACTTCTTACTGGTTAACTCTTACATTTTAATTTAACTCAGTTTTAGTAATCTGTGTATCACCATGTGGCTGTAGCTTGTTGGCAAGATTCCGACCAGCGTCTGTCTCTGGCCGGGATACATGACCTCTTTCTGCCTCTGCCCTTCTTTCTCCCAGCATTCAGTTCTTCCCTGTCTACCTCTGCTCCACCCTGCCATAGGCTCAAGCCAGCTTTCCTTATTAACCAATCATATTCACAGCATACAGAGAGAAATCCTAAAGCAGTTAGTGACAGATGAATAACAAGTCTATCTCTCCCATCCTCACACCCTTGGAGTTGACTTACCCATGCCAGCAACAGCAAGGTCAGCTCTTCTTTGTTGTCTAGGTGAGGTACAGGTCCTGCCCTTCCTAGTGCAGCAGTTGGTGAGATGCTGGGCCAGCTAACGGGTTCAGTTCCCCACGATGTCAGGGCTAGCTCTCCCACCTGCCACAGGTAGTGAAGGGTATGGGAGAAAAGGACATCTCCCCCTAATATCACCACCATATTGCAGATGAGAGAGGGGGCAGATCTCCTATGCTTACATTCTCCAGGCCTGCTCACCTGCGCCCCTGTCAACAGGCTCTGCTCCACTGTGCTGCCTAAGCAACGTGCAGGACCTGACCTCCCTAGTGCTGCAGTTGGAAGGTCAGCTTTCCCACCTGCCTCAGGTGGGGAGGGGTGAGGTGGGAAGGGCATTTTTCCCTAACGCATGCCACCGCATGGCAGATGTGGGGGTCTGGACCAGACCTCCCCCTCTCACATCCTTGGGGCCAACTCCTCCACCCCCAACAGTGGTCAGCTCTGAAATGGTGCCTAAGCAAGGCACAGAAAGCACTCTCTCGAGTGCTGGAGCAGGTGAGGAGTAAGACCAGTTCTCCCTGGTGTTGTAGCCAGTGCAGAAGAGTCCAATGCTGTGCAGCCTTGTCTTCTCAGTTCTATGTGGTAGCAGTAGCCAGAGACATGAACACAGACCATAGCTGTGGCAAGTACAGACATGCCCCTAGGCTGCAACTCTGGCCTGGACAGCACTGTGACCCAAGATGGCAAGAAGGCCACCCATCTTATCCCATTCCTCACTGCCTTCGCCTCTTTAGACCCGCCTCTCTCCACCAGGACATGAACTGTTCTGTCTCTCTCTCTTCCCATACCCTGATATTTGTTTATCCTAGTAGAGCCCATTTGCCCAGTGACAATCCACAGATAGCTTTTGGTAGGATGGCCATTTTTACTATGTTAATCCTACTGATTTATGAGTGGAGATTTTTCTATTTTCTTCAGTTTCTTTCTTCAAAGAATTAAAATTTTATCACAAAAGTCTTTCATTTGCTTAGTTAGAGTTATCCCATGATACTTTATATTATTTGAGGCTATTGTATAAGGTGTTGTTTCCTTGATTTCCCTGATTTTTTGTTGATTATTCATTTGTATATAGGAAAGCTACTGTTTTATTTTTTTGAGTTAATCTTGTATCCACTTACCTCACTGAAAGTGTTTATCAGCTGCAGTAGTTCCTCCGGTGGAATATTTAGAGTCAATTGTGTATACTATCATAACATCTGTAAATAACAATACTTTGACTTCTTTTCCATTTTAAATCCCCTGATCCCTATCAGTTGTCTTATTGTTCTCTGTTTAAATTTTGTCTGGATGACCTGTCCATTGGTAATAATTGGGTATTGAAGTCTCACACTATCAGTGCATAAGGGTCAATATTGATTTAAGCTATAGTAGTGTTTCTTTTACAAACTTAGATGCTCTTTTTGGAGAGGCATAAGCATTAAGAAATGAAATGTCATTTTGGTGAATTTTCCTTAGAAGAGTATATACTGTTCATCCCCCCTCTTTGGATTAATTTTGATTTGTAGTCTAGTTTGTATGAAAATGGCTATAGAAGTTTGCTTCTTAGGTCCATTTGCCTAAAATATCTTTTTCCAACCCTTTACCCTGACATAATGTCTATCCTTGATATTGAAGTGTGTTTCTTGGTTGCTGCAGAATGGGTCCTGCATTCACATCCATTCTATTAGTATGTGTCTTTTTATTGGGGGGGGGGATTGAGACCCCCAATAAAATTAATATTAGTATTGAGAGATATCAATGAGCAATGATTGTTGATTTCTATTATTTTGTTGTGTTGTTGGTGTTGGTGTTCTTGGTGATGGTGTGCGTGCATGCATGTGTTTGTGTGTGTTCTTCCATGTTTTGGTTGGTTTTGCTGGTGTGAAATTATTTGTTTATGTGTTTTCATGGTTGTAGTTAACCTTCCTTAGGTTGACATTTTTCTTCTAGAACCTTCTGTGTGGCTGGATTTGTCAGTAGATATTGCTTAAATCTGACTTTAATGTGGGATATCTTATTTTCTTGATCTATGGTGATGGAGAGTTTTACTGGGAATAATAGTCTGGGCTGGCATTTGTGTTCTCTTAGAGTTTGTAGCACTTGTATAATAGCTTTTTATGGCATTTAGAGTCTCCATTGATAAGTAATGTGCAATTCTAATAATTCATATGTTACCTAGACTTCCAAATTCTAATATTCTTTCTTTATTCTGTATGTTTAATATTTTGATTATTATATGCCAAGAGGACTGTCTTTTCTGGTCCATCTTTTTGATGTTCTATATGCTTCTTATACCTTTATAGGCATCTTTTTCTTTAGGTCAAGAAAATTTTCTTCTATGATTTTGTTGAAAATATTTTCTTCACCCTTGAGACAGGATTCCTTCCTCTATTCATGTTATTCTTAGGTTTGATCTTTTCATAGTCTCTCATATTTACTGGATGTTTAGTGTCAGAAATATTTTAGATTTAACATTTTCTTTGACCAATACATCCATTTGTTCTATCATGTCTTCAGTGCTTGAGAATCTGCCTTTCATATATTTTATTCTTTTGGTGATGGTGTACTTCTCTAGGTCCTGTTCAAATTTCTAAATTTTTTTATTTCCATAATTTCCTCAATTTGTGTTTTCTTTATTACTTCTATTTCCATTTCCATGTTTTAAACAGTTTTGTTTATTTCCTTCAGCTATTTGCTTGTATTTTCTTCATTTCTTCCAATTGTTTGCTCGTGTTTTCTGGTTTTTTTTTTTTTAACATTTCCTCATTAAGGACCTTTATCATTTCCATAAAGTTGATTTTTAAGGGCTTTTTCTTGTGCTTCAGTTATGTTGGAATATTCAGGACCTGCTTTGGTAGGATAGCTAGGCTCTAGTGGAGACATATTTCCCTGGATGTTTTGATTGTGTTTTTATGCTGGCATCTATTCTTCATTGTTTGGGATAATTATAAGTCTAAGTGCTGATTTTTGGTTTTGTCTTTGTTGGATGGGTGTTTTGTTCTTTGGTTTTCTCTCTGGATTTCAAAGAGTGTTCTGTGTGTTCCCTACTCGGCTGGTGTATTCACAGGCAATTTCTACTGGAATTGGGGACTGGGATACAGCAAGGAGTGAGGGGAGAAAGATTAGGAGGCAACAGTCTATGGGATCCACAGGAAATGTGGACAGGGAGGAAGGGAGGCTGCAGAACATAGAGGCTGTAGCTTGTGTTCCATTATAATACAAGGGGCAAAAACCTGTGGGATCGCGTCTGGGGGAGCAAAGAGAGAAGACAAGGTCTGTGGGCGGACTTGTTTTTCTAGAAGGTGTGGTTTGTGTTTGAACTGTTGGTGCCTGCTTGAGTTAATGGTTGGGATACAGTGACAAGTATGAGGATGGAGGACAGGAAGGGATGGCCTGTGGGATTAAGCATTAACTTATATTCCATTTTTATAAGTTACTATATACACTATGTATATTTTCCTAGCTCCTTTAGAAAAATACAAATCTGGTTAGTTTTTAATTGACGCAATGGTGGGTTTGTTACCTGCTATTTCCTCTGAATATTAATAGCTCTCTCTATTTGCTTAGAGATGTTCTCAATTTACCATGTGTACCATGTGTATTTTGAAGTCAGTGTTGTTTTTTTTTTTTTTAATTGAGCAGATTTGCCTGTCTTATTTTGGCTTATTCATTTGGTAGCCTTTCCTCAGTAATTTTCCCCTGACTTCCATCAGTTCTTGGGTGAAATGAATCATTATTCTGAAGCAGGAGACTTGGACTGAGTTGGCAAATGGTATCTGCTGATATCCTTAGTCATCTTGGCCTTCAATTCCCTCTTGAGATTTCTAGCGTAAAGAATGACTTTTATTTTACAAGTAAAATGAAAATAAAATAAAAGGGAAGACACTGAGTGGTTCACTGGTGCGAGGTTCTGCTCTCCACTCTGCTCACTTTCTGACACCTCTATTCCTCTTCGGAACGTGCCTAATTGTGTTGTGTGCTTTGCAGGTTTTCTATGTCTTACCTTTTTCTAGACAGTTATGATGTATGTTGCTGTTATGGACATTCAGAAATAATCTATTCCTGCTTTCTTCTCTTGATGTGCTTATTTAGTGGATCAGGTCTTTGTAGAATGTTATGGTCTTACTTCAGATGTAGCATTAATCCTTTTCTTTCCATTGAGTTTGGGAGAGTTTACACCTATACTAATAAGATCTATTTCGTGTGGCTATCAAAACCATCTGCCATTATATTATACCTGCTTATTTTCTGAAATTTTGGTATCTGCCACCTTAAAATTAATCCTAATTATTCCTTACAATTTAAATAAAGTTTTATTAATATGTCATGCAATACTTTCACATGAAAATTTAAAGACAAGAGGAAAATTTAAATACCAATGAGATACAGTAGAATTTGCATACAAATGATTGGATAACGCGAGAATTATGTTGAGTGACTGTACAGAGAGACTCTTTTGGTGAGATATGCCCTTCTTCTTTAGTTTCAGCAGAGCCAATTCACATCAAAGCTGGCTGAAAGGAAGAAGTCCTCCACACTTCTCATTATCCATAATGCAGCGACTCGAACAGCATGAAACCTGAAAGCCAGCTGGTGCTGCACAGGTGTGCTCCTATGCCCATTAAGACGCAGCAATCAAGCCCAAGGTCACATCTCCAGGAAACAGGTAAGCAAAAAAAATAATGATTGTGTAAGGAGGACTATGATAGAGTGGATGATGTGGTTCACTGTGATCTCAGAAGTAAGATTTCCCCATATGGGGCTCCAAAGGTGGCGTTCATGGTGGCTTTCAAGGTATATTATAGCAAGATTTGTTTTGAAATGTTTTGATTTTTCTGAACCAAATGGATCCCACTCTTACTACTTCTTAGAACTCACCTATCCTATGAAGGAGCACGCTAACAACTATACCAAAATCAAAAGAAGTTTTAAAGGAAAAGAAATGATTTTTGTCAGTAAACCATATAACTTAAATATATAAATTCTTAGACATACAAATTTTTGAAAACATAACAAGAAGAAAAAATATTTTCATACAATGAAATTGATCTGGCCATTAACAATCTTTCAATAAAATAAAGGTCGACCTCACATAGGTCACTGGTGGATACTACCAAACAAAGAAATCCTTTCTGGAGAAGAAAACTTCCTGGAGAGTTCTCATCTTGTTGTTTAAGGCCACTATTACTATTACACTGAAGCCAAGATATCACAGGGTATACAGGATTACTTCAGGAAACATGAGTTAAAGACACCTGAAAATTTGATTTATATATGAAAGAACTACATAACCTATTATTTTGTATTTACATGCATCTTTATTTTTTCCCATCTCATTCTTTGACATAGTCTAGAATTTATGTGTTAACACTGATGTTAAATCCTTAAGATCATCCCTCCTAACATTTAATTATTTCACTCAATTTTCTTCTAGTAGCTACATTAAATCTACAAGTATTTTTTACAGTCCAGGAGAAGTATAGCCCTCAGTGGCCACATTTTTCCATGATTTTCCATGACCTCTAAAGAAGAGTTAAACAGAAGCCTTCCTGTAGACTATGTGGACAAGACTTGTGAGTGAGTCATGATTAATTTTTACTCCGAAATGCCACCTTTTCCCTGGCATTCACAGTTCTTGACCCATTCTTGACAGCTCTCACTTCTATGGGTCAGCACAGGACTCTGCCCTAATTAGACCATTTATAGCATCTGCGAAGGCCAGGCAGTAACTCGCCAGCTAGCTGAACCCAGCCACTCCCTGAATTCATACTGTGCTCAAAATAGAAGAAATAAGTACAATTCTATCATATTATTTGCATTATTGCAAAAACAGAGCCAAGCTAAATCAAACAATTTTGAAGTAGGTTAGATTTTAGAGGCTAATGAAGCTAATTTGTTAAACAAACTTAGATAGCTGTGGGAAAAAATGTTACTATCTTAGCAAAGCTGTTTGTCCATCACTATGCATATGAGAATGATTTCTAATTTTATACACTTTTATGTAAGACTATTCATTTGTTTTGTAGCAATCCTTTTCTATACTGTGGAGATGTGTCTTTGCCAAGGTGCCTTCTGATTGGTTTAACAGTTAAGAGAGTTTAATGCTCTTGTGTAGAACCAGGGTTCAATTTCCAACACCACATGGAATCCCATACATGTCTGTAACAGGAAATATGATGCCCTTGTCTGGCCTCAGTAGGCTTCTGTACACACTTGTTACACATAAATTCATAGAAGCGCGCACAGACATAGTGAAAATAATAAATAAATAATTAGAAATAAATATCTCAAAAATGTATCAATATAATATTTCAAAAGATATCAGTTTTATCTCTATTTGTATGATTGCAATGCTGCCAGTTTATTGTCTCAGGGGTAAATGTTCTACCTCTATTATTTTGGCTACTAAAAAAAAACCCAAAACAGTAAAA
Organism: Arvicola amphibius; assembly: GCF_903992535.2. Classification (NCBI taxonomy): domain Eukaryota; kingdom Metazoa; phylum Chordata; class Mammalia; order Rodentia; family Cricetidae; genus Arvicola; species Arvicola amphibius. The sequence goes on along the minus strand of NC_052057.2, from coordinate 18,851,341 downwards.
TAAAAACCAAGATTTATTGAGAGTAGTTGATTTATTTTCAAAGGTCATCTTCCCTATAAAGATACTAAACATTAAAACTAGAAAAAAATAAAGAGCTGAATGGCCAATAAGTAGGCAGAAAGAGGTTAGGTGGCACTTCCAGGCAGAGAGAGAAGAAGGGGAGATGAATCTAGGTGCCAGAAAACATGCAGAGGAAACAGGATGTGCAAGATGGAAGAGAGGTAAAAAGTCATGAGATTAAAGTGTAGATTAATATGAATGGATTAATTTAAGTTATAAGAACTAGTAGAACAAGCCTAAGCTATAGGCAGAACCTTCATAACTAATAAGTCTCCTGTCACTTTTTTGTGACCTGGTGGTCCAAAGAAAAATCCATCAACATTAATCCAATAGATGATGGTCTCTCAGAAGTAGATAAAGAAACTAATACTTATGGACTGCTAATACTGACTAATGAGGAAATGGCAGGAAGAGTTAATCTTCAGAATAGCAATAAAATTTCAGTACTGTTCATGCACTCGGGGAGAAATAATGGATACTCGAATGCCAGCATCAGTTTATTCGGGAACACAGAATGATCAGTCAGAGAAGGTAGGATTGGATTGTCCCCGGAGCACATTTTTGTCACACCCCACTGTATTTCTAATACTTAAGCTCTTAGAGGGCTTCAAGTGTGGAGCTGCTGAATTCATACTGAAAGTTAACCACCCACGGCAAATGTGGCTACATTTTACTTCTGAATTCATTCTTTTTAAAATCTCATCCTGAGAAGCAATTGAGGAAAAGATGATGCATTGGTTCAATTGCCTGTGTATTTGTTCTCAGATACAATGAATGATTTATTTGTCCTTCCTTTCCCGTTTAACCAATTTAACACACATACAAATGCTCTTAATGTAATGGTATAATGGAAATATATCTTACAGGCTGCCACCTTGGGAAAACCACTCAGTTTGTATCTTGAGGGAGAGTCCTGAGTTTAAGATTCTATTTCATTTTAAAGTATTGCTTCTGTGACTTAAAAGAAAAATCTTTGTTCATTCCCATAAGTCACTGTTTGTTTGACATTGTTATCAACACAAGTAACAGAACTCCAAGGGGAAAAGACATAGTTTATTCTAAAGGAAAATATGGGTGACCATGGCCTGGAAACAGTTTAAAGTTGCCTTAAATTCTACCTTACAGCATGGTAATAGTTTTATTAAGTTATTACAGTATCAGAACAGAGTAAATCATAAGTCAAGGCACTTTCCATTTTTGGAAATACCAGGTAGGCAGGCTACAGCAGATTTGGGCAAGTTTCAGTTTTATACCATCTAAGGGCAGCCAGTCATGTAGCTGGTGGAAGCTTTGGAATGAATGTATTTTCCAAAGGATTTTTTTAGTAGCCCCACAGAAGCTAGGCCAAATGCAGAGCTGGCCAATGAAGTGTTACTGAGAAAGCTAAAGGTGGCCCAAGATAATGTGGCTCGGAATGTACCACGGTCCAACCTTTCCATGTCATTAAAAATCTAATCAGTCAGTCTTTGTTGTCACAACCTCGTTCTTGGGACTGTCCTTGATTGCAGGCTATAACCACAATGGTATCACTCTGGTTTCTATAATGAATTAAACATTTTTTCTTCAATAAACTGACCAAGAAAGCAAGATGTCACTGGTAATAATATTATGGTTCAATTTTACAAAGCAAATACTTCAATTATGAATTTTGTTAATTATTTTCTCTAGCTGAAGTGAAATAGAGATTAAACTCACATGATTATTTTAATGAAAATACACTGTAATTTAAGAATGGTCATATTTCAATGAACAGAGAGTAAAAGACTAGGTGTCTTTCTCACATTGCTCTGCTCAAGGCTCAGGGATCTATTGGAAAAGGGGCAGAAAGACTCTAACAGAAGGAGGTAGGGACGACTCCAAGGAGGCAGTGTCGTCCCTGCACAGCAGGGCTGTTGCACACATGAACTCACAGAAACGGTGGTAGCAAGCAAAGACCTGGACTAGTTCAAGCCAGACAAGATGTCAGTGCTGAGAAAGGGAAGTGGGAACGAAGAAGCTATTTGCAATAGAAATCTGTGGTAAGAAGAAAAATAAAAAAAAAAATAAATCTCTAATGGAAGAATACTAGCTATCATCAATCCTCCAGTGCAGGCTTCATGCCCAGGCCAATACAAAAGTACTCCAGGTTTGTTTTATTTTAAAGTTTTGTTTGTTTGTATTGATTTTTTTTGTATTTTTGTTTTGATGTTTATTTTTGAAAGAGAGAGAGAGAGAAACAGGAGAGGGTTTGAGAGCCAAAGTTACACTTTAAGTTTTAGTTACTATGCCTTGGAGATTCAAATAGCAAAAAATGCCTCTCTGATTCACAAGCCTTGTTCGAAGCACAGACAGTTCCTGAAATGCAGAGGCCATTGTTTATGGGAGATGATAAGCCTCATCTTTTTCAGTCCCCTAACCATGTTTGTTTGGCCTACCTGCACCAGATGTGCTAGATCACATGTGCCTTGGAGGTTCACAAGCAGGAAATATGTCAGGGTGCAAGCTAGCTCTGATTGGATGCAGCCTGGAGGTGTGCCGGGATGTATGTTTGATGCTTGCCCCTGATTGGACCTGACGGGAAATACTTAAGCTGCTCTAAACCATAACTTGGGGCCATTTTCTGGGAAGCTAGAAATGGATCTGACCACAGCGCATCTACCTGGCCAGTATTTAATTAAATCTTGCTTCAAATTTTGCTTTAAATTGTTGTAGTGGTCTTATTCTCCCCAGGGCAGGGAACCCTTACTGCTCTCTGGACAGGAGAGGGAGGGGAAGTGGAGGAGGGAGGGGGGTAATTGGGAGGCGGGGAGGAGGCGGAAATTTTTAATAAAAAAAAACAGAAAAAAAAGAAACTCATTTTTATTGCTCAATTTTTCATTACTCTAAGTAAATTTTCTTTCTAAGAAAATTATTTATGTTATGGCTTTGGTACATACTGGGTACCCATCAATTTCACTTAGATGCATCTGTATCATTGAATATTTTCCTTATTGCTGTCAAATTTAGTATACTTTATTCCTAAAATACATATAGACATTTATCAAATCTTGTCAAGCAGCTTTCATTATTTTATGTTGTATCGTTTTACCTCTATCTTTGCTACAGTTCCCCTAGTCCTCATTTACTGTCCCACTAAGTGTTAGTATTATTTGACATTGTTTATTGCTATATTTTTAAAGAAATCCCCATTTTTAGTTTTTATTATATTCTTATTACATTTACCTAATCTTGTTTTTGAATTTTTCTTAATACTAGAAAATAGCTATTTTCTATTTTTTATAATCCTCTTATCTTTTCTTTCCCCTTTCATATGTTTTTGTTACTTCACTTCTTAATTTTTTGCTATTTATTTAACCTTGCATCTCTATTTTTCCTTGTATTTTTCTTTTTATATTCTTTACTTACTCTTTTTGTATTTATCTTGATAAGTTTTAATTTCACAGCACATTATAAATTAGTTTTCCCATTTGGGGTTTAAAGTCACTTGTGCTTTTTTTTAGCTAGGCTCAATTAAACATAAGTGTATTTTAATTCCTTAAATGGTTGGATTTTTGTTGTCCTTATAATAATTTGTTTGTTCCACTGAGAATGATTTTGGGGATTGAATCTTCAAGAGTAGGCTGAGGCATAAGGAAGGCTTCCAGTAAAATTCGGAGTGGTAACCAACCTAGCAGCACACACACACACACACACACACACACACACACTTGTACATGCCTGCATGTGGAAAGGATGTGTAGGTCATAGAAAAATAAAGCAGATCAACCAAGAGATCAGAGGGAAGGATCTTAAGGAAGGAGGAGGAAGGAGGATGAGACAAAGGAGGAGTGAAGCCCACAGAAGGGGGTCAGGGAAAGTGGGAGAGCGCAGTGGGAGAGATAAACAAATATGAACGTATACTATCGAAATGTCACAGTGAAACCCTTACTTTGAATGCTAATTTTAAAAACTCAGTAAAATAAACTGCCATGTAATGAATGAATAAAGAGACATACAATGTTTAAGCGGATTTACAAAAACTACAGCCGTATGTTCAAGAGAGAGTTTTTAGGCTTTTAAAAAGTAAATGACAAAGTTAACTGAGTAACTAGAATTTAAACACACAACTTGAATTTGAAGCTTATGCTGACACAGATTTTCTGTTTCTTATAAAATGGGATTCTATGCATTTATTCTCTACTTCATATCACATATGCAAGGTAGATTGCAATCTGTGAGTTTTGCTCCCAGAACTAAAATATTACCTTGGTAAATATGTGTCGCTCGTCCAAGAACTCAGATTTCAAATGGATGTGCATTTGGTAACAACTCCGTAAGTGATAATCTGGTTTCTATCCAGGTGAGTTAAGGCATTTTATTTGGGCGACTCTCTCACAGTCACTGGTATTTCATGAAGTGCTTTCCTCCAGAGCCCACCTCCTGTACTCGGCAAATTCCTTGCCTGGGAGAAAGGTAATTCACAGCTGTGCCTTGTCTTCCGCCTTGGCAAGCTCTGATTTCGCCTGAAGACTCTGAAGAGTGTATACATGGATCCTTCCTCTGAAAATCATAAAGAACCCTGAGAACGATCATCTCTAAGTCAACTTTCTGCTTCATTTCTACAATCTTCAGCTAAACTCTATTGAAACACAATTGCTTTAACTAATAAAATTATTGGATCTACCATCTGATTAAATAATTACCTTAATTTCTCACCTCTGTGGGTGTCAGAAACCAAGAGAAACAACAGGAGGAAGGAATTTTCAAAGTTCAACATCCTGGGGGTGAGTTGGTAGAAATGTCTGCAAAGAGAAGATGACATCACAGGAGACTTGAGCTGTGCAGCTTTTCTTTCTTCTGCATCTGGGGGTGGGTGGGGAAGATACCCTGATGGAGCAGATCCAGGAATGGGGAACTGAAAGGAAACAGTTCACTTTTCTTTTCTGAGAAAATCTTCCTGTTGTCCACGGGAAGGATGAAATAAGGAAGTCAGACCAAGAGTAATATAGAAGACTGACCTCAATGCCTAGCTGAGTAAGTGTTAGGAACATTTCTGCTATGTAGGTGAAAACGGAATGAGAGGAAGAAAAAAAAAAATGTCCTGTCAAAAGAAGAAAGAGTTTAGAAATTACAGAAAACAGGCCCAGAGAAGTCAGAGTTCATTTAGTGGGGATTGCATTTTCTTAAGAGGGAAGGAGGAAAGTGAGTTACAGGCAGAATTCACGACCACACTAGTAATATTTGTAAATATGGCAAAACCGCACTAATGAGCAGGGAGGGGGGTGAGAAGACTGGGCAGGCAGGCTGCGCCCTCTTGCTCTGTATGTTGTTGAGGTATGACTGCCACCTACTGGCCGGTATCAATGCCTGTCTTGACTTCTGTTTGGAGACATTTTTAATTAATTTTGGGGAGGATCCTCAAATAGCAAAACCCCCGCTTCTCTATGACCTCCTGCAAAGTGGCTTCTCTGCATTCCTCTCGGTGGGGGAGAAGATAGGAGTTTACATCATAAGAATTGAATTTTAAGCTAATTTTATGTGCACAGCTCCTTAGAAAGGTCACTGCTTTACCATGTTCATTTGAATAGTTAGATGGCAGCCCGATGAGGAAAACCAAGCACTCAGTTTTTCTTAAAGTGTTTTCAGCTGACAGAATTTCATCCATTTCAAGTGTTATTTTTGCGGAGGAATGTTTTCTCCGAAGTACCGAGTGTGAAAAGGCCAGCTTAGTGTTTCAACGGTGCCGTTACTGGAGAAACCGTACAAGGAAGGACAGATAGAATGAGGATAGAGTAGAAAGAGAGCAAAATAGAACTTCCTGCAACTTAAGTTTTGCTTTCTTGTTACCAAAGTCTTTGAAGGTCAACACAACTACAGATTTATAGAATTCACACGTACAGATGGTTAAGGCTCTTTGCTATTATTTCTAATATTAATCTTATTGCAGAAAACTCATTTATCATTATTAGCAATGTTTTTGGAAAATGAAACAACCTCAAAATAACACTGTTTGTGTCTTTTAATAGTAGAAATGCACCAGGTAGAAGCGAGCTCCTGGAACCACATAGTGTAAGCTTCTGAATTCACACTGGCTTCTTTTCCTCCCTGATGACAGATTCTCAAGTGAATCCCTATTAATGACAATGTATTCATCCTAAACTCTGGTCATGGAATACAGCACAGAGCAAAAAAGAAAAAAAAGTGGCTTCAAGGTGACCCTCACCATCTTTCTGTCAGAAATGTGCCCATTAATTTCACATTCTGTTTTACATCTTTTCATCTGTATTTGTAAAGGTCATCATTGTCTCTGCCATGAATCAATGGAGGGATTTTGTATTTGTGGAAATGAAAAGAGAAAACTGTTAAATATTAACAAACAAAACCCATCTCTTGAGATCTGCATGGAAATATCCCCAAGTCTTTGATGAGTGCTGGACAGAGCATACAAGATAAAGTTCTAGGATGTAGAGAAAGAGCAGACAAGGATGTATAAACAGAATAGTGCTAGAATACATAAAACCAAGGTGTTGCCGGATTACTGAGAGATCAGGTAATTTGTTTTAATTTGGAGCCATTTGTTGTAAACTCCAAAGAAAGGTGTCTTCATAAATTTAACTTTGAGTGATTTACCCAAAATCATTATATCAAAGTTTGAAAACAAGACTCCAAACGATCAAAGCAGTCTGTAACTTAACCATGTAACAAAATGCACTTTAAAAGAAGACAAGAAGATCCAGATACCTAAGAATGCAACAAACAAAATGCTCAGTGTGCACTCCAAAATTACTGGAGCAGGCAATATGATCCATACTCACCAAGTGGAAAAGTGAGGGTTTGTTGTATGATTTGGTGTAGAGCACTTGCCTAGCATGAGAAAGATCTTGAGACTGATCTTTGGCACTGAAAAAAAAACACTTTAAAAAATAGTCACATTAATGAAACACTGACAGACAATGAATCAAAACAACTTCACACATATACTTCATTTTGGTACATACAGCAATAAAGTTATGATCTTGTATAGCTTAACCTAACTTTATAGCTGAGAAAACTTTGACACAGATAAAGTAGATAAGCTGCCAAAATACATCACTGTAAGAGTTTCTAATGTTTCAAATAGTTTCAAACTGCATTTTGATCCTCCCAAATTGTTAATACTTTTTTAAAAGCAATAACATAAACGAGAGCCATAGTTAAAGGAGGTGACTATGGGATGCAGGGGTTCTATGACACTAAATTCTCTTGTTCATTCATCAGGCAAGTGTTCAAGTGTAATATTACACCTCTGTGTATGTATGTCTGTATGTGCATAGCCACTGTGCCAAGCAGATGATGTAATTTGATGCACGTTGTTTTTATTATCGTAAAGTGTGAATTATAATCCTGTAGTCAAATCTCTGAGAAGCTACTATAACAATGACTTTAGCAGAGCATGAGCATGGTGATGTATGCATGTTACCCTAACATTCAGAGACTGACAGAGGCAGAGCACCGCTGGAGGCCAGTCAAGGTCACACAGCTAGAGCTCTCTCTGAAAAAGCAAAAAAGACAAAAAACTTTTCTAATATGTACTTCTCGCTAGGTGCAGAGGTCAACTCACAATAAGTTAAGGGCTTAAATTCAAACATTGGAAGAAGTTGGAAATGTTCCAGGATTCTAAAATGAGCAGACTTTTCAGACAAGAACCCAAAAAGCACTGAGAAGAAAAGTCAAAGAATTGTGAAATGGAATTACATCCAACCCAAGAGCCTAGAAAGCAAAGAAACCAAGCAGTAGGGGGCAGAAACAGACTACAGAATGGAGAAAATGTTTAGAATGTCCACAAAACAAGTGTGAACACCCAGAACATGAAAGCTCCAAAATCTTAGTAGCAAACACCCCAGAACAAACTAGCCCCAAACCAAACAAAACAAAACGCACAGCCAGCTAAGAAATGGGCATTGGCGCCCCCCCCCCCCCAGGAAACACCCATTTCTCTAAAGAAGACACATAATGGACTGGAGAGATGGCTCAGCCTTTAAGAGCACTGGCTGTTCTTCCAGAGGTCTTGAGTTCAATTCCCAGCAACCACATGGTGGCTCACAACCATCTGTAATGAGATCTGGTGTGCCCTCTTCTAGTCTGTAGACACACATGGAGACAGAACACTGTATACATAATAAATAAATCTTAAAATAAATTCTTTTAAAAAAGAAGACACATAACAGGTACATGAAGCAGTTTTCAACCTCACTAGCTATCAGATGAACTCAAGGAAAGATGGCATCTCAGTCAGGTAAGAACAGCAATTGCCAAGAAGAATAAATATAGTAGTAGCTACTGGTGTGTAGGTGAGGGGAATTCTTGAACACCATTAGTGGGAATGAGAAGTAAAACAGCCCACTGCCAAAAATGGAAAGAATATTGCTCAAAAATTAATAATTGAACTGCTGCAAGATCCAGCCTTTATATCATTGAACACAGACATGGACAGACTAACAGACAGTCGGACAGTCATCAAGATGTCTGGACTCCTGCTTTCTTGCAGCACTAATCACAACAGACAAGAAGCAGCCAACTTGTCTATGACATGAAAAATGAATGGAGACCGTGTGTGTGGTAACTTATTATTATTATTAGAAATTTATTCATACATGAAAAGAATGTGAGCCCATCATTTGCTAAATCAAAACAGACTGTAGATCACTCCGCAGAAAACAATAAGAGAGGCACACAAAGGCAAGTCCTGTGACATCTCACTAACACGTGGAATCTGAAATGTGGACCTCACAGAGGCTGGGAGCAGAATGATGGCTAGCAGAGCTGGGGAGAGTGGGGACAAGAGGAGAAGGTAGTGGACATTAAACTTCCATTAGACAGGAATAACAGGTTCTCATGCGCTTTGTGCAGAGTTGATACTCAGCATAACAAATATATGTTGTAGATTTTGCATAAAAACAAGTTAGGATTTTGAAGTTTTTTTCACTACAAGATGGATCTATTTGATATAATTTAAACAAAGTTGATGCAGAACACACCAAATGGGAGAGCACAAGTCAAATAATTCCAAGATAACTCCAAATAGGGTATTCTAAGCTTTTTCTTTATTAAAAGGAGAAACTCATGGAACAGAAATGGGTTCAACATCAAGGTGTGGAGTGTGGGAAGAGAGGGGCAAGCAGGCAGGACTGTGGCCTTTTGGTATTCCAAACCCATGCCTCAACCTGGCCCACCCTCTCAAAGTTCATTAGCTGAAGGAGGTTACCCATCACCTCCCTCTTTTGTTTAAATAAGAGAGTTTCAAACCCAATACAAAACTGTATACAATAAGAGCAGATATCAAGTATAAAAATTAGAATTATAACCAGCATAAACAATATTAAGCAAGGAATATATGCTAAATGTTTCAATAATAATTCTATCCTAAAGAGTCTAATATTAATCTTATATTAGAAATGGCTTGTATAAATCATAAGAGAAAAGTAACTATGATTATCTAATCTTCAACCTCAACAAAGGCCTGAGAAGGAAGATAATATTACTTGAGAAGGCAGGAAGTTCAATCAAGCAGCTTTCAATATGTGCAGTAGATGACAGAGACAACTGGCTACCTGGGCAATCACCAAAAGTCTACTTTCCAATGGTGTAAGGCCTAGAGTAAATGACACACCATTTTCAGAGGCAAGAATTCTTTTCAAAACCATCTAACTCTGTCTTGGCAAGGTTTGGCAGTCTTTTCTCTTGTATCCTGCTTGCCAGGTCCAGACAATGTGCATTTTTGTCAGTGGTAGAGGCACGAACAGTTCCTTGCCCAAAGGCCAATTTTACCAAGAAGAAAACAAGCTCCAAGTGGAGTGTCTTTTGTGCTCAACCATAGATCATGCTGCCAGGAGCAACTGTGTCTCACATCAACAGAATCCTAAGCTATTTAAATGCCATGTTCTACAATTCTTTGAAATGGTTGAAGATTACCTATCTATGCAGAATACAATCTCTATGTATCTAAAGAACCTGATTATTCTGACTATAAGCACAACAAACATGAATGACTATTGAACTATAATACTTAATATCTGTATTACTTAAAGACTAAGACTTCATATTAGAATATTAAACAATCTTTAAACAACTGTGCAGCAATTGAGGACAATGATCTCAAAATGTAAACACTGTAAAGTATCTTGATAAAAGATAGAAATGTATAATACAATATGATAAATATATCCTAAATGAAAACACACATTGGATCTCCTGTGCTTCTCCAATAATGAGCAGCATTTATGCTTTTATGTATCAGTTAAAAATAAACATGATGGAACAACAATTAAATCCTGTCCATTTCTGAAGACAAGACTCTGAAACATTGTGTTAATCATGCAAGTAGAGAAAAGAAGTGGGGTGGAAGGGTTGGGGGTTGTTTTAACAAAAGAGTTCCTTTTATGTGGCAGGTCAATATACCCCAAGAGAGAGTTCAAACTGGTGCCACTTTTCTTGCTGCAATTTTCTATTAAATCAGCAATGAATTACTTGAAAGCAGAGGAAGGCCTAACAGATGTGTGCGATGGCCTCATATTTTACTCTCTTGGCAGATGACTATTTGTGTCATTATTAAGAGGAACTGGAGTGTTATAACCTACAGAAGGTGTCTTAGTTAGGGTTTCTATTGCTGTGAAGAGACACCATGACAATGGCCACTCTTATAAAGGAAAACATTTAATTGTGGTGGCTTATAGTTCCGAGGTTCACTCCACTATCATTATGGTGGGACATGGGACATGGTGTGCAGGTAGACCTGGAGCTGGAGGGGCAGCTGAGAGTTCTGCATCTTGTAGACAACAGGAAGTGAACTGTCTCTTCTCGCTGGGTATGACTTGAGCATACCTCACAGCCTCTCTCCACAGTGACACACTTCCTCCAAGACCACACCTACTTCAACAAGGCCACACCTCCCATTAGTGCCACTTCTTTTGGGGGACATTTTTTTTTCAAACCACCACAGAAGGTAAGAAAACTATGGAAGATAAAAATAAAAATGTTCTTTTTACTCTGTGACTATAATAAGTTAGAAATAAAAAATTGTTAGATGGTGTCCAGACCACAATATAATACAAATTGATATAGGCCTCAACTACACTTAGATGAATATATACCTATTCTTTTATGAATATATTGTAAAAATACTTAACTCCATATAATTTATTAGTTCATGTAAGTCAAATGTGCATAGATACATATGTGCATATATACATATGTTATATGTGTACCTATTCTCATAAATCTGTACATATATGTACAAATGTATGAGCACATGTGAACATTTACTTGAAATATTTCCAGTGTCTTTTACTGTATTTAAGGTTAAAAAAGTTATGCAATAAGTGTTTATGCACTGGTAAAGTCTCATAATTGGCATTTGGTTTGGAATAAAGTTGTTAAAATGCTTCAGAGTACCTAGAGCTGGAAAATAGTTTGGGAAACACACTGCATATGCTGCCTGAAAGGTTTTGTGCTGACAAGTGGAAGCTGGGCAACTAGAAAGGGGACCCTGCCACGCTAAGAGAGGAGGTAGTCGATTGTAGATAAAAAGAAAGTAGAAAGTAGGAATACTGGGATTGGAAAGGCTAAAGTCAGGAAGAGACAGAAGCAGTGAGGTGGAGGACTAACCCAAAGAAGAGCATGGAAAGCCATGTGATAGCCTAAAATATTACAATCTCATCAAAAGTGTATAATTGGGGAGCTAGGAGAACATATGAGCTATGAAAGAAATGGGGTTACTGGGGTTGAAGGATTAAGTGGAGGTGGGGGCAGAGTGATGGTGGAGAGAAGAAAGTGGTTGGTGTATTAGCCCAAACAACTAACCATGTATTAAAAAATGCCCTGTAGAAACCCATTAGTTAGTAAGTTAATTTCAGTACACAACTTTGAAAAATGGAGTTAAACAGAATTATCCTGCATGGGTGGACAGTGCTTTTTTCAGGAGTCTTGAGTAACTTAACGAAAATTATAGTGTGAGGTATGGGATCACTTTCTTAGTGGTTGTTGGTCAGGGAGACTCCAGGAATCTCCAAAACATCATTGGCTATCACCATTGCCTTGTTTATCCACCATAACTGCACAGACCCTATTTCTGTAGACAACACACACTTTACCTATAGCACATAAGGAAATAATTCTTAAGACAACCAGTTGGCTAGATTTGTGGTGTGGGAAGGTGTTGTGCAAGCTTCTGGGGACAAAAGACATCAATGATCTTACCTGGCATCAGATACTGTATGTGCAGTACTGTCTTCTGCAGTAATATGTGCTCATTGGTATAACTGTAACATAATTGTTATGGAGTAACTAACCAAAGTCTGATTAGATTTGAGGACTACTCCAGAGAAGGGAATTTCTTCTTTCTTTCTTTGTTTATTTTCTTTCCTTATGAGATCTTCCGGGTCTATAATACATGATGCTTTCTTTAGGATACCTTTTAATTGGAAATATACTTTTTCACTTTTTCTTTTCTTGAATATAGATTCTTTTCTCATACATAGAGCTTGATAGTACTCTCTTCCCCTCTACTCCTCCCAGGTTCCTTCCATCTTCCCTCCTTTCTTGATTCACTATCTTTCTGTATCGTTAGAAAACAAAAGGCTTCTAAGAGATAATAACAAACATAATAGAATAAAATATAATAAGATAAGGCAAAACTATCAAATGGATATAGCAAACCAACAGGAAGAAAAGAGCCCATGACCTGGCACAAAAGTCAGAAACCCACTCATTTTAATAGTCAAGAGTCTCATAATATATATCAGAGCACCTGGTGCAGACCCATGTAGGCCTTGTGCTTGCTGCTTCAGTCCCCGTGATTTCACATGTGCCTTGCTTATTTGATTCAGAGGGCCTTGTAATCCTGGTGCCCTCCATTCCCTCTGACTTTTACAATCTTTCTTCTTCCTCTTCCATGAAATTCCCTAAGCTCTAGAAGGAGGGCTTTGATGGAGACCTCCTATTTAAACTCTCTATGTACTGTCTGACTGTGAGTCTCCGTATCTGTTCCCATCTGCTGTGGAGGAAGCCTCTTTTAATGACTGTATGAGGCACTAATCTATGAGTATAGCAGAATATCATTAGGAATCATTTTCTTGATCCTTCTTCTTCTTGTTGTTGTTGTTGTTGTTTGTTGCTGCTGCTGCTGCTGCTGCTGTTGCTTTAGAACAGTAGCGTTTGGTTTTAGTCCCAGTCTCTGGGCTCTCTACTATGTCCTTAGGCCTGAGCACTGTTTCTTACCATTGAAGGGTCAGAGAGTAAGACAACGAGTGCTCAGCCCTAATAACATCTTTCTCTTCTACCACCCCCAAGCCAACATTTCTTAGGGAACATTGAAGAAATGTCAGAAAGAGTGTAAAGGCCAAACGATGGGAAGGAGTCCTACTATGAAACGTACCAAATGGGCTACTCACTCAGGAACTCCTTTCAGCTGCGTTTACCAGCACACAGATCCTGTAAGTCAAAATTCCAGCACAGATGGGGAGGTACTCTCCAGACATCGTTTTCCACTGAAGAGACATTGACAGTTGGTAGCTGATAGCTTCATGAGGGAAGGAGACTTTTTTCCTTTAAGTGAGAGGCCACTGGTAGATTTTCCCATGCCCTAGTGAATAGCCTCATACTCAAACATATTTGGGCAGCACTAATTCAACCTAGCAGGTTATTAAAGAAAAAAAAAAGGACCTGAAGTTGAGAGGATGCCGTGTTCAGCAGGGAAAGACGAGGGAAACAGGGGTGGCTGTGATCACACTTTGCGTTATACATTTATGGTATCTTTGAGTATAAAGAAAATAAAAAGAAGTTTATATGCCAAAATGAAACTTCTTAGTTCTAAAAGCCCTTGTTGATAATTTATTAGTCACTTAGACATCTGAATCTTGATTTCCTTCCCTTGTATAATAAACAGAATAGTGAGAGTAAATCTCAAGATTCTTAAGACCATCTAAATTACAAACTTCATTCAAAATACTATCTAGCACAGGATCAAAACTATGTGTATTGGCACTGGTTTACAAGAAAAGATACATTTCTGAGTGGTTTCTTTTTGTTGGAAACTGTGAGTTGTCGATGCAAGAGACCTTTGAAAGAGACCACCACGAAAGCCTCATTATATTCTCTGGAACATGAAGTATGCCCTGCACATGAGTTCCTTCATATTTAAGCTGAAAATGAGATGTCCTAAAAGCGCTGGCTCTCCCAGTTTCAGGCAAGAGATTTCTTTTTTTTTTTTTATGTAACAAAAGAATGCTTATTACTTTCAGTGGAGAAAATAGGAAGCAGTAAGTACACTGAATGCAGCTTGAAATTCCTGTTTCAGTAAACTTTTTTATTTTTAAAATATCTTCTTTAGAATTGGTATGTAAAATAAGATTGTTTTAAAAATAAGAAAAAAGAAAACATTCACTTTGTCACATAAATTCCTATGTTAAGTTCTTGAGAGTACAATCAATGCTCCTTAACAAGAATAATACAATAAGCAGCCATGTGATTTGATTCAACATTTTAAATTTTCCAGTGGCAATAGTTAGTGCCCAAGAAATAATGTCAAGGATATTTTACGAGACTTAGCGAGTGGCACTTATTCACACATAGAAGGTAATTTTCAGACATTCATCCTTTAATGAAGAAAATGATCATAGAGCTTTCCTGAATTCTGACCTACAGAGCCACACCCTGACACAGACCAGCAGTACATCACTTTCCAGAAAACCTCTTGCCTTAAAAATGAGTACATTTTCAGAAGAATCAGTGTTAGAACTGGACAAATTCCCAATGATCACCCTGTGCACATTTAGCAATCAATGTAACTATCCTGTTCTTACTTTCTTTTAAGAGGAAAGCTTGTCACATGCTGTATGAGATTGCAGAGGTGAGAGGTATCAGCAGTATGATTAGCAAGGCATTAGTGTCAGCCAGATGTCAAAGCTGCTCCTTTCTGCTGGCGACAGGAAGTGAAGCATTTGGAAGTCAAGCCACATGTTATTTAAAAGCACTGTATGACAGCTTCCATTCATTGTCTTCTGTAGGAGGAGGCCTGCTTGTTCACCCCGGCCACCTGGCTAGCTTAACCCCGAAATAACCACACAGAAACTGTATTAATTAAGTCACTGCTTGGCCCATTAGCTCTAGCTTCTAATTGGCCAACTCTTACATCTTAATTTAACCCATCTCCATTAATCTGTGCATCACCACGAGGTCATGGCCTACCAGTAAATTTTCAGCATGTCTGTCTCCTTTCCAGCATCTCCATGGCATCTCCCTGACTCTGCTTTCTTTCTCTCAACATTCCCTTTAGTTTTCCCTGCCTACCTAAATTTTGCCCTATCAATAGGTCACTGCAGTTTCTTTATTCATTAATGGCAATCACAACACACAGAGGGGACTCCCACATCAGTCTTCACACAAATAAGAGGAAAAGATAAATTGGTATTTGTTCATTATTCTTCAAATGGGCAAAATTTCACACTTGCATCTTTGTTAAAGTGACCATTTTCATCATCTGGATTTCAGTGGTCTTACAAGTGGTGATATTTTGTTTGGGTTTTAGCAAATAAAGCTTGCCTGAAGATCAGAGGGTGGAGCTAACCATTAGTTAATCACAGAGGCCAGGTAGTGGTGGCACACACCTTTGATCTCAGCACTTAGGATCTCATGCCTTTAATCCCAGTACTAGGAAGGTGGAGATAGGAATATAAGGTGGGTGGAGATAGGATCTCTTGCCCATTCAGTTTAAGGATCCCTAGAGACAGAGGCTCAGCCCATTCAGTTTGAAGATTCCTAGAGGTAAGAAGTCTCTCTAGTAGCTGGCTGCAATGCTTCTCTGATCTTTCAGATTTCACTCCCTAATATCTGGCTCTGGGTTTTTGTTATTAAGACCAATTAGATTTGCACTACACATACATGCTCTGATTATTAGTTTTAGTTTTTTACTTACTCTCTTGTTGATCTTGCCATGCCTAGGCGGTCTTGGTCATCAAGTATATTGAGAAATATTGTTGAGAAAGAAGTCTGCAGCATAAAATACAAACAGTTACTGAGAGCATATAACATGGAGCTATCATTTTGGAAACTATGGATTTTGTTTTATACACAATGCAATATAAATTATCACAAAATATTCCCTATACAGTCTAGATTACTGCAGTATTTTGTTGTAGATGTATACTTGTAATGTTTACAGACATTGGTGACCTCCAATACATGCAGTCTATTAGAGTATTAGGCTGCCCAATAACACAGTAGCATTAAACTTGATTATGATAGGAAATATACTTTACATTTCAGACATGGAAAAAACCTACACATGTATGTATACACAGAAACATGTATACACACAATCAAAACAAAAATCTTTACAGCATACATTATACCCCACACACTAATAGTGGGAGACTTCAACACTCCCCTCACATCACTGGACAGGTCAGTCAGACAAAAAATTACCAGAGAAGTAAGGGAACTAACAGATGGTATGACTCAAATGGACTTAACAGACAACTATAGAATATTCCATCCAAACATAAAATATACCTTCTTCTCAGCACCTCATAGAATCTTCTCAAAAACTGACCACATACTCAGTTACAAAACAAACCTCAACAAATATAAAAAATTGGAATAACCACATGTATCTTATCAGATCACCATGGTTTAAAACTAGATGTCAATAGCAATACTAATTCCAGAAAACCCACAAACACATGAAAATTAAACAATGCTCACCTGAATCATCAATGGGGGCCAAGAAAGAAATAAAAGGAGAAATTAAAGACTTCCTAAAATTCAATGAAAATGACCACACAATATACCCAAATTTATGGGACACAATGAAAGCCATGTTAGAGGTAAATTCATAACACTAAATGCCTACATAAAGAAGCTGGGAAAATCCCACACTAGTGAATTAACAGAACATTTAGAACAAAAAGAAGCAAACTCACCCAAGAGAACTAGATGGCAGGAAATAATCAAATTGAGAGCTGCAATCAACAAAATAGAAACAAAGAAACAACACAAAGAATCAATGATTCAAAGAGTTGGTTCTTTGTGAAAATCAACAAAATAGACAAACCTTTATCCAAACTAACCTTCCTTAGTCATCAGAGAAATGCAAATCAAAACAACTCTGAGAGTCCATCTTACACCTGTAAGAATGGCCAAGATCACAAACACTGATGACAACTTATGCTGGAGAGATTATGGGGTAAAGGGAAAACTCCTGCATTGCTGGTGGGAATGCAAGCTGATACAGCTCCTTTGAATGTCAGTGTGGCAATTTCTCAGAAAATTAGGAAACAACTTTCCTCAAGACCCAGTAATACCACTTTTGGGTATATATCCAAAGGATGCTCAATTGCGCCACAAGGACATGTGCTCAGCTATGTTCATAGCAGCATTGTTTGTCATTGCCACAACCCGGAAACAGCCTATATGCCCCTAAAACAAAGAATGGATAAGGAAAATGTGGTACATTTACACCATGGAGTACTACACAGCAGAAAAAATAACGATACCTTAAATTTTGCAGAAAAATGGATGGAGCTAGAAAACATCATTTTGAGTGAGGTATCCCAGACCCAGAAGGACAATTATCACATGTACTCACTCATAAGTGATTTTTAAACATAAAGCGAAGAAAACCAGCCCACAAATCACAATCCCAGAGAACCTAGACAACAATGAGGACCCCAAGAGAGACATACATAGATCTAATCTACATGGGTACTAGAAAAGGACAAGATCTGCTGAGTAAATTGGGAGAATGGGGACCTTGGGAGAGGTTTGAAGGGGAGAAGAGAGACAGGGAGGGGATCAGAGAAAAATGTAGAGCTCAATAAAATTCAATAAAATTTTTACAACATAGTCATTTTTCTTATGCTTAAGAGATTCTATTCTACTTATATTTTATAGCATTTCAATGTTTTGTTGCAGATACACTATGCTAAATGATCACTAACCATCTCCAGAGTAGCAGGAAATGTTTAAGTGTGTAGGAACTATCATATTATCTTCCTATCCTTCACATACAGTTCCAAGACCTTTGTTATATAAAATGTTTTACTAGTGCTCTACTTTGGTAGAGCAAAACATTTGAAAGTTACAAATGGATAAATAAATGCATCAGGGGCCTGATAAGATGACCCAGGAGAAAAAAACATTTGTTATCAAGCTAGAAGACCTTACTCTGGAATACAGAACCCACATTGTTGCAGGAAGAAAGCAACTCCTATGAGTTGTCTTTTGAGACACACACACACACACACACACACACAGAGAGAGAGAGAGAGAGAGAGAGAGAGAGAGAGAGAGAGACCACAGCATGATTTGTATGCCCCTTTAATACATGTATATATCCGTTGTATAATACACATATAAAGAATAAATGAAATAAAATAAGCTATATCGTATAAATAAAAATCAAATATCTAGCTAAGGACATGATCAGTAGTGGATCATTTCCCTAGTGTGTATAAAGTCCTAGATTCAATTCTTAGAGCATAAAAAACAAAGTCCTTTAGGATTTGCAGGCCTAGGGTGATATAATGAAAATATATTAAATCCATGCATGGAGTTCTTAAGGAATATTTAAATACAAATGAATTTTAAAACAAAATAAAAATTTTGATGGAGACATGGCTGAGCCATTAAGAGCACTTGCTATTCTTGTAGAAGACCTGTATTTGGTTCCTACAACCCATATGACAGCTCACAATTGTCTGTAATTCCAGCTCCAAGTTATCAAATGTTTTCTTTTGGGCTCCGTGGGTGCTAGGCACACATGCACTGTGCATACTTAAACGGAAACAAAACACTCAAACACATAAAATGAAAATATAAATATTCAAAATAAAGATATAAATATCTGAGCTTTTAAAGTGGGAAATGTTGCTATTTAAGACCGTATTTACTTTTTAAATTTATAGTTCTGGACTGTAGTTTTATTCGTGATTATCACCATGATGGTCACCAGACCTCAACCACACAGGTTGCTCTCGTTGTAAATCTGTTTTACAACAAGTGGTCACTTCATAAACATGATGCATGCAAGACTCACTTCCTGTGCTGTTCTCTCTGGCTTGCTGGGAAGGAAATGTCTGCATCTTTAAACAAAGTCCCCTTTTGTCTATACATCTGGCCTGCCGTTTCCAGACAGGGTGTCACCAAAGAAGTTGGCAAGCAGGTATAGGAAAAGTATCTGCTTTTGCTGCTGATCCAGGTCACCAGGGAGAGAAGCAGTCTAGCTTCCAGCTTCTAGGCTTGTTGGCATGTGAAATTTCTTATGACAGGGCAACAGTAAGTATCTCCCTGGTTTTAACCTTCCAGTAAGAAAAGACTGGATACTTTTTGATGTGCAGTGTCTTTAGAGGGAAGAACAGAAGATAAGGAGTAAAAACGTGCTCTGTCCTTCAGGATTTGCAGGCCTAGTATCCACTTCCATGACACTTCAGGATTATTATTCTAGGGAAACTGCATGCTATAAACCGGTGACATTTTTCATTAAAATAGTATTCCTTTTTACCATAGTGACAACCTGATTGACTAATTTCCAATGCCCAGGGGATCTAGCAAGCACTTTCTTGGTAGAAAGAGAACAGAGTGAAGATTCTAAGATCTTGGCAACCTTCTGTGAATGTGAGTTGATTCACTCAAATCTAAAGAGCATAAATGTTTACAGAGGAAAGAAACTTTAAGAGCATTCATGTTCTCTCTTACATAGATCTGAAAATTGAGAACTGGGGGTGGCGTGACTTTCCAAAGCTTCAGACTGCAAGTTTATCTCAGTTGAGATAGTCTTCCCACACTGGATTACTGTAGAGTAAATGGAAGTAACAGACAGTCTGCCCACATTTGATTATTCTAGTTTCAGTAGAGAAAAAAATGTTATTTCTGAACAGGCAAACCTGAGACATCTTGCCCCAGTAGGTTACTCTCAAAGGCCTTATCTCGAGCCACCAGGAGTTTACTCTGGCGTTAGTGAAATCAGAATCCAAACTCAGCTGCTTGACATTGGAAAATTTGAGTGATGTATCTATTCTTCTGATTTCTAATATTTAAAATGAGGCTATTGATAGCCCAATCACACCTAACCTACAGGGATAATGTAATGACTCAGTAAGTAATAAGTGACACCCATTAAATCTTAAGATACTAATTAAATGCAATTCCTTTTGCTCTTTCATGTTTTTGCAAATGTATCAGATCTGATTTATTTCCTTGCTTTTGTGTACTCGTTTTGTCTATATGCAAGACTAGCTGGAACACTCTTGACAGCGATGACCACTGCAGGAAAAGCGGTAAGGATGAGCATTTTTTTAGGAGTGTGGCCCCTGGTAGGTTGCCCATGCTCCAGTGGATTGCCCTTTTCCTGTGCACTAATCAGACTCAAAGGGCTATAAACATTACAGCAAAAGAGGAGATGAAACTGGCAGAAGGGGAGTCTGGGAGAAGTTGGAAGACATCAGCATAGATATGCCCCAGATACACTTGACACATGTATGGAGCTTCCAAAGAATAAATTAAAGAATAAATTGTGGAGCTTCTAAAATGTGGGCCCATTTCCACCTTGTCTGATGGTAGGAGAGTTGGAGGTTCCTCTAAGTGACTGAGGAACGTATTGCACATCCCAACTCAGGATGTGATTGCTTGATTCTTTTGACATTCAGATAACTGCACTCAATCCTGACAGATGGTCAGGATGTGAAAATGTACTTCTGTTCCTTCTTTTGTAATTATGTGGTCACCTGGGGAGGGGCTGCCTTCAGCATATGTGATCTACAGCAACTTCGCTACCTAGACAACAGAATGCTAATGATTTGATATTTTAAAGTGATTGACTGAGTCATCCTTTGTATAATCTTAATAAAGTCTTTTGTTACCTTCTCTTCCCACTTACATTGGGTATAAAAGCTATAGAAAAATAAATGCGGGCGATTTCAGTTATCCCTGGAATACCCTCCTGCTACTAGTCTATGGTTTCTCTCTTATTATTTTTTTATGAATCTTCATATTCTTTACTTATATTTCTAAATTCCCATGCCCCCTCCCTTGTAAGAGGTGATTTTGTTGAGGCCGATCCTTGAGAGTAAATTTAGTTCTTAGTAATGGCTTTTTAATTATTGTGCCTTCTACAAATTTTTTCTTAGCATAGAACTTTGAATCTCTTAATTCCTAATGCTACAATCTTGACTCTTGGTCATGATGCTCCAACTACAATAATTGGCTGTGACTTAGTTTGGGAGTGAATGGTCTCAAAGAGAGAGCCAAAACCCATCTCCTAGCAGACGGACTGACTGACCTCATGACTTTGCCTCCTGCAGCGATGCACCACATTTTCTGTTATCCTCCAGCCTCACTTATATTCTGTGCCCTGTAGGAACACATATTTGCTAGAGAAAGCAGGGACAGACACATCACTCTCGATTCCACAAAACACATCACGCTTATCTGGTGTGATTTCCTTGATGAGAAACATAAATGGTCAGTTTTTCAGGTGGAATTTAGTCCCCATTTTGTACTGTCCTAAAGACTCATGTCCTAAGCTGGTCAGCCTCATTACTAGATTTAGCTGTCTATACTTTCCCCGCTGCATTCTAACTAATTTCTGTGCTTTCATTTTCTTTTCTTTTGCCCATCTGAATTATCTTTTGGCCCAACCTAGCACTTATTCAGTCAAATAATAGCCACATATACACCTTTAGCGCTGACACTTACAAGTGCCCCAAGACACCAAGAATCCAATTTCTGTCCTTGCATTTGCTGTAAGCTAGTGGTAGGAGGGAGAATCTTGGCAGTAATTTCTAACAGGGCATGAGAAGTTTCTAGGCTTCTAGAGTACAGTTCTGTCCTCTGTCACAGAGTGTCATTTGTGATGCCTAGCACCCATATCCCGCCCACATAACTGGAGTCCAAATTGTGGAAATAATGAGTTGAAACGAGACTAAGGAAATGATAAAATCCCTCCTGAAGTTGTCCTCCATTTGAGAAAGCTAGCAAATCAAATGGAACAGCAGAACAAGGCTTGCCTTTTCTGAGATGTTTTTCATCGCATGACTTAGGTACAAAGTGGGAAAAGGAATGAGGAGTGCTTGTGGCTTGACTGAGGAGAACCTCAAATGAGAGGTTCTCTGGGAGGATCAGGAATTCCCAGAAAGCAAGGCAGAAGACAGCTTTTTACACAATCCTTCTTGGGTTTGGAATGCCCAATACTTAACACAATGACCATAGCCTTCACCACATTCCCTTAAGGGAAATCTACCCTGACTGAACCAAGCTTTTCCACGTGGCCAAAGATTTTCATCCTCTTTTTGCCTTCACTATTACTGAAAATGTTTTTATCTTTTTTCCTTAGAACACATGAAGCTTGATGTCTTATGACTTCATTTGCTACAGTGTTGCATAGGTGGTAAGAAAATACAATTTATGCTATAGTGTGTAATGTTTCTTTCTATGACTATGAAAATGAGTAGGAAGATACCCAACTTTTAAAAGAAATGGCACAAAATCCATTAGATTAAAAAGGAAACAGGTGCTTCCCAGCATGCCCTTTGCTATGGGATCAAATCCATTACCACTATGATTCCTCTGGTCAAGAACTTATTAATGGCAAGATCAAGAATGTGCTTGAATCTGCTAAACCCACCACACTGTATACAAAGGATATTGCAATCAAAGGAAATGTTACTTTTTACAGTCCTGGATAGTAAATGTTAATGGTACTTACATTACAGACTGTGCTGACATAAGTTTTTTAGGCCACACAGGGCTTTATGGAATGAACTTGGAGAGTTTTATTTTGCTAGACAGCCAAGATGATCTTTAGTACTTAAGGTAGTAGGCTAGAGCTTTGAAATAGCTGTAATAGTGGTTTTCAGATTCAAGTGAAGATACTAACTTACCCAGAAAGTTCTGAGTGGGAGTAATGTGTAGTCTGGTTAGAAGAGGAGGGAGACATGCTCTGATATCCTCTGCTAACAGAATATTTCTCAAATTCCCTACTTAATGCTGGGCTCTTGATATGAGTATCTCTGCTAGGAGAGAATAAAAAGCTGACCAGAATAACACAAGAGTGGCCTTTGTTATTAGCAGTTTATAGTTTCTGTTGAATAAAAATGGATCATGGAGATATGGAAGGAAATAAAGAAAATAGACATTAATGCAAGCTTTTAAAACACTAGTCAAGATTTATCTACTTAAGTCTTTACAAAGATTTAACTAAATGTTATAGATTATACTGGGCTGAGACCGTCTGGCACAATCTTATTACATAACGTTATGCAAATTAGAAAAGGCTTTGGGGAATCTAACTAAGCAAATGAAACACTTGTATAATAAAAGTTTCAAGTTTTTGAAGAAAGATTTGAAGAAGATGTCAGAGGATGGAAAGCATCTCCCACATTCATGGATTAGTAAGAGGAACATAGTATAAATGGCCATTCTGCCAAAAGCAATGTACAAATTCAGTGTAACACTCACTGAAATTCCTTATCTTCACAGATAATTCAAGGATAATTTTCAGCTTCAGATGGTAATATAAAAAACTCAAGATAGCTAAAACAATCTTGAATAGTAAACAAACAAACAAACAAACAAACAAAAAACCTGCTAGAAGTATCACCATCCCCAATTTCAAGTTGTGTTACAAAGGAATAGAAATAAAGTCAGCATAGAGTTCGCACAAAAATAGACACATGGATCAGTGGATTTGAATTAATGACCTAGAAATAAATTCACATATGTATGGAAACCTTAGTTTTGAGAAAGAGGGCATAAACACACAGTGGAAAGAATACAGAATCTTCAACAAACTGTTGGGCAAACTGAATGGCTGCAAGTAGGAGAATGCAAATAAAGCCATACTTGTCACTTTACCCGAAACTAAACTCCAAAAGGATAAAAAAATCTCAATATAAAACCAGATACACTGATCCTAATAGAAGAGAAAGTTCGACATAGTCTTGAACTCATTGGCACAGGAAAAGATTTTCTGAGCAAAACACTATTCGCAACAGGCACTAAGACTAACAATTCATAATTGGGACCACATGAAACTGAGAAACTTCTGCATGGTAGAGGATACTGTCATTCAGAAAAAGCAGCATCCTATAAATTGGAACAACTTTTCACCAATTATACATCTAATAGAGAACTAACAAACAGAATACATAAATACCCACTTACTTGCCTTCTGGATGGCAAGAATACATGCAGATAGAAGACTGCATACATAATAAATAATAAATAAATAAATAAATAAATAAATAAATGAGATTTCTTGTACTTGTAAGAATTGCTAAGATCAACAGAACAAGTGACAACTCATGCTCGTGAGGATGTGGAATAAGGGAAACGCTTCATCCCTTGTTCATGGGAATGCAAACTTGCCCAGCCATTATGGAAATCAGTGTGGCAGGCAGTTCCTCAGGAAAATGTGAATAAATGTACCTCAAGATTCATCTTACCACTCTTGCATATACCCAAAGAATACTCCATGCTACTATGGAGACACTTGCTCAACCACGTTCATTGTTGTTCTATTTATAATAACTAGAAATGAGAAACAACCAACATATCCTTCAACAGAATGGATAAACAATGTGGAACATTGGAACATTACTCAGTCATTAAAAATGACACCATGAAATTTGTAGACCAATGGGTGGAACTAGAAAAAAAAAACATCATCCTTAGTAAGGTATCCCAAACCCAGATAAACAAATATAGTATGTATTCACTTATATGTGAATCTTAGCTATGAAATCAATGGTAACCAAGCTAGAATTGATAGAACTGCAAAGGGTAGGAATAAAATAAGGGACCAGAGGGAAGAGCTAGGTCTCATTAAAAAGATAAGTATAATAGATAGTGATTGAAGCTGGGCAGTGGTGGCACACGCCTTTAATCCCAGCACTCGGGAGGCAGAGGCAGGCGGATCTCTGAGTTCAAGGCCAGCCTGGTCTACAAGAGCTAGTTCCAGGACAGGCTCTAGAAACTACAGGGAAACCCTGTCTTGAAAAAAAAAAATAGATAGTGATTGATGGGGGATAGAATGAGAGGACAAAGAGGGAAGAGGCAGAGAAGAGGGGCTTATGGAAGGGAATTCAGGGAGAGAGCGAAAGTATGGGGTACTTCAAGGGTAGTATGAAAACTTAATATAGTAGAAATTTTCAAAAATATATGCATATGTGAAGGCGATCTAAATGAAATTGCCAAATAATGGAGGAGACAGAGTCTCATCTGGCCATCTCTTGTCACCAAACCAACCTTCCAGTATTGGAATTCCATGATATAATTGAATTATTGACCAAAGAGGCCTCACGGGAATCTCCAAACAATCCAGAGTGTTGCCAAGACTATAGGTTGCTTCCCACAAACTGACAAAAAGGGCTCATTGTTGAAGCCAACATCTACACAACTCATTGAACACAAAAAACTTTCTGTTCTTCTATAAGCTTATGTAAAATGGCTACACCTGGTATGTTGTCAGAATCTCAAGTAGAAATGAAGTTTTTATGTTGCAGAATTTTAGAGCAGGATAGAGATAAATATCACTATCTATTATCTGCTTTGTCTGAGTCAGATGTTGTCTTTGGCACAATCTCACAACTATCAAAGACCCGAAGGTAAATGAATGTTATTAGTCCAGAAGTACCCACGAAAGGAGTGGGCAGAATTATTATTTCAACCAAAACTGACTGATACCAAAGTCCTGGATCTTCAGATTCTCTTAGACCACGTAATAATAAATATACAAGATACTAGCTGTACTAATGATACGTTTTATGCAGCATATAAAACTATGTTTATTTTTCTGTTGAACTTTATGTTTTAAAAATATCTCTTTTCTGAGCATTTCACCACAAAGAAAAATGTAAGTATTTGAGGATAATTACATGTTTAATTTAGTTTAAACACTATATAATATATATGTATGTATTAAAGCATCACATGGCACTAATTAATGTGTAAAATTTTTATGATTTTATGAATCCTTTAAAATCAATTAAAAAATATTTCTTTAGAGCTGGTGAGATGGCTCAGCAGGTTGAAACATTTGTTGTTAAACTTGATGGCCAAAGTTCAATACCTGAGACCCACATGGTGGAAGACGAAACCAAGTCCACAAGTTGTTCTTTGATTTCCACGGTATGCTGTGCCACACGCATGTTCTCTCTCTCTCTCTCTCTCTCTCTCTCTCTCTCTCTCTCTCTCTCTCTCTCTCTTCCTCCCTCCCTCCCTCCCTCCTTCCCTCCTTCCTTCCCTCCCCCCCCTCTCCATTCCTGACATACATGGGAAGATTATACCTGCATTAACTACTGTGCTTGTAACTGTAACAGGAAATCTGACAATTTGAACTTGAAGGCTGACGATAGACCTTGGCTTGTTAATTCAGGGAGTTCGGTTCATCACGCCCTAATCCTTTGCTCCTGGGTCCCTGGAGAGAGGCAGAGAACATAATGGCAGTGGAAGCAGGTGTGGAAGTCATAACAACCTGTGGGAGTCAGTTCTCTCCTTCCACCATTCTGGTTCAATGATTTAGCTCAGGTTTTCAGGCTCAGCACCAAGAACCTTCCCTCAATGAGCCATTTCTTTGACCCATAATCATACATTTATTAATTTTTCCCTTTAATATGGACTTAAACTTGAACCATGTTGCCCCATCATGGAGGGAATGGGCATGAAAGGATCAGGAATGGAAATGACTTCTCTAAAGTCAAATGTACCTTATCATTCTGACATTGCATTCTAGCCATATGTTAGATATAAAGCAAAGCTTGTATTACAGTTGTTCCTAAGAATAAAGTTTAAAAGCGTCTTAGGCAAGTGAACTATACTAGCTGTGTCAGGAGGGGCAACGGCACAGGGAGAATTCATTTCAATTGACTTTAAACCACAACATTTGACTGTACAGTCTAAGGATAAAATGGGAAACCACAGGGACTTCTAAACTATTCAGTAGGGGTTTTTTATCTCTGGAAATATTAATACTGGCAGTTTGATACATATACACACGCACACATATATATGATTTATGCTTATGTTTTCATGAACTAAGATATTTTCAGAAAAA
This sequence comes from Arvicola amphibius, assembly GCF_903992535.2. Taxonomy (NCBI): domain Eukaryota; kingdom Metazoa; phylum Chordata; class Mammalia; order Rodentia; family Cricetidae; genus Arvicola; species Arvicola amphibius. The sequence goes on along the minus strand of NC_052057.2, from coordinate 18,824,241 downwards.
TGAAAAGGAGTTATTAAAATACAGAAGCCAAGGCAGTGGAAACACTGGGCTCTTTGTTTGAATTGGTGAAAATATCAGCATGAGCTTAGGAATAATATTTATTTTAAAAAATATGTATTTTTTCACTTATTTCACTAAAAACCTTGAAGCAATGAATACCAAAAGACAATGAATACTCTTGCTAACCAGGCTGCGGTTTAAAAGAAATATACTACCCATTAAAAGTAGCCAAGACTCCTTGGAAAACTGCTGATTTCAGGTCTGGAAGAAGAAAATGTACAAGATTAATTTGGAAAATGTCCTTGTTACTGAATATGGAGAAATTATTAAATGAAATTATGTGACATAAAACAAAACATATCAGTAAACTTGATGGTGTCTTCTTGGCTGAAGTTGAGAGAACTCAGGTGTGGAAAAGGAAAAAAATTCCAAGAATCAATTACATTTAATAAAAAGATTTTTAAATTAATGGATTTTAATACTTTGAAGTAGAGATTCTTATTCATTTGTGTTTTATCATATCAGCAAAAAGTAACATATACACTTGTCTTCTGATCCAAGCAGACAAATTATAAAACTCTTATTTTCTAGATAATTATAGAAAACTGAACAACTAACTGTCAAGCAAGTCCTCTTGCCTTACTGAGGCACGAGGTGTTTTCCCAAGTCTCCACTTGCTGATTTTCATATTGCTTTATCACTACACAAGTCAAATGAGCATGGTCTAGCTGCAAAAACATAAGTATTGCAATGGGAAATCAGAAATACATTATTAATACTCTCCTTATTTCTGATGAGAGTTTAATGTGCAGCCCGTTTTTCTCTAGACAACATATCAGGCTACTGTTAAAATGACATGATGTAACTGTTCTGAGACTGGTTGATAACGTCAAGGCACTCGAAGACATTCTGGCTACTTTGAACAATTTGTTTAAAATTGTCCAGTACTGGATAGGTGAGATGTCTCAGTATGTAAAGGAATTTGTCACCAGGTTAAACTACCTGAGTTAGACTCCTGGGATCAAGAGGGTTGAAAAGAACCAGCTCTACCAAGCTGTCCTGAAACCTCCAATGTACACACACACCCCCCCCACACACACACACACAAACTCCGCTGAACCAAAAGCAGTTTTAAAAAGTTAAAATTGTCCAGTCTCATTTTTTCAACTGAAAAAATAAAAGTAGAATTTTGCTTCTGCCACTTCATGATAAGAGCAATAAATCGACTAGCAAATAAGAGGCAAAACACTAAGGAAATGGAAGAGTGAATGGGAGTGGTGTTCAGAAGAGGAGTGGGGGATTAAGACAGTGGAGCGGGGAGGACCATAGTATAGACCAAAGAGATCAAGGAGAGATAAAGGAAAAGGGAAAGATGCTGGGCGGGAAAGAGGAGTCTGGGAGAAGCAGAAGGGTAAGAGGGAGGAGAGTAGAGAGGAGGAGGAAGAGGAAGAAGGAAGAGGAAGCAAGAGTGGAGCCTGAAAAGGGGTTTCTACTTGTAGGCTAAGAAACCTGGTCTTAGTCAAGGTTGTACTCATAAACAATTGTGTGGACTTCTTTAGCAGATACAGACTTTACCACAAGTGGGTATTCATTTGGAGGCATGTACTAGATTTTCAGTTTGCATTGTATGTCCAACATCAAGCCAAGCAGAAATAGTCTTAGGGCAATACCAAGCTCACCACTTTGCTCAGATCCTGTGTGTGATGTTTATGATGCTGAGGCAGAAGAAAAGTCTTGTTACTGTAACCTCACAGGGATTTTATCCTTGGTTCCCAAATCAGCATATCCCAAGATAGCATTTTACTGGCAAAGTCCAGGACTACTGTCTGTGGCCTGGCTTCAGGAACACTCGGGAATCTGCTTTTATTTAAGGGAGAAGGTCTTTACTTCCCTCAAAGGCCATGATGTGGGAAATTTCTCACACACGAAGATTCAAGAATGGCACTGGAAATGAATTGTGAGTGCTTATTATAATGTAAGACTAATAGATGGTGTTTGGTGACATATTAGTTTGTGGAAAATGCATTTTGATATTAAAATAGTTATAAAACTCTAGGTTTAGCTGACATAATGTGTCTCCATTCCAATAGTTCAAGGGATATCTTATGGTGTTAGAATGAGATGGAAGCCAACAATCACTTTCCTTTTTTTTTTTTCTACAGAGACCAAAGAATCCTTTGTATCAAAAGTAGCTTGTACAAAAGCAAGTCCTATGTCTCAAATGAGGATATAGGTGTCAAGCTTTTGGTGCTGGATAAATGTTTAGTTTCTTGTCTCTCGAGAGACACCGGAAGCATACTTCCTTATCAGCCTGATCAGAGATCATTCTTTTAGCAAACTTGCTGGCTGGGAGCAAGCATTGCTCTGCCCTAATAGGCAAGGAAGCAGTTCATTTGTACTGCAACTGAATGGTTTGCAGCAGCACCGCTGGTCCGTGCAGATCTCAATTCCTTGATATTCCACAGCCTGCAGTTCACCTTTGCCACACCAGTAGGTGACATGGAGAAGGGAAAATATCATAGCCAAATTGAAGGAGGGATACACAGCAAGCCTCTTTTTGGTTTGCATCACTAATTCTCCTGCTTGGAAAAAGTTTCTCTACCTCCTAAAACTCTGCTTCTTTCAAGATAATTTACAATCGTGGAAACCACACAGATCGCTGAGGTCAGGGAGCCACAGAGAGACCACATCCTTTGTTTTCATTTCTCAGCTCCAAGCATCTTAAGCTGCTTATCGTGCCTGGTTCCAAGATGTGCACATCAGCCCCGAGGCCAAGTTGTGTAAGAATGTCTCCTTTGGCACCATGTCTGCTCTGTCAACACCAATGGCTTAATTGTCTTCTGATAAACCAAGTCACCTTAAAGAGGTCTCCGGAAACCATGTTTGTCTCTGGGCTGGCAGAGGAAAACGTGAGAATGTGATGTTCTTGAGAATTACCTGAAGAAAGAAGCTGTGCTTTATTTGGGAGGGGAGGGGAGAGGAGAGGGGAGAAAGAGAGGGGGGGGGGGGGGAGGGGGGGAGGGAGGGAGGGGGAGAGAGAGAGAGAGAGAGAGAGAGAGAGAGATTATCAATAATTTCAATGCACAGATACTGCAAAGTTGTGATCTGAAAACTGTTCTGTTTCCCTCACAAGCTCAAGTGGGATCAAAGAGAGGGCTGGAAATGTAGGGAGGATTTATTGTTCACTAGAGTCGAGCCAAACCTTAAGGAAGAACAGTTTTCTATTCAATCTCTGGGTTTTTGTTTTCACACAGCTGGGGTAATTAGGTATGGTCTAGGGAAATTTATTTCTTGGACTAGAAAAGGCAATACAAGTCTTGGCTGGGTTTGGAACTCCTTGCTCAAAAGATCTTTATATTTCCCAAGATGCCTAGTCTATCTACGGAGGGCAGGAGATTGGGAACAGACTTGTCCTGAAAGATCAAACTAGAAGTTCTATAAATATTTGGAATATTTTCTTTTTTCTTATTTTATTAATACAAAAGCAACAAGGTGATATATTTAAGGCATACAATGTGGTGTTTAGACATATATATGTACGATGAACTATTAAATCAAGGGATTAACAAAATCCTTACCACCTCACCTCCTACATTTATCATTTTATGATATAAGACAATTATGATCTTTTAGAAACATTCAACACACTTTCCATTAATATCATTATGTTATGTAATAGGTCTCGAGAATGTGTCCCTCCTGAGTAACTGTGATCAGGATTCTTGTCTGCTGCTGCCCCTTCCCCTAGCCTTCCAGCCCACAGTTCCCATAACTGCTCTTATTCTCTCTGCTTCTGAGAGTTCACTGTTTGACAATTTCACATAAGACTGAGATCATGCAGCCTGCTTTTTTATGTGCCTGTCTCATTTCTCTTAGCACGGTGTCCTCCAGGTTGCTGGGAATAGTTTATACACTGGAAAAAAAGTGCACAGAGCAGCTGTCGAAGAACAATGTGTTTGGGGTGTTCCATGGCTTTATCTATAATACGCACACAAACTACCCTAGTTTGCTTTCTGCTACTGTGTCAAACATGATGGCTAAACACAGCTTGGGGAGAAAAGGATTTATGTCATCTTAATAGTTTGCAGTTCATCAGGAAGCAGAGTCAGGGCAGCAGTTCAAGGCAAGAACCTAGAGGCAAGGATTGAGACAGAGGATACTGAAGAATGCTGCTTATTGGCTTGACCCGAACATTCTCATTGTGCTTTCTTATACACTGAGGACCACCTGTCTAGGGGTGACACTGTGTCCAGGGATTAGGACCCTCTCACACCATTCATTAAGAAATGCCACACAGACCTGTCTAGATGTCAGTCTGATGGAGGGAACTTCACAAATGAGACTCCTTCTTCTTTGATGACCTTTGCTTGTGTCAGACTGACAAAAATCTAACCAGCCCATAGACTGTCTGACCACTGGTGTGTTCCTATTTATTAGCTATATCATTCCCATCTTGTAGGAACATATGGCAACTATTAACATTAAAGACAGACTTCTTGACCCAGTCGAGCGGTATCACAGCCATTCCCACTTTGAGATCCATAGGTCCAGATGCCGATGGAGAACAGAAGCAGGTCCAGATGCCTATGGAGAACAGAAGCAGGTCCAGATGCCGATCAAGAACAGAAGCTGGTCCAGATGCCGATCGAGAACAGAAGCACACAGCCAGAGGTTCTCATACCCCTTCACGTTGAATGACCCTTTTACAGGGGTCACCTAAGACCGCCTGAAAGCACAGATATTTATATCACAATTCATAACAGCAACAAAATCACAGTACTGAAGTAGCAATAAAAATAATTTTATGGGTGGAGTCACTATGACATGAGGAACTGTTTTAAAGGGTCACGGTATCAGGAAGGTTGAGAACCACTGCTCTATATGACGCCGGTACAAGAAGGTAGAGGCCATCAGCATGTGTTTAATAAACAAAATCAGTGACAGGACTTGCTTTACATCACAGCTGAATTCCTCAACAATGGTACATGCCGGAGCTCACTGAGTTTTATTCTAAGGCAGCGTGAGTTTCAACAGACCCGGAGTCTCTTTAATCCCACACACTGTTAGATATGAAAGACTCACGGGTAAGCAGGGCCTTTGTAAACGGCGGTCCTACATGTATGCTCCCCGCGACTCTTTCAGTAATGTGAAGAAGGTAAACACTGGTAGATTCTACTTCAAAACTCTCCTTCCTTCTTCCCGTGAAAAACTGAAAGATGGACAAGCAATGATTCCAGCTGCTTCCACTCAGTGATGGATTGGAAGACTGAGAAAAAGTTGCCATGGTGAAGCAGGTATGGGCTGTCGAGGCCGCTGCAGACACAGTACCTCCTTCTCTTGTTGGAGCCAGAGGCTGGCTAAGGGACTCCATATCTCTCCCTCACACAGCACGGTGATACTTTCTTGTGTGTGTGGTGAATGTGCCTCCTCTGTGCAGGTATGTCTCAGTCAGTAGTGGAGCAATAAAAACTATGATAGAACAACATAATTACAGATGTTAAGAAGAGTAGACGCGGCTTTTCCAGAGGAATACATGAACTTCCACATGCTGAATAGGGATGGTCTCTGGTTTACTCACATTTCCATGCGGACTTTGGAGGCATTTGGTTTGAAACTGAGTAAGGGTTTATATTGTTGATTGTATTTTATCCTCAGATGCCCAGAGCTTCTTAGAATTTCTACAATCAGATACGTTGTCAGCGGGTATAAAATAACAGTGTAGGCAGGCAGGGTACTCAGTTTTTGAAACGGTTTTGAGTTTCTCCTTGTCCCTTGTATCCCAATCACAGAATTGTACACTGTTTTAATGAATTTGAGTTTTCTAAATCCAAATAGTCCAAGCTCTAAACAGTGGGATTTTGAACTGGTACTTAAAAGGTAAACTCATATTTCGCGAACTCAGTTACTTTGTGCCCGTGCTATTAGCATCCACCCTGGGTACCACTTTTAAAGGGGCAAGAAAATATACTCTTCCAGAGCTCCACTGCTGTATTCACCAAGGTCTGGGTTCAATGTCGGTGGAACCGATATGGTCAAAGTGATATCTCCCTCCTCGGGTTCTCTGACTACTTCTCAAAGGTTCAATTTCTCTTGCTAAAATGTGTGTTGTATAAGAGCAATTGCTTGTCTCATGTGTGCTGTCAGAAAGGTGCAATTTTTAAGTAGGTTACAATAACTACAGCACATCAACTGTGAGCTTACAGCCTGGAATACAGTTAATTTCCTCTTAGACATGTTCATTAAAGGGACCTTTCTCCCTTTTTACAAAGGCGGTGGGTTAGGTTGCTTTGCCTTTGTGGGGTGAGCCTGTTTATTGGCAGAAGGGGCATGATTTCTCATCCACCCCTGTAGCTGAGAAACACCTCTTTCTCCATTACAAGATGCTCTATAGCCCAGCTTCTTACAACATGGGCCACACATGCTTGCTACCGAATGTGGGGTTCCCTGTCAACCTGAACCCCCCACTCCAGGAAAGGTTTCTGAACATACAGTCCAAGCATGAATTCATAGTCAAACATGTGATGAATCTGAGATGCTTCTGGCTTTGCTGGACTGTATCCCATCCCCAGCCTTGATTCCAAAGTCACAACAAGCAGTTCACACTGCACGTGCCATCCCTCTGCCCAGTGCAGTTCACCCTGCTGGAACACTGAGACTGCTGTGCTTCATGAACTATGGATATTTCACTGATCTATTGTCTTCTGCCCTTAGAGAAACATGATGGATTAATTGTGGAAAATAAACGTAGCCCGTTCCTCCTGTCATTACTCAGTAAGGATCAAATTAGCACATTGTTGCAATCAGCTTAGGATACTTACTTTTAAAAATTGCTATTTGAGTTGGAGATATGAGCTTCATACAAGAAGGGATAAAAGAATTTTGGCTGGTATTAGGACAGAAATTCCAACCATGTTTTAGGCAAAGTTCCCTAGGGGATATATTTATATATGGAAATAAATCAGAATTCAATAAATCAGCTTAAAAGAATCACAACAGTAAAAATAATCCAGATAACTGAGAAGACTGTAGTTACTTGGAGCATTCGACCTCAGTGATCAAAAGAGTTCCACCATAAAGGTCTCTCCTTGCAAGGTGGTGATTGGTCAGTATTCTGTCCATGAGTCCAGCTATCTCAGTAGTCCCCGTCGCAGACTGTCGTAAGGTTCCTGGAGAGCTGCTGGTTTCTAGTCCACCTCCTAAGCTTGCAGACTCTGGTTCTGGGGTCAATGAAGGAATCAACAGCAGATTAACTCTGTAACAAGAGGAGAGAACAAGCAAACGAAAGGCGAGATGGCCTCCCTTCTGGCACACTCATTTTCTGAGAGCTGGTACCTGAAGTTGTCACCACAACTGGGGCAGACCCTTCTACTTCCATCAAGGCCAATAGTACAGGTCTTCAGCCGAGGCTTCCTGCTCTTGTGATTCCAGTTTATATCAAGTTGACATTAAAGCCAACCATAACAAACAATTTCTGAAATGTCCCTAGATATACTTTTCCCCCTTAGTAATACATATTTACATAAAGTGGCATTCTCAGTAATGACAGTTACAAAATCAGAAAATTGATCAACTACAATGTGCAAAGCCACTTTGTAGTCTACACTATCAAATCTTTGTCCCAGATTTAATTGTTTGTATAAAAGTAAACAAACACATCCATCTCAGGATATAATAGCATGCTATTATGTTTTTATTTTCATCAAATGACGGAATTATATATATATATATATATATATATATATATATATATATATATATATATAATTATATATGCACACGCACACATACACACACACACACACCAAAGAATTTCTTTGAAGTGACTTTATAACTGAAATATTATCAGTAAATGTTTGGAATTTTACAGAGCTATACCCTGGCTTGTTGTAAACTTCCTTAGTTGGAAAGAGGTTGTAAGTGAGAACAGTTTAAGAAGCCTTGCTCTGTGGGCTGGAAGTGTCTTTAACAGGCAAAAGTCCTCTCATATACTATATAACAACCTTGATGGGACACAGCCTCAGAGGGTGTCACTAATGAAGACATGAAAAGGTATGCTTCAGTGGAAAAGGAATCCGAAAACCCTCTATTGCTTCAAGAAATGGATAGGACAGTTAACGTACAAAAGCACAGTGTTTGGAGTCCTCCATGGATGGAGCTGTCAGGGTGTCATCCAGCTATGTGCCAGCATGTGTCCCATCCTGTGCATTTTCGCCTGTCCCTCACTGCCCCCCATGCACATCCCTGCTCTACCTCGTGCAGGATCTGTGTGTCACTGGGCAGACTTCGGGAGAAGTGCACTCGGTGCTATCTTCTGCAGGCTGAGAAAATGTTAGACACTGAAACACATGGACTTGGCAGTAGCTGAGTCTAATATGTAGCTTTGAAATATAAACCATTTAATGGTTGAATTAACTTCCAATAACACTTAGCAATGAGAAAATGCTTCTCCTGCCTCACCAGAAGCGTGGTTTTTGATTGTTAGTGATGGTTTCTGGCTTCAGAAGTAGTGTGTACACATGCCTTAGAAACACATGTGTGCATGAGGCTGTGGGTCTGTGCCAGAATGTTCTGGTGTGTTTAGTACCATGCTTTCACATTCACAGACACCATCAATGGCTGGGAATATGCAGGAAAGCGAACTGAATCCGTGGGGTGCTCTAAAGTTAGAATTAGGATGCCGGGCAGTGGGGGTTGGTGTCCAGAAAGCTAGGAGTGAAATCAGGCCAGGGCTTTCTGGGGACACTTGTTCAGCTTCTGGTATCTGTGCCAGTACTAGTGAGAGCCGTCCGTCCTTCCTGTGTGCTTCCTTGAGTACAAATCTGAGCCAAATCCATGGGAAGTTTTCTTCCAAATTGTACAAGTGCTTCTTTGAGAGTCGTTAAAATAGCCAGAGCAGTCCAAGTCCTAAGCCTGGGTCTGGGGCAGAAAAGAGCTTTCTGGAACAGTGTGTTCAGAGATGTTTTTAATCATGAGACCGACCACCTGCATCTGTTCTGCCGCTGTGGGGAAGCTGAGAAAAACTGGGGTTAAGGGCAGAGGCCCCAGGAGAGCATGGTAGTAGAGGGACGGACTTCATGATAATATACTTTATAGTCTATAGACAAATAAGTCCTTCAGGTCTATTAGAATGTGTGTGGGGATGGGGACAGTGTGTATGAGTGTGTGTGCATGTGGGTATGAGGGCCCATGTGTCTATGTGTGTGCCTATGTACGGGCATGTGATAGAAAAGATGTTTGTGGTTGGGAGTTTAACATATAAAGTTAAAAGCTGCCTGGTTGTAAAAAACTTTCTGTTATCAAATAGGAATATTGAATATAACCTTTATATTAGCTAATATTGGGAGAGTTGTCATTTTATTTCTTAATGTGACATTAATTTGAACATGTTGAAATAGTATTTTTTAAAAAAAATAATGCTTAAAGTTTTTTTAAGTACCTTTTAAAAGTGTTTTCTTTTTAAAAATTCAGATGGTCCTGATGAGGAGCAAAAAGAGGGAGATCATGAGCAAGGAAGTCAAGACCATAAGGGGTGCGTTCACCCATTGAGACGGTGGGACAGATCTAACGGGAGACCACCAAGTCCAGTTGGAATGGGACTGATGGAACAGGGGACCAAACCGGACTCTCTGAATGTGGCTGATGGTGGAGGCTGACTGAGAAACCAAGGACAACGGCGATGGGCTTGAACTCTACAACATGGACGGGCTCACTGTGAGTCTTATCAGTTTGGTTGCTCACCTTCCTGGACTTAGGGGGAGTTGGGAAGACCTTGGACTTAACATAGTGAAGGGAACCCTGATGGCTCTTTGGCTTAGAGAGGGGCGGAGTGGGGGTATGGGTGGAAGGGAGGGGAGGGAAGGGGGAGGAGGAGGGGAGGAGATGGAAATGTTTGATAAAAAATGAGGAAAAAAATTCAGATAGTTTTAGGGGTAGGTTTCATATGTGTGCTATATCATAAAGGGCTTTAACAACAATAAAACACTAAGCAAAACCAAAGTTAACAGAGAAGAGGGGGTTGTGATGGTTTGAAAGAAAATGGCCTCCAAAGGGAGTGGTATGGTTAGGAGGTGTGGTCATGTTGGAGTAGGTGTGGTCTTGTTGGAGGAAGTGTGTCACTGTGGAGGCAGTATTTGAGGTCTCTTTTCTTGGGTTTCACTCGGTATGACAGTTGACTTCCTGTTGCCTTCTAGTCAAGATGTAGCCAGCACCATTTCTGCCTGCACACTGCCATGCTCCCAGTCAAGATGATAGTACACTGAACCTCTGAAACTCTAAGCCACCACCTTAAATGTATTCTCTGTAAGTATTGCCATGGTCATGGTGGTTCTTTATAGCAATAAAAAAAAAAAAACCCTTAACTAAGACAAGGTCTAATAAATGTTTAGTATTAGAATATGGATTAGTGTAACACAAATTTTATAACAATATTTGAAAACACAAGCCTAAATTAATAGTGAAAACATCAGCAAAGTAGGTTATAGTTTGAACAAGAGAAAGGTCACAGTTAAAAACATAGATGGCGAAGGGGTTGCCCTCATGGTTGGTGTCTGCATCTGTGCAACATGCAAGAAATGGCAAATGTCTCTATGATGAATGAAGCAATTCAAGCTTGCTCTGAATCTCAACATTTGATTGGTAGTGGAGAAGCTCTTTTATATGTCCTCCCCATCTTCCTTAACTGTGAGGGCTGCAGTGAAGTTTCAAGGTGTACCTACCACATACAAAGTTGCCGTGCACCTGAACCCAGAAAGAACTCTTGTTGTTGTTTTTATTCCACAGTGTGTCTGTGCAGTAGGACACTATCAGTCTGAATATTAGTCAGCAAAAGCTTTCCCCTGGCTTCTCTTCTTGTGCACTTCTGGAAAGCATTTAACAGATAACATTGATGCTGTCTGTTGATAGTAAGTGTTCTTAGCCTTTTGTGCTAACAGTGGTTTTGAGACAGGGTCTTACCATCTTGCCTATACTAACTCCAGACTTTGGTACTTCCAGACTTTAAACCTATTATCTTAATTAGGACCCAAAACATAATGCTTATTTTTTTGACCTGAAGAAAAATATTGGAAGATGGATTTTAGCTGAATATAGATTCAATCCTTGAGGCATGCTATAGTCATTTTAGACCTTTATATTCATCCACTCCATAAATATTTACTGAGCAGCTATTAGGTGTCTTTTGAAAATGAAAGGAGAAATAGCAAGGGACATATGCATTGCTTCCTTTGAACTACTTAATGTCTTTTAAGTGGCTAAGTGACATTACTAACAAATACAAGGAATGATTCGTACCATTTATTTCTGACCCCTCACCTGATCTACATGTTTTGCTTGATTTAGCCTTATAGTTTCTAAAATTGGAAATATTTTTACTGTCTCTGATTCTTCCATCCACTTACAGCTACTTACATGGCAGAGTGGCAGAGCAAAAGTCTCCCAAGATGGGATATTGTAGTTGTCTGACAGAACCTGGTGGAAGTAGACAGTGTAGGGAAGGCCAAGAAAGCTGGTCTTTAAATTTATCTGAAAGTTGTGACAATTATGGCCTTAGTTTTCCTATCCTTAGACAAGTGCCCATGGCTTTGTAGTCCTTCATTAAAAATGTAAGTAGAGAGATCAAGAGCAAAAATCTTACTTTTCTTATCAATACTTGTTTAAGAAAGTATGAACTTCCCTTGAGTGATAACTTCTCTCATTCCTTCTAGAGGAGCAAGCATGTTGCCTTTTAAAAGCTTGAATTCTTTTTGAAATCTGTATACTGGAAGTTTTAACAATTTTTTATTTATTTGTTTATTATTTTATTTTAAAAGTTAAATATTTTTATAATCTCATGCCCATATATGATGCATTCCAACTACTCTAACTCCACATCCTCTCTTACTCTGGTTTGTCTGGGCTAGATTTTACAGATACTCAACACAAACTGAAGTCATTGGAGAGAAAGGAGCCTCAACTGAGAAAATATCTCCAAAAGATTGATCAGGCCTGTAGGACATTTTGTTAATTAGTAATTGACGTGGGAAGGCCCAGTCTATTGTGGGTGGGGCCACCCCTGGTCCAGTAGTCCTGGGCTTTAGGAGAAAGCAGGCTGAGCAAGCCTTGAGGAGCAAGCCAGTAGGCAGGATTATTCTACAACTATTGCAGCAGCTTCTGCCTCCACCAGTCCCTTTCTTTTGTTTTATTTTGTGATCCACTGAGTTTAACTAGACATATCTGTGCAGCCATGTGTTTGGAGCTATTGGTTGGAGATTGGCTGAGTCCAGTCCAATTCCTGGGACTCAAGGAAAAAGGAGAGAGCTGATACCTGTTGTCTTCTGAACTCCACACACATGCCACAGCATGCATGTGGCCGCACACACACACACACACACACACACACACACACACACACACACACACACACACACACATAGAAATAGCCAGTGTTATTGTAATTGTCTTTAGTATATTAAAGTCCACTTCATTAGGCTTTTACAGTGACTTCTGGAATCATCAAGGAGATAGAGGCCTTCATCTTTTGGGAATTAGGGTAGGGTATGCATGTCATCAATGTTATTTGTTGGAAATCAGCACTTGTGCTCTTCTGGAGCTTACTTGTGAGACAAAGGATCCTGCTGAATGTTAATTTTAGAACTAAATCTGTAATTTATGAATTAGTTTTCAAAACAGTTTAAGCCTCAAAAAAGTTCCCACTCCAATTTCAGTCACTGGCACTTTATAATATGTTGTCCTGGAAATTGTTTCTAGAACAAATGAGCTATTTTATAAAAGATAACATTCATGCGTTTTAAGTGCTTAAGAAACAGAAGTTCTGTCTTCCATTTTCAGTGTAAAATAAACAACATTATTTTAGCCTGAATTTTTTTTTTTTTTTTTTTTGGTTTTTTGAGACAGGGTTTCTCTGCAGCTTTTTTAGAGCCTGGCCTGGAACTAGCTCTTGTAGACCAGGCTGGCCTCGAACTCACAGAGATCCACCTGCCTCTGCCTCCCGAGTGCTGGGATTAAAGGCGTGGGCCACCACCGCCCGGCCCTGAATTTTTATAATACTCTTGTTCATGTGAAAATTATTTACTGGTTTCCTGTTTGTTCTTTTGAGTCAAGATCTTGCTATAAAGTTCAAGCTGTTCTTGAACTCAGAATGTTCCTGCCTCAGCCTCCCGAGTCCAGAGACTGCCATCATGTGCCACACCCCCCCACACACAGCACTCTTTCGCATTATTTTAAAGGACTTTCTCAAGTGACAAAGGTCTTCTATTGCATCACCAGCTATTGCACGCGGGTGGTCTACAATCATTCAATTGAGGACCTTTGGAGAATACACACTTTAATTCCCTTTCAAAAAATGCATCAAAGGTGTCCACTCATGGGAAACACGGGTGCCGTTCCTTTGGAAACACTTTAACAATGGTGAGGGCATTTGGGAGTGTCAAGGTAGTCATTAAACAAATGCAGCAGGACGGGGTACAGCAAAGGAAACCACACTGTACACTGAACAACACAACGTGCCAAGGAAAACACAATGTAGACCGAACAGTCTGATCACACTCTCGTGTCATTTTATTTATGTATTTGTATGTGTGAAGCACTACTTTTTGACGTTCTATAATATTGTTAGGAAATTTGACCACAGGTTCTCACAATATTAAGGACTCTAGGCTCATTTGGAAGTTCTGTGGCTATGAGAGAGGGAAGGACAGGAAGACTGTACTCTTTTTCAACCTTATTCAAGAGTACCAGTTACTGTTTTTGCATTTTTATCTTCAATTTACTTCTCTTGAAAAATGTTTGTAAACATGCTGCTTTTATTTATTAGGGAGAGCTGGAATTAAATTTATATAAAATATGAAATAGTTACACGGCTCAAATGTTATATCTTCTTCCTTTCCCATCTGCTGCTTTACATTGCTAATCGTTACCTCAAGAGATAACTCACTTGAGACTGGAACAGAAAGCAAAGAATTAAAACCTTACCATTTTTGTTTTGGTTTGTATTCATTTCATTCAAGAGAGATGGGGAAAATGGATTCTGAGAGGGGTGTAGGGGGAAGCAAAGGTCCAAGAGATGCTGACCTGTTTCTTTTGCAGAATAAGAAAAACTTTTGTTCTGGAGTTGGTTTGCATCCCTGTTCACCTAGATGGTTCTTACTTATAATTTAACCAAGTGTTAAATGAGGAAGGGTGATTATTTACAGATGCAGCTCAGAGTTTTCTTTCTTGAGTAGGTTGATTTGCATATGAAATGTTCCTCACAGCATCTTATATATTTAATTACTTGGTCCCTAGTGAATAGTGCTGTTTTGGTTGGACATGCAAACTTCATGAAATAGAGTCTAGCAATGGGCCTAGAGGGTTACAGGCTACACTGCTTCTACAAGAGCTACAAGAGCTCTCTGCTTCCTGGCAGGCACCGTGCTACAAGAAGCTGTTTTACTCTCCTGCTGCAGTGGACCCAGTCACACTACCCATCCCAGTTGCCATGCTGGCCCCGCCTGATGGACTGTACTTCTTCAAACTGTGAGCCAGAATAAATACTTCTGCCTGTGTGTCAGCTATTCTGTTGCAGCAATGAGAAAGGTCACTAACACATTGGCTGAGGTTGTTTAGGATCTATTAAATTCAATATCCAGGGATATTCATAAATACCAGATTGAGGAAAACTAAGGATTTATGCTCTTTATAGTTTTAAGTGTATCTACTCTGGCTGAAATGATTAGAAATGTAATGTTCTTTGGCTACTCCCAAATGACACCCAATTTGCTCACTAATCTTCATTTTTACCCTGCAATGGTACTCAGTATTCACTGGTGTGGTCGACTCATTCTCTCTTTGCCCATAGCAGTCTCCCTCAGGTGATTATTCAGTCAGCGCAGGCGTACAGCTAATCAGTTAAAATGAAGTTCAAGCCCACAGAAAGAGCAGCTTCTCTCCAGAATTCTTCTAGTCCTTCTCCTCAGAGTGGTGTCTGGGTGAGGGTAGAGCATCCACCAGAGCCTGTAGCTGGCAGGGCTGGCCCAACCTATGTTCCTAGCATCATCCGGGTTGTTGCATACTGCTGTAGTTCTCAACCATGGCCTCTGTTTAAATGAGCCTGCTTCTGATTTTCATGCATTTACCTCCCGACCTTTGTCCAGTAGGAAAGGCAAAGAGGAAAATGAATATCTTGGAAAAGGAACAGAAAAGGACACATAATTTTCAAATTATACCATAATATACTCATTTGGGTGTAGTCCCCCCCACAAAAACATGTTTATAGAAAATAGATGGCTTTTATATTAAAGTACTGATAGAAATGTCACCATATTGCTGGTTGTTCTTGCGAACTTCAGTAGGATATATATTCAAGTGGTGAAGGCAGGAGGATCGGAAGAAACAGGACCTTTTGATTATCTTTTTAAGACATCAACCACCACAAAAATGTTAGTGTTTTCTCCTAAGAATAGAACAAAAGTGCATTCTATTTCCTAACAAAAAGCTATATAAAGTATATGAAACTGTTTATAATTTATGGTTACCCTTACATGAAAATAAAAACAGTACATTTATTAAGCCTTCCTACTCCCAGTTACTCAGAGAGAGAGAGAGAGAGAGAGAGAGAGAGAGAGAGAGAGAGAGAGCGTTCATAAACTCTCTCATAGAGTTTACAGTGTAGTAACACAAAACAATTATTTTAAAAGCTGTTAGCAAAAAAATATAATGACTGGTAGGGGGCATGGGGATTTTTATCTCACAGGATCTGTAAGAGCAAAGTTCTCTATACTGAAAAACACATACAAACATCCATGGGTCTGAATAGACCACACTTTCAGAGATACCCATAAAGTCTTATTACAGACGATGAAAAGCAAGGACACCAATGATCCCGAAGAGAAGACAATATTGAACTCTAAATTGACAGCATTGTTAGGATTTAAGGATTAAACTCCACATTATTTTAGTGGGATTCACCTTGTTTAGTGAAAACTTGATGATTGATTTAAATCATGATAAAATCTAGCCAGAAAATACATTAGTATGTTTGGGAGAGTTACAATTTAAGTGACATTTCAGTGACAGGAGAAACAAACAGATTGTGGCAAGATTAAGAAAATAAAATTTATAAGTATCCACTTGACTTAAATAAGGGAGGGACAGAAAAAGAGAATCAGAGATGACCCCAGTAAGGACACACGGGACAATAGAAAGGGGCAGGCAGCTGCGGGTGTGGCTAGGAAAAAGGGTTCCCAGGGCCCATGCAGCTGGAGATGTCTGCTAGGCATGCATGTGGTTATTACCAGAGACAGTGGTGTGTGTGGGCATAGAGCCCAGGGGAAAGGGCTGGACTGCAAGAGCTCGCTGAAACCATCACACTCACTTGGCAACAAGCACATTGAGAAGTGATGGCCTTAGGAGAAAACAGAAAAGTGCAAGTGAATGCCAGCAAAGAGCCAAGGAAACATGAGACCTAGTAAGAGACCGGAGAGCCGGTTACGATTGAACCGAGGAAAGGAGTCATTGAGGAGAGCACAGAGCCACAGAAACTTAGGAAAGAAGGAACACTAAGAAGGAGGGGTGGGGGAAACTGTCCAGTGCTGCGGAGAAACCAGGTAACTCAAGTGTCTGAAATGGTCACCGATGACTTCGAGAAAAGGTCTTGGGGGATTGTAAGGGTCAGAAGACTACCTGGAAGAAATAGGTAGAAAAGGACCAGATAACACCAAACACGGCTACTCACTCACTCCTGTCTGTTACCAGTATTGACAGGCATTGAAATGTTTACCATAGATGGAGAAACCCTCGAGAGACCACTTTAAAGCTAACTGGATACGACTCACGGCAGAGTGCTTCAGAGGATTGAGTTTGCAGAGCGTATTTTTGAGTATAACCAGAGAAAACTTTAGGACAACATTGGGTTTGTCTCTGTTCTTCCCTGCTTGAGCAATCAGTGTCTTATGAGGGAGTTGATTCAGCCCCAGCTGTACTATTGTTATTCAGACACTGTGCCAAGAGTCTGTGCAGCCTGCTTTAGGGCTGGCAACGGTAGAGCAGTCCCTCCGGTTGGGGTGTCTGGTAAGCCCCACTCAGGCACTGTTTGTAAGACTGTCCATTTTAGCAGCAGAATAGGGCCCCTGTTATTAACTGAGCTCACTTTGTGTCTGTTGTCAGGATGGGCTTCTTCTGGCATGTGTATCCTTCAATACAGAGTCCAGACTTGCCTTGATTGGCAAGATGATAACGTGTAGGACTGAAGAAAGAACGACTCCTAACACTTGACCAGTTAGCTTAGAATACTGGTGCCCAAATTAAAAAAAATTAACAAATCTAGGTTAATTTGAGTTTCATGAGAATTTTTGACAAGTGACCTTTCGTCCATGTGAAACGCCTGCTTTGTTTTGCTTCTTAAGAGTCCTGCTGAATGCGATTACAAACCCACTCTATTTCCTGGGAGCAGCACCCCATCAGGCTGGCTCTGAGGGACTCCAGTCTTCCAGCGAGTCACCCACTCATCTCAGAGTCACTCTCCTCAGAGAAACAATGAAGCCATTCACTGCCCAAGCGCTGTCCACTACACAGAAAGTATCAGTCCCGAGATGAAATCTACAAATAAGCCAGCTTTTTTTTTCAAAATTTGTGTAGAACTCCTTAACTCATCTGCAGAACGCGTAGGCGCCATCCTCTGAGTTGGAGAGGAAGGACTGGGGCCAAAGGGAGGAGGCAGGACAAACAGAAAACTGCAGTCTGCTTACTCACGTCTTCACGCAAACCCAAGCAAGTTTAAGTCTTAGGCAGAAGACTGCCTTGTACAGGCGGCACACTTGCTGGCTGGCTGTGGGGCTCTAGGCTATGTTTGACTGGAATCAAGTGAAGTTGCTGGGTGTCAACATCTTCATGCCTTATCATGTTCAAAGCGGATTAATGTCACCAGGCAGAGATTTAGTTCTGTAACAAGTTACAACAGCTAACCGTGCCCTGTCTGTACAACACACACGCATGCGTTATTGCCAATACATGTGAAGCTTTGATGACTCAATACGCTGAGCAAAAAAAAAAAAAAAACAAAAAAAAAAACTCAGCATCCAAGCGCATTGTTACTGCAGACTGCACAGAACAAGCTATGTGCATGTTGTAGTTTCTCTTGTGCTCCACTTATTGCTATAGTTTGGTTTATGCCATGATCAACCAGTTTCCTATTATTTCCCACATGCTGGTCTTTTCTATCCGTCAGCTTTTCAAGCACAGGACCTCATGTCTGGTCTGCTACTTTATCCCTGGCACCAGACGCTCCAGTGCCTGGAAGTTCACGGGTGTTTACTATCTTCTGCTCTAGAGACTGGGGGTCGGGGGTGTTAATCCACAAAGATGTTGTCAGAACTACAAAGGATACTTTGTTTTACACAGGAAAAAGCTGCAACACGCATAGGTGAAGTGGTTAGGGTTCCATGAGTTTGTAGCTGAACCAGCCCTGGAACCCCGGACTCCTCTTCCCGTCACTGAGACACGAGTCCTATCTTTCATTCACTGTTCATTTCACTATTTCGTAAGTATTTCACCCATGTGGATGCTTTACACTGCAGGTCAGGACAGAGCCCAGTGTGGGGAAAGGCACATAGACAATCCTAGTAAATAACAGGGTTGCCAGCTCTGAATACTGTCTACATGGTTTCTAGGAAGAGGTTCTGCATGGGTGCTTGGCATCTGTTTCCTGGCCCATGATAGATTAAAGGACCTACAGCTGGCAGGGTGGGGGTGGGAGCATCAAAGTCCTACATGACCACAGGATCTTTTTCAACTTGCTTATTGTATTCCCTGTACCTGGGGACTCATAAAAACCTCTTGTCCTAGGCACATGTTGAACAAATGCTGTTATTAGAAAATTTTTTTCTTTCCAGTAAACACATCTGCTTGCCTCATTGGCTTGATTTCTATCACTTAGGATTAAGGAGAACAATCCTCAGCTCTCTTGAGTATGCCAAGACACTGTTCGGTGAATGATTTGCCATTGATTCTCTGAGTCTCACCCTTGGAGTGAATATCTGCCCACTAGTAAGTTATTGTCAAGGAACTGCCTTTCAACTACATGGAAAAATGCCAAGAAACAAAGATTCTCGCACCAAAAAAAAAATCATGAATTAAATAAAAAGGAAATTCAAAGGTAATTTAAAAACCTCAGTTTACATTTATAAACAAATTTACCAGCAAAAACAGAAACTTAGGTAGCTAGATAGGTGGTACTCTTTCAGAGGACCAGGGTTCATTTCTCAGCGCCCACATGAAAACTTATAACCATCTTCAATGACTTCTGTTCAAGGGGAGCAGGTACCCTCCTCTGACACCAGACAAACACATGGTACACGTTATTTAAATCCATGCAGGCAAAACTCTCATGCATATAAAATAAGAAAGGGCCAAAAATTTAACGCAGACATAAAGTTATAGAGTGCCTAGGTGCGACAGAAAAATCTCATTAAATCCTTTGCTTAGCTGAAACCTTCATGTCACCCTTCTGTGGGAATTCTTAGCTCATTTTCATTATCTTTGATGTATAGGATCACTAAAGAGAAACTGCTGGTCAAAACTAGAGAGTGCTGGCACTTTCGGGGGTTACCTGAAGCCTTCATGCCTAGGTGGCAGGCTCCAGGAACATTGGTTATTTCAGGAAATTGTTAGTTTTTAGAAAGTTTAGATGACTGACAAAGTGGAGAAACCAAAATATTGACCAGATGTATGCACCAGCGCTGGCGGCTGAATAGCTGGCAGCCGCTCCTGTTTCCTGTGGTTTTAGACAGAAGCAGTAAGTCCCAATGTTCATCTTTTGTTAACCACCTACTTATTTTGTTAAGATTTTGAAAGTGTGTTTGAACTTGAGTTAGAGCGAGAGAGCAGAAAAAGTTCACTCTGGTTTTGCTGAAGTAGAAGTTGAAGGCCAGGCCAGAGTCAACAGAACAAATTATAAGGGAGAGTAGAGCATTAGGGAAATGAGAGCGGAGAGCAAGGCACAGAGAAACTGCCACCAGCAAGGCAGCTGTGATCTTCCTGGAACTGCAGACCTGTGGAACCATGTACAGAGCCCCTACATGCTTTATTCCATTCAACTCATCACCCTCAACTCCAAATAGTCTATGCAATCTTTACCTCCCCCATACCTTCTCCCCTCCCTCTCCTTTCCTCCCTCCCTCCCTCTCTTTGTTCCTCCTTCCTTCACTTGTCAGTCTGAATATTGAACCCATTCGCTTGCTCATGCTAGTCAAGTGCTCTCCCACTGAGCTATAACCTCCACTCCTAACAACGGGTATTTCACCAATGATACGTATTTTTTTTTTATTTAATGAATGCAGCCTAAAGAAAGAGCTTGATTGAGGAAGAAAAAAAGATGGTTTTCTTTCATGCCCTAGTTGGGAGTTTTCTTTAAAATGGAGACTATCATTCCCAAATATGTCAACTAACATCCTGTTTGCTCTGACAACATGTGTGACCAAAGGGACTATTAAAAGAAAGGTCTCTTCTAGCTCATGGGTTGGGTCCATTACGGTAGGGAATGTGTGGTGAAATATCTTGGTCCTAGGAGCTTGCAGCTCTAGGTTATCATGTCTTAGCTGACCTAGAAGCAGAGAGTTAGTTGGGAACTGGAGGAGGTGACAACCTTCAAAGCCCTGCAAATAGTCACCTGCATCTGTGAACAAGGTCCCCTGTAACTTCCCCAAACAATGCCATCAGCTTGGAAGCCAACGCTCAAAGTCCAAGCTTCAAGAAACAGTCCAAGCACAGAGCATAATGCAGGGTTGGGGTGTAATTTCCCAGGGCAGGTCATTAGGAATGAAAAAAAAACCTCCTTCTTTCCTTCTGCTTCTTCCTTCTTCCCCTCTCCTTACTGTTTTGCAGTTTGTTCCTTCAGAGCTCTCCATGTGTGCGGATGTGTCTGCAGTGCTAGGGACAAACACTCACAATTCCTAGACAAGCGCTGTCCTGCTGAGCTGCCTTGCCCTTTAACTCTAGTTTAGTCTTGCAGATTGAGAAGCGCTTTCTTAAGTCTGCATCCAGGGAGGATGACTTTCACTCTCTGCCTGTGAAAACGGTTGCAGCCAACATCTTCCCCACACAGCTCCCATGATTATGTTCCCATTTGTCAGAAAACGGCAAATATTCTCACTTATTCATACCTCACTGACTTCTAGAAGATAATGTTTTCACATTATAAATTGTACAAATGGTACAATTTGTACAAATGGTAAAACAGTTGTCTGGAATCCTCTCTTTATTTCTTTATTTTTAATAGGCTTAATTCATTCACACTTTCAGCTTTACAGCAAAACTGAACAGCTGGATAGAGATTGCATACATCTCTACCTCCATACATGCAACACTTCCCCATGATTAATATTCTTTACCAAACTAGTACATTTTGTTAAAACTGATAAAATTACACTGACCTAACGTTTTCCTTCGGTTTTAAAGCATGATACAGTTTGACCATGAATTTGACTTCTGCAGTAAAATCTGGCCAGCTTAGTAATATTCCATTTCCTTCAGTGTCATTGCTTAGCATTATTAAAATCAAATGGGGGTAATTGCAACAAGCATCTGGGAGTGTTGAGGTCTGATACTCTTGACTCGGATGTTTTGTTTTCTTACCTGAAACACAGAAGCATGTTGAAGGTCGGCTCACATTCAGGACCACGACAGCATTGAGTCAAATGTTGTGCTGCTGGTCCAAAGGATGGTTGTTCTCGGTCTTTGGGCTTCATGACTTTGTCATGTTCTTGGCAGTTCTTAGCACAGGGTTTTAGTTTTTCAAATTTATGCCCATAATATCTCTTCCCCCTAGAAACATCGAATCCCCCAACATTTTAAACATAAGCAGGCTGTTCAGCATCCTGTTGTTTTATAGAAAAAGGACAATGAAGGATGATGTGCCATCATTTTGTAGTTGATGATTTAAACAACTTTTGCCAAGTGTGGACAGCTGTCATTGTCCACTGTCATTGTCATGCTTTGCATTTATCTGGTGAAGAGGCATGCTATAAAATGCAAAGAGCACTATTTTCCAATTAAGTTGAACTTCAGTTTGTATATTGGTTGCTGCACGACGTTGGGCAAATAACTTATCTCTATCGACCCTGGCAATTCACCGTGTAGTGTGGGGCTGGATATGCCCACTTTGTGATGCTTCTCTGGAGAATTAGTAATAAAATCATGAAAGCCCACAGCACAGAGAAGGCTGTGGCATGATTGGGAAGAACACAGGAAAAAAAATATGAACTCTGGAGCCAGATCAGCTATCTAATCTCAGGCATATTGCCTAACTTCTACATGAATCGTTGCTAGTCTGGAAGTAGTGTTAAGGACAGTGCTTACCTCATAAGCTTTTCGGGAAATTAAAAATAAAGGCAAGCGTCAATTTATGTAAATTGTAACATTCTGTGGTCTGTCACCACAATTATTTGACAGGACTGACATGTCTTCATATACTGGAAACACCCTGGAGAAGTGACTACAACTTTGATGATGAGGCAGGTCTTTGGTCATTGTTATCAACTGATGCTCTGATGTTAGACGTCATTTAACACTGGTTTTCTCTTGCGTTTGAAGTATATTATCTATATGTAAGCAATTTAGATTTGTTTCCTAGCTTAGGTCTATGCAAAGGAAGTATTCTTTGTAATTCTTGGCTTAGATTCAGGGTAGGCTGGGTAAGGTTTATCAGTGATACTGAGTTACAGATACACAGCAAGTGGTAGGAGGCTCTGCTGTGATTTTTCTCAGTAGGGTGACCATAGAGGACTATCTTCCATGAGCCGTGAAAAAGGATTCTTAAAGTCTCACCATATAAAAATGATGCATGCTTTATAAAGTAAATGAGTTGCTGTTTAAAGTGACCTAAACATTACCCAATATGTGTATTGAAACTTCACATGGGATCCCATAAATACATATAATGTTTTTGTTCTTAAGTACTTATTAGAACACCAAAAAATAAAAAAATAAAAATGCTTTCCAAAAATGTGTCTCTACAGGTTGTGACACTAAACCTAACTTACTTGCGATAAACCAGTGCCTCAGCATGCCTTCAGTGAGACAGGAGACTTTGAAGGCAGACCAAAAATGGTCATGCTTTCTTGGTAGCTGTGGTAGAGCCAGATGGTCTATAGGTCCATGTTAAACACACCCAAGATGAGTCTCAGCCTTACCTTGTGATGTGGGGTTTGTCAACTGCTCACTGTGAGTCTAATTTCATGCAAAAGGCAAGACTGTGCAAAGCGGTTGAAGATACCCTGCAGTAACTCAAAGGCATATCTGATCCCTGTGCAAAGCCGTTCATGACACCCTGCAGTAACTCACAGGCATATCTGATCCCAGCTTTTGGTGGAGTGTTATAAATCTGTTGTCCTAGAGACCGCCATATTCACTTCCCATTTTGTCTCTCTCTACACCCCATGTAGAGAGACATGTAGAGAGGCTTTGTGACATGAGTAAATTCCTTAATCTCATTGAAATTCAATTGATTTATCTATGAAATGGAGATAGCGAAAGCACCCAGGGACTGATGAGCTACTTAATAAAACCCACTCCCACAAAATGCTAAGAAAAACTTGACAAGGAAATTCATATTAAAAGTTACCAAGTATTTTAATATTAAAGCTGTAAGATGTAAACACACACACAAAATATTGAAGAATAACAAACACTGAAAATTAGAAAGTAAAGAAGTTCAGGTATAGTATAAAAATGCTGAAGAGGGCAGAATATTGTTGCAGAATATGCACCACAGCTGAATATCCAGGTCAACCAAGTATCCCATGAAGAACTTCTTCAGTTCTTGTACTTTAAGAACTGTCCATAACTACCACATAATTTTCTAAGATTGCAGTCTGAATTCATCAGAGACCACAGATCAATGTCTCTAAAAGGATGAAGTACAAGGAGACAACTCCCAGCTCTTTTTGGATAACAACATGATAACTGTTTCTAAAATTGTAATTGGGTAGCCAAGCTAGTTCGGAATCTACTTTATAGCCATAATAGGTTAAAGGTGTGTTATTCATCAAGTATTGTAAGGCGCCCCTGGAAATTATTGCTTTAACTACTTGGCTAACATTAATTTGTAACAGTGGCACTCAAGTTAAATCAGTGGACATTCAAGCAGAGTGATTCTGTTTTGTCCCAAATATTACATAAAAAGGAGGCACCAGCAAAATAAGACAAATTGGAAAAACATTTTTATTATGCTTTTAACTGTCTAATAATCTTATAATTTTGCTTAGGATTTTAATGTAGGACAGAACAGACTTTCATCACTTTGGTTCTAATGTTAGATTATTTACCGTTTTCTGGTATTGCATGAATTTGCAGCCTGTATTTAATGCTTCAGTTAGTCTAGTACTTGAACATCTTATTACAACTTCTCATTTCTTCCCTTGAGACAAAAAGGACCGTGTAGGCTGTTACAACAGCTGACAGCTGCCAAATAAAGAGAAACTCAGAAACCCAGATGATTGTGGCTGAAAAGAAATGAAGTTACTTAGTCCTATTAAATAGAGCTGTTACCCAAGGCATCCATGTATTTGAAATAAACAAGATGGTTCGTATCAACATATTGAATACTCACTACAAAAAAATCAATATAACAAAGCTGCTAGGATATTGACTGTGCAAATTTGTAGAACTCAAACACTCTTGCTTGTATTGTTTAAAATCCATTAAAGGAACACATAGATTCCAGGAAAAGATACAGACAATAATATAGCAGTCATTATATTCCCACTAATCAGATTAATTTAAATCTGTGCCAGTCTGCAAAACGTCTTTGATCACATCTAGTGACCCTTCCTATCTGTCTTCTGCACTCACAGTAGACTCTAATTGTTTTTATAACAAAGTATTCTAAACATTCATGACTATACTACTTATTAGAAGTTGTAATTATTTTCTTTTACTTTATGAGACTAAAAACATTTAATGTTAGTTTAATCTTTTTAAGTTTTTGAGTATATGTTGTTGTTGATTACAGTTACAATGTTGCACACAGGTCTTTAGAGACCACTAGTTAGGGACTTCTCATTTTCTCCTCTCCCTACCTCTGTGCTCTTTGAAACTGAAGTTTATCATGTTACATAAGATAGTGGAGTCATGCAGCATTGATGTTTCTATGATGAGTTTATTTCATATGGCATAATGTGCTCAAGATTTATCTATATTGACACAGATGACAACGTTTGTTTTTAAAGGCTAAATGATACTCTATTATTCTTACTGGTGTGGAATTCCCTTCTGTATATGTGTTGCTTTTATTGGTTAATGAATAAAGAAGTTTATTTGGCCTGTGATACAGCAGAATAGAAGTAGGCAGGAAAAACTAAATTGAATGATGGGAGAAAGTAGGTGTAGTCAGTGAGACACGTAGCCACCAGAGGAGATAGATACTGGTAACTTGCCTGTAGGCCACGACCTTGTGGTGATGCACAGATTAGTAGAAATGGGTTAATTTAAGATATAAGAGCTAGCTAGCAATACAGCAAAGTTAATAGACCAAGCAGTGTTTTAATTAATACAATTTCTATTATTTTGGGTCTGGGTGGACAGAAAATAAAGGAGCAGTCTCTGCAACAGAATGGCACCCACCATCTGGGGCATGGATCAACATAAGACCTTAAAAAAAGGATTAAAAATGGGAGCCAAGTATAATTTCTTGGTAACTGAATTTTTTCCCATATAGCCTCTGTCTGCTGGTGTCAGGCAGAGACACAGTTCCTTTAAGAAGTTTCCTGACTCAGCTTTAGTAGCAAAAACTGTGTGGCTTAAAAAAATGGCTTCCTGGTTTGTGCTGATAGAATGAACTCTGACTCTTTCAAGAAGTCCAGTTATGGAGCATTAAATGGGGTTTGTAAGCAGAGTGTTACAACTTACTTGATGGCAACATAGACCCTCTGTCTGCCTGAAAATAGGGTTGTGTGCATGGCTTGCACCCAACAGACCTCTGCCATGTTGAACTAGGCAGAGCCAACAGGCAGGACTTTGGAGTTGGTCCTAGCCACGCCCACTTTTTTATTTAAAGAAAAATTGTTCTTGGTCAGAAAATAATTACAGTTACACAATAAAGACAGATTTAGATTTAAAAAGACCTCTGAATAAGTCACAGTGTTGGATAAATGTCTGTTGGCTTTCTTTCATTTTTTTTCCCTTCCATTCTACTCCTCTCATTCTCTTGATGAGAGGCTTCTACTTTCTGCTTAAAGAGGTGTGTGAGACATTTGTTCTCTCAGAGAGAAACAGATTAAGGATGGAAATTTAAGTGTGACGCTGCCCCTGATGCTCATCCTCCACTGAGCCCGTGAGGTACTCAGCACCTGTGTGCCTTCAACCCATCTCAATGTAGTTCCCCTTTTTGTTCCTCTTTAAGATATACTTGAAGTTCTTTCTGGTGGTCTCAGCATGGGTTACTTCTATCAGGAAGACCATCTATATATTTTAAACATTTATGCGTAAAATTTATAGAATTATGGGAGGGAGAGAATATATATATATGTTCTGCTGACAACCAATCATATCTTTGTTTTTAAATGCACCTTTCTTATTTCTACCTCTTTTCATAGAATCAAGACATCCTCTTCTTGTTTCAGTCCATCTTTCCATCACTGTGAGGATTTGTTCTGTATAGTGGCCTCTCTCCCTTGCCTTACATAGGCCTTGTCTGTCTCTCCAGCTTTGTCCCTTCTCCTTTAGCTCCTCCTCTTGTGTTTAGCCCCGCCCCCATACTTTTAAGCATACCAGTCTGCTGAAAGCCTTTCACCTCTATATATTTGCCATTCCTCACAAATTTTCCTAGCAACCTTCCTTTCCTGTTGCTCTCAAATGATAAATTCTGCAGTCAGACAGCTGAAGGACAAAGCAACATCGACTGAAGGATCTATGGCAAATCTGTCAGTCACTCTTGTCCTCCTCAATGACTGTGCAGCCTAGAAACGCAGTGTAGTCCATGGACACAGGAACCCATCTGGCCATCCCCATTTGTCCACACCTCCAAAGGGCCTGACTTTTTGTGTGAGTATGTGTGAAAAAGCCACAGATATTCCTTTGAAGGTTTTCTGGAAGCCAGGGAGTTACCACATTCTGCAGTGTTTCACTTCTAGTTCTTTAAAAAAGACAGAATAACCACATGCAGATGTCAAAAACCATTCCCGCGGGCAAAACAACGTGTCCGTAACCATACTGAAAATGCTGCTCACTTGTAAAAACACTTGTGGCATCATGTTTCCATACCAATAAAGACAGGAACCACATGGTGAATAACTCCAAAATAGCTTTACTACAAGCATGGGGACACAATAGGATAGCAGTAGCTGGCGTTTCAATTCAAAAACTTTTGCCTTATTATTCTTTGAAATACTCTTGCATACTAAAAACCAAAAGCAATTTATTTCCAGTCCACAAGATCAAGAGTATTGATTATGTGGATGAGGCAGGATGGCTGTCTGAACATCACCCATGAATCTGAATCAGGAATTCATTTCACAATTTCAAAAGAGCATGCGGTGTCTCAGTGGAGAATGATGTATGGTAAGGTTGTACAACTTTAGCATAGACTATGTGATAATCAAGATAATGTTCCTCCATTCATCTATTTGTTTGAAATTATAATAACTTAAAATTATTAAGCATTAAAAGAATAGAATATGAATAATTAATTTGTTACTGCTATCAGGCTTTGAGGCTATGCAGAACATATTTTCAATACACACTTCAAGTTCTGCTCTTTAAAATATATTTTTAAATTTTCTTTTGAGAGGAAAGACATACACAACCACAAACAAATAAATATTCTTAACTGGAGAAAGACTATACACTATTTGCCATCAACATAGTTCCAAGCTCCTTTTGGGATGAGGTATACAGTCAAGACAATACAACTAACTACTCATCTCAGCCCTCAAGAAGTTCTTCATGCTTTGCCTGTTGGCCGCCCATTCCAGAGATCTTATCAACCCCTCTGGGTTAGAAAATATTTCAGGCTAAGGAAATTTCATCATCAGAAATCCTCAAAGTTACATTTTGTAGGTATTTACAAATGGGAATCCAAATCGTTGATCAATAGGATGATTATTTTTGAAGGAATTCTCTGGAAGAGTTTAATTAGACATACAGGCTAAAGTTAAGCTAGAAATTAATACATGTGGGGAACAGGGTTAAAGAGAAACTTTGGAACAGGTTACTTTGAAGATATTAATTAATAATACAGAGTTATTTCAGTTATATTGTACAATTTCTTAATATAGTCTTAGGCATCTGATGGTATGTAAGCAGGGATCAAGAAACAGATTCCATCACCAGGGATCCATTTCCTGCAAATCAGATGCATTTGCAATTTCTCTGAAGTAATTTATCATGCTAATTTTTCATCATTTATTTATATTGCCATGATTGCCACATTGCAAAGAAAATGATCTCCCCCCCACCCCATCCCCCCAAATCTGAAAACAGCCAACAGGCTCAGAGGGCTGGAGCTAATTCCCAACGGCTGACTAATTAAGCCTGTTCTGTTTATCTCTGCTCCAACATCGCAAGAAAGGCTGGCACGCTGGCATTTGGAGCTGGGGAATTCTTGTGTAACCCGTGTCATGTGACATCAGGAATCACTGGGCAGAGCTGTGAAATCAGAGCACAATGCTGGGAAATCAACATGAGAATTACAGGGAAATGAGGCCCCCAGCTGTTTCCTGGGCAGAAAGATGATTGGTGGCAACTTAACTGTGTGTCTGTGTTTTTAGGACCTCATTTAAGTGAAAGGGGATTCACTCTTTAAGCAGATGTTCTGCCCTGGGCAACCCCAATGGGCAACATCTTCAGGGTGTAGTGTATTTTGCCAGCAACTCCCAATGCATCATTCCAATCAGAAGGCTTTTAGTGAGCAACAGATGCAGAGGAAGCAGGCTCAGACATTTCAGCTTGTGCATCCCTGATGACTATCTCCACTCCCAAGATCTCTCCAAAGACTGGTTTCTCTGTCTCATCCTACTTCTTGCTCTTTCCTCCCCAAAATGTTCATTTCAGTGAAAATTTACAGAGTCTATTGCCTTGACTATTCTGTGAAAACAGCCATTCAGTCAATGCTAGGAAAGTGACGTTTTGAGAGCTGTCCTGCGTTGGAGCTCTGTAAAGCACTCACAAGTAATTAGAAATGAATCTGTCAGCAAATATGTGTCAGGCAGATAATGTGCATTACATGAGCCAACAGCCCATGGTGGCTGTTTAACACTCTTTAGATCTTTAGCCACAGAGCGCAGCCAAATACAACACCAGCACACCTTTCTGTCTTTGTAGTGACACCTCATTGTGCCCTGTAAATATTGCCAATTTCAATAAGTTGTCTGTTGTTTGTCTTCAGAATAAAAGGAACTAAAAAGCAGCTGGGGCAATCAAAGAATCTTTGGGAGAAAAGTATAGAATTATTCAAGTACTAGGAAAAGGACTGCAGAAAAGAGCTTTCATCCGGCAATAAATAAATAAATAAATAAATAAATAAAATAGGGCATTTTGATGGGGGCCATCTACTGAGGTTTATGTATCATTGGGGGAAGCATTCAATGAAGCTATTAATTAATGTCTGTCTGTGAGACTGGCTGCAAAGCAAGAGGGGCAACAAAAAAGAAGGAAGTTTATCCTAAGGGTCCAGAAGGAAATATGCAAATATATCAACTACAGCTCAGCATATTAAAGTGAGATAAGAGGGAAAGATAACATGTGAGGTAGAAAGGAAGTTCCCTGGAAGGGATGTGTCTGAGGAGAGCGAGGAAAAAGGGAAGTTCCGCAGACCGGATGTGTCTGAGGAAAGCTACAGGGATGGCTACAGCCCTGTCACCTCTCTGGAGCAGAGCTGTCTGAGGAAGGCTACAGGATAGATAAAGCTCTGCCAGGGGGAACTGCAGCGCTCTGGATGTTCTGCTATGGGGACAATGCAGGCACATGAAGGTGCAGGGGAGCTTCAACTCCCTTAGATGCAGTATGATACTGCAAAAGCAGGGTTGCAGAGGAAAAGGGTGTCATACTGAGTTTCTGAAGCACATTAAAGACATTACATAGCTTTTCTAGTGAAATTTCTGGAAGAAAATAAAATCCTCTCATCTCTTAGTAAATGTGAACTGATTAGAAAATTCCTTCCTCCCTTCTCCTTTCCTCCCTCCCTCCCCTCTTTCCACCCTCCCTCCCTCTTTTCCTTCCTTCCTTCCTTCCTTCCTTCCTTCCTTCCTTCCTTCCTTCCTTTCTTCGTTCCTTCCTTCCTTCTTGCCTTCCTTGCTCTCTCCCTTCCCTCCCTCCCTTCCTCCTTCCCTCCATTACTCCCTTTCACCTTTTCCCTCCCTCCCCTCCTGCATCTCTATTTTTTGTCTTCTTTTTACCTTCAAGCTCATGCTTGTTCTCTCCTATAAAAATGTGAATGTGCAGAGAAAGGGCTCAGGTGCCAAGCCAACCATCAGGGTTGTGCCGGTAATTACTCTGTGCATGTAACTGCCGCTGCTGGCAGTTGCTGTGCAGTCTCGGGTGGATGGGTAGAATAGCACATTATGATAACATCTTTATGGGTTGCCTCCGAAGGCTCTGCAAACTTCTTGCCTAACTGTTTGCTTTTGTGAAAGAAAACTAGGTAAAAGTGGTCAAACAACTTCATATCCCAGCTTCTGTATTACATTAAAATACGTAGTTATGTATCATCGTGAAATATGTAACTTTGGCAAACTACAAAATTGAATGAACTGTGATTGATATGATTTTTAAAAACGTATACATGCTGCTCTAATCTCTAATTTATTTTCTTTATCATTATTATATTATTCTATTTCAGGATATTGGAATTTTTAAAATATTTAAGCTTGGATATATTTTCATTCTTTTTGCTGGTTAAACAGTAGTTCTGCTTTTTAAAAAGAAATAAACCCTGGACCCCATGTATAATTTCACTTGAATAAGTTACGGATTCAAAAGTTTGGAAACTTCCACAAATTTTTTTCTGAAGAAAGAATTTAATGATCTATTTGTTTATTGGTATAGAGTCACTGTATACAATAAAAGATTCCAAAATAGATTTCCTTCAAACATCTAGTCTACTTTAACCATATTTCCCCATTCCACTCACTTTCTTCCTCCCCGATTATTCCTTAGATGGTTTCCTTCCTACTTTCATGTCATACATGTGTGCATGTTTTGAAATATGTACACATCTGTCTTAATTAAGGTTTCTATTGCTGTGAATAGAGACCATGACCAAGGCAATTCTTATAAAGGAAAACATTTAATTGGGATGGCAGCTTGTAGTGCTATGTATTCAGTCCATTATCATCATGGCGGGAAGCATGGTAGCAGGCAGGCAGGGTGCTGGAGGAGCTGAGAGTCCTACATCAGGCAGGCAGCAGGAAGTCATATTGAGGTCATACTGGCTGTCATACTGAGGGAAGCTTGCCTAAAAGAGACCTCAAAGCCCACCCCCACAGTGACATACTTCCTCCCACAAGGCCACAACTCCTAGTAGTGACGCTTTCTTTGGGAACCATTGTCTTTCAAACCTCTACAACCTAAGCTTCACAAATGAGAGAAAATAGCTTTACAAGTCTAACTTGGTCCACTAAGTATCAGGATCTCCAGTTGTGCCCATTTTCCTAAAAATGATACATTTCTTTCTTTATGAATAAAGAAAAATCCCATTGTGAGTACTTAACACATTTTCCCTGCCCGTGCACCTATTGGCTGATCTTTAGGTTTGTTTCTTTTCTTAGGTATTGTGCAGCTTTTTCTAAACATATTAAATTTAATGTAGATTAAATACCATTATATATATATATATATATATATATATATTTATTTTTTAGTTACTAGTATTTAGTTAACTGAGTCCTATAAGAACATGAAGAAATGGAAACATTATGTAAAGAATCAATTGTTAAATTTAAAAGAAATGTTATTATAAAAGCGAAAGGATTCTTTGTACACTAAAGGCATTGACAGTTACTAATATAGACACTAGCTTTAAGAAAAACATTAGACACCCACTAGATGTGGTCTAGCATGCTGGGATCCTCAAGGCCATAGTAGGCAAGAAGAAAGCCAGCTTGAGTTCTTAGGTCCAGGCTGTCGGGAAGACAGCCAGGGGTCTGCCCAGCTCCTAATGGCACCAGGTATGTGGGTCTCGGCATTTCAGAGAAATATAGGGCAGAAAAATAGGCCGGGCTGGGAGACAGGGGAGAAGTGGAATGGTTCATATACCATGGAAAAAGATACATAAAGAAAGAAATGTAAACGAAAAAGAGTGGCCATATTGTGGAGGCCAGCTTGTCACCTAGGGCAGTGGTGAAGGCTGTGAGAAGTAGAAAGGAAGTCTGTTTGCCACCTGGGACCATGGTGATGTCTGAATCAAGCTGCTGCCAAGGGCCATCCATGTCTGGGTCCATGGTCCAGCCACAGCTGGGGTCTATGCTGATGTCTGTGGCAATGTCACCTCAGAAGGTCTTAGGAACCATGTGAGATGAAATCAGAGGCCTACGTGGAGCCAGCCTGGCTGTTCACTGCCCTGGAAAAGCTGGCCTTGCCAGTCAATTGCCCAGCAAGAGAGCTGGCCCCTGAACTCAGAGATAGTGCCCCCACCCCTCACCACAGGCGAGGGTGAACCTACTCTGAAGACGTGAATGTAGGAGAGCTAACTCTACCACCACACCCGAGGTGAGTGGCCCCAGCTGCTCAATCTGACCTGACTGACTAATACCCAGGCCCACAACTAGGCTTTGGGTTGACTCATCCTAGCATCTACTCCATCTGCCACCTGCTGGAGTTCGTGAAGAGATTCGTCTCTAGAAGGATACCTGCAAGATCTCCAAGACATGGGGCAGTCACAGGATAACCCAGCGTAGCTTTGGTGAGGATCCCGTGAAGACAGTGTGGAAAAAACCAGAAACCTTGAGCCAGGCAAGTGACTCATTACAAGGAACATTTGACATTCAAGCTGAGGGGACAAAGGGGTTACTATATGACACACCAAAGCCTCCAGTGCCACCTGGATGGGTGAAGTACTGATGGAGAGGCACAAGTGAGAAGGAGAGGCAGAGATTTTTCTGTTTCTAATGTTTTTTCTTCTTGTTGTTGTTGTTCCGTTTTCGTTTATTGGTTTGTTTATTTATTTATTTATTTATTTATTTGCTTTTGGTTGCGCGAATATCTTTTTCTTTCTTTCATGGGGAACACAAAAGGGATGAGGGGGTGATATGGGGGTAGCTGAGAGGTAAATAGAATTGGGGTGCATGATGTGAAATCCCCAAAGATTCAATAAAGAAGTTTTAAAAAAAAGAAAAGAAAATTATTAACCATAGACTAAGCTAGAAATGCTCACATCTCTGACTTACTTGGGGAAATGACCTGGAGGCTTTCTGATGGAGTTCAAAAGAAGGCCGTTATCTGTACTCAAGGAAGTTGATAGATAGTGTTGGAAATTGGTAATTCAAGGAAATGCAACATAACAGTAATGTCTGCAAATATAAAATAACATCAAGAAGCAATAGTTAATAGCGACAATGCTTGGCATACAGGGTAAGTTTATGGATTAAACTATTGCCTTTTGGAAAAATATAAATCCTTTATAAAGTTAGCACATGTATCTATTTTATTTCAAATGCTAAACAAGATATATAAATTACAAAGCAAATGAAGGACAAACAATCCAGTATTGCCAAAGGTGCAGATTTGCTTAAATACCCCAGTAATTTTGATTCTATGATGAATGAAAAGGTAAGCTTGCTAACTCCTGGTGTATAAATATTTACACATTGATTCTTTTCAAGAACAAATATGAGAACCCTGAATATTGAACTAGGAACAAATACAAGTAACTCACCATTGTACAGTATTTTCATCATTTACATACGTAAATATGAATTACCCTGTGAGCACACTAAGGTTAGAATGCTATAAACCGCTTTAGAAGTGGTCCAAGTTGAGTGTAAATATTTTCTTGAAAAATGTTTATTGATTTTTTATTGATCTCTACAATTTTTTCTCTGCTCCTCTCCCTGCCTCTCCCCTCTGCTTCAACCCCCTCCCAAGGTCCCCATGCTCCCAAACTATTCAGGAGATCTTGTCTTTTTCTACTTCCCATGTAGATTAGATATATGTATGTCTAAAGGAGTTATTTAGTTGTAAGTTTATGTAATTTAATTTTTTTAAAAGTTATGTCTTTTAAGAAAGTAAAATTTTAGGAAATTTAACAATAATCATTCTCTAACCATACTTGTCAGCTTCAACCCATAGCTGACATTGCTGTGTCAAGGCATACTGATGTGGAGGGGATAAATATTGAATGGAAGAATATTGAACGGAGCTGACAAGAATCAATAGGGGCCTAAGAATCAATTATCAGGGCTAGTGTCCATTTCTGAGGCTAACACTTAGAAATCTCGGGATTTGGAGGACAAATTTGTTGTTTAGTTATTTTTTTAACTTTTGTTTTTGTGGCCGGGGTATTTTTGTTACTGTTTTTTTTTTCTATTAGTTATTTGAGAGTTTCAAGTTTTTCTTATGGCATGCTTTGATCATATGCATCCCCAACTCTTCCCAGATCACTGCTTCCCTATCCATACAACATCACACCTTCCCCCTCTTTTTTTTTCAAGACAAATTTGTGCTGCCCAAATATTTTTGGATGCTTCAGTTTTGCACATAATAAGGTGCGCTTACTCGGAGTCACACCCTCCTTTCCCAGCAGCTAAGAATTAACAGTCATTCCATAGCTAGGGGTGCAATTGTACACCCTACTTCCCTCTTGATGCTTAGATTTAACTTGGTTTGGGCTCGTGCGTGCCACCATAAATGCTATGAGTTCCTAAGTATGGCTGCACTGAAGCGTCCAAAGTTATTTCCTTATAGTCATCTACTGTCTCTGTTTCCTCCTCCTCCACAATGATCCTTGAGCCCCGAGACTATGGGTGTGGTTAACAGGCATCTGGCATCTTGTGGAAGAAGTGCTTTGCTCCATCCCTTCTATTTGGCTGGTACCCTTCACTATCCTTTCAGGAATCTCCTGTAGATTCAGCCATAGTGTGTTGCTGGCAAGGGAGTTGATCATGGAAACATCCTATGTGTCAGTCCCCCATGCTGCCTATGTGAACGGAAAGGAAGAGCAGATAAATGGCCTTACTCATTGTTTTCTCTTACGTCTATGGTCTCCCTTTGCTTACTAGCTGAAGTCTCGTGGCTCTTCTCATTCTCTGAATTCCAAAATTTAGCAGTACTTTTCTTAAGTAGCCAAGGGTATTCTCTGATGCTTATAATTAAGAATTCTTAAAGTCATGAGGTTCATTTATAGAATGCATAGTGGTCATTCTTTCAAAGTCATGTCAATATCTCAGGTGTAAAACAATACTTGGTATACTGATATTTATACTAATATTGAAATTTTGTGATCAAATAAGCAAACGTTGGAAGGATATTTGGAATAGAATTTTATTTTTTAAAAAATTTATATTCTGGAAGCCCTAATCCTGGTTTTTCAGGATATGATATTATTTGGATATAAGATCCATAAAGAGATAAACATGATTTTTAAAATGATCATTAGGGTTTTGCTCCACAATGATTGATGTTTTCATAAGAAAATGAGAGTAGGAAATAGAGGAGGCATTAGACACAGAGAAATGAGGTGGCAAACTTCTAGCCAGAAGGCAGCCTTTTGAAAGCCTAAAAAGAAACCAACCCTGTATCCACCTTCATTTTCAGCTTCAAGTCTACAGAACTGAGAATTCTGCCGTTAGCCACCCAGTGTTACTGTGTGCCTGTGAGGCTGAGAAAAATGGATGTAAAGTTTCATGATCTAACTGTGAAACTAAACTCAGATCCACACCTAAGAATGCACTGTCCAGTCTTTGTATTGAGTCAAACACAATCAACAAACTATGTCACATCTGTGATAAGAATCAGAGAAAGCATTCCAAACAGTATCTTAGTGAACTATGTAATTGACTGGTGTCATTTTTCTGACACTGAATACAAGAACAGGACAACCACGTGTCACTAGTCAAACAAATAAATTGACCTTCAGATTCCCAGTTCACATATCTTGAACCAACCAGCAAATCTAGTTAGAGGTTTGTTTTTCAAACTCACATTTTAGATTATGGTTCAGTAGATCTTAAGAAAACACTGCACTTACCTGTGACTTTAGAAATACATTCATGATTTTCTCAAACAACTTTAAAACTTCTGGCAAACTCCTAACCTAACCTGTCTTTAACTCATCCTGTCACAGAAGGTTATCTGCATCAGCAATGTTAACTGTAGAGCCACAAAGGGGGAAGAAAACATGGGCTCTTTAATTCAGTGGAAAGTGAAGGCGAGAAAAAGTTGCTCTGGGGGAATGAATTGATTCTATTAGCTGTCTCAGTTACATTAATATCATTAGAACACCAAACACCAAGGCTTTGCAAAAAAAGAGTTTCCTGAAGTATGCTTGGGTCCATCAGCAATGGACGTAATATAGATCAGACAACATACATTCTCTGGAGACTTTTTATCTCTCCTAATTCAGAGAAAGCTTAATTGAAATACTATTACTTCTTTTCCGCCCTTTAAAGAAATCCAACACCTAGTTGAGATTGTCTCCTGGATTCCTCTCTCTCTCTCTCTCTCGTTTATGAAAGGAAATGTTTCTGGAGTCATCTTTTCAGCTGAGTACCCAAGGTCGTTTGATTCCTTATTAAGCAGCTTCACAAACTTTTAGTTCATCGAATCCAGTGGAAGAGCAAGGACAAGTTTCCTTCTGAGAGCAAAACTAGACTTTCCATTGATGGCTTAACTAGGAAATAGAATGTGAGTCATGCTATAACTTGAAAATTTAGTTGGAATTTTGAATTAATGAAGAGTTGAATATAGCACTTTAGAAATATCAGAAAAATGATGTGCTTAA
This sequence comes from Arvicola amphibius, assembly GCF_903992535.2. Taxonomy (NCBI): domain Eukaryota; kingdom Metazoa; phylum Chordata; class Mammalia; order Rodentia; family Cricetidae; genus Arvicola; species Arvicola amphibius. Next base: position 18,787,343 of record NC_052057.2, on the reverse strand, counting down.
GTATTGAATGTCCCTGGAAATTGCAAATTCAAATACAATGCATCTTAAAAATAGCTTGGCAAACATAAAATACTTAGAGACAGGTCTATACATGGACAAAGTTTTATAAATTTAAAAAATATTTGTGTTGAGAATTTACAAACAACTTATACACACTGGGAGACACTAAAATATTCAATTTTACTAAAATATTCAATTTTAAATATTACATTGTTAGCCTGTAAGTTCTTCCAAAGTGGATCAATAATCAATATAAAAAGTATTTAAAAATCAATGAAACCTTAATAGAAATTGACAAGATGACTCTAGATTTCAAATGGAAAATGAAAATACATTGAATAACTAAAAGAAGAAGCTGGAGAATTTATCTGGTTCTGAGACTACCTGCCAACCTAAATACATTTATAAGCATGAAACACAGTGTGCTATTGGCATCAAGATGGGCAAATGGCAACATGAAAATAGGAAAGTCCAGAAATAAACTCATGGGTATGTCAGCACTGGTTTTGAACAAATTAATGACATTAATGACAACTCAAAGTTAAAAGGAAAAAAAATCAATAGCGTCAATCTGCACAAAAAGCTTTCTCTCCTGGCGGTGGTAGCGCACGCCTTTAATCCCAGCACTCAGGAGGCAGAGGCAGGCGGATCTCTGAGTTCGAGGCCAGCCTGATCTACAAGAGCTAGTTCCAGGACAGGCTCTAGGGAAACCCTGTCTTGAAAAACCAAAAAAAAAAAAAAAAAAAAAAACTTTCTCAATCTTATATTTTCTTTCTTTGTGTGTGAAATTAAATTAAAATGCAAAATAAGTCAAAATATAAACCTAACTCTGGGGTCTCATTGAACGCGGCGCCAGCTTGGGGGGAATTGGTGCGGTGTCCTCGCCAGCACAGCCGGGCCTACACGCGAGCAACCATGTCTAAGGGACCTGCAGTCGGTATTGATCTTGGCACCACCTACTCCTGTGTGGGCGTCTTCCAGCACGGGAAGGTGGAGATAATTGCCAATGACCAGGGTAACCGAACCACACCGAGCTATGTGGCTTTTACTGACACGGAACGATTGATTGGGGATGCTGCTAAGAATCAGGTTGCGATGAACCCCACCAACACAGTTTTTGATGCCAAACGTCTGATCGGACGTAGGTTTGATGATGCTGTTGTACAGTCTGACATGAAGCACTGGCCCTTCATGGTGGTGAACGATGCAGGCAGGCCCAAGGTCCAAGTAGAGTACAAAGGAGAGACAAAAAGCTTCTACCCAGAGGAGGTGTCCTCTATGGTTCTGACTAAGATGAAGGAGATTGCAGAAGCTTATCTGGGGAAGACGGTTACCAATGCTGTGGTCACAGTGCCAGCCTACTTCAATGACTCTCAGCGCCAGGCAACAAAAGATGCTGGAACTATTGCTGGCCTCAATGTGCTTCGAATTATCAACGAGCCGACTGCTGCTGCTATTGCCTATAGGCTAGATAAGAAGGTTGGAGCTGAAAAGAATGTGCTGATCTTTGACTTGGGAGGTGGCACTTTTGATGTGTCCATCCTCACAATTGAGGATGGAATTTTTGAAGTCAAATCAACAGCTGGAGACACCCACTTGGGTGGAGAAGACTTTGACAACAGGATGGTCAACCATTTCATTGCTGAGTTTAAACGAAAGCACAAGAAGGACATCAGTGAGAACAAGAGAGATGTCAGGCGCCTGCGTACTGCCTGTGAACGGGCAAAGCGCACCCTCTCCTCCAGCACCCAGGCCAGTATTGAGATTGATTCTCTCTATGAGGGAATCGACTTCTATACCTCCATTACCCGTGCTCGATTTGAAGAATTAAATGCTGACCTGTTCCAGGGCACTCTGGACCCTGTAGAAAAGGCCCTTCGAGATGCCAAACTAGACAAGTCTCAGATCCATGATATTGTCCTGGTGGGTGGTTCTACCAGAATCCCCAAGATTCAGAAGCTTCTGCAGGACTTCTTCAATGGAAAAGAGCTGAACAAGAGCATCAACCCTGATGAAGCTGTTGCTTATGGTGCAGCTGTCCAGGCAGCCATTCTATCTGGAGACAAGTCTGAGAATGTTCAGGATTTGCTGCTCTTGGATGTCACTCCTCTTTCCCTTGGTATTGAAACTGCTGGTGGAGTCATGACTGTCCTCATCAAGCGCAATACCACCATCCCTACCAAGCAGACCCAGACTTTCACCACCTACTCTGATAACCAGCCGGGTGTGCTCATTCAGGTGTATGAAGGTGAACGAGCCATGACCAAGGATAACAACCTGCTTGGAAAGTTTGAACTTACAGGCATCCCTCCAGCACCCCGTGGTGTTCCCCAGATTGAAGTCACTTTTGACATTGATGCCAATGGCATCCTCAATGTTTCTGCTGTAGATAAGAGCACAGGCAAGGAAAACAAGATCACCATCACCAATGACAAGGGCCGCTTGAGCAAGGAGGATATTGAGCGCATGGTCCAGGAAGCTGAGAAATACAAAGCTGAAGATGAAAAGCAGAGAGATAAGGTGTCCTCCAAGAATTCCCTGGAGTCTTATGCTTTCAACATGAAGGCAACAGTTGAAGATGAGAAACTTCAAGGAAAGATCAATGATGAAGACAAGCAGAAGATCCTAGACAAGTGCAACGAGATCATCAGTTGGCTGGATAAGAATCAGACTGCAGAGAAGGAAGAGTCTGAACACCAGCAGAAAGAACTGGAGAAAGTCTGCAACCCCATCATTACCAAGCTGTACCAGACTGCTGGTGGGATGCCTGGAGGAATGCCTGGTGGCTTCCCTGGTGGTGGAGCTCCTCCATCTGGTGGTGCTTCTTCAGGGCCCACCATTGAAGAGGTGGATTAAGTCAGTCCAAGTAGACATGTAGCATTTGTTCCACAGGGAAACATTTGAAGGACCCAAATTTAGCAAGTTTCATGGCAGTTTCAAATTCAAACTGCTACAATAAATTTACTGGGCATTCTCAATACTTGAACATGTTCAATGTGCACAGGGAGTGAAATAAGCATTGCACTTTATAACTGTATCCTAAGTGGAAAATGCAATGTCTAATAAAACAGAAAATGCAATGTCTAATATAAATATTTAAATTGGCACCACCAAAAAAAAAATAAATAAACCTAACTCTGTAAAATTTTTGGGAGAAAGTGCTATGAATTTGAACTAGGTAGCAATGCTTCCTAAGATCTAACACTAAACACTTAATCCCCAAAGGGAAAATGGATGAGTTATACTGCATTGCAATGGTTTGAACAAGAAAAACAGGAAATGTACCCCATAGTCTCAGGTATTTAATCTCTTGGTCTCTTTGGTTGGTGGTGCTATTTGGAAAGGTTTAAGTGGTTCAACCTTGCAGGGCAGTACATCACTGGGGTGTGGGGGCCAGGCTTTGATATGAAAACAAACAATCAAAATAAAACAAAACATGGTCCAAAATTCCAGTTTGTTCTCTTCTTCTTCTTTCAGTTTGAGTGTGTGAGCTCTCAGTTTCCTGCTCGCGTTGCCATGCTGGCTACTTGAGGCCATACCGTCCCTACCATTATGAACTCCAGCTTACTGGGACCAGAAGCCAAGATGGTTTTTCTTCTATAAGTTGTCTTGGTTTGTGGTGGCTTTATCACAGCAGCCAAAGAGTAACTACAACAGTTCTGCTACTTAAAAAGTCCTATTCTGAGATAAAAAAAAAAAAAAAAAAAAGAGCCTCACATTCACTGGGAGAAATGTTTTTAGAGTGTTTCTGATTAAAGAGTTCATTCAGGATATATGCAGAAAATTTCATATTCAATAATAAAAACAAAGCCTATTTCAAGTGAGACAAAGACTAATGAGATACTTCACAAAAAGGGTACATGAATGATAAGCAGGCACTTGAGATGTTTGACATCATTTGACAGTAGCCAAATGACAAATCAATCCCAATAATATGCCACTGTATTGCCTGGATACGTCTGCTGGGTGCTGGTGATGCTGTCTGAGGTGAGCTCACATGCCTGGACATATAAGGAGGTTTAACCTCATTGGGTCAGTCAGATTCACACTGAGGTTACTTTTAAGTTTCTTAAGGTCATTTTGATTCTCTGAATTTTAAAAATTAAAAAAAAAACCTAAATTTGATCCAAGTTATATCATTTTTTCCTCCTTGGTGTCAGAAAGAATTATATTTCTGCAGGGTTCCAAACACTTTATTTATCACTGTCATGGAAGCTGCCATTATCTTTCCCATTCATCTTACCAGTCAGGGACGCAGACAGGATGTCCATTTTCCTATATCCCTTGTTCTTTTCCAATCTTGCCTCTCTCACACTTTACTATAATCTTGAACTATTGTAATATCTATTGACCATGAATTCTGGTGGAGGGAACACATATCCTGCCAACAAGTTCCAGATCAACTCCTAGCTACTGTGCAGTCCTTGCTGTCAGCAGCCATTTACATAGTTCCTAGCCCTTAGTTCATCATCCTGCTCTCTCTGTGGCAAGACAAATCCATTCATCCGCAAATGGGTGGGTCAGCAGTCCCTCACTCTTTCTGCTGTTCTTCTAGCCTACTCTGTCTGGAATGGGGATGCCAGAAAATCTGGGGTAAGCTTTAATTCAGGACAAAGCATTTCACAGAATATGCCAGTGAGAAGGACGAGAGACCTGAGAGCAGTAGGAGGACATATCTTCAGTGTAAACTGGGAAACAGGTTTAATGGACAGGAGTTGAAGACTTTTTCTGTTAAAGAAAAAATATCCAAAATCATGGAAGCGTGAACCTACTTGGGGACTCAGGGTTTGCAGCAGAGCCATAGAAGACAGGAGGCAGGCAGGGGAAAAAAAATATAAAGGTCAGGGCCGCAGGTGATGCTAAATGTGTAGCTTTGTTTATGCTGGCTGAAGGCGCTCTGTACTTTCCCCTAGACCGAATGCACTGCTAGTTAAAACAATGCACAGTGAGTTTCTTTTTCCACGTAGTGAGTGATCATGAGACCAGAGGGTTGGAAATTGCGTGGAAGGAGCCACACTGTCTCCATGAGCATGATATCAGTGCAGTCACATGGGCTGAACTCAGAGTGGTCCTCTACGAGGCTTCTCATGCTGGCTTGATGTTTGAAATGAGACTTTTAACTTAGAGCAGAAGAGTCTATGTAGAGACTTTGAGCCTCAGCTACCATGTACCTTCCTTCCTCCCACCATGCTTCTGCCCTGTACACATTCTCAGAGGCTCTCCATGGCTCTTCCCTCTTGAGCAATACCTGACTTTATTCACCTTCTTTGTCCCCAACCCTGTGTTTTGGGTGGCAAGAGACTAGTGGGAAGGAAGACAGAGATAAGAAAAGGCTATGTTAAAATATTCCAGGGCCTCTTGGTGCCAGGTAGGACATTGACTATCACTACCCTTAGTTGTAATTCCATGACTTGTACTGCATATAACTCAATCCATGTGAGATTCTTACCAGCTTCTAATCTAGGCAATAAACAGATTCCATTACAAAGGTTCCATTATAAGCTCCCGATGGCCAGTTGTGCACCATAATGTGGGATGGATCACCATAGAAAGATAAGGATGATTGGTTAGATGGGCTTCTTTTGACTGGACAAATGCATAATCCACTTTATGTAGCACATGCACCAAAGGTAGTGAAAGAAAACCTAGGAGCTCTTGTGTGAAGCCAATATTACTGTATTTGGTGTGTCCCCAACATAGTGGCTGTGTTAGCTCTTGTATTTGGTTGCTGAAAGCCTATGATATACTAAGCAATACATGAGTAAATGCAATAAATGAGGAGATGAAGGTCTTAGAGGACAGAAACATATTGAATATTTTTGCACCTGGGAGCTCATTTTCAATTGCCAATGCTAGTCAGTGCTGGGAAGATTCAACTCCAGGATTGGTGTGGTCTAGGCAGGAGCCCAGGTCTCCAAAATGAAGAAAAAAATAGAACAATTTCTCTCTATCAGGTTGCCTGAATTTCCCCACTTCATAATTACTTGATACTTTTGAGTTCTATGAACTCAGTCTACCCTCCAGTTTATTGAAGAAGAAAATGAGTAAAAGCCATGCATGAAGTGTCTGTGTCTGTACATGCCTGTTCGTGTTCATGTATGTGGTTTTTACAGAAGCCACGAATTCTGACAGTGTTCGGAAATGTGTGCAATCACACCAAGTGACTTCAGACCGGGGAGGGGGGTCTCTCTCCCATGTGCTCACCGATAAGGGCAGTTTTGTCTGAGTGCTGCTCTCTAATCAGGAAAAGGCAGAGAAATGACGACAAAGCCTTTATCTGCTGGGTGGAGACCCAACCATTGTAGAAAACAGTCACTTTCCAGAGGCCAAAGGGTCTACTGCCCTCATGAGCCCCTAAGAAGTAAGTGTTGAAACAGATACATGCGGAGGATTGGCTCTTCCAAGCTACAAATTCTGTCATTTTGTGTTTGGGGTAATAGTTGGTTTCTTCTCTGCCCTCTGAGACTCTGAGCGCTGAACATATGACCTCAGCACTGGGAGTAAACTGTTCTGAGAAGTCATTATCTTTACAGAGCACAGTCCTTGGAACCTTATTGTTTATCGCTTTGTGGTCTAACAGGGTTCCTGTTGAACCAGATAAGAGGGGCAGGATGGCTTTAGTAAACAGACAGGAGAAAATAAGATGGAGGAAGGAAGAGAAGAAGAGCTGAGGGCGGCCATTCTTTGCCGCTTCACCTTGGTGAATAAAGGGTGCTTGGGAAAGATACTCATAATATCTTATATTCCTTTTCTAAGGAGAGTAACATTTAAATCTCCAGGACAGGGTTAGGCATTCTGCTTAGAGGTGCAATAATCCACAGTACACACACACACACACACACACACACACACATGCACACACAGGCACATACACATACGCACATGTACACACACATACACACACACACACACACACACACACACACACACACACACTGAGAGTCTGTAAATTGGAGCCATAAGCAAAAACGTGACTGCTGCTGAGTTTAAGAGATGTTCTAACTCAGTGGTTTGCAACCTGTGGGCTCACATATTTACATTATGATTTATAACAGTAGAAAATTACAGTTATAAAGAAGCAACAAAATAATTTTATTGTTGGGACATCACCACAACATGAGGAACTGTATTGAAGGGTTGCAGCATTAGGAAGGTTGAGAACCACTGCTCTAATGAAAGACTATTTGAACTGCAGAATCTCATCATTCTAACTGCTCAGCTTTGAATCCTTATAGCAAATGGGGGGGGGGGGGGGAAGGTGCTCCTCATGATCTGTCAGGACCACAGATTTTTTTTTGTCCATGAGAAGGTCTGGGTAATAAAAGCTGGTAGATTAATAAAAATAATACTTGCCTCTCAAAACTGTTGGAAGGGTTACAGATAACTAATACGTAGAAAAGACTTAGCCAGAGCCCAGCAGGCACTGCATTCTCATCATGTCTCGTGCGCCACTGGAAAGGGCAAGAATCCGTGAGAAAGGTGTCAAGTTGCATTTGAGATTATTGCGCTAAGTACAAGCAGTGAGTCACTTGGTAGTGATTGAAGGCTTGAAGTTGCCACTTTTCTTCATCATCAGTCCATCTTCTCCACGTAATATATGTCAGAATTAAACTACTGCGTGCAAAATTTTCCCTCTGGTTTTGTTTGTTTGTGTTTTTGTATATGCCCTTATGTCCGTGTGCATGCTTGTACAATCAATGTGTCAGTATTTGTTTTCTTTCAATTAAATACATTAGATGTTTATCTTTTAGTGAAATGAAGAGTTTCAAAAACCCTAATGTCAATAGTACAGTAGAGCTTTCCCCCCTTGTGTTTGGGATGAGTTCTGAGATGCTTGGGGAACACCAAATAGCACCAGACTCTATGAACGTCCTATTTCTTTTCCTGTGTTACTTATCAGGCTCAGCACACTTTCCTTCCTGCCCCAGTTTTTTGCTTTTTCTTTTTGTTTTTTTTTTTTCCCGTCTATTGCTACCATGATGACTTACTATGACCAAAACCTCCTTCTGGAAGAAAGGGTTTATTTCAGCTAACAGCTTATTCCTTGATTGAAAGAAGCCAGTACAGGGGCAGTAGGCAGGAGCTGAAGCAGGAATTTTGGAGGAATGCTTCTTCTGGTTTGCCAAGCCAGCTTTCTTAGATAGCCCCCAGCCCACCTGCCTAGGGATGGCATTGCCTACAATAGGCTGGGCCTTCCTATATCAATTACTCATTAAGAAAAGTATATCCCACAGACCAGGCCACAGGTCAATGGAATAGAGACAATTCCTCAGTTAAGGGTCTTTCTTGCCAAGTGACTATACTTTTTTTCTCAAGTTCATGTCTGAAGGTAACTACAACACTCACTTAACTTATTAAGAATCATTCATCTTTTCACTTAAAGAAAAATATGGCTTCTCTTTGACATATGAAATTATCAGTATGACTAATCTTGATCTTCAGGAACTTTAACCCAACTAAGGCTTACCTATTATCCTACCATGGCAAACCTGGTACCTGGTACCAAAAGGACCACTCAGTAACTAAGGGACCAGTAGCATATACAGCGTAGATATGGTGGCCAAAGAGACGGTTGATGTCCCAGATAGAAAGGAGGAGAAAAACATGTTTCATCAAGTTACTCCAAGAGTGTTTAATTTAAAATCTATAAATTATTTTTATATTTTCTCACTTAGTAGTATTGAATTATGGTTTATTTAAGAAAACAAAAACACAGCTAAGGGACACACACCCAGAAAACATACAGATTGTGTGTGTGTGTGGGGGGGGGAGTATTGGTTTATAGATACTTAAGTGAGCTTAAACCACACCAGATTGAAACTCTACTGTTGAGTTCTCTATTCATATTTTCCCTTGGAGTCTTTCTTTCTATCTTTCTTTCTTTCTTTCTTTCTTTCTTTCTTTCTTTCTTTCTTTCACACTTTTCAGCAGATTACCTTTATTTGTAAAAAAAAAAAAAAAGCCTTGTCTAGTGGGTCTGAACTACAAATGGACCAAGAATTAGTTCGTTTTCTAAAGGAGCATACTATACTAGAATTGAAATTATATGCAAATGCAAATGAAAACCATCTGCTTGGTTACTACTATATTTATTAGGACTTGTAAAGAAGGAAGATTTTTTTTTTTATTTGTAGAGAAAGAATGGAATCTTCTTTTGTACCTGCTCCCATCAATTGCTGAATGAAGGTTCTATGATGACAATTAAGGTAGTCATCAATCTGATTACAGGGGAAGGCTGGTTTAGGCATCCTCTCCACCTATTGCTTAGGGTCTTAGCTGGGGTCATCCTTGTGGAATTTTTCTGGGAATTTCCCATGTTTTTGCTAGCCCCTCTATCAAGATATGTCTCCCCCCCCCCTCTCTCTCTCTCTCCTTCCCCCTTCTTAAGCATCCCATTTCCTCATGTTCTCCTCCTCCCTCTCTTCGGGCCTTTTCCTTCCCACAGCTGCCTCATAGCTCACCCCTAACAGCTGTCAGCTCCTCCTCAGGATGAGGAATGTCCTATCACTTGCTGGCAGGTGGGTCATTTGCTGGGGAGGGCGATCTGGAAATGAATTTTCACCTCTAAATGTGTATACTCAGCTGCTTCCATTACGTCTGAATTTTTTAGCTGTTCAGAAACAGATCCTCAGGGAGAAAGCACCCTGGCGCTCATGAGGGAAGCTATACGTCTTCCCTCCTCCACCCTCAATCCACTCTGCACTCTGGAGGGAACCGATTTTATTCAGCTGGGCTATGCAAACTGCCACAACAATCAGAAGGCAAGGCTCTATGGTGAAGCTAATGAATTCCTCCTGTTGAACATACAGTAGGTCCTTCAGAAGTATTCAAAATGCCTGCGATTTGGTGCAAGTGTATGTACCAACGAGAGGTTATTTTCCACAGTTATTAATTTAAGCCTCCGCCTTTGACCCTGTATCTTCTCTGTATCAAAATCCTTTTATTTTCTTTGGAAATAAAATTCACAGGGTTTAGGATAGAACTGATCTGGAACAACTTTCTACCTAATGGCAGCTAGGCAGAACTGCAGGATATCTCTCAAGCCAAGACAGAGCCTAAGTCCAGGAATTCTGTTACTCTTTCAGCAATTGATAACATCGTTCAACCGGAGCTGCTTGGAGCTGCACTAAGCTGCTTCGTTTTGGGTGTTTGATGCTATCAGCCGTACCAGGGAAATCCAAGCCACCAGTGGATGTTCAAATCTGAGTCGAACAAAGACCGAAGAGGTATGATTAGTGTGCACTGTAAAAAACACATAGATCTCAATGACTATAAATCCAGGCTTGGGAACTAGCAAGTATTTGTTTTTGTCGTTCCTGAAAACTGATTTCCATGCTCTCCTTCCTAAAAGCAGAGAGCAGACTTCCTGCAGCGCTTCTGAGGTCCAACTGAAGACATTTCTGTGGTAAAGATGACAGAAAGCAGCAGCCAACCTCAGCTTCCCTGGGGAAAGTTCGCCCCAGAGTGAGGGAAAGCATCCAATGTTCTTTTCATGTGAAAACACGTCTTTGTTCAGAGAAGGAGGTGAGTAAATGGAGCCTTCTGCAACCCTGGGAGCCAAGGGGCAGCCACCACTGGCTGCCCCGTAGCCAAGATGAGGACAAAGTGAAGAAAATAAACAATTTCCTCTTGTGATGTTTTGGGAAAATAGAATTTGATACTAGGTCCCAGAAAGTAATATCAAGTATAACTGTACATAGGGTTTTAACCTATGCCATTTTCTGGGAAATTGGACAAAAGTATTTCTTCCAAGTATAAGCAGAAGTGTTGTTTCCTACCTATTTTTATTTTGCTCGTTTAAGAGCTATTAGACACAAGCTAGTCTCTGGGATGTAAATGGCTGCAGGGAGAATGGAGGGCTCTTTGTCTTCCCACATTGTTTTAAATATTACATTAATGTTGGTCAGGGTGGAAGACATAACTTTACATTGATTATAATGTAAATGAGATTACAAGTGCATGCGTAAGAATTTTTTGGACAGTCCTTGTTGGGAAGGGAGCCCCAGATTCACCGCCATGACCTACGTGTCAGAGAAATTAACCTAGTGATATGGGAATGTCCTTCTGTACATGTGTTGCTTTTATTGGTTAATGAATAAAACCGTCTTGGCCAATGGCTTCGCAGAGTGAAGCCAGGCAGGAAGTCAGAATAGAGAGAGAGAATAGGCAGAGTCAAGGAGACACCATATAGCTGCTGAAGGAGACAGGCACCAGACCTTTACCAGTAAGCCACAGCCTGTGCCAATACACAGATTAATAGAAATAGGTTAATTTAAGATGATGTAAGAGTTAGTTAATAAGAAGCCTGATGTCGTAGTTAATTTAGTTCCTGTGTCATTATTCAGGTCTGGGCATCCGGGAAATGAATGAGCAGTTTCTGCCTAAGCCAACCTAAGGACATATTTTTGCCTTCATATTCAATTTTTACGTATGTTTGGCAGAAAAAGAGGATGGACTCTATGTCCATGATTTTAATGGTAAAGCAGTTGGTGTCACCCTGTCATAATCCTACCCGAGCAGAGTTCTGCAGCTGCTAAGTTTACTCCCTAAGAGGGACCAGTTCGAGTTCACTTGTGTAATAACTAGCTTTATGTCAACTTGACAGAGGCTAGAGTCTTTGGAGAGATGGAGACGGAACTTGAGAGAATGCCTCCAGAAGGTCAAGCTATGGGCAAGCCTGTAGGACATTTTCTTAGCTAATGACGGATGTAGGAGGGCCCAGTTCATGGTGGGTGGTATCATCCCTGGGCTGGAAGAAAGCAGACTGAGTAAGCCACGAAGAACAAGCCAGTAAGCAGCAACCTTCCAGAGCCTCTACATCTGCTCCTGCATCCAGGTTTCTGACCAGTTTAGTTCCTGCCTTGGCTTCCTTTAGTGAACTGTGATTTATGATATGTAAGCTAAGCAAACCTTTCCTCCGCAAGCTGTCTTTCTTCACGGTGTTTCATCACAGCCATAATAGACACAGCTAAGACAGTTTGTCATTCCAGAAAGTTCTTCTTCCCCCCCCCACCCCACCCCAAGTGGGTTCTGTACTTCCAGGAACAGCGGCAGGAGACAAAAATCTTCCAACACGGCTGTGGTCAGCACATCACAGAAGATTGGACAGCTGTGTGCTTCTCATTCCGCTCATCCTCTAGGGTTGATCATATGTCAACGAAACCGAAACAGTGATATGAAAATGCAAGGCAGTGATAGAAACGTGGAGCGCTTATCCGCTTGGAGCTTCTGCCGGGAGGCACCCACTTCTATCACACCGTCTTCTCTCTCCTTAGTCATCCCGTCAGCATAGCGTCGTGTGTATATGGTAGACATCTCCACAGTTACTATAGTAATGCTTTTTTTATGATTTAAAATATTTTTAAACTAACAACACTTTGTATATAGGTGTATTTATGTGGGAGTGAGTGTGGGTCTTGGAAAGGGGCCCATGAGAACGAAAAGAGATGTTAAGAGAGTAAAGAGAGTAATAGGGCAACTGGGACAAGACAAAGAAAGGAAAATATTGGGGGTAGGAGAGTAAACGCAAGGTCGTCAGCCAGGGAGTGTGGGAAACACTAACCAAAACAGTCTCCATGAAATGCCATGAGGAAACCTGGATGCTAATTTTCAAAAGGTAAATTTCTTCAAGCAGGACCTTTTGTTGTTCCTCCGTCCATAAAGGGGCATAGACTTTGTGAGGCCAATACTAATTCCATATGTTTTACACGTTTTCTACAACTTGAAGTGTGCACGATACCAGACTACAGGGTTCCTGGGAATTATGCCAAGGCTTGTATTTCTAAATACACATTTTCATCAAATAAAAATGTTTTAATACATCATGTATTTGTAAAGGAACTTATAATCTTCACTTGGATCTGCTTGATCATGGGGTGTTTTAAAGGTCAAAAGTGGATTCACTATCTGATAACCTGCTCTTATTGTTGAATCTCAAGGAATTCCTGCAGGCTTCTCATTTGAATGCTTGTTTCCCAGCTAGTGGAATGGAAGCCTAAAAGAGCTAAGGAGACTTTAGGATGTGGTGTCCAGTTGGTTGAGTAGTTCACCAAGGGTGGACCTTTGATAATGACACTTCCCTGAGTGGACCTCCTCTCCCAGACAAGGACATGGGCAGAGTCTTGATAGTGATCCCTGACGTGAATAACAAAGTTACTGTCTCTGTGTTCTTTCCCCACTGTGATGGACTGACCGAGTCCTTTGAAACCACAGCTCAGATGAGCATGTTTACCATTTTGTGGATTCTCTTTGTTATTCGTCAAATGAAGAAAAAAGGAATCAAATATACCAGAAAACTGCAGCTGTTAATTTGAAGGCTATGGCTGAATAATCTTTAGAAACAATTTTTAAAAACCTGAGACAAAGGTGCATAAGGATGCAAACTGACTTTGCACTGGGTGTTTCAAACCTCAATTCTTTTTTTATTTGGGGTTGCATGCTTTCATTTATTTCATTTTTAAATTAATTAATTAATTAATTAACTAACTACTCCATTTACAACCTGGCTGCAGTTTCTTCTCCCTCCTCTTCTCCCAATCCTTCCCCCGCTCCCCTCTGTTTCTACCTCCTCCAATAACTCCTCCTCCATTTCCAAGGAAAGGGCAAGTCTTCCATGAATATTAACAAAACATGACATAATAAGTTGCAGTAAGACCAAGTACTTTCCTCTGTATTAAGGCTGAGTATAGCAACCCAGTATGAGGAGTGGGGTCCCAAAAGCCAAGAAAAGAGTCAGAGACAGTCCCTGCTCCCACTGTTAGGAGTCCCACAAGAAGACCACACTACATAACTGTAACAAATGTGCAGAGTGCCTAGGTCATTCCCATGCAGGTTCCCTGATTGTTGGTTCAGTCTCTGTGAGCCTCAATGAGCCCAGGTCATTTGATTCTGTGGGTTATCTTGTGGTGTCTTTGAAATCTCGGGCTTCTCCAATCCTTTCTCCCCCTGTTCTCCAGGATTCCTTGAGCTCTGCCTAATATTTGGCTGTGGGTCTCTATCTTTTTCTATCAGTTGCTAGATGAACCCTCTCTGATGGCAATTGGGCTAGGTACCAATCTATGAGTATGGCAGAATATCGTTAGGCATTACTAATTGATATTTTGTTTTCTTCCATACATATTTGGTTTTACTACTGTGTAATTTGAGTATATTACATGGCTGCCTATTAATCCCTCAGAAGATGATTCCCTTGCAGGTGTTCGCTTGTGTCCTCAAGATGTTCTCTGTATTCCTCTGACTCCTGGTTTTGTCTGTGCAGCACGTTCACAGTTGAATAAATCTACTTTTCCATTTCTGATTCTGTTGCCTATACTTTTGAGGCATATTCATAAGACACTAACCATACCTGTGTCATTAAGCATTTCCACTGTTTTTGCTAGAAGTTTTGTAGTTCACAGTTGCATGTCTGGATCTGTAGCCCACGTCAAGTTGATCTTCCCAACTGGTGAGGGACGGGAATCCTGCTTCATTCCTCAGCACACCAACAGCAAGTTTTGGTCAATAAAATCTGTTGAAATGGCTATCCCTTTCTAGTGTGTGGCTTTGGCTTTAAAAAACAATCAGTTGACAACAGATTTCATTTGTTTTCTCTTTTCCGTCTCAATAGTCTCTGTGCCTTTGGTTATTACAGCTTTCTTGTGAATTTTGAAGACAGGCAGTATGCTCTTTTTACATATAATTGCTTTAATTATGCATGGTTCCATATAAATTTTACAAGTTGATTTGCATTTCTAGGAAGAATTTCATTGGTATTTTGAAAGCCATTACATTACATTCAATATGAACCAATGTGAACTTTTGTGGAAGTATACTGACGGGTTTTTCTTCGGGCCTCCAGCTCACAAATAACAATTTGGAGACTTATTTTTTTATGATTTGCTTTTTAATTTTGAATAAATTGTGAGTTATTATTATTTTTTTCTCATTTTTTATTAAAAATTTCCATTATGAAAGCTTGGCTATCAGTTTAGGCTTGTCCCGCTAGCTTTATAACTTTAATTATATTTTAAATAATATGTTTTAAATCTGTGTTTTGCCACATGACTTCTACCTCTCTCCCATTCTGTGTGTCCGACTTGTTTGCCATCTTGATGGTGTCTCCTGCACACCTCAATTTTCTTCTCTTATTCTCTCCACCTGGAAGTCCCACCTATCTCTCCTGTCCAGCTGCTGGCTGTTTCCTTTTTATTACACCAACCACAGCATCACATCTTCACACAGTGCACACAAATTCTGCAACATAATGGATTTCTAGCAATATTAATTTGTCAATCCCAGAAATACAGGTTACATTTCCAGTTATTGATAAAAATCTTCAGTTTGCTTAAATGGAAACATGGATCAAACTGTAGGAAATTACGTTAAATGAGACCAGCCAGTTACAGTAAGACAAATACTGCATAAGTCACCAATATGTAGAATCTAAAAAATGTTGGACTTATTGAAATAAAGACTTGAAATAGCAATAACTTAAGCCTCTAGTATGGTAGTATGGTATGGAGGAGAAAGGGGAAGGAGAGGTAGGTCAATGGACATCAAGTTATAGCTGGATAAGACTATAGCCTGGAGTAATAAAATAGATCAGAGTGACTATAATAAATAACATTGTTCCTGCTCTTCAAAATGTCAGAGGAAAAAAACTTGAGCAAAATATTTACAAGCCTTTGAAGTTATGAATATGCTAGATATACTACTATATACAATATATGGATCATACTATATTTCATCAGTATGCCTAATTATTATGTCAATTTAAAATAAAAAATAAATTTTTAAGAAGAAGAGTCATTTATTTTACTGCTTAAGATAAATTATAAGAAACTGGTCCTAACTTATTCTCTGGAAGCTGGTGACAGATGGTACCGCCTGTGTGTCCCCTTTCTTAATTTTTAACTTAGTTTTTGCATTTGCTGTTGGTTTTAATGAGGTTTTCCTCAGCCCACATTTTCCTGTTCAAATGTTTTCTCCAACAACTGATAGTGTGCAGATGCAATAGCAGATATTAGCTGTGATGTCTTCACTGAAATAAATTTATGATAAAATTCATTCTAAGCTAGTTTGTTAAGACATGGACTTACAGGTAAATGTTGTAAAATTTGTATGTGAATTTGGGTTATTGTTCTGTGATTACAAAAGCCTTTAGGAGAACGGAAGACATATGGGACAAAACAAATAGATTATTTTAAAAGGGAAGATTCCATACAGCCTGAGGAATTTTCTCCTCCATAAGATAACACTTTATTTTAGACTGATTCAGAAGATGTCCTCAACACCCTAAATCCTTTAAGGTTCAAGTCCATCTGGATCCTTTCCAGGCTCGCCTCTCGCTTCTTTCTGTATTCTTCTGGTCAGTGCAGCGCCCCGAGTTTCTCTCAGTGCACACAGAATCCTCTCTGGATTCTGTGCATTGCACTCCACTTTTGAACCCCACCCCTTTCAGGAAAACCTTGTTGGTCTTCTTTGGACTCCCCTTTTCATAACAGTTACGACTCGCCTGCTGTTAGAGACTGTTAGTGCCTGTTGCTCTTTTCTTTCTTTTTTTTTTTTCTGTTGCTCTTTTCTAGAAAGCAATGAAAGATGGAATTTTCTGACTGTGCTCCATGCCTGCCAGTCTCAGTTTGACTGTGCTGACAAGCGGGTGGTAGTGGGAGACCATGATCTCACTACCTCTGTTGTTCAGAGTGAGTCAGAAACCTCATCCTTGCTTGAGAACAAGGCTCCATGCTAAAAATGAACAGAACAGTGTACTTGTTACTTTCTGGTTCTGTGAGTCTCAAGGGCCTTTTGTAAACTTGAAAGATTTATATTAACGAAGGGAAAGAGTCCAGCGGTTAGGTTGTCATCAAGCTTAGGAAGTTCTCTTACCTGAATATTCATGGAAGCTGTTGTTATGGTTAATATTATTATATTTAGTTGAGTAGATCTGGATACTATATTAAAGCTATTATTTTTTCTTAGTTTCTATGCTTGAAGTGCAGTTACATTAGTCACGTGAGCATTTGAGAACCTTGCTAGTAATTGGATAGTATAAAATGCATTTTTAAAATTTAGGCAGTATGAAAAAGTAATTGTAGGACATTTATAATTTCTGCAGGCTCATATTGTCACTTAGTTTTCTTCAACATGAAGTGTGTCCTTTGTATGCTATGCACTTGCAGTTGTATTGGACGCAATGCCAATTCCTGAATAGAAAGCCTCCCACAAGCCTCTATTTCCAGGCTCGTGGAAGAGAAACCACTACCTAGAACCCTAGAACCATTCGTATGAGAAATTAGAAGCTCCCAAAACAGTGATTTAAAAAAATCAAAGCTTCTGTCCAGTTAGGACCATGAGATAAACATTCTTACAACACACTTAATTCTGACAGGCTAAGCATTATCGTAATTCATTTTGTCTGAACTCTGGCCTGAAGGCCTCTCTTTATGGTGACATGCCATATTCTCTCTGGCTGCCCACAAACTGGGCTTTATCTGATTTATTTTCCTTTCATTTGTTCAGCACGTGCTTATCTGTTTCCTAGAATTGAGCAAGAGTTGGCACACTGAGGGGGGTAAAATATACATTTGCCTGTTTGGGGAAACCTAGGGAGGAAAGGAAAACTGTCTCCACAAAATGCAGCCGATTTCTCGTAAACAATGGAAGGGGGAAAGATTGTAAGAGCCAGACAGAGGACAAAGACATCTCCTGTAGATAGAGTCTTCTGCTATGGCAGGGAAGCTGCACCTTCCCCTATTGTCTGGAGCGTGACAACATCAGTTGCCATGCCATTATGGATGAGGAAAATCTATCCACAAGGCCTCACACCTAGATAAAGAGTTACACAAATTTATTGGCTATTGAGAGAAGGAGGATCAGTCTTCTTCAGGGATGAATTCCCTGATGAGTTATCCTATCCCAGTGGTTAGACACACACACACACACACACACACACACACACACACACACGAGCAACATTAAAGGGATGCAACAGGTTGTATTTATATATTTATATGTATTTATATATTTATATGTATTTATATATTTATATGTATTTATATATTTATATGTATGTACATATGTGCGTGTGTGCATCTGTGTAACAGTAAATAAGGAATAAGTGGTCATGAATATGAGGAATGGGACAGACATCAGAAGATTTGGGAAGAAGAGAAAGAAGAGGGGAGAGAAAAACGCAAATACAGGGACCATATATGAAATTAAAAAAGTAATAAAAATATACAATAGAAAAATAAAATTTAAAAAGGCCCCACTACAGAAAGCGCATGTTTGAAATTACTAATCAGGGGTGGGTGACAGCATATGTTTCTTCTTTCTTTGCTCAAGGCACACAGACCATGGGAACAGAGTCCTTATAACAAACACATGAGCCAGGAGAACATTTGGTCCTTGTAACAGAGGCCATTTGAAGGGCCTGGAAAATTCTCCATCACTTCCACTGTTCTCTTGTCCTGGGTGACCTTTGAGAACCTCAAGGAGTGGGTTAGAGGTGAGCCTTAAAAATGCCACAAATAAGCATTTCTAACACAAACTTGAAGAGAGATATTACCATATTTTGATTGTTGCTTAAGTTACAAGCGAATCAAAAGTAATAAAAGTATATGGAATAACTAACAAGAAAGAAAAATCAGCTTATGATCAAGAGATAACTACTATTAACATTTTCACACATTATAATACATAATATACATCAAATATGTACACAGGAATGTAAATTATTTAAAAATCAGACTCACAGTATACCTACAATGTATAGCCTCTGCTTTGAAATTGTGCTGTGGAACGTTTTGCTGTCATCAAGTGTTTTCCCAAAATATGACAATGAATAGCTGCAAGAGATCCCGGAAAGGACCTAATGTGTGTGCTGCTGCTGGGTGTGCATTTTCTTCACTCGTTCATCGTTATGTCAGCTCTGATCCTGGCCTTAACATCAATCCGTGGATGCAGATTCGGACATCAGAGTGAATGAAATTCTTTTGCTTATGACTATGTTGTACTAATTCATGATTCATACAATGTACATAAACACTTACAGAGATTATATTTAGAAATAGTTAAACCAAAGGTTAAGTAAATATAAGAAGGGCTGATACACAGTAGCAGTACAAAGTCCCTCAGCTCTGCACGGTGGAATTGCTGTCATTAAGAAGCACTTCCTCTATTCAGGTTCACACCGACCACTCCACGCTTTCTTTGATCAACATTCACATGATTGTAGAGTCAAAAGGGCAAGATGTGGACATGCTTCCAGCTCTGCTACTCATGAGGGTCAGTCCTTTTCTTTACACAAAGATGTCAACGTTAGAGACTGTCCTTTGGATATTTCACAGATCTTAGAAATTCACCTCATTTCTCTGCAGCTTTCTTTTTCTTCCAATCCACAGGGAGGTGCTGGTCTTCTTTTCCGTTCTCTAAGGGAGGCTCTAGAATCTTTTCCATTATCCACAAGGGAGAGACGATTTCCCTACACTCTCATGGCTTCCTCTATTTTAAAATGTAAAATAAAAGGTTGCAGGGTGGAAACCACTTATCCTGCCTCCTCCGACTTCATCTCAATGCTTAGTAACTGAGTCTCACAGAACGGCTGTTTCCTGTTTCTTGACCTTTGTACACTCATTCTAGTCCTGGGGACTTTGAGAGCAAAAGCTTTCAAACTAGGGGACACAAAGCAGGATGGTGTTGCCACAGGATAATGGACATTTGTGCAAAATATAAAATAACATTTGTAGCTATATCACAATGGTAGAAATAACATCAGGATTTAGGAATCTGGCACCTCTGCTCCCACAGTTCTCAGTGACAACATCTGAGAAAATAGTGAATCATATTAGACCTGTCATCTGGAGTGTGATCCCTGCAGTATCCACAACCATCTATGACACACCTGTGGATCTGTATTATTTCCTCAGTGATATACAGGATCTCTTAGGGGCCTTGTGCCTCCGAAACAAATGGACCTTTATTATCTGTCCCAGGTTCTGCTTCTGCTGCTATCCCCTACCTCACCTCACCAAGTAGAGACCAAGACTATGGCATGCCTCTGGACTTGGGGTGCAACACTATGAAGCCTGTGCTTTGTCATTATGCTGAAGCCTAGGAGGCCGAGGAGGAAGAGGAAGAAGAGAAAGACAGAGAAAGAAGGAGGCCTCTAACAAGCAACAGAAACCAAGGAACTAAGGAGCAATGATAGAGAAGTGAACCCGGTATTTGGCTTTTCTCTCATCTGTTTAAACAACTAATTTAGTGCACATTTAATTTATGATGTAAGAATCATTCAGAAGAGGTTTCCAAAATGTGAGTCTTTTGTTACATTTTTGTGCTATAAGGACTTGGCGAATGTTATTAATAGCTTTACTATCTAGAGAAAGAAAACAGAAACCTCCACTTACACTGGTAGGTCTTAAAGAAAATCATTTTAGATGCGTTTTGAGAAAAGCAAAACTTGGAGAGACTTAGGGAAGATGGCGATCAAGCAGAATGGGAGCGAGCGACGACCTTAGAGATGGTCCGGATCAGGGAGGATTCTGCCAATTTGCAGGAGGCCTCAATCATCCACAGCAGGGCTGCAGCGATAATGATGTGGGGGCTGCAGCTGAGAGGAAATGAGTGTCTGATCACAGAAGCCAACATCATCAGCTGTGACTGATGGGGAAGGCCATTTAACATCCTCCCCGCAGAACAGTTGGTGACCTTCTCATTGGCCCAATCCCACATGACAAGGATATAATTTGCCCTAATTCTTAAAAGAACAGGAAAACACTGATGTAATCTGTTTGTTTAATTCTAGAAAACCTCTCCCTGAAGCCTGTTTTTTTTTTTTTCTTTCTTACTGGGAAGGGATGTCTGGGAGACTAATCAAAGACTTTAAATGGGAAAGAAAGGCTCTTACTGCAGTGTAGGGACCCTCTAGTGAGACTAATGGGAAACAGGGGAAATTTAGACAGGCAAGCAAAAGATCAAGGACATCTATGGTCACAGTTCACCTTTGCACAGTCTATGCTTAGCAAATTACTGTTGGTGATGAGGCCGTCAGATGCAGAAGGTCTCGGAAAGAGAACAGACCGGGAGGGCTGAGCTGCTTCCTGTTGACTAGAGATTAAAACAGATAACTGTGTAATGGCCTTGCCTAGGAACTGAGTTTAGAATACTAGGTTAGTGTTGTTCCTATGACCTAGATATGTAAGACGTATGTTTTAAGGCTGGCGTTCTATAATTTCTGTAATATTCACTTTAAAATCACAGATGTGAAAGCCTCACAAACAATACCAGCTGGACGTCATCAAAACTGAGGTCATTGTTTGCTTTTTCCCTACTTCGTGGGGTGATTTCATTTTCCATCCCTTTATCATTCCTTTGTGTGTGTGTGCACGTGCATGTATGTGTGTGTGCATAAATGAGTGTGTGTGTGTGTGTGTGTGTGTGTGTGTGCATGTGCGCATGAGCACACGCGCGTATGAATATCAGAGGTCATTGTGGGTGTCATTTTCCTCAATTCCTCCCCACCCTATTTTTTGAGACAGAGCTTCTCACTAAACTTAGAGCTCACTGATTTGTTGATTCTGGCTTTTCAGGAGGTGCTTTTGATATGAACTTATCATATGTATGTAGACTACAAGCATTTTAGCAACTGAGATATCTTCTATGCTTGTATTAGTCATTCTTTGTTCCTTGTAAACATTACCCTCAGTTCATAGTTTTAAGAATGCTTTGTTGTTACTCATCATTGGCTGTGCTGGGCTCAAACCCTGAGCCCCCCCACAAGGTAGACTAGCCCTTACCTCTAAGCTGTGGCTCTGGCCCCAGTAAATGCTCTTAAGAGCAAATACATTCTAATTTTTAAATCCATTTCTGAAACCCTTGGAGCTTCAGGCTTATATGTGTAAATGCTTACGGGGTATCAAACTTTCTTTACATATTCAGGTTAATGCTTTATAGAACTTCAGAGAAGCTCAGTGTGCTTCTTTAGAAGGGCTAGGTATATAGTAAACAGCTGCTTACAGAATCAAGGAGTTCTCCATGTTTACATTCTGTCCTGTATGTTTTGATTTTATTTAACTCTACAGCTGTGACTCCATCTGATTTAGGTAAAAAACAAGGAGGCAGTTTTGGCCCCTCCTCCAGTTCACCTTTTGCATCTTTAAAATTCTTACAAAAAAAAAAAACCAATTTCTACAATATAATTCTGCCTTTTACAACTATTACTACTTAACCTTGCCTTTCCTAAAAAAGCCTTATGCTTTCTGAATTGCATTGTCCCTAAAATATGCATGTTAAAAATCCTAACTTTAAAGTACCTCCGGATGTGACTGTATTTGCAGATAATTCCTTTAAAGAAGAGATAACTTACCTAGAATTAAGCCAACTCACTTTGACTGCTGCCCTTAGAAGCAAAGGACAGTTAGGCATATAGAAAGGTGTGTGTGTGTGTGTGTGTGTGTGCGCGCGCGCACACACACACATGCATGCGTGAGTGTTCACAAAATAAAGTCTATATGAGGAGATGCAGTCATCCAAAGCCTAGAAAAGGGACCCATGAGAAACTTGACTCGTAATAAAGTTTTGGCTTTCCCATTCCAGAACTGCAGGCAAATCAATTGATTTAAGTCACAAAGTCTGTGGTATTTGTTATGGCCTTTCTAATTAATATATTTTCATAGAAAAGATTCCCTAGTTTTTGTAAGAAGGCAGTGTGCCATCTGTCTGCCTGCCTGTCTGTCTGTCTGTCTGTCTGTCTGTCTGTCTGTCTATCTATCTATCCTCCATTTATCTAACATCTCTCTGTCATCTTTCTATTTCTCCATTAATTAAGAGGGAAAGAAATAACATGACACACACATACACGTGTGTGTGTGTGCGCATGCACACACATGTATTAGACATTTGAGATATAAAACCAGGAAATCAGTCTAATTCTTCCTAGTCTGTATATGATCTTTCTTAAACAGAAGAAGGGCTGCAAATGAGCATGTTACTTCAGTTTTTCAAAACTATTTTGCTCTTTGGACTCTAACAGTTCATTCAAGCACCTTAACATTCTAGACAAAGCATTTTGACGTTTGTTTCTCCCATAGTTGCCTTCCCAAATCCATGTGACTTACAGTCTTTGAAGGGGAAAGAAACAAAGAAGCAGAAGGTCAGAGAGAGGCAAAGCTAAGAGACAAGGAGAAGAGATTGGGGATCCTGTCGGCTACATGGTTCTAGGTCTAACATTAGGACACATGTACTATGGGGCAGGCCCTATTGTGATCACTTAACACACTCTCATTCAGTTAAAAACCTCAAACCACATGGATCTTATGTAACTTCTCAATCTTCCTCCAGTGGTGATTAGGACTAGCAAGGCTGAGATTCAACCACATAGGCAGTTACACTCCTCTGCCCCTTCCATCTGGCCGTCTTTGACGACCCTCTTAGCCATTGCTGTTATTCTTGATTTGTTTAGTGAACCATGCTTTTAAAATTATAGCTCAAATTGGTTTCTATTATTGGCAGTAAAGTAAAATAAAAGGAGATAGTAGCCTAGCTTAACTGGTGCGCATTCTGTAAGGAGTAGGGAGAGGGTGAGCCAGAGTTGGACGAGCCTTCTTGTGTCTGGCTATCTTCATAATAGACCCTTGTGGTTTAGACTGTGTATTTCCTAGTGCTTCCTGTGCTGGCTTCTTGGAACTCACAGTGGTAGGACTGGCAGGTTCTGAAGACCTTTAAACCTAGTGTAAAGTCTTAAGTTGCTTATGACTCTGCTTTCAGACAGAAGTGATAAAGTTCTTATGGAATTCATGTTGGTTCTTACAAGAATGGATTCCTATAAAAAATAAGACTGAGAATTGCCTTCTTTTTGGCTACCTATCTTGTCATCTGGTCCCTCATTGAGCTAGCACATGTTGTTTGTACTCTATAGGTCTAGTACTATGAGTTAAAGAAACCTCTTTTCTTTATAAAACACATAGTATCAAGTATCTTGTTTAAGTAGGAGAAAATGAACTAATATACAGGCTTTCATCAAATCCTGATATTCTTGGCAATTACTTAAAAGCTGAATTTAAGAACACATTAAATTGATCATATACCATTATCAAGTAGGGTTCATTCCAGGATGCAAAGGTAGTTCAAATTAATTAATATAATATTACAGATAAATAGAATTAAGGAAAGAAACCATATGATCACCTCAACGGATTTAAAAAAGATCTTTGGTGAAGTTCATGGTTGCTTCATGATAATAGCACTAACATAAGAAAAATAGAAGGAACATTCCTATATGGCACACCTAAAGCCAGCATTGCACTGAATTTTGCCTAAAGTCAACGCTGTACAGAATTTCTTCTAACCTATAGAAAGAAACAAGAGAGCTCACTTTTTCTGCTGTTATTCAGTAGAGCCCTGACATCTTAACAGGAGCCACAAGACAAGAGGAAGAAATAAAAGGATATAAAGAACTATAGCCTAGTTTCTCGCTAGCACTTTAATGGCTCCCTTAATCAAGATATCTCTTTCCTTTCTCTCGCTCACTGTCCTTCCCCTTTCTTGAGCTTTCTCTTTCTCTCATGTTCTCTTCTCTCTCAGTATGCACACTCATACCAAAAGGACACTGGGTCTACAGTTTTAAAGTGTTGTATTTTTTGTTTCATTTTAATTTTTTTTTTATGTGCACAAATGTGTACAACACCAATTCCTGGGTGTTGTGGTTGGTTGTGAGCCACCATGTGTGGATTTGTTTCTGGGAACCAAATTCAGGTCCTCTGCAAGAGCAACACATGTTCTTACTCACTCAGCCGTCTCTTCAGCCCCCAATCTAATTTGGTTTTTTTTTTTTTAAATTCTGAACTGTGTTTTAGTAGAGGATACGTACCTTAGTGTACTTCACAGATATTATTATAGTGTGAAAGGCTTTTTTAACCTCCTGCTTCTTACTCCAATGTATTGTTATAAGCATTTTAGCTGCAATAATTTTTCATAAATTTTAAAGCACTGCATATCGTGTAAAGTATGTATCTAATATTAATGAAAACGGGACTTGATGTGCTGCAGAGCTGAAGATCCCTTGAGCAGAAGCTCTGAGTGATGGATGTTTCCAGACGGACAGCCATGTTGTTCAGTGGGAATGGCCCATGCGTCAGAAGGAGAGCCATGGCCCTTTGGTGGAAATGGCCCCCACTTTCAGCAGCACTGGAAAGCTGAGAAAGAGTGCCCCTCAGACTGATGAGATAAAACGTTCACCTGCAGACCTCGAGCTTAAAAGAAAATGAATAACTTATGAGGAAGAAGACTGACAGGGAAAGCCAGAAAATCAATACGTAACGTTCCGTCAGCCAGTGGAAAGAATTTTTGGCTGTGAGAGTTTTGTCCATTACTAAGAAGCGGAGGTAGTGGTGTGTGAGAGCTGGCACCTGACTACTCATCTGAGCAGCCCGGAGGAGAGTTTCCTCGTGACTGTGGAGCTCTATGAAACGGGCCATCGCTGTTATAAGGAGAGCTGACCTTCACCAAGGACTTTCTGCACACCAGCATCTTCTGTATTTTCTGCAGCCAGGGGCCCAGTGAATCCTCACGACATTCCCAGTACATAACTTCTATTATTATTCTGTTAGCCCCATTTTACAGACAGTGTAGAGGAGGCATAGAGTGGTGATGTCTCAGGACAAAAACCCATGAAGACTTAAAGCCAGTAGGGTCTGCAGAATGGCTTAGCAGGTGAAAGCATCCATCCCATGACAGCCTAAGTTCCAACCTTAGAGCTGGAATGAACTGACTCCTGAAAGCTGTCCTCTGACCTCTGAACACATAATGCAGGGGCATGTGTGCACCTGTGCTCTCTCTCTCTCTCTCTCTCTCTCTCTCTCTCTCTCTCTCTCTCTCTCTCTCTCCCACACACACACACACACACACACACACACGTTAGAGGGGGAGGTGGGAATCATAGTATATTTTTGAAAGAGTTAAAAACCAGAATGTGTTTGCAGAGTAATATCTGTATTATGTGTGCATATTCACAAATACAGTCTGGATACACTTATATGCGGATGAGTGAAATGTGTGTGTGTATGCATTTCATTGTGTGTGCTATATTTGTGTAATTCCTCCACATATTGTCATTATGTGTGCATGTGTATGAGGTATGTGTGTGGTGGCGTGCTGTTTAAACATATGGAGATCAGAAGACAGCTTTGCAAGGGTTGGCTTTCTCTGACTTTCATGTGAGTTCCAGGAATCAAACTCGGGTTTCCAGGCCAGCATGACAAACACTTTTCCCCACTGAGCAATCATCCTACCTGCCCCAGGTTCCCCACCCCCACACACGGCCTGTTAAAGCCTTGCCTGTGTGTCTCAAGCAGTGATCTGCCTCCTTTCCCTGAGCTCACGGAAGTTTAAGAACTGCACTGATGGAAACTGAGTTGGTTCTCCAGCTGACCTGCAGCTTTTCCTCATCTATTCTGTAGATGTAGTTTTCCGTGACATCACCACTCTTGGTGTGGACTCTTTAGATACCTTCCAGTTGGACCTCTTTGAGGTTTCTATGGCAATTAGCAACTTCTTCTAGGATATTTGTCATCGTTTAGTTTCTATGACAATGAGCATCCTTGTCTCTTTTTTTTTTTTTTTTTTTTTTTTTTTTTTTTTTTTTTTTTTTTTGGTTTTTCGAGACAGGGTTTCTCTGTGGCTTTGGAGCCTGTCCTGGAACTAGCTCTTGTAGACCAGGCTGGTCTCGAACTCACAGAGATCCGCCTGCCTCTGCCTCCCGAGTGCTGGGATTAAAGGCGCGCGCCACCACCGCCCGGCTCCTTGTCTCTTTTTTTATTTTATGGCATTTTTATATGCTTGATGAACTCTTTTGATTTGAGCCCTTAACAATTACTGTTTTCTAAATTTTCTTTTCTACTGTTGTCTCTCTCTCTCTCTCCCTCCCTCCCTCCCTCCCCCCCCTCTCTCTCTCTGCTTATTTTCCCCACTCCAAACCATTTTAATATCTATCATATTTATGTGATAGGTCTTCAGTATAATTACTTTCTGGCGCTGGATATAAGTGTGCTGAGGTTCAAAAACACTCACCTGTGAGCTGACCTCCTTCAGAAGGACTGATGGGCACTCTTTATTATAAGCAAAGACCAGCACTAATATTCACTCAAAACTCAATTGCTCCTTGTATAATGCATTTTTACTGGGCCGGAGTGTCCTAGTTTGATTTACATTACTATGATAAACTATGATAAACACCGTGGCCAAAACCGATTTAGGGAGGTGGTGTTTATTTAAAATGGCAACACAAAGGCCATCATAGTTCATTGCTATGGGACGGAAATCAAGGCAGATACCTGGAGGCAGGAATTGAGTCAGAGACCATGCTGGGAGGTGCTACTAACTGGATTGCTTTCTATGGCTTACTCACCCTGCTTTCTTACATAACCCAGGACCACCTGCCCAGGGGTGGCAGCATCACCATGGGCTGATTATTTGCACATCAACTACTAATCAAGAAAGTATTCCACAGATAGCCCTAGAGGCCAAACTGATGGGGCATTTTCTCAAGATTACTCCCAAATGATCTTGTGTCAAGTTGATAGAAATCTCACTAGCGCAAGCATCACGATTTACTCGTTACTAATCTTTGTTTCCTCATCTCTTGTGCCATAGATTTTCAAGACTATTTAATATCTTAAGTATCACTGAGGCTTGCATAAATTAGGGCTCTTTGAAGTCTAAATTACTGAAAAAAATTTCAACTCAAGTGTCCAGTAAGCACAATAGAAACTGTATAGAGTTCTGTCACATTGATCAGTTGGAAAAAGTTTGAGGAACAAAGGAACCAATCCGGTAGACTGTCTTCTCTTGTTCTCGCTCTTATACCACACACACTGACAACTTCTCCTCTGGGTGTGTTAGATGTTCTCGTCTTTGCATTCCATATTCACAGTGACCAGAGTCCATCCTTTGATCAGCCATTCTTAGAAACTATTTTTCTCCATGGGCATTCTATTTCTATTGGTTGGCCCAATGACTGAGGTAGAGGCAGAGGATTACCCAGGAGGAGAAAACAGACTTAATTCATCTGCACATACAGCAACTCCATCAACATCACACTAATAACATGGAATGGTCATGGTTCTTCTCACAAAGCAGAGATGGTTTTAGCAGATAAACCAGAGAAGGAATGGTACACAGAAGGAATCTCCACTACAGATCTATCCCACCTTCCCCACCTACTTCCACGTCTGTTGCTTTTCTTTTCTAAATGTCCTAAACCCCCTCTCTGAGTCTTGTCCTTTCTACTATCCACACAAAGCCTTGATCTCATATGACAGATGTGAATGCACATGTGTTCAGTACCCATTCTTTTAGCTCCCTTTCCTCTCATTGTGACAAAATACCTGACAGAACCCCTTAAAAGTCAATTATTAACTCACAGGTCACATTGACTGCAGTCTGCAGTCCTTAGAGTATCAATTCTGAATCATAGTGATGGGGCATATGGCAAAGGCTGCTCATCTCAAAATAGACAGGAAGCAGAGGATGAAGGAAAGGTCCTACACTGAGCACCAGCTTCAAGGCCATGCTCATAAATGAACTGCTTCCTCCATTTGGGAGCCACCTTCTCAAGTTTTCAGAACCTCCCAAAAGAATACCTGGCTAAGGGCAAACAACACATAGTCTATGAGGGCATTTCACATTCAAGCCATAAAACCACCTTTATGAAACGCCATCAGTGTTCCTTCTATCTTCAGGTTAAAGTCCATATTTCTTAACTAGGCATTCATGATGCTCAGGCCTATATAAATATCTAAACCATTTTCACTTCAAGTCCTGAATGCTATCCTTTAAAATGTTAACAGTTTTTTTTTAAGACTAGAAATACAAAGCAACTTTGATCACATGCTCCAGATCAATGTGTGTTCATTCAACCCCTCCAGTTAATTCTGTTAACAATCTCATCAGAAAAGCAAGGTAGGCTTATTGTTTAGGGGAGACACTGAAGCTCAGAAGAGGTAGGGGGCAGGACTTCAACACAACAGCAAGAGCCTAGGGGCTAGAGATCCTCTGCCATTCACTGATAATGGCAGCAACTTCAGAGGATCCTGGACAGCTGTTCCAGTCACAGCAGAGTGGTCTTTGACTTTAGTTTCATTGCTTAAAGGGGGTTGGTATAAGTAATTCGTGATAAAATAAAGGTCCAAATTTATAGGGAAGACTGTTATCAGTATACTGATCTTTGTAGTTTTATGTGATGAGAAACCATGACCCCATCAACTCTTACAAGGAAAACATTTCATTGGGGCTGGCTCACAGTTCAGTCAGAGCTTAGTCCACTGCCATCATGACAAGGAGCATGGTGCCATGCAGGGAAACATGGTGCTGAAAAGGTAGCTCAGAGTTCTATATATAGATAATGAGACAGCAGGAAAAGCAAGGGAACCACTGGGCCTGGTTTGAGCTTCTGAAACCTCAAAGCCCACCCCCAATGACGCACTTCCTCCAACAAGGCCTAGCCTACTCTAACAAGGCCACTAATAGTGCCATTCCCTAAGGGCATATGGGGAACCATTTTCATTCAAACGACCACATTAGTGGAAGATTTTCTTGATGGTAAAAGTTGAAGGGGCAGGAGTCATTATTTTATCTGAGGAGAGAATACATTATAGTAGAAAGAGTATTTGTTGGGATATTGGAAGACTAGTATTCTTTTTCTGATTACACCCTTACCACCACCCCAGTTTAGACACAATTTTTACATCTTTAAACCTTAATTTTCCCACATATCAAATGGGTTGAAAGCAAGTGCCCAACCTGCTGTTAAGGTAATGACAAGGTACATTAGGTACTGAGAAAAGAGTCTGAAGAGTCATAAGGGAGGAAAAGCCATGAAATTGCATGGTCCATTTGGAGCCGTCATATCTGGAGAAGCAGAAGGACTTCTCATAGCCTGACACAGACAGGCAGGGCAGTTCTCATAATATAACCACTGCTGTTAAAATAAGGGTAATGCTTCTGTCTGGAGATTCCACTCGAGAAGAGCCTAAGATGTAGGCGAAAAAGCTGGCATTACTCAGTCACACTATGTCCCCTTCATCAAGTGCTTTCCTTAGCTTTCTCCTCTGGTTCCTTTTTGTAACTGGTAATTCTGCCTTTCATCAACCCAGGGGAGAATTTTCAAATCAATTCTTATGCTATTGAGATGGCATCTTCTCAGCTTGCCTAAAGGCTCATCTCTTGCTGATGAAAGAGCAGACTGTTTTTTGTGGCGGGGAGAGGGGACATTCTTGATATGTTCCCTCTTTGCAAAGAAAAGGGAACAATCAGTTGAAGGCTTAAAAGAAAGGAGGATTAGCAGGCAATAAACACTGTGCTCCATCTTTCTTGTGAAGCCTGGCTGCCCTGAAAATGAGCTATACCCTTAACTCCCAGGCCTTTGTTCAATGTGTAAGTGGATCATTACTACTTTTAGGCATATTACTGGGTCCTCCTAAAGCCTCTACTTTTCATTTCTTCTAACCTCTGGCCATAGTGCGCCATGGCTCTGTTAGCCTTGACTGCCTTCTGCAAGTCCTGCTATTTTTGGAATATGGCATCTTGGCTGGCAAAAACCTGAGACAGCACATGTGTCAGAATCTTCTTAATTCTCTCAAAGATTAGCCTTCCCATCATCCAAGAATCAGCAACCTCCTACAGCTAGGAACACAGAAACCTGGCAGAAACAGCTACTCCTGATAATAGGAACAGATTCAACCAAAGATTCACAGTGGTTGGTAGAAGATGAAATAAGGCTGTGTTGTCAGTGGTATGGTCCTCTGCAGAACATCTTTGCAAAACGAGTTTTTGCAAATTGCTTCCTTTTCTCATCTTCCAGAGTCAATATTGGAGCTACTGGTTTTCGACCACATTTTATTTTCCTTGCTAGGGTGGCTGAATCTTTCCTGGGCTCTTGATCTCTCTCCTTAGTTACAGGGATGTGCCCATCAAGTTCTTTGCCAAGTAGGTGTTCCTCAGCTGTGAGCCATTGCTGTTCCACTTGGTCTAGTTAGCCCTGAAAGTCCAGCATACTGTTGGCTGAAGATAGGCAGGGCCCCTTAGTTCATTCTTCCCTGTGGCTAAAGCTATCTCTCATCTCCCTGCCCCACCCCAGTTTAAACAGGCAATTCTGTTTCTCTGTTTCTGTTGGAGTTACCTGTCCTACCTGGTTCACTGTTCCCAATTTATTCAGCCTAACTCCTACTTGGCTCTTAAAGTTTATTTTTATGTACATCCCACAGGAAGTCTCTCTAACAGGTTCTTTACTTCTTCAGTAACATACATACTTGGTTTTTCTTTTTTTTTTCTTTTTTTCATACTTGGTTTTTCAAAACAAAGTTTCCTTGACTGTCCTGGAACTCATTCTGCAGATCAGGCTGGCTTTGAACTCTGAGGTCCTCCTGCCTCTGCCTCTGAGTACTTGGATGAAAAGCATGTGTCACCACCAATTCTAATGTGAAAAATAATCATTTTATTACTATACTTCCCCATTCTGTGATGAGGTCCTCTGGGTTAAATGACTGAAATGTCCAACATACTAAATTGTTGTTTGTTCAGTGTTAATCATTCTAGAAACACTAGGAAAATAAATCAAGAATAAAAATATCAACCTCAGTCAATCATAGCTGTCATTATTTCTTGGATACGTGTCAAGATTTGACTCTAATGCATTTATAAGACTAACATTTGACCTGCTGGAAGCTAAATTATATTCATTATATTGAAGTTCAATCAACATTTTCTTTATTAAGTTACTTGTTCTGAGGATTGGACCAACACGTAGGCATAATTAAGGAAGTCCAAGCGAGCCCAGAATAAAGGGTAACAAATATTTATTTGGGAAAAAAACTCACAATAAGGGTAGAGAGCCATGGTCCTCTGCTCTGTCACCCAAAAGCTGCAAACAAAAGTTAGATCACCACCTCAGAGAGTGAGCCCCCTTCCCGTCTCTGCTTATCAGTCCACATGTAGTACCCTAGATCACACCCTAATGATCTGGTACCCAAAAGGCTATTGGTTAATGAATTCCCACAATACTTCCCCTTTTGTCTAAATACAAAACTATATACAATAAGGACAAATATCAAGTAGTATCCAGGAGAAAGAAAAGGCAAAAACATACACAAAAAGAACTACAACCAGTATGAACAACATCAAGCAATAACACATGCTAAATGTCCAGTCTAAGGCAGTTAGCAAAAACCAGAGATTATTTTAGTAATTGTCCTATCCTGAAGAGTCTGTGTCTTATACTAAAAATGTTTTAGCTAAGTTATAAGAGGACAGTAGCTATAATCAACTATTCTTTAACCCCATCAAAGACCTGAGAAGGAAATTAATTTACCTGAGTAAATAGAAAGTACAAGCAAGTGACTTCCAAAAGGAAAAGAAATGACAGAGACAGCTGGCTACCTCAAAAATCACCCAAAGTCTCATTGGCACTGTTAGGGCAACCAGCTTTGGTTAAGGCCTAGAGTATCTGACTGATCATTTTCAGAAGCAGGAAAATTTGAAAGACTGTCATATCATGTCTTGGCAAGGTTTGGCAGTTGCTTTTGCTTGTATCTTGCTTGTCCAGTTTGGACAGTGCACATATTGTCAGAAGTTGAGGCAAGGGCAGATTTTTGTCCAAAGGTTTTACCATGAAGATAAACTCCAAGTAGAGTTTTCAGTGCCAAACATTCTTTTGGGGATAGATCAATGCTGCCAGGAGCAATCATGCCTCATGTCAACAGAATTCTGGGTTATTTAAATGCCATATTCTACAGTTTGTTTTGAAATGTTTAGTGTCATGTTGCTCTAGCTAGGACCTCAAGAACTATATTGAATAGATAGATATATATTGAATAGATAGATATATATTGAATAGATAGATATTGAATAGATACATATTAAATAGATACATATTCAATAGATATATATTGAATAGATATATATTGAATAGATAGATATCAACATTCCTACAATCTCAGAAACAGACCATGAAACAACTCACGTTTCTGGAAAGATATTATAAGGTACTATAAAAAACAGTCACTGATCATTCATGGAACAACAACTGTCAAACTCTCAGAGGTACCAATGATCCTACCCTTAAAATGGTTTACTAAGAAGCCTGTCTGATTTGGACAATGCTCTATGACAGAAGAAAAGCTACATGCTTTAGAACAGTTGTTTCAGGATTAGCAAAATGCTGGATGTGTTGAAGAATTGACCAGCCCTTGGAATTCTTTTGTATTCGTTATTAAAAGGAAATCTGGAGAACTGAAAATGCTGACAGACCTAAGAGCCACAAATAAAGTAGTTCAGCCAATGGGTTCTTTACAGCCTGGAATGCCTTTGCCTTCTCTGTTACCTAAAGAATAGATTATTACAGTTATTGACTTAAAAGACTGTTTCTTCACTATACCTTTACAAAAAATGATAGGAAAAAAATTGTCTCCATGGTGTCTACTTGTAATAATTCTTGACTGGTTAAGAGATAGAAATAAGGTTCTCAAACAGAGAATGCTAAATAGTCTCACATTGGGTGCCAAAATGTAGTGATAATTAAGGAAGCCTACAAGAGCCCAGAATAAAGGATAACAAATATTTGAGGAAAAACTCACAATAAGGGTAGAGAGCCATGAAACTCTGCTCTGTGGGCACTGAACAGAACAGAACTCTGACCACCATCCCAGACAGCGAGCATGCTTCCTGTCTCCATTTATCAGTTCACATGTAGTACCTCAGACCACGCCCTAATAGGTTGGTATCCAAAATGCTGTTGGCTGAAATAATTACCACAGCACCAACATCTACTTTAAAATTTTTAATAAGTCAAAGATTGCCAGCATCAAGTTATCCCACATTTTTTAATGGCATTTTGGGCTGAATGGAATGTTTATTCTAATGTGTACTTTATACTATTACAGCAATATAATAACACTTATATGATACCATATTTGAGAAAAAAATTTGGATATTTTTCTTTTTCTTTTTAAAACTTATTTTTCATTTGTTTATCTGGTAATGTTTATGCTATGGCATAGATGTTGCTGTCAGAGAATAATCTGAGGGAATTATTCTCTCCCTAAACTATGTGGGTCTCATTCCCAAGTAGTCAAGCTTGGGTAGGCAGTAGGAACTTCTACCCACAAAGATTTTACTGACCTTTTTTATTGAGAAGGGGTGTCATACAGCCTTGGTTGGCCTGGAATTTACTATGTAGAGCAGGCTGTCTCATACTCACAGTGATCCTCCTGAATCTGTCTCCTGAGTGCTGAGGTTACAGGTATAGGGCAGCAAACCTGGATTAGATTTTTTTTTTTGTTATTGGGAAAGAATCTACGTAGCTTAGGAAACCCTTGAGTTTACCATGTAGCCCAGACTTATTATGAAATCACCATCTTCCTCCCTTAGTCTTTGGAATGCTTGGATTGTGGGAATGTAAACCATACCCAGGTAAGAATTAGATTTTAGGTTACATCTTTACTATTCTTGCAATTCTTTTCAAATAAATTGCCATATCTACTCACATTAATGAAATTTGTTTCTCAGCATCATTTTACTGAATGCTTTACTTTTCTTTTAAGGAAAGGTACCTTCTTATTATTCTTTCTTTTTCCCCCATGGTAAATGTTCCTGGTCTCCTTAGAGTCTCCATTTATTTGTTTGTTCATTTAGTAGTCATGTTTCGGGTTCTTCCAGGCAAGACATTTCAGTCTCTCTGCTCATGAACCTCTTTTTTTCTAGATGTCCTTGTTCATTTCCCATAATGCCTACATTGTGTGTAACAGAAATTTCTCCTGAGAGCTCCAGAACCAAACGTCAATTTTCTGGTTGATAGCTTTGCTTAAGTAAATTTTCTAATTCGTGCCTCTAACACATTTCTCCATGATTTCTGTTTCAGCTTCTACTTCCAGGCCTATGCCTTAAGTTTCTGTCTCAACTTGCCTTTAAGATGAACTAAAATTGTAAACTGAAATAAATGCTTTCCTATTCAAGTTTGCTTTTGGCCATAATATTTTATCATAGCAGTAGAAAGCAAACTGAGACAGATCCATTGCCTGCCTGAGAGCTGTGGATTCCATCCATCTATTCCTTTCCCCATTGCTGTCATGCTTAAATCACCATCATATACATTTCTGCATTACTTTAATTCCCTTGTAATCAGTCCCTAGTGTATACATTTATCTTTCTCCAAACCTATTGTCAAGAGTATTGACCCTTGATGATAATTTAAGAACACTAACCTGAACATGCTTAAAGCTTTAAATGATTTCTCATCACTGTTAGGATCAAATCCAAAATATCCTGTGTGACTTACAAAGAAAGGCTTCCTTCCCAAGCTGTCATCATTCTTCCTCAGGATCTCTGTGAAACAATCTTGAAAATATCTTTCTCCTATTCAAAGCAAGCTCCAAGTCTTTACACACATTTTAAACTATATCTCTATTCACATTAAGTTTTTCACCCTAGATATACACATCTTTAAAATAAATTTAAAAGCATTTTTTCTCTCTTGTGTCTTCACTCTTTTTAAATGTACCAAATGCTGTCTTTTGCATATTTTTCTAAAGTGTTTGTGTATGTGTGTGCTGTATGTTTGTATATGTGCCTGTGCTTGTGTTTGTGTATGTGTGCATGTGTGTATATATTATGATGCGTCTATATGTGTGAGTATACGTACATATGTGTATTTTGCATGTGTGTGCATATATGTGTATAATGTATGTATATATGTGTGCATGTGTTTATGTAAATGTGTATGTGATTTAAGTGTGTGCATATATATGTATGTATGTGTGTGTATGTATGTGTATATATTTATATTTATATTGAGGGGTGGAATGGGTTTATTTTGTGCTGTTCTCCATAATGTAACACAGAAATCCAGACACAAATTCTGGGATGAGACCATCTGACAGTTCCCATGTCCATTTTTCCCATGACCTAGTCACATTGTCTTGAACAAGTTATTCATTCACTCTGAAGTTTAATCTTCTGTCCGTAAACTGACGCTTAATCCATTGGACTTCATAAGCTGTTTGGCAGTTGTACAAGTGAGCACACAAGCACATGAGCATGGGGGACTCAAAGCTGACTCTGCCAATGCTCTAATGTCCTGATTAAAAGTTATAAAACACTTTGGAGAGCAAAGTGTGAAGTGGAGGATGGGAAGAGCTTGGGGAAATAGGATGGTTGGGATAAAGGAAGGGTGGATATGGGAACAAGGAATTATATATCTTAGTTAAGGGAGCCATTCTAGGGTTGGCAGAGACTTGACTCTAGAGGGGTTCCCAGGTGTCCAGGAAGACGCCCCCAGCTAGGTCCTTGGGCAGCTGAGGAGAGGGTGCCAGAAATGTCCAGATCCTATTGCCATACTCATGAATATCTTTGCATATCACCATAGAACCTTCACCTGGCATTGAATGGAGAAAATGACAGAGCCCCACATAGGAGCACCGGACTGAGCTCCCAAGGTACTGATGAGGAGCAAAAGGAGGGAGATCATGAGCAAGGAAGTCAGGACCGTGAGGAGTGCGTTTACCCATTGAGACGGTGGGACAGATCTAACGGGAGACCACCAAGTCAAGTTGGAATGGGACTGATGGAACAGGGGACCAAACCGGACTCTCTGAACATGGCTGACGGTGGAGGAGGACTGAGAAACCAAGGACAAAGGCAATGAGCATGACCTCTACAGCATGGACGGGCTCACTGTGAGCCTTGTCAGTTTGGTTGCTCACCTTCCTGGACTTAGGGGGAGCTGGGAGGACCTTGGACTTAACATAGTGAAGGGAACCCTGATGGCTCTTTGTCTTGGAGAGGGGAGGAGTGGGGGTATGGGTGGAAGGTAGGGGAGGGAAAAGGGAGGAGGAGGGGAGAAGATGGAAATTTTTAATAAAAAAAAAAGGTATAAAACAGCAGACCCACGGACCAACTGGTCCCACTCTGGGATGGTCTCAGCTTACATACCGTTTGTTACTGGATTTGCGAAGGCTGTCTGCCTCATGATTATAATTGGGCTGGCTAACTACAGTTATAGCCTGTGCATTTCTTTTTCTCAGAGTGTACTTTAAAACTTTCAAACAGAGTCCTTAATGCTACACTCTAGCTTCTTTGTTATTGCAAGGTACTCAGAACACTACTAACAGAAACAAAAACACCAGCCCAGCCATAACTCTTTGATCTACACTTGTGTTCTTCCTGCCAGATATGCCAGGGCAATGACGAAACAAAGCTTGTGAGAGGAACTGATTTGAGTAAACGCCCACTCAGTGTGATGGAACCCATACATGACACTGCTTGGGTGGCCAAGAATCAGAGACTAGTTATCCCAAGGACCTAGAGGAAAGCCAAGTAATTTTGATCTGAAAAATGCAGCATAGCAATAAAATGAGTCCTAATGACATTCTGCTATATTAATAGATCAGTGCCTTGCTCAGTCATCATCAGGAGTTTCCTTCTATGGCAGATGGAAGCAAATGCACAGACCCGCAGTTAGACATAATGTAGAAAGTGACAGACCCGGAACACTCAGTCCTAAATTGGATGTCTTCATCAAATCCCTCCCCTCAGACTTCAAGGAATCCCATGAAAGATGAGGTGTAAAAGAGTGTAAAAGCCAGAGGGGATGGAGGAGACCAAAAAAAAAAAAAAAAAAAAATAAGACCCTCTAAATTAGCATATGCAAAATATCTGGAAAAT
This sequence comes from Arvicola amphibius, assembly GCF_903992535.2. Taxonomy (NCBI): domain Eukaryota; kingdom Metazoa; phylum Chordata; class Mammalia; order Rodentia; family Cricetidae; genus Arvicola; species Arvicola amphibius. The sequence continues at coordinate 18,749,657 of NC_052057.2, read as the reverse complement.
GTTGTTTCCTTGAATTCATCAATCACCTCTGCTTCCTCTTTCACCCAGATCCCCAAGACTTGAGGGGAGTAGAGTTTGATAAAGACTGCCGATTTAGTGTTGAGTGCTCCAAAGTGTCTTGTTCTCTAAATTTATCCAGTTCTGGGTTTCTGTGTTAATTACCATTTATTGCAAGAAGAAGCCTCTTATCTAAAGAGGGATGAGGGAGGCACTGGTCTTGAATTATGAAACTTTTGTGGGTTTGCATTATATTGTATTCCCTCTATTTCTTCCATGGAACAATTGTCACAATTATATAAAATTCTTTGCTGGTATACATTTTCTCTTAAGATATATTACCTGAATTAGACATGTGAGATCCAGTTCTAATTTTACACATATGGACAATTTTCCAATATTGACGCTAAGGCAGAATTTGCTTCTCGTGACAAAATATCTCTAAACAACTTTATTTTCTGTTTTGTAACTAAAGCAAGAGCAAACTGTCTACAAACTGGAGAGAACCAACCGCTTCTACTGAGAAAACACTGTCAGGATTGTAGGGGGGGGATTCCTAGGGACTTTTAAGTCTATTATATCCCCCAAAAATGTCCTAGTAAGTCTGAATTCATGCTAGGTTATTCCATTTGATGATTTAATTATTTATTCTTTCCCTTGTAATCCTTAGGGTTGCAGCAGCCATTGATGGTAGTAGGCTTTCAGGAAATATCTTTTAGTTGATCTAATTCTACTACTCCCAAGTTACTTGATGATTTTTGTCTGTACTTCCTGATAGCACCTTCTAGGTTAGTTAAACCCCTTAGTTGTATGTTTCAAAGTTGATCGTGGTGTTATTCTAAAGATGGTTTTCCTCTGTTGCTGCCTTTTAGAATTAGCTCACCATTTCACTTAGAGAATATGAAAATTTTACAGAAATTTTTGTCATTAAATTTATTGATTTCTTTAGTCGTTTTTCTGTAGCTACTGTTCCAAGTATGAAATTTTGATATCTGCACACAGTCATTTCTTCGTTCCATCTAGTGATTGTCTCTCATTTCATCCTAATGTGCATTTGTCTTTGCCAATATTTCCAGAACAATGTACATAATGGATGTACATAATGGAGGTATTAATGGCTGTTATCCTCTTGTTTGTGTTGCTAATGGTGATGTCTCTGTCAGTGGTTTAATATTAAGCTTATTGATGCTAAGTCTATTCAGGGTATATATATAAAATAATGACTATTATTATTTCAAAATCATCAATTTTTATTTATCCAAAGATGTTTATGAATCCTGATTTTAAATTGTGTCTGTTTAGGTTGTGGGGCCACACAAAGATTCATTCCTTGCTGGTGTGCAAGCATGTTGCTGCTTGCTGTAATCTCTAGATTATTCTTTATTTTTAGCAGCCTCCATCATATGCCATCCTTGTTAGCACTATGTTATCTTCTTCATAGTTACGCTGATTCAAAGAATAAAATACATCTATTGAGTAGAAAAACCGCCTTTAAGTTCTAGGTGCTGTACTGAGGGGCAGCTTCCTAAGTGCTTCTGTTTGGGCTACAATAGCTCCTTTTTGTGGTTCTCTTAATACACTTTTATTGTTCCCTTTGTCCCCTACAGATATTTTATGGTTAAGAAATTCAAATAACTCATTCTGGACACTTACCAAGCCATTTTCAGTGAAATTTGTCTCTCGGAGCTTGTAAAGTAGAAATGCGTGGTTTTGGAAATTAGATTCTAATGCAGTAAAAAGTTCATTCGATGCCTTCTGAGTTCAAGGCAGTTGTTGAAAGAAGAAATCATTAATTTTTTCTAGGTTTGACCTTACTAGAATCTTGGCCAAGTGAGAGACAAACTGGTAATTAGGACAACAGTACAATGGGATGCTACAACTTATGTAGATAACCTCCTTCTGGGAAAGGTTACATTGTGTACCATATATTTGAGTTCGAACACACACACACACACACACACACACACACACACACAGAGTATATATATTCAAACAAACAAAAAAGTACCTCCACATTAAAAATAATCAGTAAACATCTTAAAGCTGGAAGTTATTTTTACCAAATTGTATAAAATTTGTTCAAACCAAATCAATTTTTCCTTTTTCCCTCACTATCAAATATTTTATTATCAAATTTATTATCAAATTTAAGGTATCATATAATAATCCTTTCTCTATAGAGGGTAATATCACTTAGCTGATTGGAAGAATAATGTCACATGAAAAATTTAAATCAATCTCAAGCCACTTTCATCATACAAAATCCGAGTAGTGAGTAGCTTTATGAAATTTTGGAAATCAGTTTCTCCCCATCTTACACAACAACATTGAGCATAATAAAGCATTGTAAAGCATACAGTTGGTTATCACTGTGTATTATTCAAATGGGTATAAATTTGAAAATTGCAAGCTGAAAGCCTTCAGTGACTTTTCTTCAGTATAATGTTTGAAAGAGAGCAAGTGACATGCCAATCACCATCCACATAAGTGAGTCTTTAGTCTTTCAGGGCGGTGTGCCAGTAGCGATACTGGTGTTGGGACTGAATGGTGGTCTAGTCATGGAAAAGAAAGGGGCAGTTTGAAAATTGTTTTCAGGGACATATTTATAAGTTTGAATAATTGTCCAATGTATAGGCTTCAAGTAGCAATAGTCAATTTCTTTCATTTTCTACTGTGACGAATTTACCTGAAATTACTTTGTGATGTCTCAGAAATCAAACTTTTTTGTTTTCTTTTGTTTTTCAAGACTGGGTTTCTCTGTAGCTTTGGAGCCTGTCCTGGAACTAGCTCTTGTATACCAGGCTGGCTTTAAACTCACAGCGATCCGCCTACCTCTGCCTTTTGAGTGCTGGAATTAAAGGCATATGCCACCACTGCCCAGCTAAAATCAAACATATTCTTTATGATAGAATATTTGATGCAATAGAGTCTATGCATATAAATGTGTTATGCAGGTTTTGAAGGTTATTCAAATAATGTGACAATATCATTGGATTTCCGTCATGATTACTGTGCACAGGAAAACATCCAACTTGATGCTTTGATTAAAATGTTTGCTGTTCCTTATGTAATACTTACATTGTATTGAGTGTTCCAAATCTACCACTCTCAACTCTTAGTACTGCCTGTTTACTGTATAACACTTACCTCTCGCAGATTATGTATTTATTTGGTTACTTGTTGATCATCTAGATGACTTACAGTACATGGAAAGATTGTGGAGACTGTATTCAAACACTTCTTAATTTCATACAAAGCACTTGAGGATTTTAGTATTTGGAGGAAGGTTCTGGAATTTTTCTGTTGGGAGTTTTTGAAGAATGGTTGTTCTTTTACGATCAAAGATACACTTGACGACAGATCTGTAAGTTTATATGGTACCAATCTGGGTCAAGTTTTACGTTTTACTGATACCAGAATTTATGCTTTTACTTCTCAATCACTCATACTGACCTAGAGCAGTAGAATTTGAAGTATTTAAAACCTAAGAGAGTAATCCTGCAACAGAAGTATCAGCTCTAAGGTGGAGAAAAAGCTCCATGTGTCAGACAGTAGTTGTATCTTCTCACTCACAGCCTGGATATTGCTGGCGAAGCCACTAGATCACAACTTAGTGAGATAAAATTGCCATGCTTGGAGTTAGATGAAATGATCCTTGTGAAAGAATTATATGATGCTAGATAATGGTTATTATATTTCCTGTTCTCTTGAGGACAAAGGAGCAGGACAATTTAGGGGCTGAGAATATTTGAAGGCCACAAGAACTGTAAGGGCTGAGAGCAGCAGTTCTTGTTGGGCAATCTGAATGAGCACATTTGTTTAGATTTGTTTCCTTAAATTGACTGCAATCCTCCTTGCTCCTTACAAGCAGGGTGTCCTCTATGCTTTATGAATCATTGTGATTTAAAATTAAATTTGATGGGATAAATCCACTTAAGTCTTTATATAATCTCTCAGAACAAAATTTGACAGTGATGCTAAGACAAATTTTATGAGATAAGTTAAAAACAAATTTCTTGTAGAGATAGCTCTTAGGAATGGGTACTAAAGGAAAATATTCTAGTAAAATTAGAAAATATCTACATTTGCTGTTTAAATGAAAACTTAATCATCAGATATGTGAAGTTTTCTTTAAGCTGATTTTTTATATCTGCATTTTTCTATAGTGAATTATATCATAAAATATTAAGAAGCACCTGTATTTTGAGGGAAAGAAGAAATATTCTTATAAACTATAGGTTTATTACATATTATGAAATATTATTATATTATAAAATCTGTAATAATTTACAAAAAGTTTGTGACATGCACAAATTATGAAAATGTACAAAAGAGCAACAGGCCTTACAAGCAGAGCAACACTCTTATACACGATAAAGATAAAAACAGAATTATCTATACTTAGGTGTCCATCACAGGGCTATTTAAAACAGAATGCTGTTGAGACAATCAAAACCCCTAATCATGTACATGTATATGCTTATATGCATATATATATGTGTGTACATATATATAATGTTACTTGTATGTATGTTTTTAGGGCTGTTTGTTTGTCCCTCAACAGCCAGTTGGTGTGCTCTTCACTGGGGAAAACTACCTCTCCGACTTTCAGTTTTCCTTTATTGCCTGTTGCTCTTTGTGTATGGTTGAGTCCGCATGGATTTTCCTTTTCCACTTTGGCAGGTTCATTGATGTTAAACTGTTCAGCTTTGGTTCAGGCATGTGTTACATGGAGGCTTGCTTGTTAATCAGAGACAACAGGTAGAGTTTTAGGTAGATCAACTCGTTGTCATTGAACGAACAACTTGTTACAAGTCTTAAAAGGAAAAAAAAAAATAGAATCCCCTTAGTTTGCTTTCTAAGAGGAGAAGCGGACTGAATAGTGTCAGGAAGATTGTGATTGGCTAATTGGAATAAGTACAAGCCATGATGGTCAAAGAGCTATTAGCAGCTGGAGCATGCTGCTCAGGAGAGGTGTTTTGAAATGCAAGCTGTGCATTGCTTGGTTTGCAGTTGGAATGCTTGCTAGCAAGTGGAGCCCTGTGTTGTCTCCAAAACTTTGACTGTCTTTAGGAGGGTCTGGTTTTCTAAGACCTCATATACTAAAATATCAAACATAGCCGTTAGTAAATATAGCCTTCTTTCTTACATGTGTTCCTAATTTAACTTCCTATTATCATCTCCTAGCAGCTATTATTTATAATGCTAATGATCCCTTGCATTTAATTCAAACCCGCAAACCCAACTTCAGCCAGTTTCTTTTCTGGATTTGCCTCTTTTTTTTTTGATCCTAAGGCTATTTCTTATTTTCACTTCACCTTGCATGGAACTGTGGAAGCCATTTGCAAACCCCAAAATGCTTAAAATCAGATTTAGACTCAGTACATCTCATGAACACTCACAACTTTTCTTCTTTGCTATGACTCACTTTGGAAGTCATACTCACTCAAAGCACCAGCATCACAATAACACAATCACCTGTTCTTGGAAAGCCTCCTCAGCTGGGCTTCTATGGAGCAGACATTTGAGTCCAGTTCTCGACCTTTCTTCTGTTTCCTCTATTCCAACCAGTCTACCTTCTCTCCTCCAAACATCAGGACATCTCTCCACCTTTATGTTTTGGAAAAAGATAACTTATATGAGACTCCCACTTGTCCCTACTGTACACTGAGAAAAACAGTTATGAGTTTGCAGTCAGCTAACCACAGATTTAGTGTTAGGGTTACCGGACTTAAGTTGCACTAGTGCTGAAAGCCATGATGGCTTTAGTGAATGTGAATGACAGTATTTCACATTCCCAAATTCATGCCTGACAGCCCAAACCTCCAATGATGTGGTAACCGGAGGCAACCTTTGGGACATAGTTAGATTCAGATGAGGTCTTGAGAGTAAGTGGTTCTAGGATGCAGGATTAGTAACGTAATCAGAAGAGACAAGAACTGGCTTACTCATTCAATGAACACTCCTCCAGGAGAGGCTGTGTGAACACACAAGAAATTAAGCCCTCTTAGAGAGAGTTAGAAAGTGTGCAAGGCTCTGTATTTTCTAAATGTTTTAATGAGAGAAAAAAATGTTAGTTTGGTGAAGTTCAACTAATGTTATTTTGTGTATAACTGGTGTTTTCTGCCTTAACCATTCTCCTTACTTTGGTCAAAGCCATCACCAATATTTTCTCTAGAAAATAGTTTAGGCTTTTATTTGAATCTATGATCTATTTTTAATGTTAACTTGTTTATGATAGAAGGCAATGATTATAATACTTCTAAGGGTGTCCAATTTTACTGTACCATACTTTTAAAGGATTCATTTTTACCTAACCTTGGAAATTAAAAATATTAATCAGTTGATCACATCTGCAGTTTTATGCTTATGGACTCAGATGTGTCTAAGATTCCTATCACTGTCCTACACTGTCTCTCGCATATTATAACTGCATAAACAATATAAACAATTACACTGTTTCTTGTTTATTATAATTGCATAATAACTCTTGAAATCAAGTAGTGAAATCCCAACTGTGTTCTTGGTTTTAATTTTTAATATATTTAATAGGAAAGTTTCAGGTTTATGGAAGAACTGAGAAGGTAGTTTAGAGATCCAATAATTTTTAGTATTATCATCTGGTATTTGTTCTGTATGTTTGTTCTGTATGTTCTGTATAGTTAGTGGGCCCATACCAATACACTGTAACAAAGATACATTCAGCATTCACATATTTTAGCTTTTTTTCTGTCTTTTTTTTTTGGCCACATGACATTCATTTGTCATGCATCCTTAGACTTGGAAACAGCCAGAGGGAAAAAATGCATAATTATATAACATAAACTATATTGCAATATATAATTATATATGACTACATATATCAAGTATATTTACACATATACATTCATGATGCTTGTCTACAAATACATTGAGAGAAACACTTTCGTTTTCAGCCCTTCAATCCAACATACATTCTAGTTTCATCATTTTTAGACTCTATAACTTTCTTTCTTAAGGGTGAGGTCAGGTTTCTGTTGTCCTTTCTTGTATAACCCCTGACTGTGACCTGCCCACATTACTCTGTCCCTCTTCCCCTGAAGGACCTCTGCTGCTTGGGCTTTGACTAGACAGAAGACCTTCAAAATGGTCTTGCTGCACAGCATCTCACAATTTCAGGAGCAAAATGTCCAGAAGGAAAGAGAAGAGAAGAAGTAGAGGAAGAGGAATTTTGTTGCATAATTTCTATGGGAATTGCTATAATGTAATTTATCTTGTTGATTTCATGCCCTTTTGTGTTGTATGCCTCAACTAGAACATAAACTATGTAAAGGTAAACACTTTCCCCGTGGTACTTAAAAATATTTGTGGTTGGGAAGATAGTGGATTTTTCTCTCATGATGCTTACATAAAACACTTTAAAAAGTCAGGCGTAGAGTTGTATTCCATGTAATTTGAGGAAAAATAAACCCAAGACAAACAGAGCTGAAGCACGAGACTAGCCTGGGCTTTCAGAGAGTTGAGGCAAGTCTATCCTATATACCAATATTAACCAAATGAAGCATTAAAACTTAATGTATGAATTATTATTAGAATTTACAAGGTTTGTGTCTGTAATACAGATAATCCTGATATAATATCTCCACTTATATACTGTTTATCATCTGCAAAATTAATACTTTAAATTATCATATTATTGTGTAGTGGCATTTCATTTGTATTTTAATAGATAAAACATGCCTGAGAATAAGAAAAGTAAAACAGCCACTCTGGCCAGCCTTTCAGTCCAGGCAGCAATGACACACACTATTAATCCCAGTAGCCACACTAGTTTGCCATAAAAATCAGGTGGTAGTGGTGCATGTCCTTAATCCCAGTACTGGAGAGGAATTTAAAACAGGAGGAGACAGCTCTTAGTCTTGGTCTCATTCTGAGAATCTTGGAGGCAGGATCACCATTTCAGACTGAGGTAGAGGTAAAAGCCAGTGGCTGGCTGCTTTGCTTTTCTGGTCCTCAGGTTGAACCCCAATATCTGAATCTGACTTTCTATTAATCATGCTGCACTACTATTTTGCAATTTTAGTTCTTAATCCAGTATTACAATAGTAACTCTTGTTGTTTAACGTTAATAATGTGTTATAGAAACCTGGCTCTACAGAAATTTCCAGGAATCCACAAGGATGACCCCAGCTAAGACCTTAAGCAATAGAGGAGAGGGGGCCTGATCTTGACTTGCTCTGTAGTTAGACTGATGACTACCTTAAATATCACCATAGAACCTTCATCAAGCAACTGATGGAAACAGAGGCAGAGACCCACATTGGAGCACTGGACTGAGCTCCCAAAGTCCAGCTGAAGAGTGGGAGGAATGAGAATATGAGCAAAGAAGTCAAGACCATGATGGATCTTGACCCACTGAAGCAGTCTATGTGAGTTAACAGGGGCTTACAAACTCCAGCCAGACAAGGAAGGAACAAGTATAGGACCAAACTAGTCCCTCTGATTGTGGCTGACTGTTGCAGGGCTGGGGCAGGCTGAGGGGCCACTGGCAATGGCACCAAAATTTATCCCTTCTGCATGTACTGGCTTTTGGGGAACCTGTTCTCTTTGGATGATACCTTGCTCAGCCTAGATATAGTAGGGAAGGCCTTGGACCTTTCCCAGGGCAATGTGTCTTACCTTCTCTGAGGATTGGATGGGGGTGAGGTGGGAGGGTTTGTGGAGGGGATGAGAGAAAAGGAGAGAGTGGGAACTTGGATTGGTATGTATAACGTAAAAAGGGTAGCTTTATTTATAAAAAATTAATTAATTAAAAATAAATAAAAATTTAAGACATTTTATTGTAATTTATCACAAATGATTTGGTCATCTAAATTTTCAAACCAATCAATATGTAACAATATAAACAGATATTCAATTGAAGATTTAATCACTTTGTGTAATATGGTGTATAGTTTACCATTTTCCATCTACATAATAGACATATTGCTATTTTGACAGAATAGCAGCAAGAAAATACCAAGGTAAATAAAAATTATTTTCTACCTACCAAGGAGATAAGTAACATAATTCATTATTCAAAAGATAGCATTTACTTTCTTGTCTTGCGGTATGATTTCTTCCAGAGGGGAAAGCTTTAGACTTTGAGACACTATGCATGCAAAAGCATGTCCCGTGTGACAGACTAGTTGCTAAGGTAACTGCATCTTCCTGAAATTATCAAGCTAAACAGGAGACTGAATCATCAGCTTGCAATTTACAGCTATTACATTCATTGAAATGTTCGTGAGCATTCAAATAAACACATAATGTTCTGAGAACCTGGACCTTCTCTCTAATCCATTCTACCTTGCAAGAGCTTTGAAAAACTCAAAAGCATAAGCAAGACACAGCTGATCACACAAAGACACCAAAATATTTTATTAACTCTAGAAACAAAAATCTCTGGGCTCACTAATTTTAAAGTATTTGATAATTTAATCTGTTTTTTGAAGTTGGCCTTTCATAATTTAGATTCTTAATTTCATCAACTGGCAAGGCTTTGATAATGACTGATGAAAAAACTATAATTAGCTTATTATATATTATTACAATGAGTTTGGTGTCCCTGTGACAGTCATTGGATGAGCCCTATTAGCTAAAAGTGCACTTTAAATTTTTGGATCATTTCCTGTTGTAGCTTTACAAAATTTCCCACATAATATTTATCAAGAAATTCAACTTAATTTGGAAACTGCAGAAACATGATTTCTGAATAAACTGAATTTTAAGAAACCACATTAATGTTTTTGAAACAACAAATTTGTCTCAATGAGTTCGAGGCCAGCCTGGTACACAGAGCACATTCCAGAGAGGCCAGGACCACATGGCAAAAACCTGTCTCTGAAAAGGTGGAGAGAAGGCAACACAGAGAGAAAGGAGGTGAGATCAGTCAACATTAAGGGTGTTTAAAAATGCTATGTAGAATAATATTACTTTGGATTTACTTAAAATTCCACATATATAACCATATGTATACATATGTATGTATGTGGAGAGAGAGAGAGAGAGAGAGAGAGAGAGAGAGAGAGAGAGAGAGAGTTTAAATGAAAATATTCCACTGGGGTAATATTGCTACCCTCAAGAGGCATAAACTCAACCCAAAACCACCACTATGTCAGGCATAGGAAGCCTCCTTTTGACCAACAGTTCAGAGGAGTACAAAGCATCCCCAAATAAATAAAAGCTATTTATATTATCCTTTGGTTGTCTCCCAGCAAGTAAAGGAAGTAAACCTATTGTTGAAGACACTACACACTTAAGACAGAAGATTTGGAGGAATTTAGCTGGAACTGACCTGGAAGCCTTCTCGCTGAGACCTAGCTCTTGTACCTAAATGAGCTATACGAGCTGCCAAGAGACAAAGTAATCAATATCTGTAATATCTATGAACTATGAACAACAATGACCAGAATGATCAGATATCCTAAAATGTCCAATAGTGGCATTTGTTTCCTTGGGTAGCCAACAGGAAATCACTGAACTGAACTTGAAGTCTGCTCAATAGGAGGGATTTTGTATTTGGTGGGGTGGGAAGGCCACTTTTTTGTTTCCAGCTGCCCAGACTCCCAAAATAACCACACAGAAACTGTATTAATTAAATCACTGCTTGGCCAATTAGCTCTAACTTCTTATTGGCTAACTTTTTCATCTCAATTTAAACCATTTCAATTAATCTGTGTATCGCCACGTGGCTGTGGTGGCTGTGGCTTACTGGTAAGGTTTCAGCTCGCCTATCCTGGCAGCAGCTACATGGCATCTCCTCACTCTGCCTTCTTTCTCCCAGCATTCAGTTTAGGTTTTCTGCCTACCTCTATTCTGCCTTGCACAGGCCCAAGACAGTTTCTTTATTTATTAACCAATAAAAGCAACACATATACATAAAGACTTCCCTCACCTTTTCCCCTATTCTGTTTAAATAGAAAGAAAGGTTTTAGCTTTAACATAGTAAAATTACATATAACAAAACAGGTATGGGTTCCAGTTTGTAGTGGGAAGGCCACTTGTTTGTTCCCAGCTGCCCAGACTCCCTAAATAGTCACATAGAAACCAATTATTTGCAATATTGTTTGGCAAGTAGTATAAGCATATTTCTAGCTTGCTTTTCTATCCTAAAGTAACCCACCTACATTAATCTCTGTATCAGCATGTGGCTGTGGCTTACAGGCAAGGTTTGGGCCCACATCTGTCCCCAGCAGAGGCTACATGGCTTCTCCAGGCTCTGTCTTCTTTCTCCCAGCATTCAGTTTAGTTTTTCCTGCCTACCTCTATTCTGCCCTGCACAGGCCCAAGATAGTCTCTTTATTCATTAACCAAATAAAAGCAACGCATATAGAAAAGGACTTCCCACGTCATTTCCCCTCTTCTGATTAAATATAAAAAAAAGGTTTTAACTTTAACATACAAGACAGTTATAAAGCAAGAATTACAGTTAAAATATTTATATCTAATTTATCTTTTATGATAATTAAGGAAGACTATATAACTATCTATTCTTCAACTCCATCAAGGACTCCAGGAGGATGTAATATTACCTAAGAAAACAGGAAGTGCGTCATAACAAACCACAACTGGTCAAAATGCAGGAAACAAGTGACTTTGAGGAGCACAGCCCCAGCTGATACATCTATAACATGACACATACACACAAAGCTGGGGAACATCACTTAAAACAGGGTAGAAAGAAAGATTGTAAGATTCAGAGGACTAGCACAGGACAGCCACCATGAGACAGAGTCTTCCATATGTGACAGGGAAGTTGTACCCAAGAAATCTCAAAAATATGCTTCACCTCACCATGACCTAAACACAGTATTATAACCCAAATCGGCATGTCATGTGAATGAGGATATTCTGACAAGGTACCAGTCCATAAAAGCTACAAGTAATTAGTTGTTGCTAAGATAACAAAAAGATCAATCTATTGCAATGGGGAGATCCTGTTATCCAGTCCTATGAGGTTAGCTCTAAGCATATATGCACAACACTGAATGATTTCAGCAGGTTGTATTTATAAATTTTTAGATAAATGTTCACATATACAACTATAATTAAAGACTAAAAGGGAATGAATCTAAGAAGGAGTAAGAGGAACACAAGGAGAATTAGAGGGAGGAGAAGGAAGGGAAAATGATGTAAATATAGTATTTATATATGAAATCCTTAAGAATCAAACAAAAAGTAGTATTTTTTAAAAGAACACACTTATATCCAATACAATAACAAAGGAAACCTCCTAAAGCAAACGTTTACACTCTCTCTAGGCTCAGACATCCAGGTCTCAACTTCAGCTCTGCACATTTACTGCAGAAGACTCAACCAGCCTGTGAAAGCAACTGTGTTCTCTCCAGTCTTTTGAGGACTGGAACAGGGTTTACGTACAGCTGCCACACAAGTATGTCAGACAGTCTCTAGGAGGAAACCAACTTTGTGCTCAACATATAAAGGGTTACCTGCTATCACTTCAATTAGCATTGCTACATACACTGAAAAATGAAACTCATATTAAAAATTCCTTTACGAATTTCACATTATTTGATGAATATCGTCTGTACTTGAGGACTGTGGAGCTCATCCGATGCTCTCTTAGCTTTCCAGGCCTATAAAGTTCATCACTGAGCCCCTGGCCAGGTGTCCATGTATGCAAGTACAATAGCAGCCCTATTACATTATAAGGAAAGAAAAGTGTCCAGCAGGCTTAGTATTAAAAGCCGAGCTTAACCCCATCCCCACCCCCACTCCTGACACATTTTAGCTTATGTATTTTGCACAGACCCCAGGTATGATCAACAGGGATATTTGAACATAGGTTGTTTTCCCCCTTTATTGAAAATAGATATTTTTCTCACATAATATATCGCAAATATAGTTTTCCCTTCCTCTGCTCCTCCCAGTTCCTCCCCATCTCCACTCCCACCCAAATGCTCCCCCTTTCTGGGTTGACATTTTCATGATGACTCAAGGCACTCTTTCTAACTTCCGGTGCTGTAGAACTTTGACCCCAGTGAACTCTGTAATGCAAACGCAGTTGGCCCTGAACAGCTGCAAATTTCTGTTCTGTGTTTGTCAGCAGTCACTTCTATAGTGCTGAAAGTTCTGGCTCTGTTCTTCTGTACCATATCTAATTGGAAAGAAACCAGGTTACTAATCGAAACAAATGGCCACCTGAGAAGTGTCAGCGAGTTAACATGAACGTGTAAACCTGTTGAACGTAGGACAACTGCTCTGCTCTCATGGGGATTTGGAATTTGGAGATTTAAAACAGCTACAGTTCACTCGAGAAACTTAATAGGATTGTTTATTCTTAAATCCCAAAGTCCTGAGTGAGCTGTGTAATGTGGAAGAATTCACCAGGTCACGGGAACATTGAATGCTTGTCTATGCCACTCTTGGGAGCACAGATTGAAAATGAGCCCTGCATGTTGCATAATCAGTTTGTCAGAGTTCTCCAGAAGCGGCTCTCTCCACCTGCCTTCCTTCAGTTAGTAATTTAATTGCCATTTTAATTCCATGAAAAATTTCTGTATTTCGTATTATACTCTGTTGTCCTAGGCAGAAACTAATTAATTTGAAGCTTCTTCAACATCTTCCCTAATGAGTGAGATAGCACGGTTTTACTGGTTGGATTTGTTATCATACAAAAATATCATATATTGAAGTCCACTGCCTTTCAGCCCCGAAGACCTTTCTCCTTTATAGCATGCAACCTTATGCAAAGCTGATCTCATAGTCATTTCATTCTGAAATTAAAATGTTTAATACATACTATCCTCAATTGATTTTTAATATTTTGTCATATTGTCTACTGAACTTACAGCAGTTTTTAGGTTTTTAGTTGTTTTCATTTACTTGGTTTAATATTATACTTTTTCCAGTGTTCTCAAAGATTAATTTCTTAATTGAACAAACATCCTTCATGGTGTTTTGTTAATTGTTGTCTCATTACTAGTGACTGGTAGGATGCCTGCCACACACTGGGTGTTCATTCTTTTCTCTCAGTGACAGTAGAGAGGACTGTTATGTATTGATATCAGACCAGTGTCACTTTGGAGAACTTGACCACAATTCTCTACTGATCATATATTTTGACAATCCACAAGTATATTCACTTGGGCTTTGTAATGAGTTCAAAGTTTTCAGGCTGTGACTATTAGTATTAACGAGGCAGAAGCGAGCCAAGTCCTCAGCTCCCAAATTCATGCCCACACTTCTCCAGGTGCCAGAGTCACAGAAGATACATGGGAAGTGTTTCTTGCCTCAAGAGATAAAGTTAGGGCAGGAGGGTAAGTGAAGAAGTTGAATTCCGATTTTTCTTATAGAAAGATTGATGGCTATAACACCCCACTGACTATCAATGTCTGTACCACAAGTTCATCATCCCCTTCTGAAGATATCTGTTTGGGAGGACAAACACAAAATACACTCGTCTTCAGGATTGAACAGTACTAGGATGTATTTCCAGCTTTGGATCTCCAGGGACCTATTCCCTCCAACAAAACTCCACCTACTAACGGCCTTTCAATATGAATTTAAGTGTATATTAATTCAATGATGAGGTTAGCACACTCGTGTTCTGTTTCCTTCTCAACACTGTAATCAGACATGAACCAAGTGTTGTGCACATGAACCTTGTGTGTAGTATGGGAGAAGAAGGTACATGCCACATTCTAACCTTAACACACACATACACACACATGAGAGAGAGAGAGAGAGAGAGAGAGAGAGAGAGAGAGAGAGAATACAAAGGTAGAAACAGTATAGATAGTGCTGCAGATGTAGGCCTTGAGAACGAGGTAAGAGACGAAGAATGTCAGTAGCCACCAGAAACTAGGAGAGGAAAGTTTCTTCTCTAAGTAGACTGAAAGTATCAGAACTCTGCTGTTAACTAGATATCAGGCCAATGATCCTGATCTTAGACTCTAACCTCTTTAGAACTGAGAATAAACTTATTTTACAATCAGGATTTGGGTAGTTCATTATTTCAGTCTCGAGAAAGTAACCCAGCGTCTGAACTTCTGTCATAAAAATAATGGAGTCAGATCTGACCACTTGTATGATTCTTGCCATAAGCCACATATTGGGGTGCCTTCTGTCACGATCCAGCCACAGTGGGTCCGTACATTCCAGCACAGGGGCATGTGGATTAGAAAATGTTGGGTAGGGGGAACAGAGATATGAAAGAAACACAGAGACATAGGATAGTACTGGGAGGGCAACTCAGTGAATACTGAATGCTGAATCAACTTGCATTTATGTTTCATACATTTTTAAACCCTAATACAAAAGGAGGAAAAAGGCAAAAGACCATTTACCATGACACAAGGGACAGCCAGAACAGTTACTTGCTTCAATACTTGAGACATCAAGAGTTATTTCCTGAGTAAATCATTTTGATGTTTTGGGCAGGACATGCAGCAAATACACCCTAAAAGTGCTGTGGAAACTCCTTCAGCCGGTAGAGTTTAAGATACTGGCCCACTTTGGGCACAGTCTCATGTACTATATATGCAAACAAAAAGCATGCCCAGGCCCCTTGACTGCT
The DNA here is from genome assembly GCF_903992535.2 of Arvicola amphibius. Classification (NCBI taxonomy): domain Eukaryota; kingdom Metazoa; phylum Chordata; class Mammalia; order Rodentia; family Cricetidae; genus Arvicola; species Arvicola amphibius. The sequence continues at coordinate 18,734,101 of NC_052057.2, read as the reverse complement.
GGACTAGATTCCAATGCCCAGAGCATGCAGAGGACTGTAGATCACTGCTGTTTCTGCAAGTCTACCCCTTAATAAATAAACCTGTATTATACTCCAGTCTGAGCTAGTGTGGAAATCTTTCATACTGTAACAACCAAGTATCCTGTAGGCAGCCACTCCCTATGTCAAACCTACTAGTTTAAAACCAAATAGCAGTAATAGGCCCCAATTTGCTGACCTTCGGTCAGGGTGGAGCAAATCCACCTCTATGGGCCATTGTAATGTCCAAAACACCAAGTAACCAAACATACCTTAGATCAGGGCTTCTTGTTTGTAGCCACACTTGCTGTCAACAACTTTGAAAGAGAAAAAAAAAAAAAAGCTCAAACTCTCTGACCTAAGGTCAAGGTGGATCTGTGTGCCTCCATGGATTCTAAAATACACATATGATATTTGAACTCATTAATGGCCCACTATGAATCAGCCATGTCTACACGTTAATCTCGTCTCACTCTTTATAGTTCTTCTGTGTTTTCATCCTCAGGAGGCACATATTTAGTGGTAACATTGGCACTGGTGTAGACTTTAATCGATTTAATTTATTTGGACTTATTTTTACAGTACTGGATAACGAACCTACAGCCTCACATATGCTAGACAAGTACTCTATCACAGAGATACAAAGCAACCTTTCTTTCACCCTTGTCTTGAGACAGGGTCTCACTAGGGTGCCAAGGATAGCAGTGAACTCATCGTATAGTGTACACAGTCATAAAACTTGTGATAATCTTCTGTCTGCCGCCCAAGTAGCTGAGATTATAGGCCTGTATGCTTAGACTTTTTGATATAACTGCTTTAATTTAAATGAGAAGCTGTGGATAAACAGTACATAAATAGCTAACAATAAAAACATTTGTCTTGCTGGCATATGCCTTCCTGGGTTTTTTTTATAGTATGTAGCCAGATATTGTTTGCAGTTATTTTAGTCTGTGAGTTCTGGCCAGTAGCTACCCTGTCCAGGATATGGGAAATCAGAAGGCAAGATCCAAGTCTGTGCTAGTAAATGAGCTAAAAGGGAAAATAAAGCTATTTTCTATGTTGGAATGATGCAGGCAACAGAAAACCATCAATATCCATTCTCACTTGACATCATCTGTCCAGGTGGTGTTCCTCTGTAACTGCTCATGAAAAACAATCATAGAGAGTTGGCAAGCCACTTCGTGGAGCAGCACACATTCATGGATTGGAGAGTCATGGGAAGGAGAGGATCTGAAATTCTGTTTCCATGGAGCCACTGAGATTAAGTTGGACTTCTTGGGGAACTTCCAGGCAGTAGGAATTACCTGACTTTTTTTTTTTTTAATATTCTCTCGACAGCCTAATATTTCTCTTATTTTCTTGCTACTGGGTTTGGAATTCTAAAAAATACAGCTAACTCGAGTTTATTCATGTCTGAAATGCTATATTGATATAGTATCCACATACACACTAAATGGGTAATAGAACCACTATACATAAGAAATAGTAATCGCCAAATGAAAACTTCTGAGAAGGATGGCTACCAGATCGAAGTAAGATCAGAGAGACTCAGGACTGTGAATGGGGTTAAACAGTTTTAAAACAATGGAAGTGAGTCAGGCAGTGGTGGCGCACGCCTTTAATCCCAGTACTTGGGAGGCAGAGGCAAGCAGATCTCTGTGAGTTCAAGGCCAGTCTGCTCTACAGAGAGAGAGTTCCAGCACAGTCAGGACAACACAAAGAAACCCTGTCTCAAAAAAACAAAGCAAAAGAAACAAAAACATGAGTATGAAAATAAATGGAATTGGTTGTCCATTTAAGTAAACTTACTTCCTATATGGTTATATTTTCATTGCTGTGGCAGGATCTATGATTAAACAACATAAAATAAGGGGAGAATAATTTTGTGGTTAATTCTAGAAGTTTCTGTGTATGGTCACTGGACTCTTGTTTCTGGGCTACAGTGAGGACGAACATTACAGTGTGGGCATGTGGTGACAAAATGTTCCTCACAGCCTTGTAAACAGGAAGCATAGGGACTATAAAGAAGGACTTGTGAACAAAATTTACCCTCTAGGGCACATCTCCAATGACCTACCCCTCTCTATGTTGGTCCTGCCTCTTTGTTTCTATCACCTCCCCATAATGCCATCAGATTTTAAATCCATTAGTGGACTAACACATTGATTAGGTCACAGCCCTTGAAAAACAATCATTCCCCCCAAACCATCTGATGCAATGGAGTCCTTGATCCCTGAACTTTTGAGAAACATTTCCAAACCACACCATTTCCAGTCTTCCATTCTAGCATATTCTTTCTTGCGCTTGTTAGCCAAAGTTTATCGGTCTTGCACTGATTCTTCTAAACCTTAATTAATTCATTTAACTTATAAATTATTCAGAAAAATTAAATATTATGATTTTAAGCATTAATTACAGAGGACTGGCACAAGCCTACAATGAATAAACTAATTCTTAAGGACAGTACTGGACATGAAATCAGAATGTGTACAAGTGTGTTGAGTGAATTATAAAGCAGTACTTAGGGCAGGTAATTCATGCTCACAGTTCTAAGAATGCAACTCACTCAGATGTTAAGTTACTGGTACCTGAATTCACGTTAAAGAGGTCAGTCTTGTGGTGTGCACTGCACTGTGTCGGAACATATTGTACCTGTTCTCTTTGGATAAACAATGGTGATACATTCAAATTACCACTTCCCCAGAATTAATTGCATTAACCTCTGGAAAGAACATATTTGGGGTGCATTTTCAAAGACTCCATCTCAACATTAAGCATTTCCTAAGAAATTAATAAAAATCAAGCGATGGTCTGTCTCAGCTGACCATCTGGGTTTCAGTACTAATTGCGGCTGATGAGTTTTTTCTGTTGAGTTTTTAAGTTCAGGTGGAAAGAGCATTTTGCTTTTTATTATAAGTTATGCTTCAGTGCCCGCTTACTCTCTAAGGAAAATTCAAATAAACAGATTAGGAAAAATGAGCCAGGGGACAATTCTAGGCTGTGTTCTCATACTTTAATTAGAAAATGTGTTTAGGTTTAAAAGTTAAATATTTCTAGGTAAGCGTAATTAAAATTAGATAAAACCATTAAAGGGCAGAAATAGAATTCCAAGATTTTTCTTCACGGAATAATCAGAGGGTGTTTAATAAGAGACCAAGACCTTTTCCTTATCCAGAGATAATAGGTATGGCTCATCCAATCAACCAATGAACATTTTCTGAAGTATTTCATGTATGTAATCAGCCATTGATAGAACAGAAGTCACTTTACCCAATGCTCAAAAAATAAACAGAGAATTTCAGTTACAAACTTACTTGAAGAACTAACTTCATGATCAGCAGTTTACAAAAGAGAAACAAAATAGGCAATTCCTGGTGAGTTGTAACAGGCAAAACAACTTGCAAAACGGAAGCCAAGTAGTTTAGAATAAGAACAAGTATAAAAGTATACCTTCATCAATTTAGTCATGGGTTTGGATGCAGTAACAAACTACTGTAGACTTCAAGGTTTACAAGTGATGGATACTCATTTATCATAGTTCTTGAGGTTGGGAAGTCCAAGCAAAGACACTGATGTGTTCAATATTGTGTGAAGTCCCACTTTCTGCTTCACAGACAACACTCATTGTGGAAGCTACACGTTTACTGAAACTTTGGAGCTTATTTGATTAGAGCACTGGTATGATTGTCATTAACTGTCAACTTGATACAACCTAGAATCACTTGGTAGGGAGTCTTCATGAGCGACTCTCTATGCTGGGTTGACCTATCGACCTGTCTGAGGAGGCTTCCTTAATTAAGGTCATTGATGTTAAAAGATCAAGTTCACTGTGAGTGGCACTACGGGCACTCTGAATTGTGTAAGAGTAGAGAACAATGCTGAGCAGAAGCAAGCGAGCAAACAAGCATGCTTGTATTCTCTTCTCTGCCTGCTCTTAGCTGTGGATGTGATGTGATCAGTTGTCGGTCTCCTGACTGTGACTTTCCCACAAAGCTGTTCGTGGGAGCATTTTATCACAACATAAATAAAACTAGGACAGTCACTGATTCCATTCATGACACTCTGCCTTAATGATGCCATCACCATATAGAGTCCCCCACTTCTTTCTATTGCCTCTTTAGGGGTTAGGTTGATGCACCAATAAGAGAACATATAGACACATTCTGTAGAATTTAGTAGGAAACGAGAATAAGGGGAAAGATTACAAGTTAGGCTTCACAATAAATAAGAGCTTCCAGCAGTCAATCAATAATAATTAAAGCAACATATTTTAAACCTCTTTCTGTACATTTTTATTTTGTTTATTTATCCATGTAAACGTCACACTTACAAGTGTCTAGCTACTTGGGGTGAGAAATGAAGGAAGAAGTGGGGTGCAGGGGACAAACAGAGACTATGATGAAATTGGATTTTAAATGCAAGGAAGGGAGTGTGGAGCCAGAAATAGTTAATGGTGAAGTTGCAGGTAAAGTCTCCGAAGTGTGAATGCTGAGGGAGTCCACAGCGGTTATTTTGAAATAACCCAATCACCTTATTCTTGGCAGTACCTTCAGTGTGTTCACGGTTTTGTAAAAGTTTATTGAAAGAACTTAATCAGTCACTTGACACAGCTGTGTACGTTTTCCTATGGAGTTGACTGAAGTCCATGAGATAGGGAGGTAAGAACACTGGGCTGCTTTAGCAAGACTGCCTGTTAACCAGTTCAACTTCTATCATCCTCATCCAGTATGAGAGAGAAGGGCTGAGAGGGTAGGATCAAACAAACGAGCAACAACAACAGCAGAAAAAAAAAACAAAAAAAAAACAAAAAAAAAACTTTGGCTTTCTGGTAAACTTCAGCAGGCAGAAATTCAATATTCCATACTCCCTCCCCATCAGGACCTTTCCTGCAGCGCACTCACAGAAATGAAATTCTGATGCCATGAATAGTTGTCTTTTTCTAAAGACAAGAATGTAAATTTATTGCCCCCTTGGGTATAAACATCACAGTCTTTAAATTTCTGAACTCTGAGCTTCAAAACAAAACCAACCCGTCATTGTAAATATTTATTCAGTAATTATTAAATAGATCAGTGCAGTATGCCTACTCCAGCTGGAAGAGAGCAGATTTCTTGCTGCTCATGTTACTGTATAAACCATTCTTCAAATAAGGCCAAGAACGGTGGTTCTGAACACGGCTGCTCCAGCTGCTGCGCTCACAGTGCACTTGCCAGACAAAATCCACCGCATGTGAAAGCTATAAGGAAGACCCCACTGAGGGGCTGGAAGTTGTTTCTCACAACTGAGTTTTCACCAGTTGGACTCAAGAGGACTATTTCTCTTGCAAAGCAACCAGACAAAACTGATACAAATAAAATTCAGCAAATATAGTGATGAGGAACAGGAGCGACGCTTCAGCAGTTGGGATTTCTTGTTCTTATGGATGTCCCAGGTTCGGTTCACAGCACCCACCTATGTCAGCTCACAAACACCTGCAGCTCCACTTCCAGGGGATATGATGCTCTCTTCTGACACCTATGGGCACCCACCCCCTGCACCCAGTCCCCACCTTTCAACAGATTTTATACACACACACACACACACACACACACACACACACACACACACACATAGATATCTCATGCTAAAGGTGTTTCTTCCTTTTGGGGAATGTCTCCTCATCTGCTTGGAATCTGCTCTGTATACAAAGCAGCTTTCTTTTCCTTGACTTTATTCTATTACAGTCTACATTTTCAGCTTTCAAATCTGATATTTAGTGGCAATGATATATTAGACTGTCTAAATATTTTCATCTGTGCTGTGTCCTTAAGTTATTTAAAGCAGAAGCTTACGTACTCAAGTTCTGAAGACTGGGAAATCCATGATTGTGGTCTGGTATTATGCAGTTTTGGATGTGCATATGGATTGTGGTCTGGTATTATGCAGTTATGCCTTTTTGGCTTGCATATGATCGGTCTCTTTTATGATTTGCATATGACTGCTTTCTTCTGATAGCCTCACATAATGAGCAGAAAGGAAGACTTGAAATACACTATTAAATGCCTATACCTCTGAGCAAGTTTCCCCTAAACAAAGCCACTCAAAACAATATTATGCTAACGATATAGCAAATAGGGAAGGTGATGGCTCATTGGCTAAAGTTGAGTGCTGCCAAGCCTGACAACCAGAGTTCAATCCCCAAAACAACACAATGGAAGAGAAGAATGAACATATGCAAATTGTCCTCTAATACACACACACACACACACCATACACACGCTAATTAACTAAATGAATAATGTAAAAAATTAAATTAGCTTTTAAAAGTCCAAGAAACAAACAGGTTGTTGCTCCCATACTTAGAGAATTTAGAACTCTAAAGTAGGTATACCTGAGGTATGCCAAAATTTTTAGATTCCTTTCTTTGCTTATTAACAATTAAAGCAATGTAACAGTTAAAGCCTCTGTTGATTTTGTCCTCCTTGTGCTGATATTTAATAACTATGCTTCCATTGTTGTACTTCACAATTCTTTACAATCCTAACTTAGGAAATGAAATTATAATGTGAAGCATGCCACTGAAGAAGCAACTGCTCGTGTCACTCCTGTGGCGTGTGACCGCTCTTCAACACTTTATAATATTGTGGACATAGTTTCAGTTTACTGCTATTAAACTTGATTGATTTAAAAAGAAATGAAAACAGATATTGTTGCAATGAAATCAAACCTCTTAACTAAAGAGAACTTGATTTCAGTTCCCACAGTTACAGGTCAGGTCACCTGTCCTATGAGGTAGAGGATCTTTACGGGTAAGTAGAACACACCATTGCTTGCTTTGAAGTAATTTCAAGTTGCACAGAGAAAGAAAACATTGGTTTTCGGGACTAGAAAGATGAATCACCAGTTAACAGTATTTACTTCTCTTCCATAAGTTCAGCTCCCAGCTCCTGCATAAGGAGGCTCAAAACTGCCTGTAATTCCGGCTTCATAAGAACAGTTATCTGATGTCCACAGGCATCTGCACACAAATGGCACACACACACAGACACACAGACACACAGACACATGCATACACACACACACACACACACAAGGCATACACATAAGCACGTACACTTGCACACTCACATATGAATATATATATATTAAAATATAATGGTTATAATGCATCTTAGTGCTCAAAACGTTTAGACATTCATTACAGTTTTAGCCTATAATGGATTGCCGTCTTGTTCTATGGTTGTCATTGTATTAAGTGAGCATTTGCCTGTTTTAGGTGCCTCAGCAGAGAGAGGGGCCAGTCTGAGGAAATGTGGCATGCTCTTAGCTCTGAAAGTCTGACTGAGCTAATTCGGGAACCCATGAGAATAGTGCGGTGCACTCAACCTGAGGGTCCTTCCTCTATTTCAAGTGATTACAGATAAATTCCAGGCTCCTCTGCTGTCCAGAGCATTTGGTGTGTGGTCAGTACTTCTTTGCGGCCCTACTCATGGCTCTGTGCTATTCAGCATGTTCAAGATTTCATTCCGGTAAACTGAACAGAGCTCATTTGTCTGGGTGAAGCTCTCAACCATGCTAATAATTCTGGTCCTGCTGCATATTTTGCTTTGAGGAAAGGGGCCACAAAGCCTCATGGCTTAGCATAAGTTAATTCTGCATTAGACATTTGGCAATTATGTTACTAGTTAATGAGATTTAAGGAAAAATCTAGAAGAATATTAAAATAAATATGGTATCATAAGTAGAACATGAGTGAGACAAAAGATATTCGAGTCATCATTTACTGTGGGAGAGCTCTCACTTCCATTAAAGTGGCATTTGTCTTTCTCTACTCATATTAAAAGACCAGTTTAAATATTAAAACAATGCATTTAAGGAAAATCGTGTTTCCTTTACTATGTTAGGAGAAGGTAACTTCTGAAATGACATGGGTACTGAACTTAGCAAGTAGATGCTTAGAGCCTGACCCTACTGTGGTGACACCATCTGTTCCCTTGAGTATGACCTCCATCAGCCAATTTGCAAAAAGAGAGGTTTGACAGAGTGAGTATCTCTAGGGGACTATGGATATTTGTGAATATCCTCTATGGATATTTTGTGGCATCTCACTCCTTCTGATTGTATTTGTGTGCTTTAAGCATCCTTATTTTTTTCAAAACCACACAGTTCACACAGTTGTTTTTTTTTTTTTTTTTTTTAAGAAAGTACAGCCGGGCGGTGGTGGCGCACGCCTTTAATCCCAGCACTCGGGAGGCAGAGGCAGACGGATCTTTGTGAGTTCGAGGCCAGCCTGGTCTACAAGAGCTAGTTCCAGGACAGGCTCCAAAGCCACAGAGAAACTCTGTCTCGAAAAAACAAAAAACAAACAAACAAACAAAAAAAAACAAACAATCAAACAAAAAAAAAGAAAGTACAATGACCCTTACTTAAATTCCTCTTTGATATCCTGCTGTTGCCCCAGTCATGGAGATCCTGTGGGTATCATTCCACAGGACCAGCCAGTCTTGTTAGATGCTAGGTTGGGCCAACCCAAGGCCCTGATGTGGGTCGTGGTGGTAGCTGAACTGGTCAGTCCAGGCAGGTGTGGCCATTTCATTCAGGTGAAAACAGAGGCAGCTCTCTTACGCCCATACCATCAGGTATGGTAAGCCCATGGTGAGGGCTGGGTCCATTTCTCCCAAGTGAGGGTACCAGTTCTCTCATGCCCTGGGCATTAAGGCCAGCTCTCCTGTGAGGGCTGGGACCAATTCTTATGTGGCACTATCCAGCAAAGAGCAGAGCCAACTTAACCAAGACCAGAGAAGGCAGGGATGGCTCAACATGTCCCTCAGATTTTATCACACACGGTTCCTATGGCCCCTTGTGGTAACATGGACCTCAGATATTAACACAGACCTCAGCTAAAGCAGGACCACAGACCCAGACATGGCCCTGGGGAGCAGTTCAGACCCAGATGTTATCATTGCTCCAGGTGCCAGCATAGGTCACCCAGATCAGCATGGCAGTCTGGCCCTTGGACACTAACATGACCCCAGTGACTGAGATATCAGGTTTCCGTACAGTCTTTGGTGGGCCCAGTGATGGTGGTATACCAGAAGTCAGGGGCTGAACCAGACTGATGACTCATTGCAATGGACATTTGCAAGCAAAGCTGATTGGGTGAAAGGGTACACTCTGTGGTACACCATGGCTCCCATTGCCACTAAGATAAATAAAGAGGTGTTAGAGAGGCAGAGAAGATGGAGGGTTTTTGTTTGTTTTTATTTTTTTAATTTTGTTTTGTGGATATTGCAAGGTGAAAAGTGAATGGGGGAGACTGGGAAATGAATGGAATTGGAGTGCAGAATATGAAATTCCCAAAGTATCAATAAAATTTATGCTAGAAAAAGTAAGAAAGTACAATTGTTAGGAAAAATATCTGGCATGCCATCAAATAATTGCAACCCTCAAATCACAAGGCTATCTCTAAGAAAAGCATTGTTCCAACAATCAATAAAGTTATTAGCTACTTACATATTTTCTCTGGAGAAATATTCAGTCATCTGGCTTATTTTTTCACTGGGTTGCTCTATTATTTAGTTCTGAAAGTTCTTTAGTAAAGTGTTAGAAATGCGTAGAAGTACAGGCAACGAATGAATGATGCGTGTGGGGCCTCGTCTTCTCTAGGGAAGAGATGCCAATTGGTTATCCAATACCAAATGGTCAGCCCTGCAAATATACATACAATAATCTCATACAGACTAAGAAGGTTGTAGTTAGAAACATATACATATGTGACATACATTTGTACAATTAAGGACATTCATTTAAAAAGAGGGCATGAGTTTGAAAGAGAGTGAACAAGGCCTCATAGGAGGTTTTTAAAGGGAGGAAAAGTAAGGGAGAATTGTGATTATAATCTCAAAAATAAAAAAGAAAAAGAGGTTCGGAAAAGGTTTTCTTAATGTACTTTTAGTAATTCATGATAAAATAAAAATATCTAGTTAAATGAGTGATGCAAGTTATCCAATAACTATCTCCATAAAATGACTAGACTCCAGTTTAATAAAGAGGAAGATGATAACTTGCCTACGATGATTTGATACTGATTTTGTTTTTTTTTTTTTTAAGAGCATCTTGTTACTTAGCCAAAGCTGACTGAGAAATTATGATGTTTCTACTTCAGTCTTCTGCATGCTGCTATGTAAAGCATGGACCACCACCCTTTGCTTATGTTATGCATCTGCATAATTTCCAAAAAGAAGAAAAACACAGATAATTGGATGTATTAGATATTTGGGTCTTGCCAAAACTGAGGCGAATCTCTAAAATCTTATTCAATAGCCTTTCAGAACATGCCAAAATTTGCTTTTCTTTTTCTGATATTATTTTATCTCACTTATTAGAATGCTCATGAATTTCCTGGCTCACCCATGTGTTCTCTGGGTAATTGTGAAACACACAGGGTATCTTTTAATGTCCTGGCCTTAATGTGTACAGCTTCACCTTCGGGCAGACATGGAAGCTACCTGCAGAGGCTGAACCCTTCCTGTCAGGAGCTCATCTCAGAAGTTTTCTGTTTTCTGCATTCTATCCAGTGGTTTTCCTGCTGTGTAATAAGATTGAATCACTGGTCCCTGTGATGAGGACGGGAGAATCGTGCTAGCAGTCAACTGCTGTAATAAATGTCTGAGGTCATCAACTTTAAAAGAAGGCTCATTTGGGCTCTCAGTATTATATCACATTGGTACCACTACTTTTGTTGGTGGCATAGCATGGAGGAGATGCACACAGATCAAAACTGTTCAGCTCAGAGCTGGCAAGAAGAGTGAGAAACTGGAGTCCTAGAATGGTCTTAAGACCATGTCTTCCAAGAGACCCTCTCTCCCACTTTGGTCCCACATCTTAATGGTTCCATCACCGCCCAAGGCTGGGGACCCAATCTTTAACACAGTGGCTTTTGTCTCAGATGATCAGTTGCTACAGATGTCTTCATTCTTCTCCTCACTCCCTGAGTTACTCTGTGTACATGATGTTGAATAGTTGTGTGTTTCTATGCGTTCATTCTATCTCTTAGTATAATAAAAGTCTTCAAAAGAAACAATAACCCCTTTTACAGGAAAAGTACCATTTATACAAACACTTGTCGTTTAACATAAAAATTCAGAACCAAGCTTTACTTGTTCCTTAAAAACTTCTGACATTCAAAGGAAGCAACTGAGTCATACTTTTTTCTTTGTTCTGGTAGCTAGTAATCAAAGGGAGTTTTGTTAAGACCGGGGATGTTTTAAATACAGGGGTCCAGCTGCCTGGGTTTGGTTATGACTGTTCTTGGGCTGGCACGATTGTTTATTTTCTTCCACAGTGTTGTTGGTTTTTTTTTCATGATAGGAATGGTTAGTTTTATATTTCTCAAAGAATAGTAAATAAATGCATGATCTCCATAATGAACTGTGTAGAGGGTGGGTGTTCAATGTTGTGGGACAAACATATTCCTCTCTGCCCACAAGATTCAAAATGAACCCATAGGGATTCAGAATGAAGATAGTGTTTACTTAAAGAGTATGGCAATCCATTCTGAGAATCATCTGAGTTTTCAGTGTGGTCATAATTTTGAGAAATAAAGAGTAACAATGAACTGAACCGACTCTTGCTTTCTTGCAGAACAATATAAAATTTCAGTTTTTGCATTGAGAGGAACTGACTAAAACTTCAAGTCTGTGGGTTTCACTTCAGCTTGGGCTTTTCGAAGTCTATAGTAACTGAGAGCAAAACATTTTAAAATTGCAAATGGATTCAAGGAGAACCAGCGAGGTGGCACGGCAGTTAAGGGAGATTATAAGAATCTCAAATGGCTGAAAGACATCTAAAGAAGTGGTCAACATGCTTAGCCATCAGAGAAAAGCAGATCAAAATATCTTTGAGATTCCATCTTACACCTGTCAGAATGGCCAAGGTCAAAACACTGATGACAGCTTATGTTGGAGAGGTTGTGGGGTAAAGGGAACACTTCTGCATTGTTGGTGAAAATGCAAACTTGTACAGCTGCTTTGGAAATAAGTATGGCGATTTCTCAGAAAATTAGAAAAAAATTTACCTCAAGACCCAGCAATACCCAAGGGAAGTTCAATCGTATCACAAGGACATGTGCTCAACTATGTTCATAGCAGTACTATTCCAGTATTATTCTTATATATCCGGAATATGGAAACAACCTAGAAGCCCCTAAATTGAATAAAGGATAAAGAAAATGTGGTACATTTACACAATGAAGTATTACTCAGCTGTAAAAAATAATGACAATCTTGAAATTTGCAGGCAAATGGATGGATTTAGATAAAACCATATTGAGTGGGGTAACTCAGACCCAGGAAGACAGTATAATATATGTTCATTCATAAGTGACTTTTAGACATAAATCAAAGAAAAACCAACTTACAATCCACAACCCCAGAGAATATAGACAACAAAGAGGACCCTAAGAGAGACAAATATGGCTTTATATAGAAAGAAAAATAAGACTGAGTAAATTGGGAGCATGGGTGTCAGGAGAGAGGGCAGAAGGGGTAAGGAGAGGAAGGAAGAGGACTAGAGAAAAATGTATAGCACCATAAAAAAAACAATTAAAAAAAAGACTGGTTCCTAGCACTTACGTTGTCTGACTCACAACTACCTGTAACCCCAGGTCCAGGGAATCTAGTGTTCTTTTCTGGCCTCTGTGGGTACTTGTACTCAAGTGTATTCCTGTGACTCCCACACACAAATGTAAATAAAAATAAATTTTAAATGAGTTCAAAGTATGCTGTATATAAAACCATCTAAAATTTATGTCATTAAGAGTCTTCAGAGATCTTAGGATGAAGACAATTGAGGGTGCTGCGACACCTGCTGCCTATCTTCAGAAACAAAACACAGGTTTCAGTCCTACTTTTTGGTTCTACACTGATATAAGTTAAATAAATAGCCTGTTAGGTAGTTTTACAATTGATTTAGTCCCCATTCTTATCATTATTCTAATCTTTGCTAAGTTTTTCCATTGTATCGAAAGGACACAATTACTGGAATTTAGTTGTTGCTCATTTACTTCAATTAAAAAAAAAACCACAACATGAACATTTCCATGTGTCAATTCATTGGTTTTATGGCCAAAGACAATTTATTTGATTGATAATGAACTACAATTGAAGTTCAAAAACAGAGAGTCACTTATAAAACCTCAGCTAGAAGTCTGCACAAATAATTCCCAGTATGCAGTGTACTGAAAGCCAGCAAAATGGTACCCAGCACTTTTGTACTTTGAGCCCCAATGACCACTCTGCTCATGTTTGATTAACACAAAGTGCATGCCTGGAAACAGCCTGTCATTTGTATGTCATTGCCAGGCTTACTGAATATTTTGCTGGTACTACCACAGCATTTTTTTCTTTATGTCATTATTTTTTTCTCAAGTTACCAAACTTTATGTCAAATTAGTAGACATCCACAATTCTGTGTTCTGCCTTTGATTATACTTAGCGTTTATGTTTGTCTTTAACTGTATTCCTTTGATCCTTGATTAGTATATAGTCATTTGATACTTTTCTCTTGTATTACTTTGAAATTAACATTTTACTTTCACCATTAGTTTTAAACTTCAAGTTGTTCTAAAATTGAAGTCAGATCACATCACGTGCTATTGCCCAACATTTAATTACCACTTAGTACATTATTAAATAACTCATAGGTGAATGTGACTTAAATTAATCTATTTGATAGAAAAATATGAAAATAGATAAACTAAGACCAAGATTTAGAAACTTTAAAAATGTTTTTATGTTTTAATTGAAATACAGATATACCATATTTTCCTGTTCCTGTTTTCCCTTCCAGCTCCGCTCCCTTAAGCCCGTCCCATGACCCCCATTCTCAAGTTGATAAACTCTTTTTCCTTGATTATTATCATTACGTGCGTGTATGTGTGTGTGTGTGTGCATGTTTGTGTGTGTGTGTGTGTGTGTGTACACATACAACATGCTCAGCCAATTTTTGGTGATAGTGTATATATGATCTTCATTGGACATCTAATAAGGGGGCTCATTTTTGGAAGAGGCTAATTCTCTTTCTCCTAGCAGTCATTAGTTTTAGAAACCTTTAAAGTAAATGTTGCCATCATGAGCATAGGTAGTGTTATAAAGGGAGAAATTTCAAAGAAGAGAAACTTTGACAGAATGTTGGAAAGACCAATTTTTGGTGGACAGAATAGCAAACGGTGATAAAGATCAAACCAGTGGCCCATGAATCAGAGGTGAGCTCTTACCACAAAACCTAACAAAGAATGAAAATTGTAAAAATCTCCTCAAGAAAAAGATTGAAGAGATGGAAGGTACCCAAAGAGCAGCATGACCTTTATGGTGGCAGAAACGAAAAGAAAATTCTAGCAGGAGTTCTTCCAGAGGCACCGGAGTTCAGCCTGCTGTTTGAAAATTGTTTGTTGGAGGGAGAAGGCCATTTCTCAATGTGATGAGTGTTTTAAAAAGGATGAAAACAGAGAAAGGAAGCTTGGTTACTTTTAAGCACCTGTCTGAGAGAGAAGAAATGATCCTTCAAGCACACAAACTGGTGAGAGGGGGGATAATGCTTGTGGGAGGGACAGCATGGTGTGCACTGGAGGGGAAGCTGAAAGCGCTGAGGAACGCTGGGAGAGCTAGCGATGCTGATGGGAGTTCTAACAGCATGGAGCAGCTAGGGTAATGGCATAAGTAGCTTTCACCATGGAGGACAGGAGAATTTTAAGTTGCTTGAAGTTTGCATTTCCAATGTAAGAAGCATCTACTCAGTGTGGGGGAATTAATAACTCTACGAAGAAAACAAAAACATTGACAAAACAGCAAAACCAATGCGATTAAAGGGCATGCGCCACCAACGCCCCGCAGACAAGGCAAAAGATTTCCAACCAGCAGAGAATCTGAAGGAAGTTCAACCAGAATTTGCTTTGGTTTCTTTACTTTTCCAGAATTTCTTGGTTACCTGGAAGTGGAGAGTGATAAAGCAGGAATTAGGGGATCAAGAATGAGGAGAGAGAGAGAGAGAGAGAGAGAGAGAGAGAGAGAGAGAGAGAGAGAGAGAGAGAGAGAGAGAGAGAGAGAGAGAGAGAGGAGGGAGGGAGGGAGAAGCAGTAAGTTCAGGAGTAAATCCTTCTCAAAAGCTATTGGTCTCAACAGAAAATAATGAAGAGCCCCAAGGTGTGAGGCGAGCCCTGCATACTGGATGAGTCATGTGGTGCTTGGAACATTTGCTCTCTGGATAATAGAAGCAAATGCTTTTTCTGATATTCCGTTAACTTGAAAATAAAAAGGTACTAAGATGTCTATGCATTTGCTCAAAGCAAAACGTTCCCATGTTTGTAGGTGCTTACGAGGCACTGGTCAGTGGAGGTTGGTCCTTTGCCTGATGAAGAGAGCGGAGCACTCACACCATGGATCACCACACCAGTCACATTTGAGTATTCTGCCTTTGTCTATGCTTTTGAGTGGTAGGCTCTAGAATTACTTTGGGAGATTAAGTAGACATGGCATTTCCGCACTTTCTCCTATTAATAGTCAAGCATTCATTCAATGAAATATCTGCATTTGGTCTGAAGCTTCTCCCACAGGCCAGTTCTTGCATTGTGTCGGCCACTTTGCTTTCCAAATGAATTTCTTATGACAGAAAGGCAGCAAATACCCTTTACATATGTGGGAGAGCTGCTGCTCTTCACCTGGCCTGTCATAGCATTGCCACTGGTGAACTCACAGCGTTTTCCTAACAAGAGATGAATGATGGCCCATTCATCTTTCAATGGCCCAGATTTTCTCCACTAAGCCAGCCCAGATCATGTCCTTTCGGGGCTCTATATTAGTTACTTCGCTCACCACTGTGACAAAATACTTTACACAAGGGAGATGCATTTTGCACACAGTTTCAGATTTCAATCCATCATAGCAGGAGCTGCGTGGGTGCAGGAGGCGTTGACTCTATAGCCATGGGGGCAGTAGAAGGCTGTCTTCACAATGCTGCTGACAGGAAGAAGAGAATTAGAGCAGAAGTGGTCAGGGTATAACCTCCAAAGCCAGAGTGTTATACATACATAGACACATACATACATACATACATACATACATACATACATACAAAAGTACATCCACGAGGCCTCAAATTTTATAAACCTCACAATAATCCAAGACAGCACCACCAATTAGGGACCAATCATTCAGAAACATCATTGCTTCTATGCAGACAACATTTAAATTTTTCTTGAAATTTAGTCATTTCTGGTAATACTGGAATTGTTTGTAAATTAATTTTTAAAATTGAAAATGGGACTAGTGAGATGACTCAGCAGGTGAAGATGCCTGCTTTCTTTCTGCTATGTCTGATAATCTGAGTTTGAGCCTCAGAACTCATGGGGTGAAGGAAGAGAACCAGAACCAATTGCCACAGATTTTCCTCTGACCTCTTGGAGGAGTGTTATGACACACATGTGTATGTGTGCAACCACCCTTGCACACCAAATAAATAGCTATAACAATAAACAAATGATTACATGTTGGGAGCAGTGAGACCCCAGATCCTGAATTTCTTGTAATCCCCTGATCTGAGTGCCTACAGCTGCTCTGAGCACGAGACCTTCAGGAGTTCCTGATGGCAGGAAAGTGGTTTCTGGTGGGTTTGGCTGGGGTGTGGCTATCTCTATATAATCTGCCCCTGAACACAATAAAGGGAGCAGTCTTGGGGAATTCAAGGATGACCCATGTCGCTGTCTCTCTGTCTGTGTGTGTCTGTGTATTTTAACCTCCAGCCCCTTGCCCGAAGCTCGGTAACTGGATAAAAGCACACCGAACGCAGATACGGGGGCGTGGTGTGCGGCAATCACATAAATAAATGAGGCATTAAAATTAAATAAGCAAGCCGGGCGGTGGTGGCGCACGCCTTTAATCCCAGCACTCGGGAGGCAGAGGCAGGCGGATCTCTGTGAGTTCGAGGCCAGCCTGGTCTACAAGAGCTAGTTCCAGGACAGGTTCTAAAAAAGCTGCAGAGAAACTCTGTCTCGAAAAACCAGAAAAAGAAAAAAGAAAAAAAGAAAAAAAATTAAATAAGCAATAAATAAATTAAACAAAAGAACAAACAAGAAAATGGAATTTTTCTTATCACAGAATATACTCAGACTTAAGACTAAGTCCACAATCTTTCTAGTTTGTTTCAGTATTTGTGGCCACATTACTATATTCAAATAATAATAAAATAGATCTTTAAAACATTTTAATATTAAAATACCGTTAGAATAAATGCTAACTTGCTAACAGTTTTGTATTTTATTTTTTTTTCAAAAAGTATTCCTGGAAGTTGGAAACAGAGGTAGTCTACACATTTGGTTTCTTTCCTATTGTGAAACTCAGCTTCTGGTGGTACAGTTCTTGAATCCCATGAAGAACAGCATTGGATTGGATCTGGGATCTCTGACAGGTCCCAGGAACAGTACCTCAGTCCCATGAGGAATGCCCTCTGAGGAGACACCAAGGGACCACAGTCCCCCGAGGAGCACCCTCTGACAGGATCTCAGGTCTTTGTAGATACATAGACCCTAATCTGCGGATTTAAATCTGGTGCAGGGTGAGGAGAGAGTCTCACTTCAAATTCATTTTCTTTTAGTATTCCTCAGGTAATAATTCCATGGGTATTTGTGAAGGAGAACCTGTCTCAGAAATGTGCATTCCTCAAGAAACTTTAAATAGACTGGTAATGATCACATCTGGACCTAACAAATAAAGAAAAACACCCTCTCTTGTTGTGGTGGTCATTGTCTTCCACTTCTTCCTCCATACCAGAGTTAGCGCTAGACTAGTGTGCAGTCCCTTCCTCCACACATCTGAAGGCCATGCACGCTTCTTGACACGCTTCTCTGCACACTCATCTTCCCTTTGCATGCTATCAGCTACCCCTTAGCTGACTGTGCAGCTTCTCCTGCCTTTCTTCTATAGTCTTCACTTAATGCAACGAAAACACGACTTCAACACCATCTCTCAGACTATGTCCCTCACCTGCCAAAAGCCTTCTGGGATTTCCCATTTCCTGCCCCATCTTCCATCACAAATGCCTTCCTTCTTAGGGACTTCAAATGGCCATGGGCCCTGCTCTCCATTTGTGCTTGCTTCTCTCTTTACCCGAGGTCACCACTGTGAAGAAGCTGTGGATCATGAGCTTGTTGGGATGAGCTCTTACAGCTGTGTAAGTGAGCAGTTAGTCAGAGGAGCACTGGTGACTCAGAGGCAGGGGCAGCCTTGAAAAGCTCACCCAGCCTGTCCAACAATCCAGAAAGCTACACCCAGGGAGCTCTCTCCATGATATACCTTGCAGGCAGGTCAGCAGTTCTGTCTCCCTCCCCAGCAGTTGTTAGGTTTATATAACTTTGAGCACGGTTTCTGTGAATCTTCTAAGTTTCAGGAACTTCCTGACAGTAGTAAGTTCCTGAGCCCAGAAAGTCTGTTGACTCTATGAGCTTTCACTAGCTTTCCCAAAGGATGCCATTGCCAATCAGGATAAATTGCTAAACAAGTTAATATGATAAAATATGAAGATCAATATGATAAAATACGAAGATGCCATCCAAGGCCTCACATCACTTGGATGAGAAAGTATATTAGGACAGGAAAAAGGTACTTTGGTTTTGTATTATACTTTAAGATTCATATCTAGGCTACTGGCTCTCCCTTATTATCTGTTCTACTTTTTTTTTGGCTGCACAAGGCTGGATACACAGACTGAAAATCTGGAAACCAATGGTAAGGCTAAAATATATGGAGGTTTAATAACATCATGTAGTAAGCAGGTAAAATGCTTCGCTCCGCACACTGATTTTCTTTGAACAGTAGTATCAAGACTTAAAGGTCAGCCTGGGCACCCTGTAGGAAGGGGAACTAAGAAAAGACAGCTGATGGGAATTTAAGCCCCTTGTTTCTTGTCATATGCCCATTCTACCCAAACCCTCATTGTATACCTCCTACCACCCCATAGTGAGAGAAAGAGAAGCTCTGTATTTGCTTTTGCCAAGCTTCCCAGCAGTAGCCTTTGGGTTTGTAATCATGCTATCCGAAGTAGCTTAACAAAACGGTCTTTCCAGCCTTATACCGTATTCACACACAGAGGAGTTCTATAAATACTCTGTTCTCCAGCAGGGTGCAGTCATTGTTGTTTGCTTTCATAGATTGCTACCTGAGCAAGGGCCCAGCAGGCTGACCCCTTAATCGTGTTCTGGTGGAGCTCTCTTTTGTGTGTCCTTTAGGAATAAGGTGTGCTGCTGTTCGTCGACAAAAAAAATATTCTTTAGCCATAATCAACTGAATCCAGTCTTTGAACTTCACTTAATTAAATAAGCCCTTCACAATAACTGCGGTTTCTTTGTGTGTTATCGTGGGCAGAATTCAAACCTCAACAACAACAAAAAAAGATAGAGGCCATGTTTTTATGCATATAAGAATTAACATTGAAATGAAAAAATGGCTTAACTAAGAATTGTGAAAATAAAAGGTGAATTTTCCAGATTCTGTTGTGTTTAGCTTGTTTGCTTTGTTTTGCATTCTTTGCTCTCCTGGGCAGCTCTGCTGAAGAGCCCTCTTCAGGCACCTGGGCCCTGCTGGGGGGGGGGGGGGTTCTGGGGCTCTGTCCTGCAGAGAGGCCAATGGTGGGAAGAAAAAGGCAAAAGTAAAAATGACAGTTGGAGAGTTGGTGCCCTGTTCGACACAAAAGGAGCAGGCAAGGAAGAGGGTAGGCAAGGTCAAAGCCATGCAAAACCCCAGTGAGCTGTGAAGTTCCATCTCCTCTTTCGAGTTTGAGAACCATTTCCAGCAAGTGGGTGTGTTGAGTGCAGAGGCTGAGATGTCCGGTTCAAAGTAATAGATTTATGTCTACTTTTCCCTTTCATGCACTGAGCAGAAGCTGTATTAGATAAAATAGGTTCTGTCAGGTCACTTGTTGAGTGAAGAGAAAGAGAAAGAGAGACAAAAGTGGAAGGGAGTTACTTCAAAGTCTCACCTAGGAGAACGTTATTTCATGTCCTGGAATTGGTAAGACCCTAATTGGTACCTCAGGACTTTTCGGGTGATTCTAAGCCTTGGCTTCTCCAAGATTGTCTCAGTACAGAAACAGAGTGTATGTTTCCAGCTAGACTTAGTCTAATAGTCTTACTAGTCTGTTACTAGACTATTACCTAGACTGAGAAAGGTTTTTACTAGTAACTCCCTGAAGTTAGCAGCCAGCATACTGAGGTTTCCAAGGCTCTAGGGCTACTGTATTTTAACAAATTTGCCAGACGTTTGAAGAGAGGCCTGGAGAGATGGCTCAGCAGTTAAGAGCTCTTACAGAGAATCAGGATTGGTTCCGGTACACATAGCTTCTCACAACCATCTGTAACTCCAGTTCCAGAGAATCTGATGTGTCTTCTGAGCTTTGCAAGCCCCTGTATGCATGTGGTATTTATAACTATAATCCTAAACACACATACTTATTAAAGTAAACAGCTATGACAAATCTTGAGCCTATTTACTCCTTTGCATTGCACGACAGGAAATCCAACATATTCCCAAATATTTAGGACTCTTCAACAGTTCTAAGTGTTTGCTTCTACAGAACCTTCAGGGCTTTCTACTGACCCTTTGTGATGCCCCACCTACACCCCCACAAAAAATCTTGACTGAACATCTTAGAACACCACAAAGATAAGGCAGCAATAACGCTTCCTCCTGTCATTTGGGGTCAGCTGCAGTAAATCTGTTTTCTTCCTTTTAAGTTGTATCTCCATGCTTCTCTATATGACTTACAAGTCTCATTCTGCCTCATTCTTCCACCAGATATGGTAAATTATATAATCTGTATCAAGACATTTTGGTATTTCTACGAATTTCTTTGGATTTTTTTCCCATGAGGCTGCTTTTTCCAATGTGGTTCTTTGGAATTTATTCTTTTCTTGTTAACTAAAGTCAGTAGTCCTCAACAGTGAACAATGACAATTGAGGAACTGAGTCAGCGTCCCAGCATACTAGGCTAGCTCCTTGTCTGTTTCCTAAGGCAGTATTTGCCTCTGCTTCTTTGTGTCTCTTCTTCCTAAGCTGTCTATGTAGTCCTTTCCTGAAGTCCCACCAACGTGCTCATCAGGTAATTGCTGGGCCTTTGAAAAGGGCCTGGTATAGAGTTTGAAATTCCTTTTCTCCTTGAAGCTGTCATCTCTCTTGATATTTACCTTGCAAAGTCTGTCTGCCTAAATTATAACTCCATGCCTATTCCAAAGGCAAAATATTTTCATAGTGGAAATTAAATACTTATATATTTCTCATTGGAATGTATAGAAGTTTAGCACCTTTGTAAAATAGTTTGGCAGCTTCCATCAAAACTAAAACTGAACTTAGCACATGAACTAGTAACTGTTCCCTGAAAACTGAAATCATTTTTCATGTAAGAAATTTTTACACAGCTACATATTTGATCATAGACCAAAACTACAAAATAAAATATTCCATAAATAGATGTATGATTGAACTCTTCCATGGAAAACTATTTATAAATAAAGACAAATGAAGATTGATGAATGTAATGGGTGGAAGAAGATCAAGAGAATTATATTGAATGAAAATAAGCCAACCTCAAAAGATAGACATAAAATTTCCAGTAAACTTCAGGAAATAACCTGATGATGAAGATGTACAGAAAGTCCTGTCAGAGTCAGGGAAGGACTGCATACAGCTTTTGTTTGGCTAGGTTGGGAAGCAAAATAAGGTCTTCTGAAGGTATATTCATGACTATATCTGTGCTCATTGTAATACATGCCTCTCTATAGAATACTGTTATGTAGACACACATAAATATGAGTACACATAACTCATCAAATCAAATAAGTTCTATAGACTGTGAAGATGTCAGGATGCTGACTTTGCTATTGTGTTGGTGTAAGCCGGTAACAGGGAGGAAAAATTTGAATTAGCATAGGAGAGTTTCCTCATACATTTCTTTAACTTCTTGTTTATCTGTACTTGTTTGTGAAAGAAGGTGTTGGCATATGAGAATGCAGCAGAATGAACACATATGGATAACAGTTATAAAATGTGGATAATTTGAAAGAGACTTTTCACTAGAAATTTTAGCAATATTGTCCCATCTCTTGGGTTCTAATGGATTGACATTTGTGGATTGAAAGAAAAATTTACCCTTAACTAGTAGTCACCTGTAGATATTGTATAACAACATTACATTAGGGGGCCATTTGAGTTCGTTAATTTTGCTGGGGATTCGTTGAGTTCTTTCAACTTAAAAACATAAGTCCTTCAGTTAGGAGTTATTAGTTCATCTTTGGTAAATTATTCATCTCTTCTCCAACTCCTTTCTGCAAAGTTTCTTCTAAGTAAATGTCAGACCAAACAAAGGGATGCAATTTGTAATGCTTCTCATCTTGTTTCCATAGATGATGTCTTGATTACTTTATAGGTTTTGTCTTTTCTTTGAAAAGATGGTTTTTTATTAGTATTTTGTTGTGAGAAAATGACAGATGAACGGTCTGGATAGCAAAAGAAATTATTTAGAAAAAAAACTCTAAAATGTGTAGGGCTGCTTTTCAGTGTGCAGATTTCCCGTATGTGGGGGAATTTCAACTGTCTTTCACGGATTGTCTTTTACTTTTCTTACAAAATGAGATGAGCGCAGCAGTGACTGCTCTGAGAACACAGCAGAGATTTGTGTAGGGGATGCGTATTGGACAATTTCCTTGTACAGTTTCACCCTGACTCCATGCTGGCCGATGCTCATTAATCAGCCTCCTCAGATACTAACCATTTCTTCTTCTAGTGTATGTATTTGTAGAGTGAGAAAGGCATTTTCAGTCAATTGCTGAGGGCCCAGTCTTCCATGCTCCCATCTTCATCCAATTGGAAGCTCTTAAGGATTCATAAGGTGAGTTCATGATCCTGTAAAACCCACTCCTAGGGGTCTACTATGTTTTGACCTCCTCTGCTCCCTCTGCATGTTATTCTGCTGCCAATGAATTTATTGTGTGCATTTTCTAATGCAACATTTCCTATTATTCTGTTTATATTCAGAAATGCTTATGTTTTTACTTCAAAAGTGATTGTTGTAGTGTTTTGCATTTAATGCCCTGTTAGAAGACGTGATGTTGTAACCTTATTGGACCTTATTGGACATGTATGAACTTCTTGTCATTCTTCATCTTTTTCAGTGTGTATTAAATGAGCATTGATGTAAAATGAAGATCCTAGTAGATGTCTGATGGCCAAGTTCTCATGCTGAGAGTTTAGGAAATCTCTAGCCATGAGGAGTTCAGAGCAGGGTATCATTTGAGGGGAGGGGATCCAGAAGTCTTTGTTAAAGTAGTAAAAAGCATGGAGGGGCCTCATGGATAATCCCTGGGCTGTTGTTGAACCACTTCCCCTGATATCTACAACAAGCTACAACTTTACAACGTGCACTGCCCAACCCTTCCTCTACAAACTTTGTAATTGTTCTCAATTCTTGAGAAAGTAGTCATTTTAATCTTTTTATAGTTCACATGTCAAGAGACACTGTTTTCACTGCCAATAAACCCAAGAGAATTAAAGTCAGTTCTTTGTAACAAAAAGTCAGTCAACTCTATTTCCCCCTTAAGGCAGAAAAGCAAACATCAAGATAAATGGCCTGTAACATAAGTGAAGGAAACATTGTAAGCAGGCAGGAATTTATTTAGACGCCTTTGTTTAATGTAGCATTAAAAAAAAATGAAACCTGGGAAATCATCATCAATGAATCTGCCAGCTTTGTATCTTTCCCTTTAATTGACTAATAAACACAGGTCACCGGCCAGTTTGCTTAGAAAGCAAAATAAATATGGATTTTCAATTTTCTGTGTTCTACCTGGGGCATTTTCACTTTACCTAAGACACAAAGTAATGCACCACGCAGTATTCACCTGATGACTAGCCAGGCGTCAGAGACCACATTGGTGACCCAGCAGAAAAGCCTGCTGAGCCTCTTCTGTGAAACTGCTTAGCAGCAGTTTGGTTCGGCTGAATTCTATGAAATGAATTGGCATGGTAGGCTCCAAAACAATAGAAGAATTAAGGTAATCCATATGTCATCTGCAAAGCTTTAAAAAAAGGTTATTAGGAGAAAGCATGAAGACTGAAAGACATGTATAAATGATTCCACGTACAAATCAAATACATTAATAAGAACAGTAAAGAGAATGAAACTCGTGCAAACTGACATTCCAGCCAGTGGCCCACAGCCATAGCACAATCCTAAGCCAAGCAGAGGAAATCCAAAGTTCTCTGTGTGATTAAAATCTGCTCGGACAGACACTGTATCTTCAGCTGTGATACAAAAACCAAACAGCAGGTTGATCTTACAACTACATGTCACCCAAGTTGAAGGGTGTGTCCTCCCAGGAACTTCTGACAATGAGCCCTTCTCCCTGCTGAGAAAGAGGTGCTCTTGGGGAAAAGGGTATTCGCTGGAACACTTAACACCTCGCCTTCTTCACTAGAAATAAAGCTGAAAAACATAATTGCCTCTCTATAGCCCCATTTATCCCACGAGGGCAAGGTCTAGAAATTCACATTCATCTTTGAAATAATCAAGCTTCTTTTTCAGAAAACCAAATGAGTGCTTATTTAAGCCATCCTTGTTTGTGCCCTTGCTGTTTGCTGCCAGTATCAAATCTACTTTATTTACGTGCCTCCTATTATCTTCCTCTACTAGCCTTTGCCACCACTTTGTACTCTGACCATATAAGCAAATTGAACTTCTCAAGGCATATCTCCTTGGTTATGCTTCTCTACATGGATCAATTAACAATTTTGGCTTGAATGTCCTCTCCCTTCCATTGTCCTATGAATTTTACTTATTTCTCATTTAATGAAATTTTAATGCTCCATTTCATGAGGTTTTACTTAATGAAATATCTTCAGTGAAAAGCTCCTTGTCTCCAATACCGTCCCTACCACCCTGTTACGACAACATGAACACACTGTTCTCTGAACTCAGGTCATGCACATTCTCATTCTCAATCAAACACGTGGAGAGGACTCGAATCTTAGATCTGGACTTTGGTTCTTCCTGTGACATCAATGTCTTATTTTAAGTTTTTGCATGATCTGTTGCTTTCGGTCCTTCGAGTCTTAGTATGCATCCTCTACAATGACGCAGACGCAAACGCAGAGAAGGCACGATTGGGTTTCTCTTCCATAGCAATGAATCCTCAACACATCTGAAATAATGTTAAATTGAGGAGTGACAAAAACATTTGGAAAAATTAATCCTATCCTTTAACATCAGATACATCACAGTAGTTAATCACATAGATGATTAATAGACATAAGTAGACTCTGTCTTTTAGGCCAAAACCAAGAAAATGTTCTATAAACGCTAGAAAATGATACCAAAATGGATGTCCCTCCCAGCAGATTCACCAACCTTCTGTGATCATTTCCAGAAAGATCATACTTGTGGTTATCAGGAGTGGTAACACTTGTGAGGTCAGTTCTTTGTAATGTCTGTTATGCTCTTTGTAAATCTAGGGCTTAACTTTAAACAACATTAAGAATATGCATTAAATGTAAGCAATCCTAGGAAGACTTATTCCCAGAATCTGTAAATGGAAACCTGAGAAGTCAGGCCATCGATTGCTCAGCATTTTAATGGGGGCTCTATGAGAAAATTGATCTTAAACTGTTTTATTCTATAATAGCGATAGATGGGAACACCATTAAGAATTTATAGCCAGTTTTAAATCAGTTGGATTTTAGAGCAGAAACTAAGAAATAAGAAATTGTAGTTTGTTTAAAGTAAGGATATGTCTCACTATGCAAAGTTATTAAAATAAACAATGTTCAAAACAGTTATAAGTTAAACAACAAAGCTAGAAATTTTATGCAGATTAAATAAGAACATCAAGAAGGAAAAGTCAAACCTCTAAACGTTATCAGAGACTGAAAACCTATAAGCAGGAGGATTCTTTAGCTTTTCTCTGTGAATACCTGCCTTTAAACACAGTGATACTCCAGACAACCAGTTAGCTGGTGTTTGCCTGTTGTTAATATAAACAAATAGGCTGGACTAGCATTCATATAAATAATCCCTGTTCATCTTTCTCCTTCAAAGGCCTACTTAAAGCATAGTGTCATCATGAAAGCAATTAGCTTCAAGATAGAAACCCGAATGAAAGGAAATTCCTATTAGCTGAAAAGAAAAAGATTTACCTGGTAAAGTATTTAAGTGGAACATATAATATTTATAAAATAATAAAGAGGTACAAATAACAACTCTAGAAGATCAAGCAATTGAAACCTGCTTCTTGGTGGGGTAGTCTCATGCAATCAGGTGGGTTTGAGACAAATTTTCACATGTAGAAAGGATAGAGCAACTAGAAGAAAAGAGAAAAAGAAACACAGAAATGAGGTGAGCTTCGTGTGCCACATGAGGGGCATGGTTAGTAAAAAATCCCCTCATGATGATCGCATTGAGGCAGAATCCACACCCAGAGACATCACTTAAACTGACCAGGTCACTGTCCCAATCACCAGTGTTAGGATGTGAAAATGCTGTTGTGGTTCAATGTCACCTTTGCTGACAGTGGTGAATCGGGTCATTAGAGGAGCGTGTTCATGGCCTGCTTGTGGAAGCTCTTGGGGTCTGACTAGTGACCTGAGATTAGAAGACACAACAGGCTCAAGCTCATTCCCTTTGCACTCTGTTTTGACTTTAAAGATACACACGGAAAAAACCTTTAGATTTATTATTTTTTTTGAGAAGATGTTTTGGGATCAATCTGATAATTAACCTTGTGAGTCAAGTAAACTGACCTGCTTAGGTCTATTTCTCCAGTACACATCCTCTGTTAATTGAAAAGATGAAGCGTCTCATCCAGAAAATCCAGCAGTTCCTCTGGAGCAAAATGGGCAAGAAATCAAAATACATTTCTTTTGGTCACACCAGCCAAGCTAAAACATTGCAGCATATTTAATCTGCACTTGTTGTATTTAGTACTTAAATTGCTTTAGCTCTTATTAAGGGTTATACTGTATGGAAATGGGAATGAAGGGCCTGAAATTTAATCTGAGAAAAATATTAAAAACAAGCTGGAAGCATACGTAAACATCTGCAGAGGGATTGTCGCTAACCAGGAAAATCTGGACGTGTTTATTGTTGGAATTGCACTGTGTTGTTTCAGGTTCTAATTATCACAGCTTAGCAAACACAACATGTGACATCCGGAACTTGAAATATCAAAATGAGAGAAGTATGAATCACTTTTCTATTGCTGTTCTAGATTAATTTGTTTCTATTATAAATAAATGCACTGTATTCTGCATAATATACTTTCTGGATTAGATGCTGATCAAGCTTCATCTTCCAAGTCTTTATGAATAGGTGATTATAACGCAAGAAATTGGGTTATCCTTTAAAATAACATATTTTTCTTAAGCTGTTTTGTTAACTAAACATATTTTCACTTGTGAGGTAAGATGAACATGAATTGCTCCAAAATCAATTTCATACCCTAAACGTGTGCATATTGATTTACACGATTCATAAAGAGCTGTCTTTAGTTTCCTTTGATCAAGAAACTGCTGCGGTTTTTACAAGATATTTGAAAATTTGGTTGCCTGCTGGTATTATTGAAAGTCGCTCAGGTTAAAAACTGTGGAGACACTAAGCTGACTTTCACACACATTTTTTAATTTTAATTTATTTTTTAAATTTCATTTTACATTACATCCGCAGTTCTCCCCCCTCCTTTCCCTTGCCCTTCCCTACCTCCTTCCCAGCCCACCTCTGGTCCACTCCTCCTAAATGGTAAGGGCCCCCATGGGGAATCAATCAAGTCTGGAACATTAAGTAGGGGCAGAACCGAGCCTCTTCCCGTTGAATTAAGGGTGAGCATGGCATGCCACCATAAGGAATAGGCTCCAACAAACTAGCTCATGCACTAAAGATAGATCCTGGTCTTACTGCTAGGGTCCCCTAAGATAGTCCAAGCTTCACCACTGACTCCCACATATGGAGGGTCTAGTTCAGTCACATGGAGGCTCCACAGCTGTCAGTCAAGTGTTCATGAGTTTTCAGGAGCTTGGTTCAGCTGCCTCTGTAGATTTCTCCATCATGATCTTGGCTTCCCTTGCTCATATATTCCCTCTTCCCTCTCTTTAATTGGTTTGTTGGAGTTTGGTCTGGTGCTTGGTTGTGGATCTCTGCACCTGGTTCTGTCAGTTGCTGGATGAAGGTTCTGTGATGATAGTTGGGGTAGTCACCAATCTTATTACAGAAGAAGGCCATTTCAGGCT
The DNA here is from genome assembly GCF_903992535.2 of Arvicola amphibius. NCBI lineage: Eukaryota > Metazoa > Chordata > Mammalia > Rodentia > Cricetidae > Arvicola > Arvicola amphibius. The sequence continues at coordinate 18,705,791 of NC_052057.2, read as the reverse complement.
CCCTTTCTACTATTGCTAGGAGTTTTGGCCGGTGCCAGGTTCTCTGGCAGAAAGGGCAGGGGCAGAGCCGGACCTGCCAGACCTTTCCCTGGGGCTGAGCAGGATGGTGATTGTCGAATGACCCAGCCCTCCCTGCTGGCCACCACGGAGAAACACACACACTGAGTCTGTCGAAGCAGGATCTCATTTAATTGCATCAGGCAGTAACTTATATAGGCTGAGATAGGAGATGGGTCTAGGCAGAGCAAGGAACAAGGGCCAATAATATTCTGCCATGCTAGAGGTGGCTGGGCAGAGGCGGGTCTAGGTTGGGTAGCCAGAGACAGATCTTCAAACTCAAGCTAGGCTCAGGAAGTTGCAATAGGCCTCATAAAACTCAAGTTGGCTCAGGAAGTTACACTGGGCCTCATGCCCAGGCCTCATGAGGTCCAACAGGCTGGGGTCATCCTTGTGGATTCTTGGGAACTTCCCTAGCACTGTGTCACTGTGTTTCTCCCTAACCCCATAGTGGCTCTCTCTACCAAAATCTTTCTTTCCTGACTCTCCCACATTGTCTGCCTCTCCCCTCAACCATCCCATTTCCCTCATGTTCTCATCCCCCATCCCAACCCTTTCACTCCCCTCTCTCAACTCCAGTTTACCCAAAAGATCTTGTCTAATTCCCCTTCCCTGGGCAATCCATATGTCCCTCTTAGGGTCTTCCTTGTTGCCTAGCTTCTTTGGAGCTATGGATTATAGTCTAGTTATCCTTTGCTTTACATCTAAAATCCACATAAAAGTGAAGACATGCAATATTTATTTTTCTGGGCCTGAGTTACGTCACTCACAATGATGTTTTTCTAGTTCTACGCATTTGCCTGCAAATTTCGTGAAGTCTTTTGTTCTGTTTTGTCTTTTTTACAGTTGAGTAATACTCTATTGTGTAAATGCACCACATTTTCTTTTTTTTTTTTTTTTTGGTTTTTCGAGACAGGGTTTCTCTGCAGCTTTAGAGCCTGTCCTGGAGCTAGCTCTTGTAGACCAGGCTGGTCTCGAACTCACAGAGATCTGCCTGCCTCTGCCTCCCGAGTGCTGGGATTAAAGGCGTGCGCCACCACCGCCCGGCTGCACCACATTTTCTTTATCCATTCTTCAGTAAAGAGGCATCTAGGTTGTTTTCAGGTGCTGACTATTATGAATAACGCTGTTAGGAGTATTATTGAGCAAGCATCCTTGTGGTATGATTAAGTGTCATTTGGATATATGCCTACGAGTGGTCTCAAGGTAGACTTATTCCCATTTTTATGAAAAATTGTCATACTGATTTCCAAAGTGGCTGTACAAGTTTGCACTCCCACTAGTTGTGGAGGACTGATTCCCTGACTCCACATCCTCTCCAACGTAAGCTGTCCTCAGTGCTTTTAATCTTAGCCATTCTGATAGGTGTAAGACGGCATCTCAGAATCATTTTGATTTACATTTTTCTGATAATTAAGGACGTTGAGCAATTCCTTAAAAGTCTTTTGGCCATTTGAGATTCTTCTGCTGAGAATTCTCTGTTTAGCTCTGTATTCCATTTTAATTGGATTATTTTGTATTTGGATGTCTAGTTTCTGGAGTTTTTTATATATATTTTGGAGATCAGCCCTCTCTTCAATGTGGGGTTGGTGAAGATTTTTTACCATTCTGTAGGCTGTAATTTGTCTTATTTACTGTGTCCTTTGCCTTATAGAAGCTTTTCAGTTTCAGAAGGTCCCGTTTATTGATTGTTGTTACTCTTAGTGTCTGTGCTACTGGTGTTATATTCAGGAAATGATCTCCTGTGCCAATGAATTCAATGCTACTTCCCATTTGCTCTTTTATCAGGGCCCAGTGTAACTGGTTTTATGTTGAGGTCCTTGATGCACTTAGATTTGAGTTTTGTCATAGCGATAGATAAAGATCTATTTTAAGTTTTCTACATGTTGACATCCAGTTATGCCAGCACCATTTATTAAAGTTACTTTCCTTTGTTCATTGTAACATTTTGGCTTCTTTGTCAAAAATTAGGTGGTCACAGGTGTGTGGATTAATATCAGGGTCTTCAATTTGATTCCCTTGGTTTATGTGTCTCTTTTTATGCCAATACCTAGCTGTTTTTATTAGTATAGCTCTATAGTAGTGTTTGAAGTCAGGGATGGTAATGCCTCCAGAGATTCCTTTATTGTGCAGAAATATTTTAGCTCTTCTGAGTTGTTTTTACATATGAAGTTGAGTATTATGCTTTTGATGTCTGGGATGAATTGTGCTGGGATTTTGGTGGAATTGCATTAAATCTGTACATTGCTTTTTGGTAAGATTGCCATTTTTATTATCATATGCACTTTTGCATCCTAAATTTTATTGAAAATGAACTTTAAACTTTCATTGCATCATTTATGTCTTCAAATTAAGTGAATAAAATTCGTTTCTGATACTTCCTAAGCTTTTAATTTTTTAAAATTTCTGTAAATTAAAGTATTTCTGTTTGCTGTTGTGAGAAGTAGAGATTAAAAGAGATGAAGTCAACATCGGTCCTTTGATTTTTAGCCTGTGAGTCTTTAAAGCTGAATTGCTAATTGCTATTATTTAAAGGTTACCTGCCTCTCAACACCCTCAGATTATTGAGGAATCTTGGCTGTAAGATTGTTATACTATGTTTGGAAATTTCAGAGAGGCTGAGAGTTAGTTGGTACTATCTGGGAAAAGGATGTTACCAAGGGTGTACCTTCAACATGTATACCTGGTCTCTGCTTCTCAGCTGGATCATGGAAAGGCAGCTAAAATCTTCCAGAAGGATCTTGATGTCTTTCAGATGTATCTTTCTCTGCTCCACCTTTCCAACACTCCTCTCCATAAAGCCTGTTTGCAGATAATTTCTTATTGGTTACGGTAGGATTGAATAAGTTGTTGCTTATTAATTTGCTACTATGTTTAAGCAGAATCTTTGAGGAACTGCACTAAACCAAAAATTGGATAAAAACAACAGTCTGGTTAGGAAGACCTTGAAGCATTAAATTGACCAAATGCAAAATTTTACCTAGGAAGCCTCTTAGATCCTACAGGACTAAGGCTCTCCTTTCCTTCAAACAGGATTAGAACTGAGGCAGGATGCTTTGGTCCTCTACAGCAGGGGTAAGCATGCCACTAATCATGGAGCTAGCCCTCCAGCTGCCTGGCTTCCTAGATGACATTTTGCAGGCACACAGTCAAGTGCAGCCTTGGGTACAATGACAGCTTTCCTGCTGCTGTAGCATAGCTGAGCCGCTGCAGCAGACATGTGGTCCTGGGAGCCTGGCGCTTTGTGGAAACATTTGTTAACTTCTGCTCCATAGGAGTAAGGACACTGAAGAAGGAATGTGGCAACTCTTTGGTTTGTTTCGTTTCCATTCCTTTTCTTTACTTTCTGTTTATTTTTTTCTTTTTTCCCTCATCTTCTTTCATGTTTCGTTGTACAACCAAACTATTTAAACTTTTATTTTGGCTACTTAGAAATCCTCACTTCAAATCCTAAAAGCAATACATAATGGTCATCTCCAGGCAGTTCCCGTTTCTGCTGCCTTTACACTATAAATAAAATCCAATGGAACTGAAAGTGATTCTCTTCTTTAGTTACATAATTCCAAATCAATTTTTATTCAGTTCCCCTGTAATTACTTCTAATGTCTGCTGACTTGCGATGCTGGAGACTAAAGTCAAATGCAGTCGTGCCAAATGCATATTCTCTTCTCATCTGACAGCACTAATGCATCTTATGTATGAAATGAGAGCGTGAATTCTTAGAGATTCCAAATATTTTCAGGATGGCATGGAACATCACAAAACACTACGCAATCACTATATATATATATATATTAATATATATATATTAAACATTAAAATTACAATGAGCCACTGTTTTCAAAATATAATTTTGAATTTTCTATTTTCTAGTGTATCGGCAGCCTGTCTCTGTTCTTTATTACAGAAAGCATGCTTCGCAGAAGCTGTTCTGTGGGAGTGAATTAGAAGAGAAAAATCGGAAAGTGAAATAAACCCAGGAAAGGTAAAGTCCCTGCTGTTGGATTTATCAGAGGATTTAGCACAAAAATTCCCAGGGATAGTTAGATAGAAAAAATGCAATGTGTTCTAAAAAATTGATCATTTATTAACGTATTTGATCAATATTGTACTTTTATTCTCTGGCAATTACTTTTCTAGGCAGTCTGAACTAAAAATTTCAAAATGTCCAACGCTAATGAATAGTTAGAGAATGTCATCTAGACTTAGACTATTTTTGGGAAGAATTGGTGGAAAGGAAATGACTGTAAAACTGAGTGGAGCTATTGTTGAGTGTTGAGAAAATGGATACGCTAGCTATTAGAAATATGTGATTACAGATGTCTGTCCGTATTAACAAATACTGAATTAAATTTAATTACTCTTAATAGAAACATTAAAACACCATGATGAAGACTTTGATCTAAGAATGGCCTTGTGTATGTTGTTAGTTTGTACAGTTACATGTCCACATGGATTCATGTGGTGTGTGTGTTGTTAGTATGTACAGTTACATGTCCACATGTATTCATGTGGTGTGTTATTAGTATGTACATCATCTACATGTCCACATGTATTCATGTGGGGTGTGTGTTCTTAATATGTAAAGCTACATGTCCACATGTATTCACGTGGTATGCATGTTGTTAGCATGTGCGGCTACATGTCTACATGTATTCATGTGATATGTGTGCTATTAGTATGTACAGCTGCATGCCCACATGTATTCATGTGGTGTGTGGGTTGTTAGTATGTACAGTTACATGTCCACATGTATTCATGTGGTTGCAACAAATCACTTTCAGTTTGGTGTATCAGTTGGATATTATTAATTCACTGAACTCTAATTAAATACTTACTTGAATTGTAGTGTTTTCTAAATATAGTTGATTGGATTTAAGATGTCTTGTTGATATCTGATTGCCTCATTGGAATTTTTATCATTTTTTGTTTGTTTGTTTGTTTTGGAGCTGGATTCCCAGTTCCCCTAATTCTAAGCATCAAGCACGTCCAAGGAAACATAATTTTATTCTAAACTTCTGACTTACTTGATTATACAAATGGTGATTCTCAGATACTTTTGTGTGTTTTCTAAGTCCCATAATTTATCTAAATTAAAGAAAGAAATAAAGTGATCTGTTTAATTTATTGATCTATTCAAAGAAACATAACTATGCCATACATTAATGATACCTGGTGAACAACTTGTATAGGATTAAAATAAAATCAACCCAGTATTAATATTTAAAATATTCACTCCACTGAGATACCTCCAAACACTTAAACTAGCTGCTGTTAATTTTGTTTGCTCTGCCTAAAAAATATACTCCTCCACACAGATTTTCACAATGCATTGCTAACAAACAGAAACAAAATTCCAGCATCCATCTTTAGGATGCTGGCACTCTTCCCCCACAGCTTTGTTTCTTTCAGATTTACTATGATAATGTTACTACAGTAACTTTGCCAAAGTGAGATGGTGTTAGAATTTTCAAGGGGCATCCCATTTCATTTAGTTAACAAACATCACTAGGAAAAACCTTAAAATGATGCACCAGGCCCCTAACTTAACTGTACGTCTCTGTCTTCAACCTCAACTCTCTTCCCTTGCTTTGTCTGTTCTGGGACCTTGGGGTTCCATGCAAAGTCCGCCCCAGCCCCTTTACTTGCATTTCTTTATGTGGGGAGAACGCATTCTCTAGTCACAGCTCAGGTAACCACACCTGCAGATGAGCACTTGAGCATTTCTTGATGGAAGCACTGACCAGCACCCCTCTTTAAATAATCCCAAGAGTCGACCGATGAGATTTGAAGAAATTAGAAAGCTTTTGCACCGAAAGAGAAACAATTTCAAGTAGAGGAGCAGCTGGAAGAATGGAAGGAAATCTTAATCAACTATGCTACAGAAAAGAGATTAATATCTAGCGTATAAAAGGAACTGTAAAATTTAAACACCTCCTAAGCAAATCATCCAGTAAACAAATAGGCCAGCACACTGGATAGACAGTTCTCAAGAGAGTAGATGCAAATGCCGATATTAATTTGAAAAGCTGTCTAGCATCCTTAGCCATCAGGGAAATGCAATTTAAAACTGCCTAGAGAGTCCGACACCACAGTCAAGAAAACAAATAGCAGCGAATACTGATGCGCATCTGGAGGAGAACTGTGATACATTGCTGGTGGGGATATAAGCCTGTGTAGTCACTGTGGAAATCACAGTGTAGCTTCTTCAAAAGCTCTCATGTACCTAAGCTATACCATTTGTGGGCATATGCAAAGGACTCTAAGTCAATATTTGCACATCCATGTTTACTGTCACAACCATTTGTGACAACAATCTGACAACAATCCAGAAATGGATTCAGCTTAGAAATACATTGACTGATGAGCAGAAGAAGAAAATGTGGCACACGTATGCAACAGAATTTAGCCAACCATAAAGAAAATTGAAACTATGACGTTGTGAAGAACACAGATGTAACTGGAACTTATTGTGTTAAGCATAACAAAAATAGACTCAGAAATACAAACACTGCATTTTTCCTCTCATATACAGAACTTGGGTTTAAAATTATATATGTAGGTGGATGTATGTACAGCTCATGAAATTGTTAAGACGGTCACAGGTGGAGAAGAAAATGTATGAGAGAGGAGAAAGCGAATGTAATGGAATACATGTGACATGAAAATACAAGTGGGGACATCTGGAGAAAGAAAGGAACGAGCCAGAGGAAATAGGAGACAGGGAGGAAGACTGTGGGAGAGGACGAGTCAGAACAAAGTATACGTATGTATGAAAACATGTGATAAAAGAGAAAGGAATGAGTCTTGCTGTTCTGCGTGCTTCTCAGTGTTCTTCTTTCTTTGATTGTCCTCACGGCTGCTTATAACCATCTAATTTGAGTTGTAAGTTGTTCCCACCTGCTCTGTCTTAAGTTCTGTAACAGCATTTCTGTTTATTGTTTGTTTAATGCCCAGAGTCCAGGGAAGTACTTAGAAACTCAGCATTAAATGGGCAGCAAATTTAACTCCTACCTTTCAGCGTTTTGTAAATGGAGACTGCACTTTTGCTTCCCCGACACTCAGACCCAATAATCACACAAAACTATATTAATTACAACACTGTTTGGCCAACAGCTCGGGTGTATTCCTAGCTAACTCTTACATCTTAAATTAACCTATTTCTATAATTTCATATTCACGAGGCTCTTGGTTTGTTGCCTCACATCTTGCTTCTTGGGGGCCTACATGGCGTCTGTCTGACTCTGTCTTCTTTCTCCCTGTATTCAGTTTAGTTTTCCCACCTAGCTAGAGTCTGCCCAGCCATAGGCCAAATAAGCTTCTTTATTAACCAATGGTAATAAAACATACTCATAGCATACAGAGGGGAATCTGCCTACTCTTTCTCTCTATCTCTGTTTGGATTTCCAGTCTGGCTTTACTCTGCTAAGCCATTGGTCAAAGGAGCTTTACATCAACCAATAAAAACAACACATAAACAGAAGGACCTCCCACATTAGTGTTTGAATTTGACTTTGAGATTTTGAATATCTAGAAGATGGCTTTAGAAACACAGTTATACCATTTAGGACATGCAATAACTGTAAAATCTCTGACCATACAAGGAGATTATTGAATTATTTTGAAAAATAAATCTCTGACATTAATGTTCATTGGATAAAGATACATACTGCAGAACTACGTTAGTATGGTGATCTGTGTTTGATTCTGGGAACCTGTATAAAGGGGGAAAGAAAGAACAAACTTCACATTGTCATCTGGCCTCCACATACAGGTAGTGGCACAAGTACTCACATACACATAACACACACACACACACACACACACATACAACTTTAAAAATCTAGCATACTTCAGGTATGTCAGCTTTAAATATGGTAGTGTTGCTTTGAAACACCGTTCATATTTTAATTCATTTTAAACTTTCCTCACATAGGGTGTATTAAGAAATCTATCAGGCAGTGGGAAACACCATAGCCAACTCCAAACACAGACGTGTATAACAATAAAAATCTGCTATTTTGTCCTTCTCCCTTCTGTGAAAATAAAGGGTCACTGTGAAGATTATTTACTGTAAGCCAAACACTGCGCTAGGCACATGAAATACAAATGGTAATTATTGCAATGCTCTAATTATCTTACACAATGGGGTCTACAGCTTGGCGACTACCATATTGGAGATGAGCAAGGGCTACCAAGGCCAAGTGTCAGAACTTACTCATCACAAGCCCTGACGTTGGAAAAGTCAGCATTTCATGGCCTCACATTTTTTTTCTGAAGCTGAGAAACATTCTAGAAATGGGGGAAATCGATCTGAGTTTCCAGTTTTAAAGTTACAGTAAAAATAAGATCTTGTTACAATTTGGGCATGTCTCTACACAATCTTACTTCACTCTTATTTATTAATTTTGTGTTATGTACAATTAATCTCTTTTTTTGTAAGATATTTTGCTAGTGAGGAAATTTTGAGAGGAAGAAGGAGAAAAGGGAGGGAGGGGCAGAAAAATAAAATCTCTCTGTGTGGTTCCAGGACAGGCTCTAAAGCTGCAGAGAAACCCTGTCTCGAGAAAACAAACAAACAAACAAACAAAATTCTGTGTGTGGCCAAAACCTCAGAGATCTTATAATATACAATTATGTTATCACCAGCACTTTTCACACCTTCCTCTTCTTGCAACTGCTCTGCATTTTAACTTTTGCTTTTACTGTAAAAAGCGTGTATGGGGCACACATTCTTCCCTGTTCTCAGTCTTTACTCTCAGCCCCAAAGCATAACCTAAGCCTCCACACATACTGTGCCAAGAAATTGCTGTCCTCTTGTGTAGTGTCCTCCTAGTGTCTTTGAGGAAAATGTCAGAAAGTCAGTCAGTTCTTTAAAACTATAAGAAAATAAAGATTTATTAATGCTTACTTTAACTTACCATTCTTCACTTTGTTTTTTTGAGACAAGGTTTCTCTTTGTAGCATTGGCTGTTCTGGAACTAGCTGTGTAGACCAGGCTGTTTTTGAACTCACCAAGATCCACCTGCCTCTGCCTCCCAAGTCCTGGGATTAAAGGCATGAGCCACTACACCCTGCCAATCTTAACTTTTTTTTTTAAGATTTATTTATTCATTATGTATACAACATTCTGCCTCGATGTATGCCCACATGCCAGAGGAGGGCGCCAGATCTCAGTACAGATGGTTGTGAGCCACCATGTGGTTGCTGGGAATTGAACTCAGGACCTCCGGAAGAGCAAGCAGCCAGTGCTCTTAACCTCTGAGCCATCTCTCCAGCCCCAATCTTAACTTTTTAGTACAGAAAAGTAACTGACCCTCAACAGGCCTTTCTCTTTGTTTAGAGCCAGGGACTTAACGGAGGCCATCGTGTGTGCTTCATAGGTACATTGCCACTGTCTACCCTCAGCCCAAAGTCCTTCTGTTCAGATGTTAAAAGATGTGTATGTCAAGTTGCCAGCAGCTTCCTGCAACCAATGAAAGCAAAATGCGGGAAAATGGTAGACTAACTATTTGTTCCGTCCTATCCATCGCTAAAGAACCTTCTTAGCCATATTCTAAACTGGCTGTAATAACCTAATGATGTGTGTCAAAGTGTCAGCAAACCCTTTGAAATTATTATAAGCCTACTGAAATGAACTTTTAACCCTCTATTATCAACTAAAATGCTTCTCGTCATAAGCACACAGACTGTCTTGAGCATCAGTTACAGAGCCAGGCAGACAGCGGCACACATTTTAACACTGGCTACACAGAAGCTATTGTTCATGACAAGCAAAAGTTTGGGAGATAGGGTTATCTGGCTGGTTCAATTAAAGCTCAAATAAATAGTTATTTACCATGGATTCATCTCATCTCTTAAAAAGTCTATGTTTGCCCAATTTTTAAAATATATAGCCACAAATTGGGGAAGATTTTATGATTTACATTTCAGAATTCTGCATCAAGAGTTTAGGCTGCAAAGTGTTAGGTGTGACATGAGCAGTTGGTAGCTTTGGCAGGAATTCTTTCATAAATGTGGACTCTAGGCAGGCAATAATTCATTATACACACTTTATTATTTTATTCAGCACAATTTGGGCTGCTGATCGGTGCCTTGATTGACAGGGTCATTTCTAAGTGTCTCCTGTTATCTGGCAAAGTTTATAATAAACTCAGAGAACTAAAATCAGCAAACTGGAAATATTTCAAACATTTAAGGTTTTTTAAAGAATTAGGCAAAATCACAATTCCACATATTTAAAGAAATGTATTTTTCTTCTCATAAGAATGAATATAATGGTAGATTCCATGTGAAGTAAATGTATTAGTGAAGTTATTGAAGTCTTCAACAAGCTGAATTTTTCTTAAGTTCCTTTCAAATTCTTTTATCACAGCAAAAAACTCCAACTATCCTTATACTGAGAGTGATTTCCCACTCATCTGCAGTCTCAGAGACAACTATGCCATGCTTTGAGCTCTATAAGTAGTTTAACTAGATTTCCCATACTGCACAAGCAAATGAAAGGACCTTCAAGCATGTGGTGAGAGACCAGGATTTCTATACTGATTTTTTTCACCTTTTTCCTTTATTGAAAATAGATTCTTATACAATATAATCTTACTATAGTTCCACTCCTCTTAGTTCCTCCCTACCTCCCCACAAATCTACTCCTTTTCTATCTCTTATAAGAAAAGGACAGGTTTCTAAGAGATAACAACCAAATATGATGAAAGAAAATATAATGATGTACAGCAAAACCATCATATCAAAGTTGGACAAGGCAAACCAATAGGAGGAAAAGAGTCCCACGAGCAGGCACAAGAATCAGACACCCACTCGTTATCACACTCAGAAGTCCCATAAAAATACTAAGCTTATAGCTGCGATATATACACGGAGAACCTGGTGCAGACCCATGTAGGATTCGTGCCTCCTGCTTCCACCTATGTGAGTTCACATGAGCCTTGTTTATTTGATTTAGAGGGTTTTGGTCTTCGGGTGTCCACCATCCCCTCTGGCAATCTCCTTAGGATTCCCTAAGGTCTGAGAGGAGGGATTTGACAGAGACTCTCTTTCCACATAATTCCTGGTTGTTTCTGCATCTTTTTCCCATCTGCTGCTGGAGGAAGATTATCTGATGATGACTGAGTAAGGTACTGATATATGAGTATAGCTGTCATAGGACTCATTAGGAATCATCTTATTGATACTGTTTTTTAAAGATCAGTAGTGTTTTGTTTTACCCTAAGTCTCTGGGCTATCTTGTCTCTTCTTCTTGGTTAACCAAATAGTGTCAGATATGGGTTCTGTCTTTCTGAGTGCATCTTAAAGTTCAACATTGGTTGGCTATTCCCACAAGTTCTATGCAACTTGTGGTGGTTTAAATGTAATTGACCCCCATGATCTCTTAGAGTGGCACTCTGAGAAGGTGTAGCTTTGTGGAGTGCATGTGGCTTTGTTGGAGTTACTGTGGGTGTGAACTTTGAGGTTTCCTATGCTCAGAATTCTTCCCATTGTCTAATACCACTTCCTGTTGCCTGAAAAATGTAGGACTCTAAGCTACTTCTCCAGTACCATGTCTGCCTGCATGTCTCCATGCTCCCTGCCACAATGGTAATGGGCTGAATCACTGAAAATGTAATCTAGCCACTTCAATGAAATGTTTTGTTTATCTACATTGTGCTACATTGTTAATTACCTCTTCTTAGTACCTTATGCTCAACTTCTTGTCTGACTGATAAATTCTTACCTGCCTATTTCTTCCCAAAGTTCTTATCTCTGACAGAAGTGGCACTCTTCCTCTTCTGCCTAGCTATTGACCTTTCAGCTCTTCATTAAACCAATCAGAAGGTACCTTAGGCAGGCAAGAAAGGACAAAGACATCTTCAACTGTGTGATCAAATACTCCACAACAGTGGCCAGATTAGTGTCCACGTTTCTCTTTTAGTAGCTTACTTCGTACCTTTCCACACCAAAGACACTAGAACAGAGGGGTGAAGGCTCCATGTAGGCACCAGCTAAACTTCTTGTTCAGTGAGTTGTGTGGGTGTTAGCCTTGGCCATGGGGGTCTGATGTCAGTTTGCAAAGAGCAAACCATTTTCTTAGCAACAGCTTGGGTTGTTTTGGGTGGGTGGGGGGGATTTCCATGGTACTGCCTAAGCCAACAACTCAGTAACCCAGTCCAGGTACATGGCCAGTTGAGATTCCATATCCCCATTATGAGGAGACTTCATTAAGATCAACTTCACATGTTTTATGAAATTTCCGCTTCACTGTGTCCATATCTATCATCCCTCATGTGAAAAGTTCTGAATTTGCTCTCCAGAACTGCCAAGGAAGAAAAAGGCAAGGGAGGAATGAGAAAAAGCAATGAAAGGAAGGAAGGAAGAGAAAGAATGAAAAAGAGTGTGTAGGAGGTTGTGATGTAGATATTGGATAAAAATTTGTACATACTACAAATATGTAACGACATAAGGTTTCTCAGAAAGCAGGCTAGATTGGCTGGCCAGGGAATGCCAGTGATTGACCTGTCTCTGCCTCCTCAGCTCCAGGGTTACAAAGGCACACTTCTCCCACATGCACTTTTCATGTGGGTTCTGAGACTTATGCTCATCTATGGCTAAACTATCTTCTTAGACCCTTCAGTTATTACTTCATAATGTCCTTTATTATTTTACAGTGAAAAATAAAAACTAGCACTTTTCAGATCTAAGTTTCTGGAATGAGCCATACATTGTTATAAATCAGAGAGAAAACACTTGCTCTGAAGTACTCTACAGTACTTCAGGACAAAAGGAACAAAGCAAACAAGCAAACAAAGGAGTTAGGGTCAAGAGAGAAGTTCCAGTTCACAGTGGTGGAAGCCTCACTTCCGGACTTACTCCCTGGACATGTAACCTTTGGCTACATCTTCTGGCAGAAGCAGGAGAGCTGGGCTCTGGGTTTCCGGATTTCACAACATTTCCCAATGATAAAGTTCACTTGTGGAGCTTGTGTTCTCTAAAAGGGTGAATTCTCAGACTCAGGTCAATTCTACTGAATCCGGATGTCGAGAGAAGCCCAGGAAGTAAAATGTGACAGGACCTCCAGGTGATTTTTGTCCCCTCAAAATTTGGAAATCAATGACCTCACCAGCCCTGCTCTTCTGAGTCAGACTGTCTGTGATCCTATTAATCAACTCTCAGTAATAATTGCCTTCACCAAGGCTGTAGAGTTTGGGACAGAGATGGTGGAGAGCAGGTAAAATATTAGTTTTAGAATGAAAATTACATTGAAAGGGACTTAAAAATAAGTAAGAAAGCTGGGAGCAGTAACACCCCTTGGTTATCCCAGCATCATTGTGATGAGACGGGAGGAACAAGCAGGAGATTAGACTGTTCCGTGCACAGCACAGCAGCAGAAAGAGCAAGAAGACTGTGCCTCAAAAGCAAGGTGTGGAGTAAGAATCAATGCGTGAAAGATGTCCTCTGACCTACACACCTACCTCCACATACACAGGCATGCACAGACGTGAATACACGTGCATATACGAGATAATTTTAAAAATAATTCAACTTAGCTTTTTCTATGAAATAGTAACATAATTTTGTATCACCAAAGTGTTTAGAAGTGTTGGTCGTCACATGGGAAAGGTCTCAGAATTAAAACAGAATCGTTTTTGAGTGGGGCCGTGGTAGGGCACGCCTTTAATCCCAGGACTCAGGAGGCAGAGCAGACAGATCTCTGTGAGTTTGAGGCCAGCCTGGTCTACAGGACAGGTTCCAGAGCTACAGAGAAACCCTGTCTTGAAAAACAAAAACAAAAACAAAAAAACACACAAAACAACCACAACAACCCCTCCCCCTCAAAAAATCAATTTCATCAAAGCCTATGGTACAGTTTGAATGTGGTTTTTCTCCTAGGGGCTGATGACTAAAGCTTTTTATTCATAGCTGCTGGTCTGTTTTGTTATTGTTGGTGGTGGGGTTTTTTTGGGGGGGTTGTTTTTGTTGTTTTTGTTTTTACTATTTTGGCTTTTTTGTTTTTTGGTCTTTTGGGGGACTGCCACCCAGCTCCCAAATAAATACGTGCACGGAGGTTCATTCTTACAAATTCCCGGCTTTAGCTTGGCTTGTTTCTAGCCAGCTTGCCTTAACTTAAATTATCGCATCTACCTTTTCCCTCTGGGCTTTTTCCTTTTCTTACTTCTGTGTATCTTACTTTCACTGTTAGCCTGTGGTTGGCTAAGTGGATGGTCCCTAGCATCCTCCTCTCCTTGTTCTCTCTTGACCCCCCTCCTCCCAGATTTATCCTTCTAGTTACACTTTCTACCTGCCAGGCCCATTGATTCTTTGCCCTGCATCGCTATTGGCCGTTCAGTTCTTTATTAGACCATCAAGTGCAAAGCATCACAGCTTCACAGAGGTAAACAAATGCAACACAAGCAAAAGGAGCACATCTTTACGACACTAAACACGTGTTCCACAGCATAAACAAAAGTAACACACCTTAAAATGATATGCTACAACAGGTAACTGGGGGCACTGGCTTGTAAGAATCTGGGAACTTTAGGAGGTGGGGCAAAGGAAATGAATTAATGAGAGGGGATCCTTGAGGGCCTCTACTTGAACTTCCTGCTCTCCTTCCTTTTCTCCTTCTTTCTGCTCCCTGTGTACCAACAGGTGAAGACCTGTCTCTGCCGCACAGTCTCTCCACCACAGTGTTTTACCTGGGTGCACAAGGGAAAACTGCTATAGACAGAGCCCTTTGAAACAATGAATTTAAGCCTTTCCTATCAGTGATTTCATCACAGCCATACAAATGTAGTCTAGCAAAATCATACCAATATTGCCCATCAATATTAATACCAATAATGCTGATAAACCTGAGATGTCATCACGGACAGCTTCTGTTGCAGTAATAGACTGTGCAATAGCACAGCTGTGCACACAGGGTACCGCAGCCTGACCTGAGAACAAACGCTGTGCGTGAATGTCTGCTCTACACCCATCGGCTTCAACCTGAACCGATACCACTTGATCGCAAGCCTTGACTCGAAATCACTTACATCATCCCCATCGTCCTTAACAGCCTTTACCACCTTTTCCTGACCCTTTTCCAATGTACAAATGCTACGTGTATGTTACTTTTAATGTCTATTACCAAATAAATTAGCTTTTTTTAAAATATTCTAATCTTCTCTGGTCTATTTCTGTTTTCTCGTGAGATGCCTGAATTCATATTTGGTCTTCTCTATTTTATTATATTTTCACATTGGTGTTAGGTCAGAGGTTTCTTTTGTTTCTTTCCCATTGTTTAGTTTTCATTTACTTACTCATTCTTTTTTTTTTTTTTTTTTTTTTTTTTTTTTTTTTTTTTTTAAGACAGGGTCTCATGTAGCCTAGGCTGGCCTCAAACTCACTGTAAAGCTAAGGATAACTTTGAGTTTCTGAGTCTCCTACCTCCATAGCCTGAGTGTTGGAATTACACACACGGACCACCATACCTTGGTCATGTGGGTACCAGGCATTAAATCCAGGGCTTAGGGCATTCCAGGCAAGCACTCAATCAACTGATCTATACTCACAGTTGCCTCTCACTTTTAACTCTCTTTTAAAATTGTTGTGTTTGAAGTATAGATGTAACATTGCCACACAATTACTTATTTGCAATATATAATGGACATATTTTACCCCAATCTTAACTGCAACCAATATATCTTCAGACATTTCTCTCTGAAGAAATAGATAGTGAAATACATATTTCCGTGTCAATTTGAATTTCTAATTTCTCAAATAGATTCACCAAAACCTTCGCTAAAATGATTTTTTTAAATTCACCATTTTTTAAGTGTAACAAAATGTTATAACACTTGCTGGCAAGAACCTAAGAAACAGTCAGTTGGTTTCTGTCAACACGCATTTCTGAATGACCTCAGGCTAGAGAAACTGATTTCAAGCATAAGTCCAGTGTGTTAGGGACTGTTTGGAAGTCATGGAAACAGTGTCACTGTCACCTATAAAAATGTCAGCTGCCTCCTGAGAAATTAAAAATGTTGCCACATTAGTGTCACATCTCAGTCCTTAGTCTCTGTATTTATGATTTCAGTGTTGAGACTATTCTTGCTATGGAGATAGTATTTTGTCTACCGGGATGTTGATGAGTCTTTCTTATTTCTTAGGGAAATCCTGTATTTTTTTTTCCTAGAAATCTCAACTTCTGTTCATCTCATATCTTATGTGTGAATCTACAGATCTCACTTATGAACTCGATTGAGCAAAGTAATGAGAGCAATAAGTAGTATCAATACATTTTTGATACATAGTACCAATCAGTGTTTCATTTCCTGCTTTTCCTCCAGAAAAGCACCTACGTAAACAAACACACTTAGAACAAGAAAATTCACTCGTCTTTTCAATATCTTATGCCGTAAATGGGCACCATATCAGGTTACTGCCGAGTCTTCACAATGATACCTTCATAGCCATGTGTTATTTTGAGCATATAGCAAAATCTTGAACTTATAAATATTTTACAGAATACTGGGAATTTATTAGACAAAGCCAAAGGGTGCTAAATATGTTTACAATTTAAGCCATTTATAATTGACTTTGCAATTAAAGCACAAATTCTAATTCTAATGATCTAAACCCAAAAAATGACTAGTATTTTTAAACAAACTTTTTAGTTATGAGGCTATATTTCCTTGTTTTACTTTTCATTTATTTTATCACTGCTTATGGAAAGATAGCAATCATATTCCCTACCATGCAAATTAATACTGAATTTTTAAGATTTGCCTGAAATTTGCAATAAAAATTCTGATAGAGCAAAGGAAATTAGTAAGTCAAATTAAGTGTGTATTAAAACACCATGAGCACAATTTCTAATATTATAAAGATACTTTTAAATATTGCTTTAAAGGCATCTTTGTGTGCTAAAATTTTTTGCACAACTTTGAGTTACATTTATAAAAGATAGTATTGCTATGAGTTTATTTTATTTAGAGGTTAGTCCTCAGGAAGCTTCTATTCCAGTACTGTTTTCCCAGTATGAAATTTTGCAGGTGATAAAATTGACATAATTAAAGTATAATTGCAAAGTCCTCAGGATACAATAGCACCACATCGCTGCCCATCACCTTCAAAGTTAACATCTTAGCTTGGCTTTGTGTTTATTTTAGGAAATGTTTTACTTCACAAATTGCCTCTCAGAGAAGTAAGCTGTCACACGCCAGAATTCGACTGGCTTGGCTGCCTAATTAAATACAGTTTCATCTGGAAGAAGTCTTCTGTGCTTTTACATTTCAATCTAACATCGCATTTGGAACGATCCCTACGTGCTCTAAACAGAACAAGGACGCAAAGGAAGTACCAGTACCAGGCCTCTTCTCGTGCTCCTGGGAAAGCAGTGGCAACTTCATAGACATAGGACAGAAAACGGGCGGGAGGAGAAGGTGTTTCCCAGCAGGATGTGCCTACATTAGTATAGCTCAAGAACGAATTATTACAGTGTGCTAGAGAGAAGAGTGAAGTGACTTCCGCTTCAGACCATTTTCCTTGTGACATGGTTAGAAGAGCTGGAACCTAGAAGAAAGGATGCGCCGTCTCAGGGAATGGGAACTCCAGCTCCAGGTCTGTTCCTCACTGGGCATGGTGTCAGAGGGGTTCCTGGATTCAGTTTCCCTTCTTGAGAAGTGAAGGAGCTAGCCCGAGATTCTCTCATTCCTGGAAGGTAGTTCCATGAATGCTGTAAATAATTTTAAGGGCTGTGAAAAAGCAGAAGGCTTCAACTGAATTTTCAAAGTATACCAACAGCAGCCATCACAAGAGCAAAATGTGACTGGTCTCTTTCATGCTAGTATGTAGTAGAAGATGAGAAACACATCGTTAATATGAAGAAGGGTACATAGCTTATATAATGCATGCACAATAAAAGGATTAAGGATAAACTTGAAAATTAGAAATAGTATTTGTTGTAACAGACATAAAAGTTTCCCCACAGATAAAATGTTTACTCGTTTATTTTCTGTTGAGCACTGGAATAACCTTGGCTTCATTAACCTGTATAGTCTCTAACAAAATGATCATTTTATTTTTATAGATATATTCAGTTTCTTTTAAGTACAATGAATTAATTGTATATGTTTTTATATTTTAAAATAAGTAATCACTATTTATAACTAAGTTAAAAGCACATGCAGATTACTGCATGGTAAGCAAATTCTGTACTATATTTATCATGACCTACTTTAATAATTGATCTCTGCTTTGCTCTTTATTTTTGTTAACCTCTGTTTTAGTGAGCTATAGACTTTAAAAACATTTTGAGATACAGCATAAAATGCAAAGAAAGTATCTACTCAACTCTTATTTAAGAGGACTAATATTTACTTCTTTACTAAAAATAAGTACCAAAAATAATAAAGTTGATTATATATTAAAACAATAAATATTCTGTTTCTAAAAGCATCTCAGTGTTCACACACACACCAGTAGCGAATCCTTCCAACTGGCTTATTTATGAGAATTGGCATATCCCTGATAAATTCTGATTTTTCTGAGATAATTTAGAGTATATATAACCTAAAAGCCTAGACACTTTCACATAATCTTCATTTGTATCTTTGATTCTTATATAATTTTGTAATAACTTCTGTTCTATAATATGGCTTTTCATATCCAAAAGATGCTTGTCAACTGTGGTAGGACAAAATCCAAATGACTGTTTTTAGGCAATGGATTTCAAAGAAATGACTGTATACCTAGCAAGTGTTATTTAGGTGCTAGATAAATGTTTTTAGAAATACTCTCTTTAAGCAAATACTCTGTTATACACTTTTAACTTCAGTGTATAAGACATAAGCATTTGAAACTGCACCTGCTGCCCTGGATATTGAAAATGGGTTGGATAATGGTACCTAGGAAATAAAGCTGTTTTAGCGTGCTCATCCCCTAATCTTGTGTTTATCTTTCTCCTAATATATTACAAAGGAAGGAAATGCATGTGTCTCTGTCTTCGGTATACTTTTCCTTTTAATTTTGGATGTATCTCAGTATTTTTTTAATGCTTATAGATTTCTAAATAATCACTGACAGCAAAATGGTACGGAGCTAAAGACCAGCTTTCTGTCACATGCCGCGTGTCTTTTCTGTCATCACTTTTAATAATACAAGTCAGTGAGGCAATAGTATTGGAGAAGTAGAGGAAGGAGATTCAAATATTGAGAACACTTTGACCTGCTTATGGAGATGCTGAAGATGCTGTCCCAGGAAAACAAGATCTTGGGCTGTAGCTCATTGGTGAGCTCTTACCAATTATACAGAAAGCTCAGGTTTGATCTGCAGAACTACAGAAAGCAACCCAAAACGTACAATCTCAGCAAAAATTGCTTCCAGAATGTGTGACCTGTTTACCTGAGCACATTGTAAGATCAGGTGATCTGATGATACAATGTGCAATAATAATGAAGGTTTACAAATCATATCACATTGTAATCCAGCCCATCTTCTAGTTCATTTTTAATCTTAGACAAAGTATTTATTTGTGTGGTTTAGTTTGCACCAGTCTAGAGCATAATAAATGGAATATTTATATATGTGTTAATACATTGATTTTGAAGATTTTTGAAATAAGTAATTGCAAATTGTTTCCATACAAGCAAGAAAGTTTCTAAAAATTTATTGTCTCATTATTTTCTAATTATGTTAAGATTCAATTGATCATTCTTCATTTATTGCCACATTTAAATTAAGTTAAATCATCACTATGAACAAAAGAAATCAGCATATACATTATCACTGATCTAAGAAAGTTTGAATCAACAATGGTGTCATACCTAAAACAGCAAATTAGGAATGAGTTTTTCTTTCCAGGGAGAACAGATGTTGAATTTTGTAGTTAGGCATGACTTTTTTGTATTTTAGCAAGACATGGGCTTGTTTATTATTCACGGGTAATATTTAGATACTTTGTGAAGTTCACTTATTTGCTATTTCATTAACTTGTCTTTAGAAAGGGTTGTAAGAAAATGGATATTACTCTGCATCTCACAGTGACATTAACTACTAATATTTCTACAGTGTATATTAGCGCCAGTAGTGATTATGAAGCAGTGTCCTGACTTACCAGGTCATCAGCCTTGGTCCTTTATCTTTTGAAGACACTAGCTGAACACCTTCACCTGGCCTGAACTTCAGAGCCCCATCCTTGCTCTGTTTCCTCTTTCAAGTCTTTGCTCCCAGTCACTATTTACTTCTTTGAAGCGGAATGTATTTTTTTCAGGTTAGCATGTGGTGTGGAAGAATTGTCTGTATTCTGTCAATCATGTTTTAAATAAACGCTGATTGGCCAGTAGCCAGGCAGGGAGTATAGGCAAGACAACCAGACAGGAAGTAGAGGCGGGGCAATGAGAACTGGAGTATTCTGGGAAGAAGGAAGCTCTTTCCCCAGTCCTGTCCAGACACCAAAGAAGCAGGATGTGACCTACACTGCTGAGCAAGGTACTGAGCCATGGGGCTAACATATACTAGAATAATGGGCTAATATAAGTTATAAGACGAAGCCTGAGCTAATGGGCCAATCAGTTTATCATTAATATAGATTCTCTGTGTGAATTTCTTTGGGGCTTACTGGCTGTGGGAAATGGGCAAGCCCTCATGTTACAAGCCTGCTTGGTTTATCATGTGATGTTGAGAAATTCTAAGCTCTAATTTATTAACAATATTCAAACCCTAAACTCAATGAGATTCAAGTAGTATGCTTTGACATTGCTAGAAACATTGTTTTTAAAGATTTATACATAAATTTAACTTTTTGTGCTGTGTGTAAGGGAGAAAGAGAAAGGGGGAGGGAGAGAGAGAGGGAGAGAGAGTCTACATTGGTGCGATTGCTTTCAGAGTCCTGAGAAGAGTGTCAAATACCTTGGAGCTGGAGTTGCTGGTGGCTGTGAGCTGCCTGGATATGTGTGCTCAAAGTCAAACTCAGGTCCTCTGCAACAGCAGTACATGCTCTGAACCACTGCATCAGTGCTGTAGTCCCCCAGAAAATTTTTGAATTTGTTTCCTGAGACAAGGTCTTATAATATAGCCCTGACTGGTCTAGATCCAACTCTGTAGACCAGGCTGACCTCAAACTCACAGATCTCCACTGTCCTCTGACTCCCAGCTGCTAGGATTAAAGGTGTGCACCACGATGCCTGAAAAGTACTTAATAATCAATTATCTCACGGGTAATAGAAAATCTGAAGAGGTTTTTGTTTGGTTGATTTTTGCTGGTAAGACTTGGTGTTCAGAGGATCTAGTGAGACCCCAGAACTGGCATAAAGGTCACAAGAACTGACAGCACTTGAGATCAACAGAAGTAGAAAAAAGCCTTCCTGCAATTCCATTTAACATAGAAACCACTGGAAGGATCTGCCATGCACACCTGCCCTTCTCCATGGGAGTTTTCTGACTGTAGGAGCAGCAACGAGTCAATGATCCACAGCTGCATAAACAAATATCATCACGTGTCCTAGATCTTCCTGTCTCCTGAGAATGGGGCAGCCATTGTTCCTCCCATTGAGACATCTCCTGCCGCCCCTCCCCACTGCAGTGTCAGGAGCAGTAGTACACTTCTGGGAACACACAGTAAACTCTTCCTTTCATCTTTTCCACATGTGCAGAAATTCCATTTTTAATCTTACAAATGTCCATATTGTCAGCTCCATCCCCAGGACCTCAATAACTGAACCTAAGAAGACAAAAAAAATCAATTTTCAGAAAACATTCTATATTGGTTAAAAATATACTTTTCTGCTTCCAGGAGAAATGTCAGTAAAAAAAATAATCTATAAAAATATATCTCCACAGACATAATTAATAATATTAGGTCTGACATTTTAAAATTAGTGTCTTTTATTTTTAGTTTATGGTTACATCAGACTGAATAGATTCTTTGTTAGAATATGTTTTAGATCAAAACAGATGAGAGAAAAAATGAAAGAATGAAACAAAATAATTGATAAGAGTTGGTAGAGAAATAAGATAGATTTTTATCTCATTTACATTAGGATTTCTTTCTGTCTGGACCTGGCAACTAAATTAACATGACTTCTCAATGGGAGGAAAGCATACAAATTTAGTTAAATAAGTTTACATGGCAAAAATAACTTTCATAAAGAACTGATGGCCTAAAAAAAAAAAAAGGCATTTGTATCAGTGATGTACATATTAAATGAACAAGAAAACCGAGTCATGAGAAAGCAGCTAAGTTTCATGGGGAAGTTGAGAAGATAAGCTAATTTTAACTGGTCCTGTGCAGAATTCTATTGGCTTGAACTTCCTGTCCTTGATGAGGAGATTATTGCTTAGTGTAAGGGATGGCACTGTTCGTATTTCCTGCTTTTACAAAGCAGGAAGGAAGCCAGAATTATCTTCTTGCTCTAGTTGCCTTGCAAGTGCCTTTAACTCAAAACAGTCAACACACCAGAGTCATTTTTCAAAACTTCTTCATGGCTGAGTTTTAAAAACATCAAGTTAAAACCACTTGTGCCCGATATCGGCATTATTTAATATGATATTGGCACAGGTCTTCATAAATTAAAGTAAAAAGTAAGGAAAAGAAAGGCATATAAAATGGATCTGTTTGGGTGCAGAGCGCATAGCATAAGGACGGCAGTCTGTCCCTACAAGTTACACATTGCATCCTCTGAAACAGTAAAACGGTGTGAGCATTCCCACTACATAAGGAGATAAGAGACGCTGAGTCAGCCTTATCTGGATAAGGCAGAGACCAAAACAACCTAAAGGAGTTCTACAAATGCTGGCTCACAGATACCTTTGAAAAAAATAGCACTATATACTTTTAAGATTGGCAGATCTAGGCATTTTATGATAATATTGATTTAGAAAATCATATAGCTGAAATACTGTCAAATTTTTCAGATCACAGAACTTTGAGCAACTTGTTTTTCCCAGAAAATTCCGATGTATATTTAAATTAATTTTAAAATATTTATATTTCCTCTTCCAAAAATTTGAACCACTGAATGTTTAGCAAATAGAACATGTATGTAGAATATACTGAAATACAAAGTAATGCATATTGTCTGGAATGTGCACATAATGAACATTAAAAGTATATGCAATGAAAATATTAAAAACATTAAACAATAACAAGAAACAAGACAATAGTCTATTCAGTGAAGGTTCTCTTCCTTTTTCCCATTAATTATCTGCTGGAAGATAGTAGTTAATTAAGTCTACATGTAGTATTGAGATGGGGCAAATCCTGGCCCATATTTGGATCTTGTTTATCAACACATATGTGTATATATGTATAAATGCATTTATATATGTATAAATACCATATATAAATACAAATAAACACACACACACACACACACACACACACACACATATATATATATATCAGATTGCTTTGGTATCCTAATTTATGGTTGCTCTTTAAAATACACTACACATAGATAATACATGTAATGACTAAATCAAATACATATATAATGTGATATAAGTGTGCACTATGCATATTAAATTTCTATGAGGTAACAATTAGCTGATGCTTAACATCCATTTTCTTCAGAGAGAATCTCCTCATTAAGCGCTGTACTTCTATCTTTCTATTTCTTTTTGATGATGAAAACCAAGTTGGGAACAACCCATTTCATTCGTACACATGAACCCCCTGATCCTTGCAGGAGCTTGTGTTTTAAATTCCTCTAAAGCATACACGCTGCTTAAAAGTGTAATAATAGTCGTGACCATGCTCTTTGTGAAAAGCATCTTACCTTCAATTTTCAGGAAAATTGTATATTATCTCTTTAAAAAATTTAAAAGATTCACTAAAGGTGTCAATCATCTATGGAATCTAACTTGAGAAAGGGGATGGGGTTACAAAATAAAGTTCATACTATGCTGTCAATAATCTGACCCCTAATTCCTTTGCAGTCATTACTCATACAAGATCCATTCCTTGCCACAGATCTTATCACAAACCCTAAGATAAAGCTTGCAAATAGGTTTTCACACTTGCTAGGGAGCCATTTACTAGCTTGGACTTTTTGTCAAGTTAGCACAGTAAAGTTAGCTTATATGTTCACCTTCCTAATTTATTTGACTACAGTAACGTTTTTCTTGTGTCTTATGTACAGCATATTTAAAGTCCTGATATAACTTTAGATACCAGATAATTCAAAACATCCTTATTGAATGAATGAAAAGCTGAGTTTTGTTGGGTGACCAATTTGAACCTAAACTTAAATCAGTAGTGTGAACTGAGTCAATACCTGTAGTGACTTGTAGGAAAGACAACTTGTGCTCTGGGTGACTATTCCAAGATGCTAACCAGAGATGAATTAAGGCTTACTAGTCAGACTTCAGTCACACTGATAAAGCGCAGAATACAACTTCGGGAAGGGTTTCTTTTGGATCCTGATTTTAGAGCTGCTAGTTTATGTTAGTTGTGTTTGTGGTACTTATGTCAAGATAAAAACATCATGGAGGAAGGCCAAGTGAAAGAAAGCTGTCTAATAACAACCAGGAGGCAGAGAAAAAGTAACCCACCATAAGGCACAGTTTCCATGCACCTAGTGACCTACTCCCTTTTACTAGGCCCCACATCTGAAAACTTCTACTTCCCAATAGAGTCATAAAACTGAGTCCAACATTGGATTAATTCATTGACAAAGGCCAAGATCTTGTGATTCAATAATTCCACCCCCCCCCAAAAGAACCTAATCTCTGAAACTGTTTATATTGGAGACCAAGTCTGATACATAATACATGAGACTTAAAGGAAATATTTCATATCCAAGCTATAACAGAGGGCATGCATAGGTCAAAAACATTCATTTAAAGCTAACTATCATATTGGAGGACTCTTTTCTTCATATATCTTTACTGTGAAGGAATTACATTACCACATTAGTATAAGAAATTCTCTGGGTATTGCCATATAGCCTAATATTTCTTCTCCTGGCTGGAGTGTTGTGATGACTATAGTCAATTGGAGCCTAAGTCACTAGGGATATCTAAATAGTTAGGATCTCTTATAATACAAACTTTCAGCCATTTTATCTTGAATTTGGTTTAGTTCCAGCTTTATACTTGAACTTCAACAAAGACATTACTTCAGAATTCCATATCTAAATGTTAAAGATCTTTTGAAATAGATTAATATCCAGGATGGAGAGATGGCTTTATGATTAGAAACACCATACTGCCCTTGCAGAGGACCAAGATTGTTTCCTACTTTACCAAGATCACAACCATCAGCAACACCAGCTCCAGAGGATCCCAGGCCCTCTTTTAGACTCTACATGCACTTGCAATCACAAGTACATATACCCACCATCTACCGCTCCATATACACATAACTAAATATAATGAATCATTTTTAAAAAGGTTAAACATTCAAGCACAACATATATTGTGTACATTTTATACATAATAAATGTGTAATATATATATATATTTGTGGAATCACATATCTTTTAGTATAAACTTGACAATGCATTTCAGAACATTTTTCAAAACACATCTGGGATTTTTCACATTATGTGCTAACACACTGATAATCCACGCTGCCATTGCAATGGTGGTAAAGATTCCTGGTAGTTACCATCGTGATTAGATAAAGTCAGTCATATATATATTTTTTTTGTTGTTGTTTTTCTAGACAGGGTTTCTCTGCAGCTTTAGAGCCTGTCCTGGAGCTAGCTCTTGTAGACCAGGCTGGTCTCGAGCTCAGTCATATATTTGACTCTACCCCCTGACATTAGTTGCATAGACATCACCTTTAATTTCACTGACTTTGAAATAGAAATCAAATAAAAAACAAACAAGATTCTTACTGCTTACCTATCAGGCATTCATTTTTTTTCCTTCCACAACAGAGTAAGATCTATGAAATGGTCAACAGGCGACACTAACACTAGAAGTCTGAAGAACTTCTATTGCAAAGAGTCACAGCATTCTCTCCACTATCCCCTTGCCTGTTTCCCAATGCGGGAGGCACTTGGGTCCTCTCTAGCCTACTACAGTCTCTCATGCTCCACACCAGGAACTGATTTGGGGTCTCACTCTCTAGCCTAGATATTTGTAGACAGAGACACAGATGGAATGAGGGCTCTGGAATGAAGAACTTTTGGTGCCAGGAGAATACTTACAAATATAAACAAAAACAGCTGCTCTTTGATGCCACCTCACTCTATATTCAATAAGAAAAAGAAGTATCCATTTAGGAAATATTTAGTTTGAGTTTAATTATTGATAAGAGTATTCATTGAAGGAAGATGTACTCTACAAAAACTGGGCGATTAATACCTGACAAGTGGCTGCAGAAATTACTGCAAGTGTCATATAAATAGATGAATCCAGGAAACAAGCATTTACATCATAGATATTATTAAGTTTTAAATGAAGGTTAGGGAAAATAAACCTGTTTTCATTTGTCACAATTTTGGACCAGAGTGAAGAAGAGTGTGTCCTTGCATCAGTCAGCGGATGTGTGCGTTGCCCAATTCTCCTCAAGACTGGATGTGCTACAGCGGTGTTTTGAGAAATGATGCTTCATGCAAGGCTCCAGCTGGTCTGGGATAGCACAGATTGAAGGCCACAGAAAGCAGTCTGACACGGTGACATTCTGTCATCCAGCCAGTAGATATGTTTACAAGCAAGAGCAAATATATATATCAATAGGATTTGTTTAAGCTTGCACTGAGGCATGGATTCATCTCACTTGTCTCCGCATACCATGCCAGAATCAAATAAACTCAGTGAAATATTATTGAATATGTATTAAATCAATGGGATAACAAATAAAATCACATTTCCTCAAATGTGCAATCAGTCACCGGACTATTTAATATATTTCACTAATGCAAAATATATTCATTCAGATGAATTCGCTACAGTGAACTGTGTTTAATGGCCACTGACACACAACAATGTGAAGAGCAGAAAAGGCAAAACGCCAGCTTAACCAGTTTCAAAGCTTCTGAAGCTATATGACTTAAGTATGTCTGAAAAGAGGAATTTGGACAAGCACTCACCCTAGCCTGTTACATTTATAGCCATTTATTTCTTTTGTATTCAAGAACAGTTTGTAACTCAATATGGATATAGCAGGGGGAAACATAAGAACTAAACTTGATGATTTTTTATTTAACATACAAAGAAAATTATACTTTTCACTGAAAATATCTATAGCTAACTTTTTCAACTAAGAAGCATATCTATATAATTTCCCCTAGAGTGTGGGGAAAATACTGTCTTGCTTATTTTTTAGATAATAATATAATAGCAGGATTTCCCCCTTCCATCCCTCAAAACCCATGCAGATACCCCTACCTGCTCCCCTTCAAATTCATGCTTTCTTTTTTCATTGTTAGTATGATTTTGTGTCTTTTATGTATATACTGTATGTATGTGTTTTTTTGTTTTTTTTCCAGTTTATTTATTTTTTATTAAAAATTGCCATCTCCTCCCCTCCTCCTCCCCCTTCCCTCCCCTCCCCTCCACCCACACCCCCACTCCCTCCCTCTTGAGGCCAAACAGCCATCAGGGTTCTCTACACTATGTTGAGTCCAAGGTCCTCCCAACTCCCCCCAGGTCCAGGAAGGTGAGCAACCAAACTGACAAGGCTCACACAGAGCCCGTCCATGTATGTGTTTTATATACATACGTATCACTAAATATAACCTGCTGAGTTCATATGTTGCTTGTATATATATTTTTTCAGGGGTGAACATTTTCGAAACCTCAAAGTAGCAATCTGCTTTCATATTCTAGTACTTATTTTTCTTTTATTTGAATTTTTAATAAAAGTCCTTTGAAAGAAAACATAATAGTAAGATAACACTTTGTGAAGATTAACTTTTATAACTCTTAAAATATACAAGGAACTTTAGACATAACTCTCTCTCCTTGGCAGAGATTCCTATTGTGACAGGAAGGAAATGGCAGCCTGGTTTTACTCTTCGATGATGAATAGCAGGAGAAAGGGGAGAAAAAGAAGCGTGTGACACTTTGTGGGTCTGTTAAGAGCAGCACAGCTGCCAATTGTTAAGGAGCCAGCAAGTCCACAGAGTGAGTTCAGCTTCCCTGGGATTCTAGTTCCCATGAATCTCTTGGCATGCCTTCGCTTCTTTCTCCTGCCTTGACCTTGAAGGAATATTACAAAGCTGCCTGATGTCAAAGAATTGACATTTCTGAATATGTTAGCAGATGGAAGGTGCACTAATTTCACCCAGCATGGATCTAACCTTGTTCTAGTCTTTGTTGTGGATCTCCGCACACTTTAAATTACATAGTCTTATGGAGTCAGTATAAAATGATGACTCTTTCTTTCATTCAGCAAAACCGATTTTCATAAAGTGCTGTGTGTAGAAGTGGCAGGTTTCCGTTGAACACAGGAACAGCCATTGGCTTCTTGTAACGCTTGCATTATGCTATTCATGTTCTTGTTGTTTTAAGAAAGATAATGTTCCCATACAAAAATGCTTAGCATTTTGAGTTATCTCTCCTTCTCTGCTTGCTTTCCTTGTTCTTATAAGTAAACAGTATACATTTCTATGTCTCTATGGCAGAAGTGAAGATCCAGTGGTTTTATTTTTTATTGGCTTCTGCTATTTTGTAGGAAGATTCTTGTCTACTTAGTGAGACTTTACTGCCCAGGAGCAAGACCTCAGCAACACCATCCCAGCAGTTCATGATCTGAGTATGCCTGCCCTGAGCAGGACACAGCCTGTCCACTCGGATGCTGAGCCGTGAGAACGACTCAAATGATCAGCACGTGACT
This sequence comes from Arvicola amphibius, assembly GCF_903992535.2. Lineage (NCBI taxonomy): Eukaryota > Metazoa > Chordata > Mammalia > Rodentia > Cricetidae > Arvicola > Arvicola amphibius. The sequence continues at coordinate 18,676,972 of NC_052057.2, read as the reverse complement.
CATGCTGCGAAACTAGAAACACATACAGCGGGACCTAAAGAGTGGGCAGAAGCAAGTCAGCTCAAGGCGCAAGATGATGAGAAAATAAAAATAATCCACTTATCTTGCCTAAACAAAATCTGAATAATAATAACACCAACTGACCTGCCAACAAGGATGGAAGAAATTACACAAGACCCCAGCCCTAGATGAAGAGCTACAGATAATTAAGGACTGTTGAGAGAGAAAATATAAGTCTTCTTCAGGGAAGAGTCCCGAATAACCTCTGCTATGCTATCTTAACTCAAGCTGTCATTCCTAAATATGTGTACATATTAACAATATTAAATGAATACAGAAGACTGTATTTATATCCATATTAACACATATGTATATATATAAAACCATAATAAAGAAGTAGGCCATGGATTTGGGAAGAAGCAGCAGTCATGGGAAAATCAAGTAAATATAATACACACACATATATGAAATTTAAAAATATTTATTATGTCCGCATTATTAGTATTATGTACGCATTATTAGTAATATGCAATTTCTGAAAAAGCAATTCATGAAAGTTGTTGGTCTGTTATTCATTTGCTTTAATTGAGGGATAATTGCACTCTGTAGAAAGTAAAATAAAATATCATTGATTGTTATTTGAACAACAAATAAAGAATAATAAACCTGTCTTATATAAGGGGCAGTGTTGGGGAGAGATCAGCCAGAAACAGGGAGGAAAAGGAAAGCATTCTTCCTCAAAGGTCCTGGCTTGTGAAGTTTCAGAGGGAAGCAAAGACTCTCCTGGCCATTTGTGAGGTATTTTGTATGGAGTTCTGGTTGGGTGGGGCTGAAGAATCAGCTGCGATTAACAAGAGACCATATCCACAAAAGTAAAATCTTGGCTTTGCTGGGACAGTCAATGCTGGTTAAGTAGAGCTGAGAAATTGATGGTGATTCAGAAGAGGCCAGCATCACTTAGGTAACATCTTCTGGGAGCCTTTCCTCAGGGTCAGTACACAGAAACTGGTTCAGAGGGTGCCAAGGCTATCCCTTGTACTGGCAAAAGAGCTTAGTAATGTGTAAGAGTTTGCCAGGTGGTACTGGTTTCGAAGGCACGAAACGGTCCTGGAGAGCAACCAAGGCTTAGTACTGTGAGAGCCCAAAAGAAACCACTAAAGAAGCAGCAGCCTTGGCAGTTGTAGAACCCCCAGGATTGAAGGGGTTATGGAGAGATGTGAACACATGATTCTGTGTAGCAAGGTAAGAATACCTAAAGAGAGCCAGGGAGAAGCCTCTTAAGTTGTTTAAGGTGCAGCCCGTTTGCAGTAGAGATCCCAGCATATTGAAAACGAAAGTATCATGGGATGGCCAACAAGAACAGTAGACATGATAGAAGTGTGGATGGAGCCATCCTGAGCCTACAAGTCAAACTGTATTCACTGCAGTTAGCAAAGTCAGAGAAATGGAGCCCTTTAGAATTCAAAGACCGGATATCCAGCACTGAACTTATTATTTAGTTTAGCTTTGGTCTGATTGTGACTGTGTCCTGGATCATCCCTCTTTAAAATAAAACAAAAAAAAAAAAGGCATCTAACTTATTTCTTGGTTTTAAGGAATCACAATTGAGAGACTTTGGATATTTTAGACAGACTAGATATTCAGAGATACTTTGCATAAATTTAAGAGGTTCTGAACCTCTGGATGTTTTAAAGAGACTGACCTTGTTTGTGTTTTTGTTGTGTGTTTGTTTATTTGTTTGTTTGTTGAGAAAGGGTTTCTCTGGGTAACAGCCCTGGCTTTCCTGGAACTTTCTTTGTAGACCAGGCTGGGCTCGAACTCAAAAAGATTTGACTGACTCTGTCTCGAGGGCTGGGATAAAAAATGTGTGCCACCACTGCCCAGACTGAACTTTTAAATAGTATGGAACTCTTAAAAGTTGGAATGTTTTACATTGTGATATTGATAGTTATATGAAATCTTAGGGGAGAGGAAGAAATAAAAGGTGATGTAGTTAATGATATCTGTCAAATTGACACAAGCCTAAACAGATCTGGGGAGAGAGAATCTTAATTAAGAAAAATGCCTCCATCACATTGGCCTGGTGGTGAGTCTGTGGGGAAATTGTGTTGATTAATGATTGATATCAAAGGCCCATGCCATGGTAGTTGGTGCCCCCCTCCCGGTCCTGAGTTGTATAAGGAAGTAGGATGAACAAGCCTTGGAGAGCAAGCTTGTAAGTAGCACTCCGCTGTGTTCTCTGCTTCAGTTCCTGCCTCTGCGTTCCCAGCCCAGCTTTTTCTCAGTGATGGATTGTTACTTAGAAGTGTAAGTTGAAATAAATCTTTTCCTCTCCAAGGTGTTCTTGGTCGTATTTACCATAACAGAGACCCTAGCTAAGACATATTCTAAAGTAATGCTCCTATTTCTCATATACATTGACATTCTAATTAATTTTGCTGAATAAATGATCACAACCTGAATTAGTCAGTTGTTAATAAGTTTTATCTTCAAGTTGAAGAGAATCTCACCTGTCGTCTTGGTCCCTGCATCCCATGCATCATAGCGTTTCACTGAAGGCCAGGAGTCAAAACTCTTAAAACATGACTGGATTTAAATGTTAATTATTAAACAAAATTATAGAACATAACAGAATGCTTGGCTTGTGAGCAATACAGTTTAATTGACATTGAATTGATAATGACTTTTCAAAGCGTTTACCGATGTGTTTTGTTTTTACTTAAGTCCTGCTTTTCTTTTCCTTTCTTTTTTGGTATGTCAGTATTCATCTACTGTCATGCAACATTCCTTCATCTCTGGAGGTGGGGGTAGCAGCTGCGTAGAGGATGACATAACGAATATGACTAAGACAGATTTCCTGACCCAGCAGTTAAACAAGAAGCTGTTTGTTGGATGTAACATTTTCACTGGCAGAGTGCGTATGCCTCTTACCACTTTGCCGTTTTCTCCAGCATCTCTTTTTTTTTTTTTCCTTCTTAGTTCTAAGAGATACGTAACCGCAGAGGAACTTAGAGGAAGAATATTGGTGTCTTTGGGAAAAACTTTGGCCTGCCATACACTTTCCTCTAGTTGGGGGTCAGGAAAAAAAATCAATACCTAATTGTGTGGCTTAGCTGTTGCTGAGACTTTTAAAAAAAACTTAATGGGCCAAAATTAACCAAATAAGATTTCTAGTTCACTTTTCTTAGGCTGTAAAGATGAAGAAACTAGAGATGAAAAGCAGGCTGATGGTCCAACCCCCCACCCCCCATGCTGCTTATAAGTAGGTACTTGAGAAAGATGAAGGGCTTATCTGGTCTATGTTCCTTCTCTTTCGGAAAGCAAAAATCTCATTCCTACCAATGAAAAGAATTCACCTCTTTGTCGAAGTCTCTGTTTTCTCCTAGAAATGCTTTTTTTTTTAAATAAAGTCATTCAAATAATTACAGACCTTAGAAATAACAAATTATTAAGTAGAAAATTAGGCTTCTAAAATAAGTATTACCTTACGTGTGCTTTATCCAACTCCAATCAGGGGTTAATAACTTAATGTGCGCTTCCTTTTCTTTATGTCATTTGTAACACTGTACTTATGGTAAAATGCCAGCAAGTTTCCATTTTTAGGTTTAAATTAAAAGTAACTATTATTTCAAAAAGTCCCATTTTCAGTCATTAAAGGTTCAGGGTGTGCTATGCAGTAACAGAGAGATGTTATTGGAGGTTATAACACACAGCTCCCTGAATGCCCTGCTACCTTATTGTAAGCCTCGGGTCCAGAAATTCAACTAACTCTGGTATAATTTAAAATTATTAACAAAAATTGGCCTCTCCACAGATTTTCATGGAAGGCTAAAAAAATTGAGGTTGAAATATTAATCCCGGATTAATATTTCTCTCATTGCATTTTGGAAGTTTGGTTCTCGCATACTAGTCTCACAAAAGCTGACCGTTTTAATATTTATTTGATAACTGAAATTATTTTGATTAGACATATTTACATTACACCCTCTCTTTTGTATAGCTTAAAAATTTAAAAAGAGAAGCACGGAATCACCAGAAATGTATTTCAAAGGTAACTTTTAAAACATGATGCATTATAAACTTAAGCATACAATGATTAGTATCTGTGCTAAGCCAGAGTACACAGATTAAACTCATTTTTTTTTGCAAAGATACCTAAGCCAACACTTTTTGTATAGCCTTATTGTGTTGTTTTTGCATAATTTTCTCATGTCTTTGAATTCAAGACCAACAGATATTTACAAATAAAAGAATTAAAACAGGCTGCTGATGGTTCAGTGGGTGAAGTGGTTACCTGCCTATAACACCAACACAAAGAAGGTAGAAACAGGTGATCCTTCTACCATGCTGACTAGTGGACTAGTCTAAACAGGGAGCTTCTTTAGCAAGAGACCCTGCTTCAGTACACACGGTAGAGAGTGACCAAGAAAGACATGGATCATGTCAGCCTTGTCTCGACATTCATGCTCTGCACTCCCCACCTCACATACTCCCATACATGCAAACATGTACACCACTCCCACAGTATGTAAAAAATACTATAAGATGTGGAAGTCTTCAAAGTAATACCCATAAAAGTATCCTTGATAACGTGATGAATTCACGAGCCACACTCCAAGGTGGGATTTATCATCTATTTTCTCTTCTTATTCTTAGCCTCTTTAGTGATGCCCAACAATACAACTTCATTCTGTTTTCTGAGAATTATTGAATTTCATTTTAAGTGACCAAGTAAATTCAGTGATTAAAAATAACACTTTTATTTATTGCAACACATTTACATGTATTGTGTTAGAGACTATGTTAGCTTTTAATGTAACATCTTTTACTATAAAAAAAACCTGTACAACGCAGATTTCAGGCTTTCTCGGGAGGCACACAGGAAATACTAGCAATTGAAATGTCAGTTTCTTCAAAGCACCTGACTAAAATTAAATATTCATTAATCTTCCAAGTGATAGAATGGTTGTAATGATGAACCACCAGCATTTGAGATTTTGTGCATAGGAAAATTGTGTTAAATCTCATCACAGATTGTAGTTCCAGTTGAGGCATAACCCCCAAAATCTTTATATTCAATTTTCATCCACAGTAGTGTTCTGGCCCCTCAAGGTTTAGTACCTTTGGTCGAGAAGAGAAATCAGAGATCACAGGTGCATAAAGGGTGACAGTAATGATTCCAAGCCAGAGAATCTGTGCCATCTTCTTGTGGGCGCCTAAAAAACATAAAGAATGTTATAGCATGACGGCATTTTGGTAATGAGACTTCAAACAATTCACCAATTGCACACACACACACACACACACACACACACACACACACACACACACAAGAGGTAGGCAGAACAACCCCACCAAAGATGAGTTTTGCTGCTCACATCAGAATTTAAATGCAGAGCAGTGAGACAGCCTGAGTTACTTTACATGATATCAGATATTTAGCATCAGATTACTATTGAAACTCATTTAATCCCTCGTGAATTACAGAAAATAGAAAACATGCTCTATTTCTATTCACCTATTTTTCAGCCATTTAATTGTACATGGATAAAACTCTGAGCTACACCAAATTCTAACTTGAAACCAAAGAACACTACTACTATAGTTTGAAGACATGTGTAACAGTCACACTGTCCTTAGAATTGATGGCTTTATGACAGGCCAGACTCAAGACAAGGCTGAGTCTCCATCTTCCAACTATGCACCTACACATTCTATAAATATAATCATTTGTCCATCAAAGTTAAAATCAATTATAATTATAATTGAAACCACAACGAGAAGCATTGCCCTAGTGGTGAAGGAGAATTGTCTGTAATCTGTCAATCATGTTTTAAATAAAATGCTAATTGGCCAGGCAGAAAGTATAAGCAGGAAAACCAGACAGGAAGTAGAAATGATGTAATGAGAACAGGAGAATTCTGGGAAGGAGGAAGTTCATTCCTCCCACTCCTGCCCAGACCACCGAAGCAGCAGAATGTGATCTACACCACTGATAAAAGGTACTGAGCCACATAGCTAACATAGATCAGAAAAATGGGTTAATCAAGATATGAGAGTTAGCCAGTGAGAGGCTACAGCTAATGGGCCAATCAGCTTTGTAACTTATAAAGATCTCTGTGTTATTTGTTTGGGGCTTGCCGGCTGTGGGTACCAGGCGGGACAGAAACCCCAACAAGCAGGCCTGGCTTCCTTCATGTTACACCCTAGATAAACGATTACAGAAGAAAAGCACAGTAGTCCCATTACATGTTCTTTACACCTCCTTTTCCTCAGTTTTACAACTGGATGAAGTGTGATAGACTAAACAGTAATTCCCTGGAGACACAAAGATTTCAGTCCCAAGTACCTGTGAGTGCCAGTTTTATGTAGAAGGCTTTTTTTCAAATATGGCTGGAGATTTTGGTATGATGAAATATTCTGTTACATCCTGCTAGACCCTCAATGTAGAACTAGGGTCCTTGCATGAAGGAACTTTGCAACATCAGGAAGCAATGGCGCTACTAAACCAAGAAGTTACTCTCAGCTGCTCAGTCATCATGAAAGGTAGCCATAGGAGCCATAGAGACAAACAAATGGGCCTCCACCAAATCTTTACAGAGAGTGGGTACACCAAGATTATAGCCACAGAAAACTAACACATGCTTCAGACTTCCGAAACTTCGAGCAAATTAAATTAATGATTGTCCTTTTAATCACCGAATTTGTATTGTCTTTTTGTTTATTATTTTTATTGAGCTCTACATTTTTCTCTGCTCCCCTGCCTACCTCTCCCCTCCCCTTCAATGCTCTCCCAAGGTCCCCATGCTCCCAATTTACTCAGGAGATCTTGTCTTTTTCTACTTCCCATTAGATTAGATCTACATATGTCTCTCTTAGGGTCCTCATTGTTTGTATTGTCTTTTAGAGAAGCCACAGTAAAACTAAAAGCTAATAAACAAAAGAAAAAATTACAGATGAGGGGCATGGATAGAAGAAGAGGCCATCTCTAAGCCAATCAGAGTACCCTATAATCTCCTCTACAGTCATGCTTTGCATTGCCTTGTCCAAGCAGCAGTGAGAACTAGCATTTGTTGAAAGTTTTAGGAAATCAAATCTGAAGAAAGTATCAATGTATAGGAGCAAGAATCCAGTCCTGTTTATTGAAGGGTTCTATGGTCAAATTCTGTTAGAGATTTCCCTTAGTATATCTCTAGATGCCTATCAAGTCATTATCTCCTGCACTATTTTTTATCACAAATAAACTATTTCTTTAGCTGGTACTTTTCTGATATTAAGCAATATTTTGGAAGTGTGTGTGTGTGTGTGTGTGTGTGTGTGTATTCATTGTTGTGGCTTGAATATGGAATATCCATCACAGCTTTATTATTTAAGCACTTGTTTCTTACTGGTTGGCACTATTTTGGAAGGTCATGGGAATTTGGAAAGTGATACTTAGCTGGAGTAATGCAGTAGATCATTGGGGTGAGATGCTCTGGAATCAGGTTCCCCATTTCCTAGCTTTCTCTTTGGATTCTGGCCCATGATGTTGGGAATCATCTCTGCCAATAGGCACTGATCTTCCTCAACATCCTTTCTCCATTTTGATGGATGAAGCCATAAGCCAAAAATAATTCCTTTCTCCCTAAGTTGTCTCTATCAGATATTGTCATGGTGACATAAAAATAACAAGACAGTTAACAGTGTCTTTAAAAGCCAGAGTAGAGAGATGAGCCTACCGATCTCTGCCCTAACCCCTTGCACCCAGTTCCATTAGCACCAGAAATCATAGACTGCCTTCCATATAATCACTGATATTGCATTAAGGAATTAAGTCCATAGTTTGATGTAGGCTTTGATATCTGTAAGGTTATTATAGCGAAGTAAATGCAAAGGTATTACATTCATTCCACATTAGCCTAGAGACAGAAAAGACAGTCCACAGATTGCACCTGCTTCTGCTTGTAGGACAGTCAGTCTCCTTGGGAATTATTTCCATATTATTTTCAAGAGATGAGTCGTCTAAGTGGAAACAGTAAGAATGAAATGGCCGAAATGTCTAAGATACAAATATGGTTGTCTTTAGTTTGCTTGAAAATGAGTATTATATAAACCAGTTGCTCAGAGTCAACTCGAAATTTTCCCAGATAATTTGATTTTCTGATACCATAACTGCTTTGCAGAATGTATCTGGTAGCTGGTATTAGCAAATGGCAATACCTATTTCTTCCCCAAAATTATAATTCAGGTTTCTTTTGGGAAAAGGTGTTCATATTACTTAAAGGTTAACAATGTGACAATGCGTTTTCCCTGTCAAAATGTGACTATTGGCACTGTCTCACATGCCTGTGATCCCCACACTTGGGAGGCTACAACAATGAGGCAGATGGCAGCCACATAGCCTATCAGGACAGGCAGGGTCCATAGTGAGATCATGTCTCAAAACACTGCAAAAACGAAACTGTGTATGGATCTTATATAATTTCTAATGAGTCTAATAATTGCATGGAGCAATTGTCTGAAGAAGAGAGGGAGTGGATGAACACAGGTCCAATGTAGAATGGTGGTCAATCAAGAGTTTGTGGGTACAGCATAGGCTCAGCACTTAAGAGGGCGTGATGCTTTTCCAGAGGACCCAGATTTTGTTACCAGCACCCACATGACCGACTGTGACTGCACAGACTGTGACTGCAGTGTGAGAGCATTCAATACCCTCTTCTGACCTCTGAAGGCACCAGGAATGAACATACATACACGTAGGCAAGACGACCATACACATAAATTAAATAAATCTAAAAAGAGATTTAAGTGCTTGTTGTATAGGTGCTGGCCCTTGGCAAAAGTCGAAGAGAACTTTTACTGATGTACAATGATGCTGGCAGGAATGACGGGGCTGAAAATAGTTAAAAATACCCTCTCAATTCAGAACCATTATTGTGACCTAAGAGACAAACAACAAAGAAAAAAATCTAGTTAGATTTTGCGTCCATATGCAAAATCACTGCCTTTCTGTTATCTTATTACCTAGATATAGTCTATTGTTTTTATAAAAAATTGAGGAGGGAAATATAGATTGTTTTTCACGCTTATCAAATACCTGGCATATTAGTCAAATTCTAGAATATACATGTATACATATAAATATATTCTAGAAAATATATATTCATTTAAGGGATATAATGAATTGGCTTGAGCAATATGGTAATATGGTGAACATAGTTCAACAATATATGTCTCACTCCCCAAAAGCAGAGAGGCCAGTAGTTGATCGGTCCAGAGACTGTGTCTCAGCAGTCCCAGTCTGGCACTGCTGATCTGGAGGACCATCAGGTTTGGCAGCAGATGTTTTGACCTACTCAGTCATCTTTCTGAGCCAACTTTAAAATGTGTGCATAACTTTCTAGGCACCCATCCTTTCCTAACAGAGACACCTTCTGAAAAGCACATCTTCAAATGCTTTTTCGTTGTTGTTGTTATTTTTAAGAGTGTGTCTACGTTAAGATAGCTGCCCTGTGACTTTCCACAAGATCGCGTCGTACCCCTGTGTATATGAATCCCCTCCTCAGCCACGTGCTATTATTAAGCAATGTCTGTTGATAATTATGGTTAAGTCGTTTTCCTAACTTCTCTGAGAAGAGAACCTAATGCAAAAATTCTTCCAAACATTCACTCAACGATGAATTAGTTCCAGTGACTTTCTTCTAGATGATCTTCTGAAATTTCTTAGCCTTCTTGATATCTCTCTGAGTGTCAAACACACACAATCCTGGGACTCTATTTTCTGCTCTCTTGAAACATGAACTGCTATTCTTTTTCGGCGTGGGGTGTATCGCGGAGCCGGAGGAAGGGAGACCCAGGACGCGACCACGTGCGTGGGAGGATTTTTTATTAAGGGAAGGGGGGTGCTCCACAGTGCGGGTCAAGAGAGTGAGGAAAAAAGGGGGAGAAAGATAGAGAGAAAGAGAAAGAGAGGGGGGGGGAGAGAGAGAGAGAGAGCACATGGAGGGGTTTTTAAACTTTTAAAGGGGTACGGTGTTCCTGGGAAATGGTGAAACTGTGATCTGCGCTTGCACGCAGGGGCCTTCTGCTCACAAAGGCCTTCTGGGAGGTGTAGTCCTCATCCCATGAGAATCACATCTACTCTATGTCTTCCTTTGTCAGTGTTCGCTCTTTCATTTTCTTACATTTTCAGGAGCATCTAGAAAAACAGTATTCTACGAGAATTGTTTTAAGACATCGTCTTTCAGAGATGAGTTCATTTCCCCCTTAGATGCGTCATAGTTTGAGGGAGACAGGGTTGTAAGTGACAAGCCATTTTCTCTTATCAGTGCAGCTACTGATAAGGTCAGTGCTGCTTAATTGTATTTTCCCTGCATGAGTGGTGTTTCCCACTGCCGGAGATTCTTAGGAACTCTTCTTCTTATCTTGTTGCTCTGAACATTGGTTAGGATGTGAGTCTATTTTTACCTAGTCTGTTCATTGCATACTCTCTTTAGTGCAAGTCTGTCATCCTTTCCATTCTCCTCCCCTCCTTTGCTCTGTTGTCTCCAACCTGAACACTTTTGACACCTGACAGACATAATTAATTTTCTGTTCTTTTCTTTTACGTTCTATAATTTTGTCTTTTTGTGCTTGTCTGGCTGGTATTTTTTGAATAATATTTCTAAAGAATTACAGAAGATTTTATTGACTGCACTTGTGTAGAATATCAGAAAGATCTTTATTCTTTCCATGGTGTTATACTTCTTTTTTAATATTTTTAAAGTATGTATGTATATGTAGTGCATCTGTGTCTTTATGTGCATGCATGTGTGTTTGAAGGCCAGAGGCCGAACAAGTCAGGTTTGTTCTCTATTTCCTCCACCTAGTTTCTTCAGAAATTCCTTCATGGAACCCAGAGATCACAAGTTTGCTAGGTTATATGGAACTGAACTTTGAAAACAGTCTCTGCCCACTCCCAGCACTAAAGTAAGAAATATATTCCACAACATCCTGCATTAACAGAGATGCTGGGAATCTTAACTCAGATCCTCATCTGTGCACAGAAGAGACTTTCCCTGTATCTCCCATGATATGGTATCTTTCTTTGCTGACTAATGCCATGACAACTTTATTTGCGCCTTTACACTGTGACTTTTCCTTCACCGTCTTTGTCCTTTTTCTTTTATTCTTAGCAATCAATTGTGTTGATTCACTGGTGTTCATCCTGTTCATCCTTTCTTTCAGTGTAAAGCTTTCTGTGAGCAATGCAGAGTCCTGACTACTTATTCACATTTGAAGCTGAGCAACAATAGAACCCAGAAATGTTTTCTGGCTGTAAGAGTTGAGATGAAAAAAGGATCTTTTGGACCAGTTGGGAAACATCACCAAGGCATCCACTTGCAGTAGGTGCTGAGGTCTGAGAAGGGATGAAGCAATTGAAGTAGCATTCTGGGGTGCTGTCAAGAGGCTCCAGAGTTTCATTCTGTAGTTACTAACTAGAATTCATGGTGAGACCTGACACCACACCAGTCTCCATTTCACCCAGAAAGATTCCAAGGTCAGAGTTTGAGTTGCATGTTAATAGAGAGATGAGGAGAGCCTGGGAAAGCATGTTTTCTAGGTGAATGGGATGAAGTGGAGATACAAAGTTCCAACCCTGGGTGCCTCTCCTTTACTATAATTCTCAATCATCCCCCCATTCTCACCGTTTTGTCATTTCTAGTTTCCAAATTGGTGAGTCCTACTTTTCTAAAACCCATTTGATTTCTGAGTAAGTGTTGAGCTTCAAAATTTAGCGTTCTTTTTCTGTTCAAGCAGCTAACTCCTCTCCCTCAAATTTAATTCCATCAAGATTAATGTTCCACCCCTCATTCTTTGTATCCCTTATGAGTTTCTTTTTTCATTTTACACCTTTATCACTCTTTATCACTCAGAAATATGTTGAAAACAAAAGGAGGGGTGGATTGGATTAGAAATGTCCCCTACAGCCCTGTATTTGAACACTTAGCCCCCAGCTGGTAGTGCTGTTTTGTGGAACTAAGAGGCACAACTCTGCTGAAAAAGTATGTCACCAGGAGAGGGCTTTGAGCTATCAGAGCCTCCCCCTACTTCCTGCTCACTTTCTCTTCTTCCTGCTTGTGACTGAAGATGAGCTTGCTCTCTCTGCTTCCTGTTCCTGTCCCAGGCCTGCCTCCTGCTGTCCTGCTTCCCTGTCACAATGGATTCTTATCTCCCTGGAAAACTAAGTCAAAAGATAACGCTGCCTCTTCTACCGGTTGCCTTGGCTATTGTGTTTTATTGCAGCCGCAGGAGAGTAACTAATTCAGGAAGTATTCATGGCATTGAAAGAGAACCCAAAGAAATAAATTTAAGGTTAACTGTTGTTGAAATTTTAGAGCAGCGTTGTAGGGTTATTTGATGTTCACTACCGTACTGAGTGAGCCTGAGGCAGTGAGTTTCCATGCGTCTTCTCAACCTCCATGCAATGTCATCTGCAATCAACATCTTGCTCCAGAATAGGATGCTTGTTACATTTGATGAGTCTGCAATGGCTGAAGCATCGTTATCACTTCAAGTCTCTAGTGTACATTAGAGTTCACTCTCGGTTAGTGTAGTGCATTGGAAAATATCTATAATGACATATATCTACCAGCACAGCATTATATGAAATAGGTTTGCTTCTATAAAAATCCTCTGTGCTTTGACTTTTCATCTGTCCCTTCTTCTTAAACCCTGGTAAGTACTGACGTTTTCCTGCTTTTGGAATGTGATACAACTGGGGTGGGGGTGGGGGGTTCATAGTATGTACCATTTTCGAATGGCATTTTTCACTTATTGATTTCATCCAAACATCCTCTCTACATCTTCCCATGGCTCAGTATCTGATATTTTTTGAATTATGAAATAGTATTGGTTTTGTGTATACTTCATATTCTTTTCACTCTGGTAGTTATGAAGCAATGCTTGCATTCAAAGTTCTTAAAGACAAATGACCCTAGACATATATTTGTGTGCCTATTTAGCAACTGCAAATCTATGTGGTGAGCTATCTACTCACATCTTTTAAACACTTTAATTGGTTTTCTGGGTTTCTTATTAGTGAGGGTTAGTTCTTTGCATGTTGCATAGAACAATCACTTTACGAGTATTTTCTCACCTACTTGACTTATTTCGACTTACTCTCTTGACAGTATCTTTTATAGAGGTGAAATGTAAGTAAGAAGCCCTCATTATATTGAGCAGGATAGGCTGTAATGGGTATTCACAGGTTCCATCCACTGATGCTTAAGTGCTGGAATCCTTCCAGCATAGTGCCTTGCAGCCCAGAACTCCTAGACTCAAGTCATGTGACCTTCCCACTTCCCTCTCCTTGAGACCACAGTGTGCATCACTCCTTCTAAAGTTAATTTTCCTGGTATTTGTAATAGCAACTGTTTCTTCATGGCTTATGTGTCCAATGCTGACCCTAACAAAGGTTACTAAACCCAAACATATTTTCTTCTGCATTAATTCTTAGAATATATTGTCTTTTAGAGTCTTTAATTAGATTAGGTTCATGACCTCTAGGATCAAATGAGTAGGATCTATGGCCAGGTACATTTTTTTCCTCATTTGTATGTGAAGATCAGTACAGCAGTATTGTTTGAGTGTTTGTTGAGAAACTATGCTTTGTAGAAAAAAAAAAAACCCAGAAATATCTTAAAACCTAACTGAGGAATACAGATAGATAGATGATAGGTAGGTAGGTAAGTAGATAGATAGATAGATAGATAGATAGACAGATAGATAGATAGATAGATGATAGACAGACAGACAGACAGAGAGAGATGAAATTAAAATAAAAAATATGAAATAAGAGTAATACTTCTGAAGCAACTATCTGGCACAGTTGCACTAGTCTGAAGGAGGAAGCCTCAGACTCTCCCCCGCTCGGGCTCTAGCAGGTTCCATCTGGTGCTGTGTGGAGGAAGGGCAAAGGGCAGCTGTAGGTCTCAGCAGCCTCGGTATTCTTCATTCTTCTGTTATGGAGGGATGCTGTTAGTACTTGTCTGGTGGTCCCTCAGGCCCCTACTCTTTGTCGTGGCCTCTCCTGACCCTTCAGGTCCCGTGTTTGTGAGTAGCAGCACACGGTTCTCTCCCCTGAAGCTAGACATCGCCCACACTGTACCTGTTTTAGAAGATTTTCAGCCAGCACTCCTTCTTGCCTCCCTGTGGAGATCTCCCACTGCTTAATAAGGTCATTTATAGACCTTGTCTCTTGTAAAGAAAGAGCTTGTTATACATGGCTTTGGTTGTCTCCTTTCACCGAGTTTTAATTGGATGACTTCTAATATGCCACTTTACCTGGAAATCCTGACAACATTTTATTGAAAATTTAATTATTATATGCTAGAGTTCAATGTTGTTGTGGCAGTCATTACCAAGACATCCCCTGAAAAGGCCACAGTGATGAGAAGGGGGCAGAGATGAACCACTCTGGAGGCAGTTTTAAAGAACAGAGTCTGCTTTCTTGCGTGTGAACAAATACTTATATAGAGGAAGCCTATTGACTATAATTGGTTAGCACATTCCCTCTGACTGGACAGTGAGCGATCATACCACCAGGGTCTCTTGCAGAAGAAGCACATTAAAGGAGACATGGAGAAAGCAGACACCAGCAAGGCAGCTGCAGATTCCTTACATGACTTCAGTGTTCTGACTTGAGGAACACTCAGGAGATGGTGTGCTATTATTCTTACTTGGAAACACAATGTGTGTGCCAGGTAGGCTGACCACCAGGTCATGCCTGCATTTTCTTCTCCAAACATGGATAAGTTGCATGGTTTCTTAAACATTACTCTAGTCATTAAATATGGGTTGAAAGAATTTTCTCACAAAATTTAAATTTATTGTGCACAATAAGGATCTTATTTTGTATTTCCTTTCACAACAAACCTCTTTTTTATTGATACCCACAAAAGATCATTTTTTTAAATAGGCCTGGATTAATGGAGAAGAAGTGGGATGAATACATCAAAAAACTCATTTGGAAAAATTGGAAGAATATTTGTTTAGCATACAAAGCAATCAAAGCTTGCAGATTATTAAATATTTCTCTTTCCTCACTCTCCTCACCAGTCTCCAGCCACAGGGATAGTGGCTATAACGAGGGCTCTTGTCAGACAAAATAAAAGAGAGTCTCAGTACTTAGAGACCATCTTTGGAATATGAAGGCTTTCCATATTACAGGGAAGTCAGTGGATGAAAGTGAACAATTTATTCCTCAATTCAAGACAGCACAAGGTAGCACAAAGTGGTGTGTTTGTTTATTTCACTGAATCGATATTTTTCAGTTTGAAAAAGGAGTAAAATTTAAAAAAATAGGACAGAGAAAGTAGTAAATGTCATAAAGATAAAGAGTCCAAAATATTACAAAATATGCAGAGAACATTTATTACCCATACAGAGGGTTGGGGTGTAGAAATGATGACTTGGGGTCATTATGAAGAACCTTAAAAAAATCATAGTGAATAAATTAGATAATGTGAAATTCTTTGACCACGGGAAACAACTGAAAACCTTTATAGGAAAAAGAAAGAATAAAATACACTTGTGTTCTGTGTAGACTCCGACCATCTACTTCTTTTTTATATTTCAAAAGGAATACCCTGTGGTACAGTAATCGAGACTCTGTGTTATTAAGTATTTATACAGTTGATAGTAAAAACCCATGCCGAGAAAGGCTTTAGTGAGATGCTATGTAGAGTTTGTAATTGACTTGGTAGAGAAGAATCTCAAAGACTCACACAGCTTTGTTGCAAACAAAATGTTTCAAAACACTTCTTTAAATTTGCATAGCACTGGGTTTTTCAAACATCTCAAAGTGGAAGTCCATTACTCAGTCCTCAAAATACCTTGAGATGAGTGGCTACAGAAAGGAGTGCTCATAATTTCCAGACACGGAGAGGTTGGAAGCTCATGGCAAACAAGAGAAACACAAGACTAAAGGCTGGTATCCAAAATAGAATCTGCTCCTTCCAACCTTGGGATATTTATATGTAAAAGGCTTGAGTTTCCTATAATATTTGTTCTGTCATTCTTCAAATGTAATCTAACTTTATATTAACTATAATTCACCTTGTTAACTCTCTAAAATATTGTCATTGATAAAATGGCATAGGCTTTCAAATTGCTGAGTCAAGGGGCAAAGTTTGACTCATTAAATAAGAATAGAATAAGCCTAGCATTGGCAGCTTCCCTCTGAGCATAAAAGCAAGACTTTAGCTACTTTGATTAGAGTTTTACACTATGAAGTTTTGATATCTTTAAAAGCACAAAACATGTCACATTGTTCTTCTGTTACTTCATAACCCATAGCACTAAGTTGCTTACACAGCTGGTGTAAGAAAAACCGTTCCACCTTTGGAGGCTAATTGACCCAAGGAGAGACAAAGAAAAGCAATCGTCTCTCTACTTCTTTCTTTCTTAATTCAATGCCATTAAAAAGAAGCCCTGGGAGTAATTTGTGCCTCTGTGATACCTTCAACCCAGGGATTCCTATATCCTCATTGTTGTTATTGCTGCTCCCGTTGCTGTGACAAAAATAATCCCGGAAGAATGGAACCTATGGGAAAAGGATTTATTTGGCTGACAATTCCAAGTTATGGTCCATCGTGGCCGGGAAGTTACAGCAGCGATCCCTGAGGAGAACTGGTCACATTGTACCCACAGTCAAGAGAAGAGAGCCATGGGTTGCCTCACTCTTCGTCATTCACTGCTGTGTCCAGGCCATGAAATAGTGCCACCTACACCCAGAATGGCTCTTCTAGATTCATTAACCTAATTAAGAAAATCCTATCTTAATCCCTAATTAAGAAATCCATCATCCAGGAAACTCTAGGCTTTGTCTGGTTGACAATTAACGATGACCTTCAAACCACAACATGAAATGAAGCAAAACAGTTTATCTCTGTGTTTTAAGGCTTCTGCCACACACAGAACATCTATTCTCTATATAGTTACTGTCATAGATATTGGTCTGAAGTCCTTTTGTGCATAAATGTATTGATTTACTCCTAAAAAATATACATGGCTCGGAAAATTGATTGCTTGTAGTTTCTTCTCTTTTTCTTTTTTCCCAGATTAGTTTACTGCTGTGGGATAACCCTTTGGTATGCTGTGAATATGTTTTATTCCCGTAGTTAACAAAGAAGCTGCTTTGGCCTATAGCAAGGCAGAATAATTCCAGGAGGGTAAGTCAAACTGAAAATACAGGGAAGAAGAAGAGAGGGGTCAGGAGATTCCAGCCAGCTGCTAGAGAAGCAAGCTGAACTCAAGCACGGGTAAGGCCACGAGACACATGGCAGAACATAGATGAATAGAAATGGGTTAATTTAAGCTAAGAGCTAGTTAATAATAAGCCTAAGTCATGTCAAGCCTCTGAGTGATTATTTAGAAGTAGCTGCAGGATGGGGCGGGACAGAAAGCTCCCTTTATCGCTTACCCCTCTTTCTACAGTGTCTCTTTCCCTCACTTGGCATGTCTTCCTGTCTCCAACACTCATTTGTGGGCTCTTACACATTCTCTTCTGAGACTTCAGACTCATGATTAGGACTTCAATGTCTTTCTTTTCTTTCAATAGCATTGGTGAGTTTTATTAAAATATTCCCATGTCTGCTGCTCACAGTTCCTTGTGAATATTCCAGCTAATTTCAGATAGCCCAGTCCAACTCCTGTCCTGAAATACATCCCAGTATGAGGACACACTTCAGTCTTACAAGGTTCTCTTGAACTGTGGTCATGCTTCCTGGTGTTGGTCTTAGTGATGGTGGGGATTTAAACTGGTTCCATTTTGTCAATATAGTGAATACGATGTGCAAGTACCTCTGCAATGTGCTGACTTAAAGTCCTAGGAGTATGTACTTTAGAATGGTGTGACTCAGCCACATGACACAATTCTAGGAATTCCAGAGCTGATAGAAAAGAAAATATCAGCTTGTATCTAAATACTGCTAATCTGTCTAGTGGCAAGGCTCGGCTTCTCCTTGCCACAGCTATCTTTCAAACTGTATTTCAAATGCGAGAGTTAGCCATATTCGCTGGTGATGCTGACCTCTCATGGTACTGTGTTAAAGGAAACTGCAGTCTGTCTTATGGTCATGCTTCCATGCCTGAGCAGAATTCATAGAGCATTAACTATGCCTGGCTAATGCAATCAGCACAAAGTTTTTCCATCCTTGCTTTCTACTTTCTCCTGAGGCGCTCATTCTCCAGAGCAAATTCAATTTCTCTGCTGCTCTAAAGTTCATGTCAAACTCCTTATTTCCAGGGATTTGGACTACTGGAAATATATCCCTGGGGTTCTTTCCAATTGGATTAATAATTAGGGTCCCACTAGCACATACTTGCCCCCAGGCTGGTTTCTGTGCTGAGAGCAGAACCTCATAACTTACCTTGATGGAAGGATGTCTTCCATTCTTCAATCATACAAGTAAAGTCTGCCTTCCTCCCTTCTTTCCTAATTCGTTTCTCCCTCATCTCTCTCATCTCCCTCCTTCTCCTCCCCTCCCCCCAACCCTAGTAAAGACAAAACAGGAAAAATGGCAGTATATTCTGCCCTTCTCTCTGTAGTGCATCATAGAAGCTCAGTTCTTTCATTCTCCCTGAGGATCTCCACCTGGCTGCCTTTGCTGGTAATGAGTGCTCTCTCACCGCTCTGCCAAAGGCAGCCAGCGGGTTTCGAGGGCTCGCTCTCGTCTTTCTAGGAGCACCGTTTTCTCCCATAGGCACAATTCTCTGTCTCTAGGACATTGAGGGAATTTGTCAAATTGAATTTCCTGGGAGTCTTTCAGTCTGAATATCCTGTCTTCCATTCCAATCACAAGTATGGACACAGTATTTTTTTTAAGAGGGGACAGTTTTAGAAGCATCCATCCCCTGCATTAGTATCTCCTTCCAGGATAAGTAAATCATGCTCCCAATCTTGGAATCTGTTACTTGATTCTGCACCAAGGCTCAGAGACAGCAAGAACAGAAGCCTGCCTCTGGTTCTAATGCTTACTTTCTTGTAATACTTCTACATACTTTGAAGAAAGTCACTTTGGCAAAGCTGTTTTTGCTGCTTACAGTCAAGCATCTTCTTGTTAAGATCTATCCACTGAGATGGAAAAACAAAAACACATTATAAATGTAGGACCCAGCCACGACAAGCTCAATAGAGACCTGAGTCTAGGTAGTTTTCCCTAAGGCAATACCCGGTTGCAAGAAAGACCATAAACTGAGACTACTCAGGCACCAGCCAGGAACAAGCCATCCAAAGGAAATTCCTAACATTCCAACAGTTGTAGATAGGGTCACCTGCCAGCACACACCCTGCTAAGGTAACTTTTCAAGGTTTTGCCTTTAAATAATGCCCTCTAGAAGGGCGGGGCACCCCCTCTTGCTGCTGCTTCGCAGTTGTTTTTGACCAGGTCCCTGCCTGCTTGTAATTGTGCACACAATAAACCTTGCTTTTGCATTTTCGTGAGTAGGTCTCCCTGGTGGTCTTTTGGGGTCCTCATGGACTGGGCATAGCAATAAATAAGAATCATACCCACAATATATATAATACCTGTCATTTGTTTTGTACATATTGTGTGCTAGGCACAGTCTAACCACTTTACAATCTTACAGCTATTTTGTGATAGAGGAATTATTTTATATGAACATCGACATAGAACTGATTTGGCAATATAGCTATTATTTAACTTTTAAGGGCCCTTAATTGACTTCTGAATCCAGGTGTCTTCTTCTCTAGACTCCTGTGCTCAATAATGAGTTATTGCACAACCTTCATTCTGTACAGTGGATGGCACATATATGTCACAATTCGAGAGTCCTAAGCCCTTAAGATCTATTAGTTTCAGACAGGAGAAGCTTCAACAAAGCAATGTCAAACAGCGTCGCATAAAACTTGTCACTTACTGACAGTGGCAGTGATTTGATGAGCAGCTTGGACACCAAGAGGACCTTGTTACACAAGCAAAGTCCCTTAGTCCACACATGCCACACTATGTACCAAGGAGACTCTACTAGCTAATCTGTATCTGCGCTTGTGTCCAGAAAACAGTGCCGAACCTCAGGGTGAGACAGTTCTTCACTTATCCACTATCACCATGGTGGAGTCCCCAGGAGACAGAAATCCCTAGTTGCTACATCAGCCATCCAGAAATGAGAAGGGTGGCAAAAAAGCAGAACTAGCTTGAGATTCTGAGATTCAGCTCAACTTATCATTGAAAACATTACCTCCCTCCGATTTTAGTTCTTTCCCAGCAAAACTAATGATTCCTATGTTGATTATTATTTAATCTTCATGTTAATATGCTGTTAGAAACAGGCAATTTGGAGCTATTTGTGTTTAACAGCTTGACCCATGGAATGGTTTCTTCATTACCAGGCTTATTTCTAGAAGACTGTCGAAAGTTTTACTTGTTGAGGGAAGCCTATCTGGAGCTAGTTTATCCCGTCAGTCCTTGCATAAAAATCTTAATTAAGCCAGGCACAGAGGCACAACCTGTAGCCTCAACACTTGGGAAGCTGAGGCAGGGGGATTGCTAAAAATCCCAAGTCAGTCAAGGCCTCACAGAGGAAACTTATCTCAAAACAAAAACAACAACAAAACCAAATAAATCAATGCCCTAAACTGAGCGCTGGAAGCATTGTTAGAACTGATCTAACTTTCAGCTGTGCAAGTTCAAGGTTGGTTTTGGGAGACACCACTGACTGCTCCTAGCTGTGGTGAGCTACTCTTCTGCACGGCTCTCTCCTTCTCCCCATCCCAACCTTGGACTGTAATTTCTGTCTCCTCTATTTCTCCCCCTGCTGTGACTTCTAATGAAATAAATTTCAGGAAGCCTCCTGATTGAATCCATGACAAGTGTGTAATTGACAGGAGCAGCTGGGCCCTCTTGACACGTGACCACCCTCTCATTCTTTCAGTTGGCTTCTTTATTTTAAATCCCCACCTTAGCTCTTTCTCCTATTTCTCTTTTGTTGGTGGACATCTCTGAGAGTCTCCTTAGATTTCTTGCTTCCTATATTTCCCTGTTACTTTGATTTGAGACCGAACATTTTCCTCATTTCCTAAGGTATTCTTCAGAAATCATCCTGTCTCATTTTTTTCATTCTTAGGAGCTTCTACAGGGTCTCCTTGCCTGCTCATCAGGGTTTCATTGCTCTTACCTGAAAACTCAGAACAGCTGTACCAGCCGTTGATTTCTCTCCTTTCATATTGACACCGAACGTAGCTCTGGGGTTTGTGGTGTCGTATTTATTTTAATTGGATGTTCTTTTTCTTTCCTTTCCTGTGGACGTACACTGGAATTATTCTCAATGATCATTTTGTCCTTATTTTAAACAAGAAACAAATTAGATTTTCTGAAGATAGTAATGAGAATCTGAGCACAAGAATCTTTTCTTTATGAGTGTAAGTGCAAAGATATCTGAGTTTCATAGTTATCATTTTCAATTTATATGTTTTATAAAAGCTGTGTAAAGACATAGTGAGTGCATTCGAGAAGCTTCGAAGAGTCTCTGTGGCTATCACTACCTTTGAGGACCAGCTTAACATTTTCTCTTCAGAGGAGTCTTCTGGGAATTGCTGGTTTTAATGCTGAGTCTTTACTGGCCACTAATAGTTCTGCTTTCAGAGCAGTGACCCTCACTTTTTTCAGCTCCATCACTAGTTTGTGACCCAAGGTTAATCCCAGTTTCTAGTGCTTGACAGTGGGCGAGTTCCCTAACCTTTCTGATCAGGTAATTTTATCACTTGTATTGCTTACCTCGGTAACATTATTGCCAGTAGTAGAAGGGAATATTCGAGAGAAACAGAGAAAGTTTATAATTTTTGTTCTTTCATTTCTTTACTTTAAAATTATTATATTAATATGTATGTTCATGTTTTAACTACATGTATGTCTGTGAATCACATGCGCCTGGTGTCCACTGAGGCCAGAAGAAGGCATTGGGTCCCCTGGAACTAGTTATAGATAGTGGTGACCGTCATGTGAGTGCTGGCTATTGATCTCAGGTCCTCTGGAAGAGCAGCTCATGCTCTTAACCACTGAGCCATCTCTCCAGTCCATAGACAATGTTTTTTTTTTTAATTGTGTCTATTGCTGACTATAAATTCTAAGTCTGTGGGGAGCTAGTGAAATCCTGACTGAATGTGTATCGTTGCTACGAGCACGAGCACGGCCCTGTCAAGGACATCAATGGCCCAGCTCCGTGGGCGTTGCCAAGCCTACCCAAGGTAAGGCTCAGAGGGACGACACAGCCTTCCTCTGGGTTGAGTGCAAAGGTTGAGAGCGTTTTGAAATGTCCACCATAGTTTTTCTCCCTGAGGATGTTCATGGGCTGGAGATGGATCATGCTGAGATTAGCTAAACCTGCCTCCTGCCTCTTGTTCATCTGTGGGCTGTAACCCTGCCTTGCTTTTCAAAGGTTCTGTAATAAACATGGATAAGCTTCTGGGTGCTGTGCCTTCCCCATCCGGGAACCCAGGCCACCTGATCTCAGCTTTTCTCTGTATGTCTCTGTATGTGTCTGTCGTTTCTTCATTCCTTTGTTGCCCCACGTCAGGGTTCTGGAGGTCATTCATAAGACTTTTGTTTCTATGTTACATGATATTGTGATAAGTTTTGTGTGTTCTTGGCATTTTAAATACATTACTAACCATTTATATCTCCAAGGGTGGGACGGTATGAAACCTTCCCTCACCCATCTTAAGGGTTATGGTGAACACACTTAAGCATATCACAGGTCAGTAACAGGAAAATATCAATTTTCTGTACCCAAAGTTTATGTGGTGTGGGAACCTATAAGAATGAAGACACAAAGTCACGAAGAAAGCTGTCGACTTTTATTCTTAGGTTTGGTAAAAATGCCAGCAAATAGAAAGGAAAACCTAGCTCTGTCTCTTTAGATTCTTGTTGGTACTTCAGGGCAGTATCCTCCTTGGAGGCAGTGTCATGGCCAGCAGGGGAGCAAAGGACCCAGAGCACAAGACAGTCTGGCTCCCGAGCTTCACCTCAAGAGACAATGTGGAGATTTACAGACAGGAGAAGAGGAGGCCAGAGAGATTTTGCCTAGGTGGCCCCCTAGGCTCCTTAAGTTCAGACTGCTAGGCATGTCATAGGAATTCAAATATTTTGAATTCCCTGAGCCCCAACACACTGTAACTTCAATTCATTACCAATTAGCATCCAAGTGCTGGCAGCAAATGTTGGGGGCAATGTGGGACATGTTTTTCTTACACTTTTAAGGCATATATAATTTTATTCAAATATGAATACGGATAGTCGGTCTTAGGTGATCTTTTAATTTTTCCTTCATTGAATCTAGTTCAGTAATTTACAAATAGAAGGTTACTAACAAATGATTGTAGCTTATTCCTATAATAAGCATTTTTAATTTTAATATACCTTAAACATAGTACAAATACATAGTTAAATATGATAAATGTGAAAGTAGTATTTAAAATAATCACTCTTTAAAAAACCCAATTTTCAAATGTCTATGATGCAGTCTGGTTCCCTAAATTTCTAGTAGGTTTTCTGAAAGGACTTAGTGCTGTCTGGACCAAAGGTAGACTTCAAAACACTCACATGATGAGCTAATGCATTTGCAACGGACTTCTGAGGGAGGTTATATACTGCTTAGATTGCAAATGGGCAGTGCAAAGGAGTGAGGAGTCAAGACCTCCTGAGTACCCTGGAAACGCTCAGTGGTTTTTCCTTGCTTCCTTTTCTTTCCTTCATAGTAGATGATGCAGCCCTGCTAGGAACCTGCCAATCAAACTATAGAAGAGCATCTCTTAAGGCTTAGAATCGTGGAATCTTAGGATGTGAAGACTGGCAAGTAACAGAAAAGATAACACAGCTGTTTCTGAGCTGCATCCCCTTTACCCTTTGGTGTGTTCTAATGTTATCATCGCCGTGCTTTGGGGTTCACAGCCCCTGTGTGTTCACTCTGTCCATGTAGTACAACTTGCTGCTCCCCTGAAGGATATGCTCGGTGGAGTAATTTTTTTTTCCCAATATCTGAGAAAGGAGCTCACGATTTTCCTCTAAGGTTTCTTGTTTGTTTCCCCCCCCCCCTTCATTGTGTGTGAGTGTTTGTGTGTACTTGCACACATGCTCATGTGCCACAGCCCACGAGTGTGGAGTAGGAGTGTGGAGGTCAAAGGACAAAAGGCAGTTCTTTCCTTCCACCACGTGAGTTGGGGGACCAGGTCCTCCTCGGGCTCACTGATAAGTGACTAAGGCCTTTAGGGGCTGAGCCATTTCACCAACCCCTCCTTAGTATTTTTAAGGGAACACAGTTATTGAATATATGGGACTAGAAAGAAATAGATGTAGTATATACTTGAAGACATTTCATTTTCATATTTTTCTGCAAGAGAAATGTATTTGTTCATGTAGCACACTAAATACATCAATCAGTTAATTGTCATAAAGTGCTTGGTGCTATTTTTGGGAAAGTCTGCTTAATTACGTCTTCAAGTAGGAAATAACCATTTAGTTTACAACTAAAGGTAAACACATTTTGGAATATATTGCCTACATTTTTTATGCATTTGGAGGCCTACACTAAGGTCTGCCATAAATATACTAATTGCATTGTTCTCTGGCTGTATTTTTAAGATATCTGCTAGAGGAACGTGTAACTACGAACTTTAAGAAATAGGATTGGTAACAAGGGCAAACCATTCATTAATCGCTTCCCAGAGGAAACTCTCTCTAAAGCTCTGTGTAATACTCAGTTTGATGTTGAAATACTTTTACTGTAATCTCTGCTATTTAATTAAATGTGAATGGAGGTTTGATGGTACGTGTCTTTTCCAGCAAGTGTTATCTAACAAGTTGCACTGATGATGTGTGTAGCATTAGCTGACTTTTTGTACGTGCTCATAAAAATGTTACCAGTGAGGCTGGTTTATTAGCATTTTGCTAAGTAGTTGGGGGTGGGGGAAACAGTTGACATTAACAACAACAGCAAAAAAACCAATAAAAACAAACAAACACGAAGGGCAGAACGCGACTCGCCCATGCCGCTTACCACCCTCACTCATTCAGAGCTGGCACCCTCTGGGATCAGCAGGTTCCTACACGCGCTGGGCAAAGCACGGCGCTGTGCAGGGCCAGGGCGTGCCCACCTGCAAACTGCTGGCTGTCTGGAGCCTGCAAACACCTTGCGAATTCCGAGAGGCTCTGGGGATGTCTGCCTAGAACGCTCAGCTCACAGCTTTAGGCAAAATGCTGCCAGCGTCCAGAAGCTTTCCAATGTATCAGCAACTTCACTTTGCAGAGCTGTCTGGTGGAGGTCTTGAGAAAACCCCTCTGACCAATCGCTCGCCAGTAGCCGTCGCTGCCATAGCGTACCTTTTGTTCTGACCACTGATTCGAGTGGAAGCGGCCGTGCCAGGCGTGCAGGGGCACCGCGAACCCTGCTTCCAGAGGCCTCCCGCCCTCAACGCCCAGCCCTCAGTCCGCCGCCACGAGCTTGCACGGCGGAGACACGCCCCTCTCCTCCCCGCGGAGCGCGGACTCACCCGGGCTCTCTGGCTCCGCCCACCCCGCTGGGAGCCTGGCTCTCTTTCCTGCCCCCTGCACTCGAGACCCAGAGGAGCCTCGGGAAAGGCTGCAGCCCTCATGGACCACAAGCGGGGTGCAGGCTAGCAGCGTCGGGGTCCGCGGCCACGCGCTCTCCAAAGGACCTCCCGAGACTGAGCGCGGGCTGAGAGTGCGGCCGGAAGAAGCGGCGGGTGGCTCCGGCGAAGGTCCGAGCTTGCAAGGTAGGGAGTAGGCAGATGGCCAGGCAAAGTTGATCAGTGCGGGAGGTGGCTGGCCTGCGCCTTCTCGCCGCTGGGAACCGCCGAGCGACTTGGACTCGACCCCGCCGCGCTGCGCCGCGCCCCGGGCGCGCAGTGCAGCGCTGATCTGCTGCTGCCCCGCGCGGGAGCGCACTTGCAAACTTGGTGGAGGTGCCCTGCGCGTCCTGTTGTGTAACCTCCGCGCTGCCAGCTGGACCGGGAAGTTGCCTGCCCGTCCTTCAGCTTGGTTCAGTCGCAACCTCGGGGCCAATTTCATGGCCCGCGACGAACGCGCGGCTAGAGCCGGCGTGGGCGAGCCCCCGCGCGCCCCGACCCGTGGGGAACTCCCGCGCGCTGTCCCTTCCCCTCGCCCGCGCCTCCGATGCGCGCTGAGCCCCTCGCCGCTGCTGCCCGCTCTCTGCGGTCTGCCCCTCCGAGTTGCTGCCTGAGTTGGAGAGCAGAGGATGACCGAGGTCCCTTGGTCGGCTGTCCCCAACGGGACGGACACAGCCTTCCTGGCTGGCCTGGGCTCGCCTTGGGGAAACAGTACAGTAGCTTCCACGGCAGCAGTTGCCTCTTCATTCAGATGTGCCCTGACCAAGACCGGCTTCCAATTCTACTACCTGCCGGTGGTTTACATCGTGGTGTTCATCATAGGCTTCCTGGGCAACAGCGTGGCTATCTGGATGTTCGTTTTCCACATGAAACCTTGGAGCGGCATCTCCGTGTACATGTTCAACTTGGCTCTGGCTGACTTTTTGTACGTGCTCACCCTGCCAGCTCTCATCTTTTACTACTTCAACAAGACTGACTGGATCTTCGGGGATGCTATGTGCAAGCTGCAGAGATTCATCTTCCATGTAAACCTCTATGGCAGCATCTTGTTCCTCACCTGCATCAGCGCACACAGGTACAGCGGCGTGGTGTACCCGCTCAAATCGCTGGGCAGGCTCAAGAAGAAGAATGCCATTTATGTCAGCGTGCTGGTGTGGCTCATTGTGGTGGTGGCTATCTCCCCCATTCTCTTCTACTCTGGCACTGGG
The DNA here is from genome assembly GCF_903992535.2 of Arvicola amphibius. Lineage (NCBI taxonomy): Eukaryota > Metazoa > Chordata > Mammalia > Rodentia > Cricetidae > Arvicola > Arvicola amphibius. The sequence goes on along the minus strand of NC_052057.2, from coordinate 18,650,140 downwards.
ATGCGGAAAAACAAAACCATCACCTGCTACGACACCACCGCCGACGAGTACCTGCGCAGTTATTTCATCTACAGCATGTGTACAACTGTGGCCATGTTCTGCATCCCCTTGGTGCTGATCTTGGGCTGCTATGGATTAATTGTTAGAGCTCTGATTTACAAAGACCTGGACAACTCTCCTCTCAGGAGGAAATCCATTTACCTGGTAATAATTGTCCTGACGGTGTTTGCTGTGTCTTACATCCCTTTCCACGTGATGAAAACGATGAATCTGCGGGCACGGCTGGATTTCCAGACCCCCGAAATGTGTGCGTTCAATGACAGGGTTTATGCCACCTACCAGGTGACACGAGGTCTGGCAAGTCTCAACAGCTGTGTGGATCCCATTCTTTATTTCTTGGCTGGAGACACTTTCAGAAGGAGATTGTCCCGAGCCACCCGGAAAGCTTCCAGGAGAAGTGAGGCCAATTTACAATCCAAGAGTGAAGAAATGACTCTCAATATCTTATCCGAGTTCAAGCAGAATGGAGACACCAGCTTGTGAAGGCACCAGACCCAAACACCTCACTTTTGTAACATGGTAGGATGCTCACAGAACCAACTACCTTTTCTTTTCCTTAAGTTCCTAGTACTCCAGATCAGACAGTAGTGAGTTGAGAAAAAAAAAAAAAAAAGGAAACATCGGTTTATTGCACGTTCACGTTTCTCTTCCTTTCCTGTAAGCTCCTTTCTTACTCACTAGGAGTCTGTGTAATCGAGCAGTGCCACCTAGATAAACACGCCCTCTTCTCCCTTTGAAACTCACAGGCGCGGCTATTATTTAAGTGTGTGCATGTGTTAGCAGGGCACTTTTGATATTAAAAGTTTCTCCCGGAAAACTGGCCGCCTGGAATTGGAGTTTGTGATTTGTCTGTCCAGCCTCCGTTGCTGTGTGTATCTCACGGTGAAAACGAACTAAAGTCTATACTTTCAAAAACTGCTTGGCCTAGGCTAATGCAATACCGGTCAGTCCATTCAGTAATGAGCAGCTGCCTGCGCTCCGTGTCCTTCAGTTCCTCGGAAGCATAGATGGTGGCTGACAGTGTCTTTGGGGATTTGAAAAGGAAAATAAAATCAGTGGACTTTTATGTGTGGAAAATGAGTTTTTCCAGTCATTTCTGGAAGACTGATTCCTGCACATTGCCTGTTTAATGTTTGGTGGTGGGAGGATGCAGATATTCTATTATTGGCAAAATACATTCAAAATAATTGAAGTGCATGTGTTTTTCTTATAAATATTGTGGACTGTTAGGCTTCCTAGGATAAAAAAAAAGCCCTCACTTGCTCCACTGCTGTGCAGTGTCTTTGGACTTTGTGTTCCAAGAGAAGTACTCACCCACATCTGTGAAAACAATTTTGAGAAATCACAGTTAAATTTCAGACTAAAGGTTGGTTGGCTGAAGAAGCAGAATGTTAGCTTAAGGGCTATAGGGCAGGGCTGTTAGTGTTTCAGAGGACTGTGGGTGACAGACATTCCCAATGCAGCTGGGGGTGGGGAGAAGAGTTCTAGAAGAAGGACTCAAAACCAAAATAATAATGAGAAAGGTTCTTTCTGATTCCTCAGAGTTCTTGAAAACATGAAATGCCTACTGAAACGTGAATGTAAGGAAGTCATAGGTGTGCCAAGAGCATGGAAAGCTGTAATCTTTTAACAAATTGTAATCTTTTAATGGCTCTTGAAATAAAACATTTGCAGAGAGAAAATGAAGGAAATTAACTTGTAAGTAACCGAGGCACCATAAAACTGAGAAGAAGGCAATTGAAAGTATACATCAAGCCCTTTGTAGTTAGGGCATAGCCAGTGTTTTCTGCTCTTGTCTGCTGAGCAGCAGTGAAATATTTGTAAAAGGGTATTGAAATTTAAAAAGAATTTTCAATGGGTAATGGATTGCTACACTTGTAGTCCTTGATATCATCAAACTTAATGTAATTAACATAATGAGGAAACAGTCACAAATACATAACCTGCTGTCTGAGAACTTCAGCTGTGGAAGCTAGTCTTTACCAGCTCTCTTCTGAGGTTATAAATGACGCTAGAAAATGCTTTTAAAGACCTTCTTAAGACAAAAAAAAGAACCTTTGTGGCCCAGTAGGATATAATGACATAAAATTCAGGGCTGGATGTCAGTTTTAGACACACAAGTGACCGGAGATCTGAAAGCTCTTTGGAGTGCTTCCATTTGCCAAGTCTCATGTTACTCAGGTCCGTGAAGAAGAGCTGCATTCAGCCTTCCTATCTCTCAGTGGCTCTCTTACACATTCAGTCTTGCCATAAAAGCCAACCGAAGAAGACACTTTAGGTGTCTCCCACTTTTGAGGTTTGCAGAGTTCCCAAGGGTTAAGATTCGTGCAGCATTTTCTGTTTCAAAGTCCTATAGACAAAAATCTAAAATACAGCCTCAGTATGTTGACACTTCAAAAAATGTTCAGTGGCTCAAAAGTAATTTTGTTAAACTTATCCAAATGGAAATTTCAGAAGCACACAGCTCAGTGATCCATATGTCTCCATTATTTCCTCATTGTTTAATACAGTTTTCTGTGTTTGAATCTCATGATGCCAGCCTGATCTTGGATGTATATTAAATGCACTGTTTCAACTTTCATAAACCGTTCTTTGGGAATGTGTTTTGGTGAGGGGACCAAGGTCCTTTACACTTTGCTGTGTTCCTCATTCTGGGGATTTGCCCCAGGGCCTAATGGATACTAGGCAAGAGTCCAGCCACTAAAATACAGCCCCAGCCTCACCTTCTTTCTTCGCTGCTTCATCATTTAATATAATAACACTGACTGTGCCAAATTCTTCCAGGTCAAGAGAAGTCCCTGAAATGACCTGTGTGTGCACAGGTCAGGAAGAAGCCACACGTTATTAGCCAAAAGACCAATTTTTGCCACCTGATATGAGTAAGCATGTTCATAGTAAAGACAGATCTGTCGACACTTGGGTGAATGGCACCAAAAATTGTACGGTTCAGCAAAGTCACTAAGTTTCACACTGCTAAAGTGTTTCCAAGTTCAAGGGTTTGTGATTGTTGTCGGTTTTGTTGTTGTGCCTTACAAATTGCTCTTCGACTCTTTGAAGGTTGCTTTGAACTTATATTGCACTAACATGGTAAATTAAGAAGAAAGAGCACACAGAGAAAATTCAAAATTAAAACCACGATGTGGCTACTGAGAATTTGCTGGAATCTTGACACTTGAATCCCATTTTGCATGAGCAGCAAAGGTGGCAGGGCATTCATTTGTCGGCACCATGGGTGCTGCGGTGAATCTTGAAAAGCAGACAATGCGAACTGTTTGGAATCTGTTTCTGTGCTTCCTAGGACTTTCCCTCTAGTCCTTGGATAAAATTCTTTGTGTTCACCGACTGTTGTATGGACAGGTTGAAACCTGAAGATCTCTACTTACTTAACCAGGACACTACACCACCTTTTGATATGACAGATACCAGTACTTAGCAAGAGCTAGAATTCAATTAGTAACAGAACTTAGAAGATATGGTACTAGTAAGTATGTATCAAAGATTTTGTTTTGCCAATTGAATGTAAATTACTATAATAGTATTTATTGATGAAGCTCGTGGGCCTTCAGCTGTACAGACTGTAAAACTTCTTTGAAGGTACAATATACTGATGTAAATTCTATTTATTGCAATGTATAATATTCAAATGTCACACTGGCATATTTTATGATAATATATAATGCTAGATAAAATGGCAATTATATGTAAGACTTTTTCAGATGTTAGTATTGAACATTTAAGACTAGTTTGTATTTAAATCTAAAAAAAAAATCTGTTTTATTATGTGTTTAATTTTCCCTGGATTTGGATTTGCATGCCTTCCTTTCATTTAGGATTCTTGTTCTACAGACACAACTTGGTGTTAGACTATCATAAGATTCATAACGAGTGTAGGATATTTTAGACAGGTTTTGTATTGTGTACTATATATATATATATATATATATATATATATTTGTATTATAGAAAGTTTGTGTTGTCTTTTCAGAATGTTTAGAATATGGCCTAAATATTTCCACTGCCACAGGCTAAATAAGGCTTGTCTCCTGTTCAGAATGGATGATTTAGAAGTCTAGTGGGCATTATAGACATAATGTAAGAATTTAAACACACATTTAGTGAAACAGCAAGAGAAAAGTGCGGCTGATAGTCTTGCTAGCTCTTGAAGCTTTGGATTGTACTTTTTCTTAAGGCAACTCAGTACAATCTTAACATCTTTAAGGTAGGGTTTTTACCGAACACTACCAACAAGTTCGGCATTGCAATTGGCTTTAATCCGTTTTCTTCAGGCACTCTGGCAACTTCAGTGCCAACATTTTTAGTGATAACTGTATCATTTGGCTGCTAAATTCTGTCAACTTTTTTTTTTAATGAAGGTGAACTTATGTTACAGATCAAAATTTGTGCATTTGAGTTATATGTTGTTTTAGCGATTTTGCAAGAAAATTTTATTTTTATAATATCTGTGATGTTCATGTAAATGATGGAAGCGGATTTCTTTGCAGTTAGCAGTGCCATGGAGTGGTATCAAACAGTGTTATTTGACGCTTTGAGCCTTCTCAGGTTTGTCGGCATCAGTGATAGCTTGACAAAGTTTGGATTGATTACATATAACTGTCTTTGTAATAAAAAAGAGGTATACTTCCCGTAAAAGCACATTATTGTTTGACTGTAGCAAGCTGCAGAATCTCCTGTGTTTCTGTGCTTGCATGCATATGTGTGTGCGCGTCGTGTGTGCGTGTGTCTGTATGTGTGCGTGCGTGTGCGTGTGTCTGTGTGTGTGTGTGTGTGGTGTGTCCAAGGCATGGCAGCCAACCTTGTATCTGCTATTTATAATAACAACAGAACTTTATAATTGAGGTCATCAGAATTACACTTATCATAGACAATTCAAACTGAGAAATTCAATAAAACCATGAAACATGGTGACAATGTCTGTGTTCTTACACTACTCTTGCTCAGCAGTCTCCTCATATTTAACACATTATAATACACAGAGCGGAAAATACTACAGGACATGTCTTAATTAAGTAATTTTTTTTAAGATGACAAGTGGGCCATAAGATTTTAAGATAAAAGAAGAATCCTTGTGTCATTTAATCCCTAAGATTATTATTATTTGATGTCTGAAAGAGGATATAATCTGCTGGGAGTTTGTGAAGGTAGGGTTTCTCTGTGTAGCCCTAGCTATCTTGGAACTTGCTTCATAGACCAGGCTGGCCTCGAACTCACAGAGATCTGCCTGCTTCTGCCTATCCATAGAAGTAATTATACTAACCATCTTTATTAGGTTCCGTTTTTTAGCTTACATTGTCTTTGTCTCCCAGGTGTAAGATTCTCTCTCTCTCTCTCTCTCTCTCTCTCTCTCTCTCTCTCTCTCTCTCTCCATATACATATATGTGTGTGTGATATACGTATATGTGTATATATGTGTATATATATAATCTAAACATGTTTAAGCCATACATTTTAATTAAAATCATCTCAGTAGAGGAGGTGAATGTGCAATGCTCTGGTACTGTGTTTTCTGGCATCTTCAGAACTGTCCTGCAAGAAATTCCTGTGCAGAACATGCAAATCTCTGCCTGCCCTTAAGAAACTGGTAAATCCTTAGGAAGGGTCTTCATTAGATGCACTGGGCAGATTGCACTGTTTGTGACATCAACGTTGGTAAAGTGTGTGTGTGTGTGTGTGTGTGTGTTGTTGCATATTAGAGTGTATATGCTCATTGGAGTATGTATTGGGATGTATGTGTGTTAGACTGTGTATGTGTGTATGTTGGCATGTGTGAATGTATATGTGTGCCACAGTGTGTACTGGAGTGTGTCTAATTCATACTCGGGAATAATGCATATAATTATCTTTATATTTTAAGACTTTGTCCTAAAGTTTTAACAACTTTGACTTTGTACATCACCTTAAGTATTACAGTACATTTTTTTCTGCAAATAAAGGTGCATATTTTTTCTCTTCCTTCTGTCAATGGCTTAGAAAATTTAAATACTCTTTTTAGGAAATTTAGAATTCTGCTCCCAAATATGGTCAGAGCTTCCATCTCCAGACGTAAAACCTGCTGCTGTATTAGGAGTTCATCTGTTAGGGTCCAGAGCTCCGACAGCACAAGCTCTGTGCACACAGCAGATGCCACTTGAAATCTGTGTTCATGTTTTCTCTGTGCTTGTTAACCCTGCGAAGTCGCAGTGCTCTGGGCTCGTCCCGGGGTCTTCCCTGGGCAGTCAGCATGGCTGCTGGGACTGATGGGCAATCCAAACCAGCAGCTGTGGATATATCAGGCCCCTGAACTGAGCATCTGGCTGGACCACAGTGACCCAGGAACAGAGCTGGGAATGGGGTAGGGATATGGAGGCAAGTGGTCTGTCTTTCACACAGAATAGGAAAAACATCCTCACTACTTCTTTTTGGATTGCTTGTTGGTTAGAAATGACCAGTGTGAAAACGGCAAATCCTCCAAGATTGGCTAAGACAGAGACCTTGAAGATGACCCAGCAAATTCTGTCACTTTGGTTTACAGGTGAGAGTAAAATTTCTGTTCAAAGGCAGGGAGAGGAAAAGAACACACTAATTAAGGTTATGAGGGACTTACTTCAACAAAGGAAATAGAATAGAGAATAATGTTAATCAGAATCAGTAAATGATTTCAGTGTGTGTGTGTGTGTGTGTGTGTGTGTGTGTGCGCATGTGTATGTATGCATGTGTGTGTGCATGTGTACATTTACTTGTGTCCTAGGTTTTGCTAGAGATTTTATTTTACTACTTTTGTTGTAGACATGATCAAAAATCGTAAATTGTCCATTACTTTAGTAAAAAGTGGCATGAATATCTAAAGAAACAGGATGAGACATTTGTTTCTCAAAACTATTTTTAAATAAATGCAAAGGTATTTGTTTAACTTTATCACATGCAATCATTTTTTCATACTGTTAATGTTATAGTGTTACAATCATAATTCCCAAAAATGTGCATTTGAAGCTGAAGGGTCTCTTACTTTCTCAAGCACGGCAAACTTAGCTCTAACAGACCTTGCCCTTCTCCCCAAAACCCTGTCCTCTGCCTCTCTAAAAACCCCCTACATTACAGTCCTAATGCTAGTCCCTTCAGTCTATTCTCTTATTTGGCCACTTCCTCCTGAGACAGACTACCAAGGTCTTGCTATCAAAAGCCCCCTTTGTCTCACCTAATTAACATGCCCAGTTAAAATTAAACGTTTTCATCTTAACACAGGCTTTCCCTTTTACCTTCATAAGCCACCATTTGCCTATGGACCACATCTGTCTCTTCTCTATTTAGAGGCAGCCCTTTGTCGGTCCCACCCCCGCCAGGACAAATGCCCCCTTCCCCCTCTCTCTTGCTCCTTTTCCCTTCTCCCTCATCCTCTGTGTCCTGTCTTTTTCTATTATTCCTTGCCCTTTGTCCATCTGGGGCAAATGAATTTCCTTTGTGCTAAGAACTTGGTCTTGGGGTGTTCTGAGCCAAGTGTGAGGTCCCTGAAGAAGTCATTGCACTTGATTTGACCGTATCTTGAAGTTTGGACTGTCAGCTTCGTACGTGTAACAGCACAAACTTGCCGTCAGAAAGCCCCAGCTCTGAACTCAGTGCTGCTCCTTAAAGCCTGTATTCCCTTGTCAGGTTATTTAAACCTCTCAGCTGTGTATTCCATGCCAACAAGAAGGGCATAATAATAAGCACCTTACATGATATTGGGCGGGGAAGACAAGGTATACAGAGACTCCCAACAGGACACACTTGCATAGCAAGAGGGCATTCTAGGGCCCTTGATGCTGCTCTTTCTTTCGGAGTCAATGAAGTCACACTCCTTGCTCTTACTTGGCAATCTGTAGGCAGGTGCTGCTTTGCTGTCATTGCTTCAGATTCCTTTAGCTCCCTTTCACACGGGTAGGCTTTCTGGGTCCCCCCACATCCTCATCATATTGTCAGACGGCGTGGACACATAACGTTGTTCTTTTGCTTGCTTCATTGGATGCTTAAAGTCATAACAAGCAAGACATCCACATTTATATGCTTTGTCCTACGCTATTTACACTGAGACAGAGACGCCTAAGACAAAGTGCATCCAGCTAAAAGCATATTAACAGGAAGCGTTGACCTCCCTCGCCAGGCCTTACCTCTCAAGTTCATGGTTTATTTTCAGTCACCACAGTTCCAGAGTCTGGTCTTCATTTGTGCAGATCCAGAAACTTGATCTCAACAGTTCATCTGGAGTTCACCACCACTGAGGGACTGACTCACACCGAGCAAACTGACAAGAGAATCATTTGCCAGCTAGATTGCCAATTCTTAAGGTACAACGGCTATATCCCCATCACAATAACTGGCATCTGTCTTTTTGTTCAAGGGGATCTAATTACGTATTAGAAAGATGCCTGCAAAGCTTGAAATAAGAACAAAGGTTGTGACATTCTTGAAAAGCTTGTCTGAAAAGGAGAGGCCAGCTGAAAGAATGACATGTCCCCAGAGATGCTGGCCTTGCTATCTAGTATTTGGTTTTACTAGGGAATCATCAGCTGCTTTGCTGTCTTCCTGGAACAACATAGCAACACATGGGATGAAAACAATCACTCATTTATTTATTTTAAAATTAATCACCATTATCATTTTTTAATGCAAACTGTTTTAGTGACATCACTTACCTGGGAAATACAGAAGGAAAGCAATGGTAGGAAAGGCCATAGTACTTTCCAGATGGGGAATGCAGTGTTGACATGCAGCAGCGCAACGCTATTACAAACAGTATCCCATAGTTCAGGACCGACTTATGGCAAGAGATAGAGGGTCAAGGGTTGTCTCTGGGCAGATTTTAGCTGTAATCAAGAAAGTGGCAACAGCCTTCCAGAGTACAGAGAAGAAAAGACCAATGGAGGAGGGATGTCAGTGGATGGTAGCTGTAGCTACATCAACAAAAAGAATGGAAGAGATAAGTAGAAAGAACTGAAGTCATTGAAGACCCAAGATAGCTCCTCACCCTAGAGGAAATCTACTTCTAAAATGAGTCTTGTGGAATTTATAATTCTGCATCACGTGTCATGAAAACAACCATAAAGAGTCTGTTGGTTTTGTAGGTTACAAAGGCTTGATGTTCCTGAGGGCACATCTAAACCATAAACAAGTATTTATTTTTGAATGCACCAGAAGCATATTGGTGAAAAGAAAAGGCATTATATTTCATTGGTTTGAGGTAACAGGGTAAGACATGGAAAACCAGATAAAGAGATTTCCTGGAGATGCTGAGGAAGGAAGAGCCATGTGGAAACGGTGGATGGAGGCTGAATTCAACCTAACAAAGTCAAAGGAAAAATCCAGCTGCATTACTGAGTCTGACTGCAAAGGCCATCAGAATACAGGATATCTATCATGTGAGTCTGGGACGATAGCCAGATGCCTGAGTAGCAGAAACACTACAGAAGTTCTGTAGGAAGATGGATTTGAAGTTAGATAGGTGGACAACAGCATCAACAAGGAAGTGGTTAGCAATAATTAGCTGGCGTTAGTCCAAAAAATAAAAAGAGTTTATAATGTAGTCTAATAATGTTAAACAGCAAGGAGCTGGGGGATTCTGATGTGCAAGGTAATAAGAGACACGGCATTGGCAAGGACAAGGGATATTTGTTTCCTAGAATGCATGCTAGAAAACTTATACAGAGGCATGATTTGCTTTATAAGTTTCTTAAAAGCAGATGGACAGAGAGAGAGAGGCAGGGTCCAGCCATTCAGACATTCTGCTCATGCCAACCATGTATCCTACATATTGGTGAAGAAAAGTGATCATAACTCCAGTTGGTCCAACTACCCACAGCTACACAGAATTTCTTTGACTAGGCCATAGAGACCATGTAACTGAGAAAGACCATATCTGCTGAGAATTTTTTGAATTTCTAACCCATGATAAGCTATGAAGAAGCAATATTGTGACTGTTTCATACCATTGACTTTAGGAAACCTCTTTGCATGGAAACAGGCTACTGGAACAAACCAAGACTGGAATTAGAATTGAAGATGGTGTGAACTCCCATTGTCTTTGTGTTCCTGTATTGGTGCTACTAGGGTAAGGGTAAAGGTGGAGACTGAGGGTAGAGTTTACTTAGGGATTGTCTTAGTTTCATTTCCTGTTGCTGCAACTTAGAGGAAAAACAGCTCATAGTTCCAGCTTAGAATCCATCAGAATAGAGAACTGGTGTAGGAGTTCCTTCTGTTTGTGTCTTGTACCACCCGCCTGTACTACGTAACAGTATGGGACTATTCCTGTATTGCGGTGCCTGCACTACAGGACCATTCACGAGCCGGGCAAGGGCTTGGAGATTTAAACACATAAAGACACACAGACAAAGACACGAGTCATCCTTGAAACAGTAATGCCCCCTTTATTGTGTTCAGGGGCAGCTTATATAGAATCCTTAACTGGGAGCCACGCCCCAGCCAAACACACCAGGAACCACTCCCCCGCCATCAGGAACTCCTGAGGGTCTCATGCTCAGAGCAGCTGCAAGCATAACACGTTGTTTACAAGAAATTCAGGATCTTGGACTTCACAGCTCCCAACAGTGTGTTGCTTTCATTGGTTAAGGAATAAAGAAACTGCCTTGACCTAGTTGGTAGGGCAGAACTTAGGTAGGCAGAGAAAACAACTGAATGCTGAGAGGGAGAAGGGCGGAGTCAGAGACGCCATTGATCCTCCACCTGAGACAGACACCAGTTAGAATTTTACCTGGTAAGCCATTGCCACATGGCAATACACAGATTAATAGAAATGGGTTAATTTAAGAAGTAAGAATTAGCCAATAAGAAACTAGAGCTAATGGGCCAAGCGGTGTTTTAATGAATACCGTTTCTGTGTAATTATTTCAGGTGTAAGCTAGCCTGGTAGCTACGAACAAGCAGGTCCTTCCCCTAGAACAGAGAACAGAGCATAGCAAACTCAACAGCAACAGAGAGTAGTGAATGCCCAGAATTCCATGTCTAAGGAGTGGTGCAATCCCCAATGATCAGGTCTTCCAGTGTTAACATAACTTATCTCCACACAAGATACCCTCCACAGACATGCCTATACCACAACTTGGTCACAGATTTTCACAGGTGATGCTAGATTGTGTCAAGTTGACAAGATTAACCATCATAACATAATCCTTGCCATTTTGACATCACTTTAAAGCATGACCTTTCAATCCTTGTTCCCAAAGTCTCATGTTTATCTAGCAATGTAAATATAGTGTTGGGGCATATTATTTTTAAGGTGTATTGCTTTTGTTTACGCTAGATTTGTTTAACTCTGTGAAGCTGTGAGTCTTTGCCTGTCTAAATCAGCAGATGGTCTAAATAAAGAGTTGAGCAACCAATAGCAAGGCAGGAGCAAGGATAGGCAGGACTGGCAGGCAGAGAGAATGAATAGAAGGAGAAAAGTGGAAGAGGAAGAGAACAAGGAGAAGAGAGCACTGGGGGGTCAGACATCCAGCTACACAGCAAGCCATGAGAAGGAAGTAAAGAAAGGTATACAGAAATAGAGAGAGATAAAAGCCTAGAGGCAAAAGGTAGTAGGGATAATATATTAAGAAAAACTGGCAAGAAATAAGTCAAGCTAAGGCTGTGCATTCATAAGCAACAATAAACCTCCTTGTGTGTGATTTATTCGGGAGCTGGGTGGCAGGCCCCCCAAAAGCCAAAAGAGTAAAATGTGATGCTTCAATAGAGTCCATTAAAAAATATCTCAAATTTCTGACCTAGAAGTCCCCATAGGCATCAATAGTTCCAATATTTTCAAAAGCCAAAGTCTCTAACCTCCTATAAAATCAAAAGCAAATTACATACTACCAACATCTAATGGCACAGGGTAAGCATTTCTGTTACAAGAGGGAAGAAAGAAGACACCACAAAAAATAATCCTATGTAAACAATACCACAATCCCTTGGGCAGATATAAAAGCTTTCCTATCTGTGTCTGGTATCTGGAGCTTGTAAACTTGTAGTTTTCTGGGTTCCAAAAGGCTTGGGTAGGTATTAGTTACTTTTCTGCGGCTATGACGCAACACCCTAACCAAAAGTGACTTCCAGAAGAAAGTTTAGTTTGGCTTATGGTTCCACAGAAATAAGAGAATCCATTATGGTGGGCAGACATGGCAAAAGCAGTAGGAATGGTGTCAGAATCAGTAAGCTGGGAGATCACATCACATCCACAGCTGGAAGGAGAATGAGTCTCAAAACTGCCTCCAGTGATGTACTTCCTCCAGCAAGCCTAGACCATCTATACCTCCCCAAATAGTACCACCAAGTAGAAATCAAGATAACAAATATCCAAACATATGGAGGACATTTCTTATTCAAACAAAACCCTACTGTTTCAATCAGTGTTCTATTGCTGTGAAGAGACACTTGGACCACAGCAACTCTTATACAAGACATCATTTAATTAAATTGGGGTTTGTTTACAGTATCAGAGGTTTAGTCCATTGCGGTCATGGTGGGAAGCAAGGTGGCACACAGGCATACATGGCACTGGAGAAGCAGCTGAGAGTTTTGCAGCCAGATCTGCAGGCAGAGGAAGAGAGAGACATGGTCTTTTGAAACCTCAAAGCTTGCTCCCAATGACACACTTCCTTCAACAAGTCCACACCTTCTAATCCTTTCAAATAAAACCCTTCCTTGTAACCCAGTATTAAAGTATATGAGCCTATGAGGCCATTCTCATCAAACTTCAGCACCCACCCACCTCCAGTTCTGCCAGATGAAGCACAGCTTTTCTCTTAGGCTTAAGCAACTTTCACTCAATAGCTGATGTCCCTCAGTCCCAGCATGTCCAATATTAACTGGTACTTCACCTTCACAGCTTCATACAATGGCCTCTTAGGACTACATACAGGGACCTTGACTAGGCTATATAGCTCCTGCTATCAACTATATTCCTTGACCCTCTCAATCTTGGGGTTTTCTTGCTTTTGAAACTACCATGTATTTGGTACTCAGTGGTTTTTGTAGACCAAAAGTGCAAACTCTTCTACATCCTTCCTACAAAACTTTCCAAAAGCATAGCAACCAACCACATGACTAGGTTTACCTCACCACTGGCCCACTTCTTAGTGTTGAAAAAAAGGTTAGGCTTTTTGTCCTCTGGCCTCCTGTTTCTGAACTCACAAGAAGATAAGTAAAGAGATTACAGTGCAAAACCTTAGGTATAAAGGAAGCCTATGAATTAAACCGAAACAGGAAATCATAGCACACAGACTACGTCTTATCGTGCAAATGTTTAACACTGGGGGACAATATTCTGTCGTGTTCAAAGTTCATGTTAATAGACTTGCAGTCTAAACATGAATTCCAGCCATGAGAAATTGGTATTAGCATACCTTGCAAGGCTAGGTCCTGGAACCCTGACTGGCTAAGGATGGAAAAGGACAAGGAAAGAGCGGACACGTGCAGAACAGCTCTGATGGGGTGTACCTACTCTCACTACTACTACTGCAACTCCTAAGCTCAGAGTCTTTACAAGTACTGCACGAGGGAGGGGTTATTATTGGATGGAGAGCTCTGTCAGCCAGCAGTCTAAGAAGGTAAACTATCCAGGGAGGAGGAGTTGCATTTGCTGGTTTTCGTAAACACTGGTCACCGGTTCACATGTGAACCCCAGAAGAAAGCTTTGAGTCTTCCCTGAGTCTCACCTAAGGAAGACTGCCACTCTCACATCCCGAGACATTGGAGTCTTTAATATGGCTCTGCCCCTGACAACATTATATATTCACTCAGGACTTTACTTACTCAGAGCTCTGTCTGCTCCATACAGGCTGTGATACTTAACTCTTTTGGCCCATAGCTTGCTCATCCAAATGATGGAATTAGTAAGACATTATACCATTGGGTTCTTGCAAAATGAGAAGTTTGTAAAACTGCCTGGCACTGGCCAAATGCTCAGTGAAGGGTTGCTGTCAATAGTGAACACTAGAATATGAGTTTGGGAACCTAAGGAGATGGAGTTGTTGTGTATCTACTGAAAGAGCTCTGTGGAATCAGGACTAAGGACCAGAAAAGCCCCCCTGAGAGGTTTAGAGTCAAGCAAAAGTCTGTGCTAAGGAATACAGCATAGAAGGGCCAGAGAAGCTCAATGGGAATGATCAAAGGGAATTGAAACAGCAACACATAGGGTATCATCAGAGTTGGATGAGAAAGAGGATGAGCAAGGCAGCAGAAGACAACATAGCAAGATCAGAAAGGGGGGACACGATAGGGGACTCGCCTCTGTAGTCTGTGAATATGCTTTATTACCACTGGTTAATAAAGAAGCTGTTTGGGCCAATGGCTTAGCAGAGTAAAGCCAGGCAGAAAATCAGAACAGAGATAGAGAGAGTAGGCAGCATCAGAGAGAGAGAGGGGAGAGAGAGAGAGAGAGAGAGAGAGAGAGAGAGAGAGAGAGAGAGAGAGAGAGAGAGGTAGATTCAAAGAGAGGCCATGTAGCTGCCAAAGGAGAAAGCACCTCTGCCAGAACCTTACCTTACCAGTAGGTAGACCACAGCCTTGTGGTGATACACGGGATAATAGAAATGTGTTAATTTAAGATGTAAGAGTTAATAAGAAACCTGAGCTAATAAACCCAACAGTGATATAATTATTATAGTTTCTGTATGGTTATTTGGGTCAGGGTGGCTGGGAACAAAATCTCCTACAGTAAAAGGAGGAAGCTCACAGGACAGGGGAAGAAGGATATGCTAGGGGACATCACGTTCTCGGGGACAGGTTGAATGGAAGCACTGCTCCTGATGATCAGGTGGCAAAATGTATTGATTCTCAACCACGATGATACAGAGCATGTGTCTCTGTGGCAGTTGTAGTTACTCAGGTCTCCAAATTTGAGAGAACAGGCAGCCCCTACAGCCAGGATGTTATCTCTCCTGCTGTGTGCAAATCTGATCTTGGCAGGCTCAGCTCCTCCCCACTGTGTTCCTCTTAGCATCACACAGTACTCATTAGGACTTGAAATCCCCTGAGCCTTATCAAATTCCACTATATGGCACAGCAAATCTTAACTTGTAGGTGATAGTGTTTCTTGTTTTATCAACTTAGTCTGACAGTTAACTGCAAAAACATTAATCTTTTTTGCTCAACCATTTTTCTATATTATTAAAACTGATCACATTTTATTGGATGTTTAGCAATTTAAAAAATCTTCTTTATATGTCAGAAATGGTTAAAATACTAGTGGATTTTTGATTTAGCGCTTGCAAATTTGTAAAGTATTTGACTACTCTACTGTCTTTATTACATTTGAAATTTTCAAACATCTCTTCCTGATCTTTCAGAAGCACAAGTAAATAATAACATGATAGTTTTAACATCAAAAATCCCTAGAAGTCATTAAATTAAAATTATTTTGCCTGAAAACAAGTAATTTTTCATAAAAGGAAAGTTTTACACAATTATATGCAAAGAGTAGAGCCAGGCAAAAAAAAAAAAAAAAAAAAAAAAAAAAAAAAAAAAAAAAAAAACCTGATTATACCATTAGAATAAGGTAAATTCCAAGGATTCACTTGACTATTCTGCTGTGTACCTTTGGGCATTACTTAAAATTTTGTCTGTCCTTGCCAAAAGAAGTACCCCCAAGAACTTTCCTTTTTTCATCTCTTTCTTGAGGGAAATTTGAAAATGATGTCTAAGCAATTACATTGCAACCTAACAGCAACAGAACATTGTCTTCTGTACAAATTCTATTATTCAATGGCACAATTTCAGTTTCTAAGTCAACAAGTATGGAAAACTTAAATTGTACCTTTTTTGATTGCTACTAAGTTAGCACACAAAGCCATGAGTCTCATGAGGGCATCTGCACACATGTCACAACACTTGGAAATAACTGTATGGTTATTTGGGTCAGGGTGGCTGGGAACAAAATCTCCTACAGTAAAAGGAGGAAGCTCACAGGACATTTCTCCTCGTCCTCCTCTCTCTTGCCTGTTCCCCCCAAACAAAATAATTCCTCCTAGTCATGTGCACGCGCGCGCGCGCGCGCACACACACACACACACACACACACACACACATTTAAATCTAGGTTCCACATATAAGCAAAACATCCAGTATTTGTCCTTCTGAGTCTGGCCTGTTTTGCTTAGCATAATGATTTCCAGATCCGTTCATTTTCCTGCACATGTCATTACTTCAATTTTTCTTCACGGCAGAATAAAAGTTCATTTTGTATGTTCCTTGCTTGCTTTCTTCATTCATTTTTGCTGCAGTAAAAGTGGATGCACAAGTAAATCTCTTGAGGGTGGATCCAGTGAGTGCAGCATATGTTTGAGTAGAATGCATAGATCATGTGGCAATTCTGCTTTTAGCTTTCTTTTCGAGACAGGGTTTCTCTGTGGCTTTGGAGCCTGTCCTGGAACCAGCTCTTGTAGACCAGGCTGGCCTCGAACTCACAGAGATCCGTCTGCCTCTGCCTCCCGAGTGCTGGAATTCAAGGCGTGCGCCACCACTGCCCGGCTGCTTTTAGCTTTCTAAGGAACTTCCAAACTCTTAAGTCTGAGAAACACACTCAGAAAAGTAGCAAAATATAAAAATCAACATTAAAAAAAAAGACGCACCTGACTATATATCAATAACAGACATGTTGCCAAGAGAGTTACCAGAAAAAGAGCACATTAACAAAAGGATCAGAAATAAAAATAAAATACTTAGGCATCAAGATAAGTAAGGAGGTTAAAGACCCAAATAATTAAAGCCTTAACACAGCAAAGAATAAAAATGAAGAAGACACTAGAAGGATGGGCCCACATGCCGGCTGATTGGCAGAGTTGAACAAAAATGGCTATATTGCTGAAAGCAATCTGCATGTGCAATGCAATCTCCATCATGATTTCAATGACATTCTTTTTCACTGAACTAGATAAAACAATCACAAAATGTATATGGAAAAGCAAAAGACCTCTAATAGCCAAAGAGCAGGACCATAGGCAGCATGTAGCCGTATCTCTAGTCATACTAGAGAGTCAATGGTCCATATCAAAACCATGTGGTATGGACACAAAAGTCGACACGAAAAATGGAATAGAATATGGGATGCAGAAAGCAGCCACAAAACCCCATCCACTTAATTTTTGTGTCAGAAGAATTTAGTGGAAAAGAAATGCATCATCTTAACAAATAGTGCTTCGAGAACAAATGGTACCCACCTGTTGGAGAACTAACTAAATCTGTAACTCTCATCCTGCACAAAAGTGAATTCAAAGTCTATCAAAGACCATGATGTCAGACCAGGAACTTTGAAACTGTAACAGAACAACATAATTAAAATACTTCGGGATATGAACATGAACAAGGACTTTCTTATATTTTTAATTTTATTATAATCATGACTGCTGTGATTTATAAAATGCTATCAAATATTCAAGCTTTTAATTTGCCTTAGGAATGTCTAGCTTGGTGGTGGTGATGGGGCATAAATGAAATTCTTTCAAAAATTGAAAACCATATGTGACATCTATTTGCCTTTCTACATGGTTTTATTTTAATTTATTTTGTGCATATGAGTGTGTGACCCACATATGTGCAGGACCCCAAGGAGGCAAGAAGAGAAAGCTAGACCTCTTGGAACTGGAGTTATAGGCAGTGTGAGCTGCCAGACTTTGAGAGCTGGGAATCAAGTAGCATTTTAGTTCAGGTGCAAAAGTTCCCGATTAGAAATAACTATTTTCTAAGTTCACCCTTTTCGCACCCACCAAGCCACACTTCAAAAGATCACTAGTCCCACCCAGAGCATAAGCAGAGGAAGAGCCGTATTGATGCTCACACCAGCAGATAGAAGGCCTACACAATCTGGAATGGCAAAGAAACAGAGGTACCAATACAGATGGATAAGCCCAGGGAGCAGGGTGCATCGCATGTCCACGCTGGTAGGCAACAGTAGACCGAGAGAGGGTTGAACAGAGCCATAAGTGGAAAATCCTATTCATGTATTGGACCTGCAAATTCAGTGAAGTTACAGTTGATAATAGACATCGATAGAAAACTACATATTAAATAAGAACAGGGAAATTATTCATTATATTTGCATAAATACTGACCTTCAGGCATTTTAAAGGCAGATATCAATCTCTCTATGTCACAAGCATCTTCAAAAATGGTTTTCAAAAGCTAACTTTGATGATAAATCTTTAGCATATCTCAGAATGGCACTTGCTGAGCCTGGATATTGGGTTTATTTATGTTCTGAAATGGTGGTCTGCTTTTCACCTGCATAATCAGTCTAGTAATATTTGTTGTGTCCCTGATTAAAGATAACGGATGCAGCTAGATCAAGGCAAAACGAACCCTTTCTACAGTGAGAGCAGCTCGGATTTGCCCCAAGACACCCGTAACATATAATAATGGGACCGGATTTCTAATGATGCTGAAACATTTTCTTTGGGGCAGAATAAGAATACTGGATTTCAAACTTTTTATTTGACTTTTACAACAATAGAATAATCTTTTAACTGCTTCAGCAATTTTCGGAATGTATAAATAGATGTATGAATTGCCTAAGAATGCCAGGATCCTTCTCTTATATAAAATCATAAATACGAAATGAAATTGCTTTGAAATCACAGAATCATAACTACAACTATGATCATTAAGTGCAAGATATATTTTTCTCTCTTGAAAATCCCGTCTCAAGGGTTTTCAAGGCAGGAAAAATATTTTTATGTGTACTAATGTCAGGTTCTTGAGTTAATGTATTCATTGGTTGCCTCATTCATTCATTATACATATCCACAGCTGCCTTGGATCATATTTAGACAAAAGCAAAAAATGGCCATTAATGGAATATATATATGTGTGTGTATGTGTGTGTGTGTGTGTGTGTGTGTGTGTACTGTCATAAATGAATACTGCAGAGCTATCAGATGCTTCCCAGAATGAAAGCTAGTACAAGGCAGCATAGTAGATTGTCAGGGTCCAGCCTCAACATGTTCATACATTCCAGGGTAGGGGCGCGTGGACTAGAAATATTAGGCAGAAAAGACAGAGATACAAAAGAAATACAGAGACATAGAATAGTACCTAGAGGGCAACTCATTAAATGCTGAATATTCAATCTGCCCATGTTTATATTCCATATATTTATAACCCCAGTACAAAAGGGAGAAAGAAGGGAAAAGACAGATTTTATATGCCACAAAGGAAAGCCAGACAGTTACTTGCTTCAATACTTGAGACATCAAATCACCATTTGAGTGAAGCTTTCTGATGTTTTGGGCAGGATATGCAGTGAATACACCCTAGACCAAGTATCCTGTAAGCAGCCTCACCCTGGGTCAAACCTCCTGTTTTAAAATGAAGGAACAGGAATAGGCTTAAAGTCTCTGACCTGTGGTCAGGGTAGAGTGGCTCCACCTCTATGGTCCATCTTAAAATCCAAAACACAAAATAACCACACCCTAGGTCAGGATATCCTGTTTGTAGCCACACCTGTTGTCAACAACTTTGAAATAGTAAAAATAAGCTCAACTTCTCTGACCTGTAGTCAAGGTGGAACAGGACTCTGGTGGGCCCCCACAGTAGATGTGCCAAGAAGTGCAGGCATCTGTATATCACACAGCCGTGCCAAGCGTGCAGCGTCACAAGCCTCCAAAAGGGCAGGGTCCTATTGCTGAGTTCCCCCTGTCCTGTTGTTTTCACAAAGTGTGTGCACAGGCTCCTTCAGCAGCGTGTAGCTCGCTGAGGTTCGAGGAGAGTTGACGTCTACACTCCAAGAGCAGAATGGGCCTAAGTCAGAATCATCATAGGCATTCTCAACCTTAAAAGGAAATGTTTTTTTTCTTCATAATAAAAAGTACTTTGATTTATTCCATACTCTATTATTTTATCTTTAGCGAGCCGACAGTTTAAATTGCATGCTTGTAAAGCTTCTGAAAGAATCCTTTCAGAAATCCATCATTCCTTTGCTCTCTTTAGCGTGACTAGATCTTCCCTCATTTTTTTTTTGCCAAACTCAGTAGGCACTCCTAGATAAGCATGAAGATATTTACTTTAAAAAAAAAAAAACTGGAAACAATTTCTGACCACTACACAAGTATAAGTTATTCAAGAATATACGAATGCTTTTCTTGATCAAAATTGAGACAATAGAACATAGTTTTTTAAGTTGCAAAATTTCAAGGTTTAAGTTTCCTTTATTGTGGCATTGTAATTTTGTCTCCCCTTCTTAATTTCCCTCTTCTCTTCCTGCTTTCCTCTCCTCTTCTTTGCTGTACAATTAGACCTGAAGTCACTGGGCAGAGTATATGCACACAGCCATTTATGCCAGCCTTGCCAACTGCAGTGGTCTGGATCAGGGAACTAAACTCTGTGAGTCTGGAGGACGTGTTCTGAGAGCAGCATGGCATAGTAGCAAGATGAGGTTGGAGCATGTTACAAGGTGATGGGAGAGCATGGCTCAATACAGGACAAAATAAACCTTAAAACAAACATTAATGGCAGCTGACAAGCTATGGCCTACTTAATAATATGGAAAAACACAGTCAATTCAGATATAAACTAACATATGAGTAAGTCAAAATCTGTTGAAGCATGAGATAATCGCAGTTTCAAAGTACTAGCCTTCAAAATACTTATTGATTATAAAAGGGAAAACCTACTTTACAGTGATAGATAATAGCTAGAGTCATGCATATGTTTACATGTTTATTATTCGTCAGAGCTCAAAATAACACCATCTATGTTGTTACTTTAACACAACTCAGTTTGTAAACACATAAACTAACGTGTGAGGAGTTAACGTGAATTCACACAAGCGATTGAGTAGAAGGCGAACAAATATTTGAACTGCACACGTGCCTGATCTACTTCTGATTAGAAGCCTTCTGAAGCAGTGTGGCTGTCTACAGAACGCAGCCATCCCCGCCAAGTGCTTTACTCCTCCTAAGTATGCGTGTTTCTAAGAAATCTGGTGGAGACAATGTGTAGAGATGTTCAAAGCTGATGAAAACAAACCAGGACAGAACCAAGGGTACCACTGAAGGGCGATGGAGAGCTTCATTGACGGGGTTGTGAGAATTATGAAGTGACTGAATGATTCCCGCTGAATTCCATGCCGGTTTAACAAACTGAAAGTATTCAGCTGTCGCACACATGTAAACTCTCCATCCCTTTGTTTATTGACTGCCATAAACCAATAGTTATAGAGGCACCAGAGCAAGGGATCCTTCCCCTCTCCTCTCCCACCCAACAGCCAGGTCATCTGCATTCACATCAATAAGGAGAAAGGCAAACGTTAGGAGAAACACTGAGCATATTCAATATAATATGCAGTCTACTTCACGACTCAATTGAACTTGAATTAGGCTAAGAAAAGTAATGAATTATTAGGACTATATTTGATAATTATGCGTTTATTAACTTTAAAAATAAGCTCTCTAAGGCTATTATTACTATTTTAGATATTAAACTGTTATGATAATTCTTCTTGGGTAGATATCCATCTGCAATCCTGATAATAAGGAGATGGAACTACGGAGTTCCTGGATTTGAGACTAGCCTGGATTACATAGAAAGAGTCTGTCTTACCAACCGCATTAAGAACAACAATCTTTCCTTACATATACTAATTAATGTGCAGGATAATTTTTATTTTACTAATCAGCAAAAAAAATACTTTCCCAAATTGACCTACAACTTAAAAGAAAATTCCGTGAGATTATGGTAGTTAATTTTACTCTCAAAATCTACTTAAATCATCATTTTTTCATCAGAATCTCAATATTTTTATTTTACTGTGTAAAATGAAGCAGATTCTTTTCCTCTTAGAAGAGTTGGCACAACTTCGTATACTAGAAGTAGAAATTTCAGACTGTCCTCAGAGCTCTAAGTTACACTCGGAAGCCGAGAAGCTCTCCAGAAGGATGGGTTGTGAGCCCCCAGAACACGAGCTACATCTGACCTGGGAAGTGAAACTAATGAGGTTTAAAGGA
Source organism: Arvicola amphibius (assembly GCF_903992535.2). NCBI lineage: Eukaryota > Metazoa > Chordata > Mammalia > Rodentia > Cricetidae > Arvicola > Arvicola amphibius. Next base: position 18,628,121 of record NC_052057.2, on the reverse strand, counting down.
GGAAGAAACCAGGAAAGGTAACGACAAAAGACAGAGCTGGCTAAGTTCCAGCAGAACCATTTGGATTATGATTCTCACATGTGCAGACTTTGAGAATTGGGTCATCTTAAAAGTCCAAGTTAGTTTTCCAACTCGTTAATTATTACTCAGATATGATGGGGAGGAAAGATATTAAAGATTCACGTGATTCTGGTTTCTGCCAAACAGTTGCTGAATCTGTATACTAATAGTTAAGACGTAGGGTACGGATGTGAGCTACCTGCTCCAAAGGTGAGTGCCTGGGTTCAGTTCTGCGTCTTTATTATTAATCCGAGGCAGCCTTACTCAGCTTCTGCTCCCTTACCTGGAAGACAGGGAAAATGAGTGCCTATGACTAAGCTTTATCTGAATAACTCCGTACAAGGTCCCTGGAAAGCGCGCTGAATGTTGAACTGAATAAAGGAGTAGAACAACTTCACAAGTGCACGCCTAGGATTGTAACACTCACGGCACACCCTGTGTTCCTGCGGCTTCCTCACTGGACCTTCTAGTTCGGGTGAAAGTACAAAGCAAGCCCCTTTATGAAGAGTTCCTCCTTCAGTAGCTACTGCAGGATCATTGAAGAGGACTGCCGGCCTGATAACCTTCATTTGTCTCTCCAGGGTCGTCTCCCCCACTCCTCTGTTCCACTGCTACTCCAGCAAGTGACTATGTCCTCTGCCCAGTTCCCAGTCTCCCTCCTGGTCTTGTGAGAGGAGGCGTTGGTTTGTGGAAAACACTGGGGAGATGGGAGAGATGAAGGAGAAAGGGTTGAGAGCCTTTCCAAGTCACGCCTTTCTTCTCAGATCAAGGTTGGTCATGGATATGCACCTGATCTATCAAGCAGCCGCATCTAAGGCTGTGGTCCTTACCAGATTCTCCAAACCCTCATCTTTCCCCTCTTCTGGTTTAGAAGCATGAATTCCTGCTGTTTCTCTTTTCTGGGCAACCATGCTTCATTATCCCTTATTACCTCCCGAGACTTGTCACTAAATAGGACCCAATAAGTCTTTCTATATGAATTCTAATTAGGTATCCTTTGTTTGTTTAAATGTTTTTTTCTAATGTGTTGATGCCATCTGTCAGGGGTCTTTCTAAGTTGACCTGTTTCTAAATTCTGTATTTTGTATTATATCATAGGTAATTAGAAACATAAATTAACTAGAAATTACCATAATATCCAGAATTCTTTCTGTGTATTGTAAGATTTTTTTTAAAAAAATCACAGTTACATAATTTATTAGCACTGCTCAAGAATAAGGCTGAAATACAAACTGAAGGTCAGTTCTAAACCAGGACTTCAGAAATGCAGGAAATCTTTTAAATGGAAATATAACAAGCTCCTTTTCCTTCCACACTGTTAATTTCTTCATGATTAATTCATCGATAATTGTTGATGCCTCACCAATGCCATATAGCACACGTTTTGATACTATAAAAAATGATCACAGTGGGCTCTTGGTATTCTGATACATAAAGCCATAGTTTGAAAGATATCAAGGGCTGAGAAATTTTGACTGTAAGAAATTTTTTTTTTTTTTTGGTTTTTCGAGACAGGGTTTGTCTGCAGCTTTTTAGAGCCTGTCCTGGAGCTAGCTCTTGTAGACCAGGCTGGTCTCGAACTCACAGAGACCCGCCTGCCTCTGCCTCCCGAGTGCTGGGATTAAAGGCGTGCGCCACCACTGCCCGGCGACTGTAAGAAATTTAAAAGTAGAGCCGGGCAGTGGTGGCACATGCCTTTAGTTCCAGCAATTGGAAGGCAGAGGCAGGTCAATCTCTGTAAATTCAAGGCCAGCCTGGTCGACAAGAGCTAGTTCCAGGACAGGCTCCAAAGCTACAGACAAAACCTGTCTCAAAAAAACAAACAAAAAACTAAAAAAAGGAAATATAAAAGTAGAAGATTGAATATTTCCATTTATTCAGAAGCCAAGAAGCTAAATGATTGCAATGACAAAAAAAAAAAAAAAGGCAGATAAATACACCGTAGGAATCTGTACAATGGTCAGGATGGCTATACTCCTTGTATGACTGTCACTCAACAGCTAAACAATGTCTCTTCGTTTATTGTAAGACTTCTAACTACTTCCAAAATCTCAGAACAGAGAACAGGGGTATTACTGTTAAGATTGTGAACTACATTAGCTGAGCTCTTACTTACTCAGCATCTGAATACTTACACAAGATAGGAAGAAAAGAAGCCTCTCTTGTACTACTTAGAAGGACAGAAGAAACTTCACTATATAAAGAAGACAGTGTCATCCATGAATTCACAATATATTACCAAAACATGGAAAAGGAGAGAAAGAGAGAGGGGGAAAGAAGGAGAGAGAGAGAGAGAGAGAGAGAGAGAGAGAGAGAGAGAGAGAGGTAGAATCCGAACAGAACTACTTCATTATGAGCATCGTCAATAGAAGCAGCACAGCAAAGAAGCGGAAGAAAACAAAAAAGGATGTATCTTTCAAAAGGAAAATAAACCACTAAGATACAGTTTACTGGTACACAGCTCCTGATACTGACATAGGCAAGAACATGATTTCAACCTGTAGCACTTCAAGTTACGCTTAGTAATTTTAGCTTAGTGTGCTACACCGGCACACTAAGTAGTAAGTCTTCCCTTGCTAAAATTATAAAAAGATAAAGAAGAAAGCAACAAACCAAAGAATAATTTCATAATTAACCCCTTGGCACATTGAAGAATACCTTAATAAGAACCTGAATTATATATATATATATATATAATATATAATATATAATATAATATATATAATATACACACACACACACATATATATCACATATGTGTATGTTTGTGTGATGTGTGTGTATGTGTAAATAAAATAGAGGAGGAGCTAGTGAGGTGGCTAATTGGGCAGGTGTGCTTGAAGCCAAAACTGACAATCCAATTTTGATCCCTGAGACCCACATAGCAGAAGAGACCATTCTGCTTTTAAGTTGTCCTCTGATTTGTTTGTTTGTTTGTTTGTTTTTGAGACAGAGTTTCTCTGTGTAGCTTTGGAGCCTGTCCTGGAACTCACTCTGTAGACCAGGCTGGTGTTGAACTCACAGACATTTACCTGCCTCTGCCTCCTGAGTGCTGAGATTAAAGGCGTGCACAACCACCGCCGGGCCCTGTCCTCTGATTTCTACATGCACAATCTGGCATACATGTGAAAACCAACCCCTGCCAAATAACAAATAATAAATTAATGCCATAAAATAAGTAGAAGCAAACAAGAGTAGCTGTGGTTTTAAGAAAGCAGAAGACTTTAAACATAATCACAAAAGTACATTTTAGAGGAGATAGTACAAAACAAAAGGTCACATATATGGACTGTGCGCCCCTGTGGGAGAGAATGGTGCTGCCACGTGGTTTAAGCATGGGATAGCTTTTAAATGCTGTGCCAATTTTGTTTTTACTTTTCTAGTTTATTTAATTTTTTTTATAAGCAAACACATTTTACTTTTATAAGAGAAAGAGTTATTTTCCTAAAGTAATTCAGTGGTATCTGGAGCAGACAGGGGCCACATTATTCGTAGCTCTCCTGCCAAATCTGTGACCTTCAGCCTCCAATCTGTGACCTTCATCCTCCTAGCAGCCAGTATTCACGTCTGCCCAAGGAAGACGGGTCTGACTGTGGAAGAGCACCAACTCTACTAAACCAATGGTTCTCAACCTGTGGGTCCCAATCCCTTTGGAGGTCAAGGGACCCTTCCACCAGAAAACACAGCTCTTCACATTACAGTTCATCACAGGAGCAAGGTCAACAAACTGGCTCCAAATATCAGGAATAGAACCAATCCAGCTGGTCTGGAAAACTAGACAAATTATTTCCAAAGTGACTCCTCATTCACTGTGTTTGTTCGAACCTATTTTCTGTTGAGGTGCTGTGAGGTTGATAGCAAAATGGCAGGGAACAAGAAAACAGCTGTCAGAAACAATGCAGTACAGAAGTTAAGAAAGCAAGATCACGATGGCTTACTCAGGACCTAATATGATTCACTTATTTCTAGAGAAGGAAATGGGTGGGTCTGGTGGACAGAATGGGAACTCTTGTGCAATAGCAGCAAGCCTGGACAGAGCTTTTGCCAAGCACCGACCGTGTCTGGCCAGTTTCTCTTCTAAGCTAAGTTTAGTCACCGTTCTTGACATAATTCCTCTTCCCCTTTGTTCTAGGCAACCAAGTTCCTGCAGTCGAGAACAAAAATACACCCCTGAATTATTCACACAGTTTTAAATCAGGTGTTTCTTCCACAGTCTTGAAGCCATTTCATTGATAGACTCTTTAGAAGCAATTGCTTGGAAATTTAGGTTGGAACACCAAAGCTCATTAGCATTTTTAAAGCACAAAGGAAGCTAAAATTGGTTCTCAGTCAATGAACTAGGGTTTGGGAAGAATGCTTTCCTCTTTTACTTAGAAACCAGATATTTAGAAATAAAAGTGAAGTAATTCTTTATTATATGATATTAAGAGTCCAACAAATTCACATGATCTCATAGACATGACGGTAACATATGACATCAGTGTAAATAGATTTTTATATTTTTTCTGTCACAAAATATAAGCAAAATTTCTAAGCTAAACCTTGAAATCAATTAGACCATACCATGAATTCTCCCAGATTATTGGTGTATGCCATATACATCAGGAATAAATATTCATCAGGATCAAATTAGAAATGAATAAATTACTATACTTTTATATAAGGGGCTGAAACTCCCTTATGAGGAACACGATTGTCATACAGATATCAAAATGAGTGCATTTCTCATAGTGACACCAAGGGTCCTGGTGATAAAGCACAGAGGATTCTCAGTGCTTTCCTGTAATGCTGGATGCATGTTACACTTTTAATCAAACCTCTGGAAAGAACAAAAATGAAGTCTAGTGTAAGAAATGAACTGAGAGCCAATAAATCTTCATCAGTTGTCTATGGTCACGGTATGTTGATAAGGCACATGAACCTATACAGCTTAAGTTGCTCTAGAAATATAATCTTCCAAAAGTGGTAGGTATAAAGCCATGCAACTGTGTTAGATATAAATATCTAGAAGAATATTATAAACTTTTTCCCTTATGAAACTCATGCTATGCAGATTTAATAAAAATTAAATAAAAATTTAATTCTAATTGCATGATTCACTTCGGCTATAAACTCAGACCTCGTGCTGGAAGGGTCACACCGTCTGGTTGCCTGTGAAGTTCTTCCTGTTATTGACACGCTTTGTTGTAATACTCTAGTCTTCACTCAACCATGATGTACGCACTAGCAAAGAAAATTTAAAAGTACTTTCACAGAGTATAACAGTATAGGTGATCCCTATGAGGTCCTCAAAGTGCTGGCTGCAATGTGCAACTGATAAGAAGGAGGCAGAGGATTGCAAGTCAGATCTCAGCTTTATCAAGCTAATATTCCTGCCCTACAGTGGAATTTTCCTTTCTTTTCTTTCACCTTGAGCAAGCTGGGTTTGGCTTTAATGAAGCAACCATGAACAGTTTTATTTATAAACACCTAGCGCAAGTGCAGAAGTGAAGACTTCTAATTGGAGAGCAGACGGAGGAGGGCTCCTCAAGGCACTCTACTGGAGCCCAGGTTGAGGGAATCTGGGAGAGATGCTTTCTCCTGACTGGGAGCTGCACTAGCTGAAGAGCAGTAAGTGGAGAAAGACTGAGCAAACAGTTCCTCGATTTAGGCTGACTTCGAGATGCTTGTAGCCCAGATAAACTGGAAAATAATATGCTATTAAATAGAAATGCAACAAAAGTAATGAATATTTGTTGAGATGTTATGAGTGGGAGAGATTCGATGGTCTATTGGATTTAATTTGTCTATCTCCTTCCAATGCTGTGTTCAGTGAAGCTAAGCTGGTGGCTTGAAATAGAGCACAATGAGAAAATATATTTCATCAAAATTGGGACGTGCTCAGGTGGAGGTAGGAAGACAACTTTTAGAAGTCTTTCCCCTCTTTACACTGGTCAAGTTTGTATAACGTGCTTTTACCTGCTAAGCCATTTTACCAGCTATGACCTCATAACATCAATCAGAAGAAATATTGTCATTATTTTTAAATAGTAATAATTAATTTATAATGATTAATAAATAGTTATTAGAAGTTAAACAGTGACACAGTGCACAGAAGGAGATGGGATAAAAACCAGTAGGTTCTTGAGGACTAATTCTTTACGAGATATTAACCGAAAAGTATCCTTAAAGAAGGAAGATCAAGAAAGCAAAAGGAAGATTGGGATAGGTTAACTCTTCAGAGATAAAGGAAAATGTGAGTTAAGCAAGACCAGTACTGCGTTGTTCTCTTTATCATTATCACTACTACATGTGTTAGGCAGATATTGTATGCCATATATTGGTGTTTGCCATGAAGTATCTTAAACTTCACCACTCACAAGTTAAGCAGTCATTTGTTGGCCACTTCATCAAGCTGAATCTCAAAGTATGTAAGTATCCTCTTTTAAAATCCAGTGACTGATAGTTGCATAGCTAAGACTCAGGCTAGGAAACCTGCTACCCTAAAGTTAATTATCAGAAACCAACTTGAGGTTATTTATTAATCATTCTATTGGAACAAACCATTGGAAGACCACTTTGCTTAACTTTCTGATTTTTGCCATTCCTAGAACCGAAATAAATGATATGTGAGAAAGGTACAAAATAGAGAAGTAGCTGTAACACTTTTCAATTTTCAGCTTCAGTGAAAACAGAAACACAACTCCAACAATCTCTTCAAGATTTTTATGAGCAATCTTTATCTGGGGTTAACCTGCTTGCTTTCATTTGAATTGAAAATATATAATAAGAGGACCATGAGTTGACTCATTACAATCTCCTGAATCAAATACTTCTGAAGGACATTTTAGTAATTACAAACATGGCAAGTGCTTTAATTGTAAGCATTTGACTTTTGCTAGCAATCAAATCACTGAACAAAAAACAGTATTAATAAATTCTGTAATGCAGGATAAGATCTGGTAGCAAAATTCTTTCCCTTCAGAAATGCAGCTGTGTCAAAACCCCCAACTGAACACTGAGACTTTGACATTTTCATACTGAAGTGTCTTTTAAAGCCTGCCTATCAGGAGTGTTGCTATTTTTCACAAAGCACGTCTTCTAAAAGGTAGAAACTTACCTCTTCCGGTCTCGATTCACAAAGTTGGGCGAATACACAGAACTCTATATGATGATCTCTATCTGATGATCTCTATCTGATGATCTCTATCTGATGATCGCTATCTGATGATATCTGATGATCTTGATTCTGTTTTGTCACTTACGTGGCAGTGCTATATCTTTTCCTTATCTGCCAGTCACACTGAAGGCAAGCAAAGGCTCCTACGAAAAACACTCACATCAGGGATCTATGAATCGTCCTGCTTACTACAGTAAAGGGAGTTCCATAATTCTTTGTAATATTTGAAACCATGAGTGTGGCAGTTTGGAACAATAGGTTGTATCATGAATAAAATCCCACAGTAAGATTTAAGAGACTTTACGAAATTTAATAACTTCTTGCATCTTATCACATCACACTGGAAATAAGCTGAAAGCAGATATGAGGTGAGACAACCAAAACCTACCAACACATGGAAATCTAGAATAAACAGATACAATTTTAGACATCTGTGACCTAGCCAAAATTGGAACAAGAGGATATGAAAAAATATGACTAACAAGTAAGGAGAATGATGCTCCAATAAAAATTCATCTGACAAAGTGATGCCCAGATTTAGACAGATTTGCTGCTCAATTTTATAAGACCTTCAAACAAAAGTTGACATCCAGGATCCTCAAGCTATTCCTTGATAAAGATAGGAAAACAACATTTCTAAAGTTATTCTATGGAGCCAGTGGTACCCTGATGCACATGCGTACACACACACACACACACATGCACACACATGCACACACAGAGAGAGAGAGAGAGAGAGGAGAGAGAGGAGAGAGAGAGAGAGAGAGAGAGAGAGAAAAGAAGAGAAGAGAAAGAGAGAGAGAAACAAAGTGACAGAGATAGGCAGAGATAGAGCATTATCCTTGATGGATATAGATGCAGAATTGTCCACAAATATTTGGAAAATGAATTCATCAGCATGTTAACAAAGATTATCTGCCATGATAAAGTTGTTTTTGTTTCTGGGATTTAAGGATGTGTGAACATGCACAGATCAATATATGTAGTACATACAGAACATAAATAGAATTAAGATAAAAAATCAGATAATTTTTAATAGGTTAGAAAGCCCTCTGACAAAATTCAATATCTCCTCATGACAGAGGTCTCAGAGAAACTAGAAGAAAGAAAGAACATGCCACAACATGCTAATGAGGGTGCGCAACACATCCACAGAGAACCTTGCCTTGTTTGTGGAAAACTGAAAGTGTTTTAGTCAGCAGCAAATCTCAGCTGTCCACACTTTATCATGCTTTCTCAGTACAGGGCTGGAGACTTCAGCTGTAGCAATAAGGCAAGAGAGACACGATGGGAACTAGAAGGAGGAAGTCAAATTATTCCCAGTGGCAGACAGGGTCCTGTAAGACCATCAAGATCACACTACGACTTTCAGAGTTGATCAGACTTCCAGGCTAATGTAAGGATTCATAATCAATACAAACAAATGCATAACTTTTGTATACAAACTCAAAATGAACCTAGTGAGAAAGAAAATTAGGAAAAGAATCCTATTTGCTGTATTCAAAAAATCATTCTTTAATAATAATATCCTACTTAAAAAGTTTAAAGACATTTATGAGGGAAACCATCTAACACTGAGGAAGGAAACTGAATGAGACACTAGAAGACTGTAAGAATACCCATGTTTGTGGAATGGCAGAATAAAACTTTGTTGAAATGGTTATATTACCAACAGTGGTATAATAATGGAATTCTTTTTCAAACTAGAAAAATATTCAAAAATTCACATGGAAGCATGAAAGAGTCTGGTGTGGGAGAATGTCTATATTCTCTCAATTATATTTTAAATAAATGCTGATTGGCCAGTAGCCAGGCAGGAGGTATAGGTGGGATGACCAGACAGGAAGTAGAGGCAGGTCAATGAGAACAGGAGAATTCTGGGAAGAAGGAAGTTCCCTCAGCAGTCCTGGCCCATCCACTGAAGAAGCAAGATGTGACTTCCTCGCTGAAAAAGGTACTGAGCTATATGGCTAACATTGATAAGAATAATGGGCTAATATAAGTCATGAGAGTTAATAAGAAGCCTGAGCTAATGGGCCAATCTGTTTATAGATAATGTAGACCTCTGTTTAATTTCTTTGGGACTAAATGACTGTGGGAACCAGGCAGGACAGAAAACCTCAGGCAACAAGAGTCCGAAGATCCAAATTTTTGAGTGAAAAGAGCAATGCTAATTTTGCTTTGTCATAATAGCAAAGTCAGCCTAGTTTCAACACAAAAACAAAACTACAGACTGATGAGCTAGATTAGAGGACTTGAAAGAAAATTAAAACACACATCTGATTGTCAACAACAGTGACAAAAAATACAAACTGAGAAAAAACAATAGCCCCTTTAACAAAATGTGCTAGAAAAACTGAATACGCAAACACACCCAACTGAAACTAGACCCTGTTTGTAGCCTGTACAGTAAGCCACTCAAAGCACATCAAAGACATTCAAGTATGCCCTTATCCTCTGAGACTCATAGGAGAAAACAACAGCTTTGTGAGCAGGCCTCCGATAGCTCAGGAAATAATAGGAAGAACTGACAAATGTCATCACAGACACCTCAGAAACTTCGGCACAGCAGAGGAAACAATCAGTAGTAAAAATAAACAGCCTGCAAACGGGAACAAACCTTTGGCAGCCATTCACACAACAGGAAATTAATATCTAGACTACACAAAGAGCTAAAATCTTCAAACATCAAAGGAACAAGTAATCCAAACAATAAATAGACATATGAAGTGAACAGAGTGTTGTCAAAAGAAGAAACACAAGTGACTAATAGTCTCATGAAAATGTGCTCGCCACATGTAGCCCAAGAGAGGCAAATCAAAACAACATCAAAAATCATCTCAATAAGTCAGAATATCCACTGTTCAGAAAGGGTGTGTGTGTGTGTGTGTGTGTGTGTGTGTGTGTGTGTGTATAAACAGCCTTCATATACTGTTGATGGGAGTAGAAGCTTTTCCTTAAACTATGGAAAAACATATAGAATCTCATCAAACAATTAAAAATAAAATTGCCTCAGAGTTCCTTCCCAAATATATATAATATATATTTATATAAATATATAAAATATATAAGCCATTTATAAAGTTTTAACGATATCTGCATACCCATTTTTATCACTCGGTTTTTACCATAGACACACTGTGGAATCATTGTGTGAATAGTTAAAGAAAGTGCATGAGTGCACGTGAGATTATCACTTGGCCCCAAAGAACAAACTCATGCCATTGTCATAGAAGTGGAGGTCGTCCTGTGAATTGAAATAATGGAGACAGAGACAAGCATCAGATGCTTCCTTCCCTTTATAGAGCTTGCGGTAATAATGACGACATGAAAGTAGAAACCTTACTAGAAAAGAGGAAAGCAATGGGAAGTGTTTAGGTACAGCAGGATAGTTGTAGTGATTAGGATTAAAGTAATACATATGGCTGAAGGAAAATATCACAGTAAAATCTAATATTCCTCATAAATATATGCTAAAACTCTAAATAAAGTCAGTGTAATATGAGCCATTAGTAATTGTTTCTACAAATTACCACAGGGCATTGCTTTGCTATAAGTACAGCTAAATTACAAAACATACCGAATGTGATACTATTGCTGAAAACTCAGTAATAGAGTTCTTTGGAGGTGATAATTCAACAAGTCTGTTTTGAAACTAAACTAGGTCCTCAAGTTCCTAGAAAAAAAAAGCATAACTTTCAGTCTTTGTTTTTGTTTTGCTTTGTGCAGTTTTTTCACGGTGGGAGGTTTTGAGCAGAGTTTCACTTAACCCAGGATGTCCTTGTACTATCTATATAGAAGAGGATGACCTTGAATTTCTGATCCCTTTGCCTCTACCTCCCTACCAACTGCTGGGATGACAAGTGTGTACCACCATGCCGTTTTGTGTGTTGCTAGGTCTTTCAGTCCAGGGCTTCATGCATGAGAGGCAAGCCTTTGACCAACTGACCTAAACTGTCAGCCCTTGTGTTAACTTTTACACCTGCTGCTGTGGCTAGAATTTTATATTCGACTGCACTCCTACTGTTTGGCACCTCTCTCAGTTCCTCAGCCAGATTGACCCCCTAAATCTCAACATCTTCCAGTCTCACAAGCCACCAATTGACTTATTTTGTGAAAACAGAAGCGGATTTAGAAAATTCTCCTCAGACTCCATGGATATCTTATATAACTATTTCATGAGAAATTTCAACGTATTCTAACTGAACTTTAGTCTTCTAAGCAAGTCACACCTGTCTCTGTTTTCTGCATTTTTAACCAGGACCTCACCATTACCTAGTAATTTATACCTCCTTTTCTCTTTCTTCTCATCATGTCGACTCATCTGTTTCTTGCTAAAGACTCTCAACAACCTTTTGAGTTTTTCAATTCCCAGTTCATAACCATTTTCTCAATCAGTGCTGCTTGACCAGTTCCATGATCCATTTCCCCAACTGTTGTTTCAATGAGCAAGACCAATCATAACACTTCCTAGATAAGGAATCATCAATGCTTCTCAATACTAACCAGTTTATTATAAGTTACCTCTGACATTCAAGGTTACCCAACTAATGCTAATGTCCTATGCAGCAATCAGGAGATTAAAGACTCAACACCTCTCCCTTTCACAGGCCTGATCTTTGCTCCCTTGCTATCATTGTTCTTATAAAGAGTAATCCTTTTGTCTCAAGCAGCTGAACAGCACTCTCAAATGAATCTGTCTCTGGGAAATATAGTTCCATTGTGTTGGACCATCATGCAGCCAGTAGCCACATGCTGCTATTAAATCATTGGCACGTGGCCACTCCAATTGAGGAACTGAATTCTTGACTAACATGTATTTCCGCATAGATGTTACTAACTACTGGGAAATGCAGGTTTAGATACTGTTCCTATGTCAGAATTCTCTCCATTGTAGAGTGACCAGGTAAACTATAATTACCTGTACTGTTTTCCCTTGTTGGAATAATTCTTTCTTTACACTGACAGCAGTTTCACATATTTTCACATCTTCTAATACTCAAGATGATATGGGGGGAAACAATGATTGAAACCTTAGATTTGGGTCCATATTGTCATCCACTGAGCTGTTCAACTCAGAGTAATTCTCCTAATTGTCTCAAGCATCAGTTTAATAGTATGAGAGTCAATTTCCTCAGAAAGTCATGAGTTTTAAGTAAAAAATAAAAAAGAAGTTATATGTTTAGCTTTTGTTTATAATAAAGTATTTATGTGTAAATCATGCACAGATTGATAATATAAATCCACCATCCATTAAACATCCTCTCTTCACTTAGCATGCTGGATTCTGCCATTGCTGAATCTATAGACTCATGGAAAGATGTTTTCCATCTTGGTTGCTCATGTGAAAATTTTGCTCAAAAGAAAGAAAATTGTGTTTTTTAAGGTTATTATGATAATGATTATTATTTGGAAATTTCATACATGAATAATGTATTCTGATCAAATCTACGTCCATTCTTCTCTGTCAAATTCCTCCTGCCTCCATTTTCTCTCTCAATTCCATGTGCTCTTATTTTAAATCCACTGAGTCCACCAGTGCTGCCTATATGCATGCATGAGTATAGGACGCTCTATTAAAGCATATGTAACTTCTAAATAGCTGCATCATTGATGAAAACTGACTTTCCACTCCCTAAAGACATAAGTAGATATATAGCTCCTCAGCTAGGGATGGGACTTCATGAGCTCCTACCCCGCCCATGGTAGAAGTTTGGCTGGTTAGATCTTGTGCAAGTGGTGTTGTAACATTCTACATACATTTCTAGGAGTTCTAGAAAAGTAGTCATCAGCCCTACCCTGTTGTAAACCTTGCTAGCTATGATAACTGCTGGCTTGGCAGAACATGCCCACTGGTGCACAGCATTGTGGTAGGAATATTAAGGGAGTGGAACCAGTCACTTTCTGAATGGATTTGTAGTTCTCTCTATAAAATGGAACTTGTGCCTCGTACTGTTACCTGAGACAGAAACCTACGATTTCTGGGCCCCAGTGAAGAACTTAATACTATTATTGTGCTAATGGACTAGTAATAAGCTGCTCCCTAAGTTTTTATCATTACACCCGTAGGTAAATGTATCTGTGAACCCTGATTAAAGATGTTTCTTTTTATTTTTCAGTAAATGCAACTAGTGCAGAGGCTTACAACTGGTCAGCCTGCAGAGAATAAGAGAATGCATAATGCTTAGTTTTGAAGGGGACAGCTGTATTACAGCCTAGAGCAAAGGGATTGTCTCTGAAGAAGGAGTGGGAAGACTATATGCAGCACACATATTATACATCTTCAATGAAACATTTGCCAGGGACAGCAGGGCTATTGCACACAGGATTGGGTTTCTTCTTTTTTTTCTTTACATTTTTTGGTATAGTTTTCTTCTTTATTTTCCACTCCCTCCCCTCCTCCTGCTCCCTATACCTTCACCCCATCCCACCCCCCATCTGCTCCTCAGAGTGTGTAAGGCTTCTGATGGGAAGTCACCAAAGTCTAGCACATGGCTTTGAGGCAGGACCAAGGCCCTCCTCACTATATCTAGGCTGATCAAGATCTCCCTCCAAAGAGAATGGGTTGCAGAAAGTCGATACAAACAGTGGGAATAAGTCCTGATCTTACTGCCAGTGACCTCACAGTCTGCCCCGGCCATACAACTGTCACCCACGTTCAGAGGGCCTAGTTTGGTCCTATGCTGATTCCCCTGCTGTCAGGCCAGAATTGGTGAGCTCCCATGAGCTCAGGTAAGTTGTTTCAGTGGATATCCCCATCATGTTCTGCTGTCTTTGCTCATATTATCGCTCCTCCCTCTCTTAGACTGGACTCTGGGAGCTCAGCCCAGTGCTTGATTGGATCTCTGCATCTGTCTCCATCAGTTGGCTCATAGTCTGAAATGACATTATTACATTATGACAGGGATGTCTCAAAATCAGGTGTGTAGTGTATTTTGAAAACAGAGAGTAAGGGACACTGACCCTTAGCTTATTTGGGGTTTTTTGGTTTTGTTTGTTTGCTTGGTGGGTGGTGGTGGTTTTTTTTTTTTCTCATTCTGGCACCTGAGCCCATTTATTTATATTTTTATTGTGGTGATCTTCTGATAGCCTTGCACAACACTGTCCATATAAGAGCTTGCAGTATTTACCTCCCTACTTTTAAACGTAGGCAGTCTTGGAAGTTCAAAGGAGTCACCTGCTGTACTCAATCCCAGGGTTATCTGCACACACATTTTTCTCACACGTCCTCAACATGCCCCTCAAACCAACTAACTTGACATTTGCGGCTGTGTCTATTTTGCTGATTTGCCAATGTTTATGTTATACAACCGTTGAACTTTTAGGGAAGTTAGTAACTGCCTTTCGCCCTTTAAAGAGATAATTTTGTAGAATCGAAACTTAGTTCGATGAGTGGAAAGGGGAATCGCCTCTCATGCTCTGTACCGTGGTGGGGTTTAAGAGGATGTTCATTCCACCTGTTTCTCCCATGGTGAATTTAGGATAGTTCTCCAGAGAGATGAGAGCACTGTGAACATCACTAAGCAATGTCATTTTGGGTCCTGTAGGCAGCAATGCTTTCGTGTTGTAGGAATAACTTTAAATTGAACAGCGGCTATGAAATGGGAGGCTATAAGTCCTGTTTACATACTCTTTATACAGCTTTTCAGTACAGCTAATATGTGATTAGTGCTTACCTACCATAAAAGTCACTCAAACATGGATAAAATTGAGTGCCTTGCCTATTCTTAACTCATTTTCTTTTCTGAATCTCCTTTGAAAATCCTAAGTTTTATTTCAATGCATATGTATCATTTTTAATACTTCCCATAGGGAAATCAACCAACTTTAAAATGCCAAATAATGTATTCTGCATTGTGAAATTCTCTCAACACTGATAAAATTAGGAAAGATGCTTTCCAAATTAACTATTCCAAATTACCCCTGATTTTCCCTAATAGAGCTATACTCCATAATAATCTATGAGGCTTGTCTAATCCATCTCCTCTTTATGCTCTCCGACACAGATCAGGAGGCATCCCTGTTGGCAACTGGAGAGCCTTCACCAATCTGTTATGATGTCTGTAACAACCCTTAGAGGGTTCATATTATAAAATTAACACACACAAAAAGTCACCAACTGTACATTTGGATAAAAATAAAAATTGCTTTCTGTTCCTCGGCTCATTCTTTCATTATTATTCTTAAGGAAACATGCCTTAAAAAAGCATATTTTCACTTGATAATTTTAGTAACACTGCAGTTACTAGTGGAAGTTGGGGTTGCAATAATATGGATTTGATTTTCTTGAAATCACAGATACTGTTGGCTTGTGGGCATCCTTTATTTCTGTATACTTACCTAAACTCATCTTCCTAAATTGATTTGAAACTGCATGAAGGACTTATATGACTTCAAAATGGAGATCATTGTCTGCCTTCACTTTTTATACAAGAGGCTGACAAAAAATAAAGACTTGATATGGAACTTTTTCTTTCCCTTCTGGGCAGAGATACCTATAACCCTTTTCAGTTTTGATAAGTCTAGAAAGTTTATGAATTTTTACTTGAGTATCTTCCTATTAGATATTATTATCTTGTCTTTTGATAACACTGATGCACTCGAATTTCTTGTCTCTTATATCACTGGATTTTTTTCTCAATCCAACTTTAACAAAGTTGATTTTGTTATATATTTTTCTATATTTTAAAAATAAGTTTCTTCACAAGCTTTCAGACAGACCTGGATCATGTTTGACTCACGTGGTATGTTGCTAAATAAATCATCCTCAAACTCAGTGATTTACTGAATTAAGTATTTTTTTTTCTGTGCTTTAAGTATGTCTACCATATGGCAGAGTTTGCTGGACCCGGGTTTGCTGGCTAAAGTGGCAAATTGTAAATGAAGTCCACGTTTACTCTACAGAGCACCCATTCCTCTTGGTCTAGGCATCTAAGTGTGTTGCTGTCACAGCCAAAGGCAAACAAATAAAACATACTTCACAAGTGCACTCAAGCCTCTGCTAGTTTAGTGTCTGCACATCCCAGTTGTTCACATAAGCCATTCAGTCTATTGGTTGAGAAATATTTTTCCAGAAGTAGTGGGGCTTCACCATTGAGTGGTCATATGATGGGAAGTAATTTAATCTTCCATGTCAGTCCTAGGACTGCTCCAAACTATACAGGTACAGCATTCCATTCATCAGATAGATTCAAATTGATCACTACCCATAGTCACCATCTATGTGCCAGCAGGATTTAGCCCCTTATTTCTATACGTCTCCTGTCACACTTAACACTGTTTTGTTAAATGCTTTCCTCTCAAACTCTGTATTTTTCTCTACTGCCAGTCACTTCCTCCATAATCCATGAAACAAATGTGCTTCTGATACAAATATTCCCTTACTTTCTTTCCTTCTTGATTTTTGTGTTTATTTTAGTCTACCTATTATCACGTCTTCACTAGAAGTGTTGAAACTGCTTTGTCATACTTTATACTAGGGTGGGAAATATTTTACTTTCACTTAATCTCAAATATTGTTTATCCAGGCCTTGTATTGCTCTACGTTATCTCAGAAGGGTGGCATGATAAGAAACAGTCTGCAGACAGCTGCAACCATATCCTAGACTGCTTCAAGTTCTGCCTGTGTCATTTGTTGAGCAAATTACATAAGTAAGCTGTAGCTCTGGGGTTTTGTTGTTCATTGTTGCTGTTTGATGCATTTATTGAATTATTCTTTATCAATAAAAAGTTGGACGTCAGTTATTGGGATAAGAACCTGAATGGTCAGAGAAGCCGCAGACAAGCCACCAGTAATTTCCTCTCATTCCCATTCCTTCATCCAAAAGGCAGAGATCTCTCAGGGCTTCCTTACAACTTCCTGTCTCCTATCTGTTCTCCGTCCTCCAAAACGTCTATGGTTAATTTTGGTCAGCTAGCGACTAGCTCTGCACTCTGACTCAAAACAAACTTTATTGTCAGAATGCAATCAAAATGTCACACAACAGTTGTTACTGTTATTCTCTTCTGCTGTGTTTGTTTGGTCGGTGTCAGAGGCAGTGTGACTCAATCTGACCTTAAACTCATTGTTCTTCTGCCTCAGTCTACCAAGCATTTGGGCCAAAGGTGTGTAGTGTGATGCTGGACTGAATTTCTTGTTCAGGCCTTGCCTAAAAATTATGATGAAGATTGATAAGTTACTTTACATAAACTCCTTATAGAGTCTATCATATTTGGTGTTCTTAGCAGTGCAGGTAGTGTGGAAAAGTAACTCAAACTTTCAAGCTTTTCTGTTTCTAAGGATTTTATCTTTACTTGGAACAGTGACTAAAATCAGTCATCCACAAAGTCTGCTTAAGTTTACTCTCCAGGAGGAACATCTTTCAATTCTTATGATACTCTAAGATAGGCTGTATAACTTTTTAATTAAAGAGGTATCTGAGCCAACAAATGTTAATTTAACTTTCTCAGGGTAAGACTACTGATTTGTGGTAGAATTAGGATTTAATTCAAGCTCTTGATATCCATTTCCTTACTCTCTGTCATCTCTATAATTTTTATTATAGTTTGTAAGAAATTGTACATACTTTTCATTAAAAATATATCCCCTTATTAAAAGAATTGATGGAATAAGCCATACAGTCTGTGGAATATATTAGCACATTTTGCCAAGAAATATAACATTTCTTAAATTTAACATAAAAGTATATTTCTTTCTTCTCTTCCTTCTCCTCATTCTCCTCCTTGTTCTCCACCTCTTCCTTTTCCTCCTCTTCCTCTTCTTCTTGCTGTCCTGAAACTCACTTTGTAGATCAAACTGGCCTCAAACTCATTAGAGACCCATTTGCCTCTGTCTCCCAAATCCTGGGATTAAAGGCATGCACCACAAACCCTAATAGACTCTTCCTAGTGTGCACATTGTAAAAGGCATGGATAAGAGATTGCATTTATTTATGTGAGATATAACATTAGAAATACACATAGTTTTTATTGTTTTCTGAACATTAATTGCATCCCATACATTTTGACATTTCACTAAATAATAAAATAAAATTTATAGTGACATTTATTTCTGCCTTGCTTCCAAATATTGAAAGACTTAAAAAACTTTTCTCTCCATATTTTAAGAGTACAATAAGGCAAGCAATTACGTTTTGTTCATCCTTACCAACTTTCACCAAGTGTAGCTTGATAGGCAGGTAGAAAACATGCCCACCCAGGGTTTTGTTTTCAAAGAGGAAGGTCAAAGTTACTTTCTCAATAATTGAGAAATACTAGTATGTGTTAAGTGTGGCTATGTAATACAAGTCCTGGCTATGGAGTCCACACAAATATACATAGAGAGAAATTATTTCTTACCCAAAATGGCAAATCAGGCTTAGACTGAGACACTGAATAGCTCAGAGACAAAAATGAAGGTGTGAGGGTAATTGGTTATAATTCTTCGTATCATTATTATAATCTGAAGTAAACAGAGTCAGATATAAGTGATATTTAATATCTTCTTTCTACATGAGAGCTCGAGGTCATGCTTAGCATGATTATAAAAGTAGTAACAAACAATCAGATTTTTATCATGCCCAAGTAAGATAACACAAATTTATACCAGGCTACACAATGTATTTCATATGCATGAAAAGCACCTTCAGCTACTGTACACACAAGCTCCTGCTAAGAGTTTGATTCATGGGAGAGAACTCCCAAGCTGTGTTCTCAGTTCTGATGTGACTGCTCAGTATGTTTGCATTAAGAAACTCTATTTTCAGTGATGATCTGCCTTAGTTAAGGTTTATATTGCTGTGAGTAGACACCATGACTCTTATAAATGAAACTGTTGTAGGAGCTGCTTGTTTGTTCCCAGCTGCCCAGACTCATTAAATAACCACACAGAAACTATATTATTTGCAATACTGTTTGGCCAATAGATTAAGCATATTTCTGGCTAACTCTTTCTTTAAATATTTATTTGTTTATTATGTATACAATTTTCTGTCTGTGTGTATGCCTGCAGGCCAGTAGAAGGCACCAGACCTTATTACATATGGTTGTGAGCCACCATGTGGTTGCCAGGAATTGAACTCAGGACCTTTGGAAGAGCAGGCAATGCTCTTAACCACTGAGCCATCTCTCCAGCCCTCTGGCTAACTTTTATATCCTAAACTAAACCATCTCCACTAATCTATATATCGTCACATGGCTGTGGCTTTGCCGGCAAAGTTTTGGCATGTCTGTATCTTGTGGTGGCTCCATGGCTTCTTCCTGACTCTGCCTTCTTCCTCCCAGCATTCAGGTTAGTCTTTCCCACCTATCTCTGTACTGCTCTTCTCTGCTATAGGCTCAAAGCAGTTTCTTTATCAACCAATGGTATTCACTCCATACAGAGGGGAATCCCACATCAGGAAACCATTTATTTGAGGTGGTACCTTACAGTTTCAGCAGTTATGTTCATTATCATCGTGGTGGGACACAGTGACATGCAGGCAGACATACTGCTGGAAAGGTACCTGAGAGGTCTATATCTTTAAGGCAACAGGAAGTGGTCTGTCCCACTGGGAGTAGCTTGAGCATAGAACACCTCAAATCACACCCCCACAATGACATGCCTCCTCCACAAGACAATGCTTACTCCAACAAGTCCACACCTCCTAATAATGCCACTTTGTTTAGGGGCCACTTCTCTTCAAACCACCACACTGTTCATGTTACAAGCTAATTAAGTCAGAATATTTGAACATGGACCCTAGCATCAGTATTGTCTTATGTATAAAGGTTCCTATCTTTTGCCCAGCCAAGAGAGAAGAGTCATTGACTTAAGATTACATGTTAACTACTCACTTGGTAGCAGATAATAATTATGCTGCAGGACAAGGGAAAGCAACTACAGAGGGGGGGACCCTACAAGCAGATATAAGCAAGTGAGAAAAGGATTAGATATGTAGTTATTTGTGTTTGAGTTAAATTTAGTGAGTAAAATGCACTGTGCATTCAGTGGAAACAGGGAAGTCTTGGGAGCTTCAGCTAGGCAGGCCCATTAAAGTATTTTGGCAAAATCTCTGTTGCCATGCTAAGAGGCTTGGCTTTTGCTGCTGAGTGTCCAGTGAAAGATTGGAATCTGGTTGCTGGGGAATTTCCAAATTGGATTTGCATGTGAAAAAGGAGCATTTGGCAGGAGCTTGGGTAATGAGCTGGTGATGGCAAGGAGAACAATTAGTATTTCGGAATAAGAAGAGGATGAGGTTAGGCCTAAGGGAATGGATGAGAAAGGAGTGGCTGGATAGATATTAAGAAGGTTACATGGATAAGTTTGGATAGTGGTAGTTATACACTACATTAATTAGATCTTCTGCCACGTGAAATATAATTCACAAATGATCATAGATTTGTTTGATTCTATCTCTGCATCTGCAACAAAGCCATGCCTCTCATGATCTGTTTCTGCCCAGTATGTAAGCATCCCTGGAGGAATTGATAAAGCCAGTTCTTATGGCAGATAAGACCTCTTACCCTATGTAATATATAATCCCTATAACAAGAGACTGCCATTTGGAACTTTCATTGGCCTCTTTGAAACTTTCTATTCTTACCCATTATTCTTTATTCCTTCCCTTTTAATAGATTTGGGTCTCTAAGGAATTGCCACATTGAATTCCTATCCTTAATGTGATAGCATTTGTAGTTAGTGATTTGGGACATGATCAGTTCATGAGGAAGAGAATATCAATAATAGTATTTGCCCCATCTTAGTTGTTTTCCAATTGCTGTGATAAGAAATCATGACCAAGCCGGGCGATGGTGGCACATGCTTTTAATCCCAGCACTTTGGAGGCAGAGGCAGGCGGATCTCTGTGAGTTCGAGGCCAGCCTGGTCTACAGAGCTAGTTCCAGGACAGGCTCCAAAGCCACAGAGAAACCATGTCTCGAAAAAAAAAAAAAGAAAGAAAGAAACCATGACCAAGGCAACTTATCAAAGAAAGAGCTTATTTGTGGATTAGAGTTCAGAGGGTTAGTCTCTGAACATAACAAAAGGATCATAGCAACAGACAAGTAGGCATGGCACTGGGACAACTGCTAAGAGTGCACATCATGAGACAACATCCATGAGGTAAAAAGAGAGAGACTGATGGAGGAGTGTCTATGTGTTAATTTCATTGGTTAATAAAGAAACTGCCTTGGCCCTTTAATAGGACAGAAAATTAGGTAGGCGGAGTAAACAGAACAGAATGCTGGGTAGAAGGCAGTGAGGGAGATGCTTCAGGCAGTCGCCATAGGCAGTCTCATGCTTCTCCTCTCTGAGATGGATGCAGGTTAAGATCTCTCCTGGTAAGCGACCACCTCGTGGTGCTACACAGATTGCTAAATATGGGTTAAAGCAAGATATGAGAATTAACCAATAAGAGGCTGAAACTAATGGGCCAGGCGGTGTTTAAAAGAATACAGTTTCTGTGTAATTATTTCGGGTGTAAAGCTAGCCGGGTGGCGGGACGCAGCCCCTGTTGCTCCTTCTACAAGAGACACACAAAGAAAGGCTTGGCTTTTGCAACCTCAAAGCCCACTCCAGTGCACACGTCTTTCAACAAGGCTACAACTCTGAATCCTTCTCAAACAGTTCCATTAACTGGGGACCAAATATTCAAACATATGAAATTTTGAAAACATTCTTATTCAAACCATCATTATAGTACCTTTACAAAAGAGACTATGATGGTGATACCCACAGAAATAAACGGCTGACTGACTCTGGACTGATAGCAGGGGAACCTGCACTGGACCAAGCTAGGTCCACTGAATGTGGGGGATAGTTGTGAGGCTTGGACAGTCTGTGGGACCACTGGTAGTGCGACCAGGATTTATCCCTAGTGTTTGATCTGACTTTTAGGAGCATTTTCTCTTTGGTGGGATACCTTGTGCAGCCTAGATATGGGGTGGGGGGCTTGATCCTGCCTTGAAGTGATTTGTCATGTTTTGTTGACTCCTCATGGGGGGTCTTGCTCTGGCTAGTGAGGTAGGGGAAGGGTGGGGCAGAAATGGGAGAAGAAGTGGGAGTAGGGATGGCTTGTGGAATGAGAAGACTGTAAAGAGAGGGGAGGGACCCCAGAAATATTCATGTTTCCTTCTGCTGTATGAGGTCATAGAAAAATGGTCATCACCTGTCTACTGGCTTCTTGTCCTTGCATTTCCCAGTCTCCTGAGTTATGAGAAATATAGATTTTTTTTATGGATACCTAATATATAATATTCTTATGCAACAGATCAAATGTCTGAGACACTTTCTCTTTACTTCACATACATTCTCTTTCTGTTTTCTTCTGCCTCCTTCCCTTACCTTTGATCCTCTTTTATGTTTCCCTCCACAATCTCTTTCAACTCTTTTCCTTTCTTGTATGCTTTTTAAAAAATCCAATGTAACTGCTGGCCCAGAGTCCATGCAAGTGTGTGACATTTGTGTAGCTTGGTTTGTTTGTAAGGCTCCCAGCAGTGAAATCAGGACCTGTCCCTGAAACTAAGCTAGCATTTGGGAACCTTTTCCCCATGCTGAGTTACTTTATCCAGACTTTATGCATGGGGAGGAGCTTGATCCTTCCTCAAATTGATGTGCTATGCTTTGTTTAAGCCCATGGGAGGCCTGCCCCTTTTTGAAAGGAGATGGAAGAAGAGTGGATGGGAAGGAGGTAGATGGGAGCCAGGGAAGAAACCTGGAGGAGAGGATCGAGGGGTAATTGTGGTAGGTGTGTAAAATAAATGAAAAATGTTAATTAAATAAAATAAAATTCAAAAAAGAATCCAACAAAAACGTACTAAGTATATGTAAGGAATAATAACAGAAAATATCCTAAAAAGATTTTCAGATTTATGTGGCAAAAATATTTAAATTCACATAACAATTAAAAAATAAGAGGCTTTTGATGGGGATTGCATTGAATCTATAGATTGCTTTTGGTAGAATTTCCATTTTTACTATGTTGATCCTCCCAATCCAAGAGCAAGGGAGATCCTTCCATTTTCTGGTATCCTCTTCAATTTCTTTCTTCAAAGACTTAAAGTTCTTGTCAAATAGATCTTTCACTTCCTTGGTTAGAGTTTCCCCAAGATATTTTATGCTATTTGTGGCTATCGTGAAAGGTGATGCTTCTCTGATTTCCCTCTCTGCTTCTTTATCCTTTGTGTATAGGAGGGCAACTGATTTTTTGGAGTTGATCTTGTATCTTGCCAAATTACTAAAGGTGTTTATCAGCTATAAGAGTTCTTTGGTAGAGTTTTTGAGGTCGCTTATGTACACTATCATATCATCTGCAAATAACAAAAGTTTAACTTCTACCTTTCCAATTTGAATCCCCTTGATCTCTCCTTATGTTGTCTGATTGCTATTGCTAGAACTTCAAGAACTATATTGAAGAGGTAAGGAGAGAGTGGACAGCCTTGTCTTGTTCCTGATTTTAGTGGAATGGCTTTGAGTTTTTCTCCATTTAACTTGATGTTAGCTGTCGGCTTGCTGTATATAGCTTTTATTATATTTAGGTATGAACTTTGTATCCCTAATCTCTCCAAGACCTTTATCATAAAGGGGTGTTGAATTTTGTCAAATGCTTTTTCAGCATCTAATGAAATGATCATATTTTTTTTCTTTCAGTTTATTTATATGATGGATTACATTGATAGATTTGTATATGTTGAACCAGCCCTGCATCTCTGGGATAAAGCCTACTTGATCATAATGGATAATTTTTCTAATGTGTACTAGGGTACAAGCTAGAGATGCTAAAGAGAGTTTCCTATTTCCTCTTTACATGAGGATGTGAATATATTGAAAGACTGGTAGCTGGATCTCGGACTTAGACAAAATGAGAGATGAAGTTAAATGATTCAGAACTGACCTGAGGGTACAGGAGAAAGTATATTAAGGACACACATGGTAGAGTGAACCTTGAGTAAGTGAAGCCACAACTTCTTTGAGCTGGATGTTATTAGAAGAGAAGATCTGTTTCAAGGTGTAAAGTTAAGATGGTAATTCATATCAAACATTTCCACATGTGCTTTCAGTTTCTCCTCTGAGAGAGAGAACTCTGGGAAAACAGGATACTGAAGTGAAAAGCACTCAACAGCCTTTTGAAAGGGACACAGTTTTTAAAGGAGCTGTGGTATGAGAGTGGGGATACTGAAGTCTAGGTTTATTCCCTAAAGATGGGAATAAAAAGACAGTCGGCAAAGCAATGGCGAAGAAAACAAGAAGCCCCAGTGGGTGGCTTGTGATAATCAGAGCAGAGGAGACTATAGCAGCTCCAAAGTCTCCAGACTAGAGACTGAGGGAAGACTGAGAGGTAAAGACGAGCGGGGCTTAGCATCATGGCATGAGTCTCCAAGCATGATGAACTGCTCTGAGCTAGATAGATCAGCATCTAACGCATGCAACAAGCAATTGGGTGAACTAGCAAGACTTAAAGCAATGCTCTGAAAACGGAAATCTTAGGGGAGAGTGGGGCATCTCTTGAGAGGATTGCAAAGATAGCTCTGTTCCCCAAGTGTTTCAGTCAGTGGTCATGATGATGCTAATGATTTCGTTAATATATTATGCTCTGGTACTGCCTCAACTGCTTTTATATCTCTCAGCTTATTTATAGCAAGCAGACAGAGTAATCTGTGGAAGAAAGTGGGACTGTAACAATGTGTTTTTTTTCATTAAATGAGTCAATTCCAAAAGGTATAATGGGAAAACAGTAAAGTCAGCTGTGGAACAGCAAAAGAAAGGTATAGTGCAAAGAATGGTAAAGGCGGTCGTGGAATAGCAAAAGAACGTACAGAGCATTGTGGGAATTAGAATGTTAGTTGTGTTTTGGTTTTGACCATGCATAGTCTTCTCAAATATGTTCCTCACAGACACTATTGGTAGATTCCCAAGGTGAGATTCCATAGATAAGATCCGAGAAAACATCAGAGCAGTACTAACCCATATACCATTCCAAATCTACACACCATGATGGGTGGTGTCTGTGAAGTACCACGCATTAACAACCTAGAGTGATTCATTTCACCTGCCATGTATTTATTATGATCCAGGCTGAGAAGAGAGGTGAGGCACATACTTGAAGCTTTCCCCTCGGGTCTATAATCTCCTGTCTTAGAAATGGTTATAAACGTGGAGCATGAAGGTCAAATCTGTATCATGCTTTAACCCACAAACTCTCATCAACTTAAATTAATTTCCCCTATTTAATTTCAGTTTTTCATTTGGGAGAAAAGATTGATAGAAAATAAGAAAGAAGTCCAAATACAGCAAAAGTTGCTTGTACTGAATAGGAGTAAGTTTGACAAGTGTTTATTCCAGCTTCCCAGGAACATACCAGTTTTGCCACTGAGAATCCATATCCTGGGACTCATGCCAGTTACTGGGAAACCAGGACAGCTGACACCCAGAGAAGAAGCTCCTTTTAGATTAGTGGATTGTGCTTTGAAAGTGCTGCAGAAAGCGTTAGTTATCTGACCAGTTTCTCCATCTTGTCCCATCAAAGGACAGTGTATTGTCAACTGGGGTAATCGTCTTAGGAAAGGCATTGACTGCCTTCTTAGAGAATCTTAGATGAGGCAAGGACAAACATAATCCACTCAGGCGGGTGCTCACACAGAGGATGCCGTACAACCCACCACAGTTTGTTGGCATCCATTCGATTTGAACTTGCTCTCTGAAACCCATCTGATAATAGATTGCTTGGCCTCTTTTGTTTTTTCTTTATCATTGGACAGGTTAAAATCGGCAGTAGCGAGAAAGAAAGGAATGAGGGATGTGGGCTCAGTTCATTAGGCTTCCTTTTAGTACTCTGAGTCTGAAGAATCAGCATGGGGACAGAGAATGCTAGCAATCTGGAAGGGGACCAGGGATGGGAGAAGCCAGGGTCCAAGCTCAATATGCAGTTCCTCTGGACGAAGCCTGTTTGCACACTTCTTGAAGCTTTGCAAGGAAGATGGTAGCTTTGATTTGTGAACCAAAGGGGATAATGATGCATGGTATGCTAGTGTTCCAGAAATGGTGAACTTCAAACATTTCAAAAGAATTATAGACGCTGTAAGCCCTGAAGCACCCCTGATCAGTAACTTCCCTCATTAAGAACTATCAATGGTATAATTCGTAACAAATATATTGGGATACGGAAGTACACCGGGCATGACAGTGTTCCACATGAACAGAGGTCTCCCAACATTAGGGAATTTGTACGTGAAAGCTACACTCACAACTTCACAACTTTCTCTGAAGTGTAAGTGTGAGAGCTGCTTCTCAGAAACAAAAATGTTACCATTTTAGTAATAATCATTCAGAGACAGCAACAGTTCCTTCGGTTAAAGGTTCAAGAAAGAAGTCGGGAGGTGTGGCCATGAAACAGCAGGGCATAAATGCTGGTGTGGCTGGTTATTGTTAGCACAGTAACTTTCTGCTTTCTTAATCCGGGGATCCTGAGAGAAGGCTTGGTTGTGTTTATTACCCACAGCCTCCCAGCTGCCAGTGTGGCTGGCTCCCAGGGTTTTTCTGGGACACCTGCTAAATGCGGCACCATTGCCGGCACACCAGGTATTAATTTTCTCTGAGGAAAGAATCCAAGGTGCTGCTGATTACACAGAATCTACCAAGGTTGCTTATTCTATCATGGCCATATTAGGAATGTGGATACAATAAGACTAATTCTAGAGAAAAGAAGCCTCCCCCTTCCTTAGAGCAAATTAGCACACAACAGGTAATTGATAATCGACCAGTATTTGCTGAAGTAATATTTACTGACTAAATTATTTTATCTTTGTACAACTCTTACATTCTACAGCTAGTAATGGTTTTAATAATTAAACAGGTTTAAGGCATGAACAAAGGGAATTGTTAGAAATACCTTGGAGCAATTATTTTTATGGTTTTTTACATAACCGATCTACTCAACTACTTGTATAAGAAATTCAAGGTGAATGTTGTTCTCTTTAACATTAGTGTGTCAGTTATTGAGTTCTTTAATTTTTCCCATTTCCAGTGCCAATATTGTCAATGAGAGATGAAAATTGCAAAATAGCATCAAAAGGACACCAACTAGTAGGGAAAATAATAAACAAAGGAGCAGGTTCAATTAAACAGAAGTCACACTGATAAATAAAATGGCATGTTAAAGCTGGGTGATGGTGGCATGTGGCTTTAATCCCAGCACTCAGGAGGCAGAGGCAGGTGACTCTGAGTTCGAAGTCATCCTGGTCTATGGAGCAACTTCCAGGACAGCCAGAGCCAGAGAAACCCTGCCTCAGAAAAGCAACAACAAACAAACAAACAAGAAAACAAAAAGCCACATTAGTAAACAGAAAGTCACAGCAGGGCAAATAACATTGACAAAAACAAGGTCTGAGAAGTAGCTCAGGAATGCATGTGGAGGTCAAAGTGAAAGCAGGTGTCAGTGGGTGCAACAGAAGGAATCATGGCTGCCAAAGTATTTGAGTCCATCAGAAAGCTCAGCCTAACTTTAGCGGTTGCAGGAGGCATGATGAACTCTGCCTTATGTAGTACAGACGCTGGGCACAGAGCTGCCATCTTTGATAGATTCCATGGAGTACAGGACATTGTGGTAGGGAAAGAGACTCACTTTCTCACTTTCTTATTCCTTGGGTACAGAAACGAATTGTCTTTGACTGCCACTCTTTACCACAGAATGTACCCATCATCACTAGTAAAGAAGATTTTCAGAAAGTCAACATCTCATTCTGCATCCTCTTCCAGCTAGTGGCCGGCCAGCTTCCATGTATCTGCACCAGCGTTGGTGAGGACTATGATGAGCTGCTGCCACCAACATCCATCACCACAGAAATCTTCAAGTCAGTTGTAGCTCAATTTGATGCCAGAGAACTAATGACCCAGCAAGTTCTATGGAACAACCTATGTACACTGAAATATGTATTACTCTCGTTGGTTAATAAAGAGTTGGGTGACCTAAAGCTTGGTAGGAAGACAATGAGCAGGAGAGTCATGCTAGGAGAATACTGGGAAGACGGGCAGAGTTTAGGGAGTCACCAGCAAGACATAGAACAATTGGCCACAAAATATGAGACAAAGGTAAAAGTCACGTGGTAGATTAAAAGATATAATTTAAGTTGCAACAGCTAGTTAGTAACTATCGGCCGGACATTTATAATTACTATTGACTCTCTGTGTGGTTCTTTGGGAGTTTACTGGCAGTCCCAACAAAAAACTCTGACTCTATGTGAGATCTGGTCTATGTGAGAGGCTGACTTCACAGAGAAAGCAGCAACATTTGAGTTTATCCTGGGTAACGTGGCTCTGACACATCTGACCTTCAGGAAGGAGTTCACAGAAGCCATAAAAGCCAAACAGGTAGCCCAGCAGGAAGTGGAGAGGGCTAGATCTGAGCAGCAGCAGACGGCAGCATCATTTCTGATGAGGATGATGCCAGGGCAGCCGACCTGCTCGTTAACTCACTGGCTACCACAGGCAATGGCTTGATTGAGCTACACAAGCTTCAAGCTACTGAGGCCATGGCTTGCCATCTTCCCCATTCTTGGAACATCACCTACCTGCCAGCAGGGCCAGTCAGTGCCCCTCCCACTTCCCTAGTGAGGCCTCCCCTGCTTGTGCCTTCTCAGTCCAACGAGGCCATCACCTTGATTATACTGAGTGGATTTTCCAACTGTCCCACACCAGAAATCACTGTGAAATTCTATGGTTGACTTAAAGTGAAAGAGATGAAAACGTATGTGTTTGTGTTTCTCTCTCTGTGAGATATGTGTGTGTGTGTGTGTGTGTGTGTGCAAACCTATGTCTCTTGCCCACTAACGAAAACAGACTATTCACCAGTGTTGGTGACACCAGCAAGTCTGGTGTCTCCTCACTCTCTTTCTAGAGATAGACAGCAACCACAGGCAGTATCCTTAGATGTACCATCCAATATGGTGGGTCATCTTGACCTAGAGACTCCAGCATTCCATCCAACAGAAGATGCAGATAATAAGCCTGTTGCTGCACTACCTATGAATAGAAGACAACCAAACTCTATTTCTCCTTGCCGCTACTTAATTGGTGAAGGAGATCTATGATTATGAGTACCCCACCAACTGTAGGAGGCAATATGGAACCTGCAATAGTGGGCATTTCAAGTTTTGTACTGGGATATAAAAGACAATCGTGGCAGGTGTTTGCCCGACAACAGTGGTTAATGGAAGATAGGCCAGAACTATTGCTTCCAGCTCTGAAACCGAAAGTGAAACAAATCAGCTGTTGCCGATATATGGGAACGATTTCAAAGCAGCAACCAGAGAATGGCTTCAGTGAGAAATCGTAAGTTCTGGAAACAAACAAAACACAAAACCTCAGCAAAGAAACCGTATTTATGGAAGGGGAAACACATGGGACTGAAAAACACAACAGCAGCAGCAATGTTCAATGTCTAGACTCAGCAGAGGAATAAAAATGGCCGTATGATGCCCGTGATCGCCTGGAAACATCAACATTTCTTATTGCAGTCTGTGCAAGGCACATCATACTATGCTGATAACCTTGACAAAAGAAACCGTCGTGAAGCAATGCACTGAACACAGAGGAAGCGCAGTTTGAAGGGACAAGGACTCTAACCAAAAATCTTAGGATCAAGAAGACACTGGCACATTTATTTTCTTGAAAGACAAGAATTTGTAGCCCTCACTTATGTAACTGGTAAAACCAGTTTCCCAGAAATAAAGTTCTCTTTTTAAGAAAAAGGAGAAAGAAGAAACTATTTCTCTAACATCCTTCTAGCCTTAATTAGTAGCTAAAGGCCTTGCATCAGCCAGAAAATAGATGATAGCAGAAGCAGAGTCGACACTGCGGAAGGAAGATAGCAATGGGCTGGGTAGACTAAGCGCTGTTGCGCTCGGGAATTGCTACTTGAAGCAGCAGTCACAGTGCAATCTGTTGTGGAGCTCTGTGTATGTAGAAATATTTGAAACACTTATATTTTAAAAGTGAAGTAAAGAGTTTAATCAAAAGAAAGTTTTTAATATTTCAAGAGAGGTGGTGAAATATTGCTACCAACATAATGTGATATGTAAGAATAGTTTGATACTTCCTTCCTCACGGGCCACCAGGCAAACTATTCCAAGTGATGTTTTCAAAAACATTATGAATAAAAAAAAATGGAAAAATCTTTTTTCAAGTATTCAAACACTTGGCTTTGGACACAGAAACACAAACTAGAGAAAAGAACAAAAAACTGAAATGGCAAGTTCTGGCCTTAGGGCTGAGCCTTCTACTATCTCCTAAGAGCATTCTGCTAAGTGGGTACAACAGCACGCTGCCTTTGCGATTCTCTTCTCTTTACCCACAGATTAGTGCAGCTCTTAATCTTCATCAGAAAAGGTGTTTCGGGCAGTAGACTGTGGCTAATTCAGAAACTCACCGCTGGTTATTAAAGTGTAGAGGGTGACTATTGAAACACTGCCCCTTGTTCCCCACCACTGCGCATGTGCATGCACACCCCACCAAGACCCGGAGATTTGGAGGAAGAGGGCACAGAGATAGACCCTAAGAAAGATACCAAGGAGGACTGAGTAAAACACTGTCTCCAGGACACGACAGAACTGCTGCACCCATGAACTCACGGCCCTAACGTTTTCTGCATAATGCTGTATAATATCAAACCAGTCAACATTCTGCCATGGAGAAGAAAGAGATTCATGAGCCTCTACCACTAACTGAGGAGGTATGGGATCCTTGATGTCTCCTGGGACAAAAGAGTAAGTTTCTTTAAAGATGTGCCCCTTCATAGGTCAGTCATGCTCCAGTGGATGGCCCCTGTGATGGTTTGAAAGAAAATGTTCCCCAGAGGGAGTGGCACTTTAAGAGGTGTGACTTTGTTGCAGTAGGTGTGGCCTTGTTGGAGGAAGTGTGCCACTGTAGGAGTGGGTTTGAGGTCTCATGTATGCTTAAGCCACACTCAGTGTCGAGTTCACTTCCTGTTGCCTGTGGATCAGGATGCCAAACTCTCAGCTATGGCTCTGTGTCTGCCTGCTCACTGCCATGTCCACCATGATGATAATAAACTGAACCTCTGAACTGTAAGCCACCTCAGCTAAATGTTATCTTCTATATGAGTTGCTTTATCATGGTGTCTTCACAGCAATAGAAACCCCAAGATAGACCTACACAGAGGAGCATATACCAGCATAAACTGACCTAATTGGATTATTTATAAAAATAGTTCATAAATAATAAAGGGGTAGAAAGGAAAAGAGTATCTCTGTGGAGTTATAGGAAGGAATGAGGAATAAATATGATCAAAATAATACATTGTACTAAATTGCCAAAAAATTAGTAAATATATACATAATACAATATTATAAATGTAAAAATGCAAAGTCTTATTATGTCAATAATAATTTTAAATATGGCTTGGTTAAATAAACTAGTTGGAAAAGAGTTAGTGTTTAATTGGATTGAAATATGACTCAATTTTTTATATGTCTATAAAAGCTCAATTCAAAAACATTTTTTCTTAATCATTTTACTTGTTCTGAGGTCTACTTTGTTTGATATTAAATTAGTGTCTCATTATTTCATTTTTGTTTTATTCATCAAGCTAAAGATCAACTGTAGAGTCTAGAAACAATTCACCAGAAATGTCACAAACTCCAGAGCTAGCCAGATCTGCAGTCATGAGGCAAAAGTCAACAAACTTGCAATAAATGAAATTAAAAGTGCATTTTGATAAAAATGAGCTCAAGAAAAAGCTGATACAAAAATGACAAAAGAAAAACCCCTAAGCATTAAAAATTAAGCAATGTGTTTTAAAACAATACATGGGTCAAAACGGAAGTATCAAAGTAAAATTTAAAATATGTAGAAGTGAATTAAATGGCATACACCATAAAATGCAAGGATAAAATCTTTTCTTGTGACAAGTTGGATAGACATGGAGAAGCCAGGCACAGAAAGACAAATAGGATTGTTTCACAAAAGCAAACAGTATATTTGCAAACCAAAACTTTGAATAGTAGAAAGGGGGATGGGAGATATTAAAAACTTATAGTCACATTAAGTAGAAGGAAGGTTTTCAAATATTTAAAATAGATAAACAATAGAAAGAGAATAAGTAATTGCCTGGGATTAGGCATTTACATAGGAGATACATGTGAGAGGGTCAATATGGAATGACTCATGATAATGGGGATATTTTCTAAGTGGTGCCAATATTTTAAAGCTTGGTCTAGTTTTTGGTTGCCCATCACAACTATTGAGTAAAACCCTACTTCTTTTTTTAAAATATTTATTTTTATTTAGTATGTATACAATATTCTGTGTGTAAGCCTGAAGGCCAGAAGAGGGCACCAGACCTCATTACAGATGGTTGTGAGCCACCATGTAGTTGCTGGGAATTGAACTCAGGACCTTTGGAAGAGCAGGCAATGCTCTTAACCGCTGAGCCATCTCTCCAGCCCCCCCCCCCATTTCTGAAGACACAATTCACTTGAGATATCCGACATAGAAAAATCAACCTCAAACAAAAGAGTAATGAATCTCTCTCTCTCTCTCTCTCTCTCTCTCTCTCTCTCTCTCTCTCTCTCTCTCTCTCTCTCCCTCCCTCTCTCTCTCTCTCTCTCTCTCTCTCTCTCTCTCTCTCTCTCTCTCTCTCTCTCTCTCTCTCTCTCATTTCTAGCCTCCATAGTGTCAGAAGGCACAGGCCACTAGATAGAGAAAAACACATCAATTATCTTCTTCCTTAGCACTAGATTCTGCAAGCTACACTACCAAGCTGCTTGGCAAAATGTATCCACCATCTCAATGGTGACATGGTTATGGGGTAACGATCAACTCTCTAATTGGATAGGAGCCTTGTTCCATGAGAAAGGAATCCATACTTGATACTGTAAACCTAGTCAAACACCCATGGGTGAAGAGATCGTATTTCTCATAGTAAGGGGAGACATCTGTTTTTGTTTTGCTAAATGATCATGCTGTCAATTGCTTTCTAAATATCTATGTTTATACCCACATATTTTGCTGCTCCCAACTTTGCTCAGAGAAGCTTCTCTTTGCAGTGGGAAGTGGTTAATGAAGAGATGCCTAACTGACCAAACTACTCAATATAGTAACTCTTGAGTGTTCAGCTATGGAAGAGTCATCTATATCAAACTCTGACCAGGCAACATGGTGTAAAAAAATGGTAGAAGGAGCATAAGAGCTTAGCAATGGGTAGGAGAGCTGTGAAATCTTCATTTTAGACATGACATGGGCTTTGCACACATCAAACCACAGATGTGGCTAGCTACCTTCACAAGACCTGCAGAAGTTCAAAGCAGTAAAATTCCAGTGTGGATGAGAGAGCCCTTCCTCAAGCCACAACACTGGCTGAGGTGCTATTGGCAGTTGATGACTGCTGACTTAGGGAGGACCACTCTCCTCTGAGGATGCAGCTGCTGGTAGGTTGACCACGCCCCAGTGGATGTCCCAACACACATGTGCATATGGGCAGTACTGATTGGTCTCAGGGAGTTATTGGTAAATTTTCTTAAAAGAGGACATGAAATTGGGAGGTAAACAAGATGAAGGCAAAGAATAAATAAAACCTCTTATCCAAAAGTACAGAAAACATCTTTAATTACTTCATACCATTGAAACTTTCATATAGTTATTTAAAAGCTTCTTTTTTAAAAAAAATTTCTGCTGTACGGTTGTGTCGCACACCTTTAATCCCAGCACTTGGGAGGCAGAGGAAGGTGGATTATTTTTTTAGTTCAGGGACAACCTGGTCTACAGAGTGAGTTCCAACACAGCCAGAGCTACACAGAGAAACCCTGTCTTAAAAAGAAAAAAAATAAATGTTTGTTTTCTATGTGTAAGTTAATAGAACAATTAGTGAAAGAAAACCTTCACCGTTGGAAACAGCACCTTCTAGAATCTTTTTAAAGCAGCCACACCTCTGAGAATTGTAATTGGAGAAAAGTTAACAGTATCACTATATTAGCACAATTGGGGGAAGTAGAGGTTATAACACAATTTAAAAGGATCAGTTAGTTATAAAGGAAAACTAAAATGAAGGACTGTGGAGCTTGACAGGATCGTTTAAAAATCTGTGTAATGCACACAATCAAGAGAGTTCAGTCCCAAATTTAAAGTGATTAAGATGCATTGAGATAGATGCTACTTTATATATATATATATTATATATATATATATATATATATATATATATATATATATATATAGAGAGAGAGAGAGAGAGAGAGAGAGAGAGAGAGAGAGACTGGACAAGGCCCTATAGTCTATCTCTACTAGAAACCGACAGACTCAATACTAATTAGAACCAAGATACAGAAAGGCCGTGGTTTTTCTATCAATTTTCCTCATGGAATTCTGTAGTATACACTGTAGTATATTCATTAGTTTTCCTCAGGAAATCTCTGGGATTCATAAACTGAGAAGAGCACACTCCAATTTGTATTATTGATGACGTCGTCAATCAAAGCCTCATTTCCCCAGACTTTGCTGGTTCCTCTCAACACCTGATCTGTAAAGTAATATACGGTTTATTGACTTCCCATCAGCTGATACCAGTGCAACAGTGACTATTTCTAATAACCAACGGTTAAGAGACAATGCAGAACTTTACAAGGTCAAAATAATGTAACTTGTTTCTAATTTGAAGATGAGGAAGATGGGATAAATGATAGAAATGGGAAATCAATAACACATTATTAATACAAAACCAATATTAATTAGTTCTGTTTCCAATAAGAACTAATGATAGCAGTATTCATTTGCATCCTGTGGTTTATTTTAGAGCATGAAAGTCTTTAGTATCAAAAAATGACACTAGTCTTGTTAAATGATCTAGTACAGCCCAGTAGTTCAAGATTTAGCTCTTTGATTGGTGATTAGCTGTCCATAATATCACACATCATTTAGATCTCATTCCATGTCTCCTTGGAATCTCTACATATTCCCAAATTGTATAATCTGTTGTACCCATAAATAAATCCAGCCATGCTGCCAACATTAATATCATTATACACACATGCACGCATAGACACACACACACACACACACACACACACACCTGTCCTCACACCTAGTTATTTAGGGTATAGGTCAGATTATCTCTGTGTTCCAATTATCTAGAAATTGCAGAAGTACCTTAGATACCACTCTGACAGTTCTCAAAGAAGCATGCCTAATTACCTTTAATTTGGCTGCCACACACAGTTATATAGCAACTTATTCACAGAGAGTGTGGGGGAGACATAAGATTTTCGTTTTGGCTTTGGTTAAAGCACACTATTCTTTGTAAACAAATGATAGCGGATCTGTGGTTGTTAATTTTGTTTTCTATTCTAAGGCATTACTACTATGTTCAATTGCTTGACTTCCAAAAAAGAAATCTTCATTTTATTTTTGTTTATTTTCTTTGTTTGGTTGCATTTTTAGACAGGGTTTCTTCATAGCTTTTTAGCCTATCCTGGAACTAGCTCTTGTAGACCAGGCTGGCCTCAAACTCACAGAGATATGCCTGCTTCTGCCTCCCGAGTGGTGGGATTAAAGGCATACACCACCACTGCCCGACTGGAAAAAGAAATCTTATTTGCCTAATTGAACACCTGGAAAGTGGAAATTAGTTCTGTAAATTCATACTAAAACTTGTTAAAGAAAATAGTGTTTAGAAACATATGTCTATAAGCCGTGACTAACATATTCTTTTGCATGAAAGGTTTGTTGTATTTACTACAACAGGCATTTGGGAAAACACAAATTTTTATTGACCCCACTTTACAGAAGAGCAAGAGAAGTGAATAGTATGGGAGCATTCATTACTCTGTGAGGAATTCAACATCTCAGAGGTGTTGCTCCTGAAGTCAGTAGATGCTTGCCCATATCTTTGCTACTATAGCAGCCATCACAACCTGGAGAACTAACAAGCAAAGCGATATCTTTCTCATAGTTCTGGAGGCTGAGAAGCCCAAGATGAAGACTCTGGTAGGTTTGATGACAAGGAAGGCTCTGGTCATTTCTCCAGAAAGGCACACTGTGTGCTCACACAGAAAGGGGAAGAAAGAATGGCACTTGATCAATACCTTTCATAGGATTCCTGTTTCCATATGTGCGGGCAGATGTTACTCAATCTCTCATGCTCTCAAGGCCCTGCCTCATGAAAATTGAATTTCAACATGGGTTTAGAGAAACAAGAATTCAAACGATACCATTCCTGTATAATAGTTCTAATCCTATTAAAATGGAGTACTAACTCCTCCAAAACTTGACAAGATGAAAAGTCATGACCTTGATTCGTCTTTGCATAAGATGATTCAAGATGGGTGAGAATGGCACTATAAAGAAATGACAGTAATTGTTTCCAAAGGACAACTGTTAGGGGGTACTTGAGTATCTGTGATGTATGACTTCCTTGAGGAAGGTAAAAGGTGTATTACTTCAAGACAAGACATGAAGTTATCAGTAGGAAGAGGGCAAAAGATAGAAAGAGAAGAAAGGGAGAGAGGGAGCCAGAGTAAGCAAGACAGAGGGAGAATCAATGCCTTATTCAAAATTCTTTTCTGAGACTCTCATGGACACATCAGGTCTAGAATTTTTCCAAAAACACATGCTATCAAAAAAGGCTTTTGTTGATAAATTATAAAGACATGGGAATTTGGTCCACTTTTGTTTTACAGAGCATCTGCCAAGTGGGAATCACCTATGCCATGCTTTGACTCGGCTCTGAGCTTTTCCAGAGATATTCTTTCATTTTGAGCCTCACCTCTGAAATTCACCTGCTACTCTACTGGCCCTCGGCCGGGCTGCCTTCCAGTCTGACTCCTACTTCAAACTTTAGCACAATAATAGCACCGATAACAGAAGCTACAGAAGTGGTAGATGAGATCATCCGAAGGTCGGCAGAGAGATGAACGAGTGGAACTTCTCTTCAAAGTCTGGAAGGGACTGATGTGTAATGAGCACCTAGTAATTGCTGAAGGATCAACAGCCCAAGTGTCTCCAGCCACGCTGATAATGATATACTTTTTCCACAGTTGTTGACACCTTCTTGGCCAGAGTCTGTAGAACTTTCCTTCCTGCCTGCTGGGAGATGTTCTGTCAGAGAATCTTTGTTGTTCAATTATGTATTTATTTATTTATCAGAAACTCTTTCTATCAACAACCTAAAAAATCTTTTAAAATATTATACAAAATGACTTATAATCATTTCAGGAACATCTTAAATCCTGGAAAAATATTGCTGAAATGTTGCTTCAGATTCCCATTCTGTAGTTTGGAAAAGCTCTCAGATGGATTTTACCTTCCAGGGTGTGTGGCAGAATTCACTTTAATTTTTTGTTTCCAGAGTGATTTATAAACCTCTTAGAAAGACACAAATTTCTAGATCAAGACCATATCTATTGAATCTTAGGGGTGTGTTCTAATAATCCATATATACCGGAGATTTCCAGAGATAGTGAAGACTTGTGCAAGACTCAGAACCACTGTTTAGGTCTTTTTGTTTGTATGACCTGGTTGTAGATGAGACTCACTTGGGAAAGATGTGGACTGTATCATGTCCTATAAAAAGTGCTATGCCTCAGACTAGTGAAAATAACATTGTTTTATTTAGACCCTTTACAAATATAATCAAAATGAGGTCATACCTTAAGGATAGGCTGCAACCCCAAGACTGATGTCCTTATAATGAAATCTATAGGCATAAGGAAGAAGGTCATATGACAAAGGCAGAAATTGGAATGATGCCACCAGACATTCTATGCCTTGCTTCATGAGGAATCACCCAAAACTAAGAAAGAGGCATAGACTAGTGATTTTTTAGATCCTTCAGAAGGAATGTGGCCCATCCAAGACTTAATTTATGTCGAACCTTGGGAATTGTGACAAAGTCTACTTCTATTGTTAGCAAGCTACCACATGTGTGTGCAGGACTTTGTAATGGCAGCCCAGGAAACTAAATAGTATTTAGGAACAAAGGAAAACAATCTCAATGGACTATTTCATGGTAAATTAAAGCAGGCTCTTTGGGGACAGAGCTTCTACATGGAATGCTAAAATAGTCCTGAAATGATTCGTGGAATTTCAACATGGTCAGAGTTGAATTCCACAGCTCTAGATTTTTTAGATTTATACTGTCTTGTAATAAATTAAAAACACTACAAGCCGTGGACTGTTGATATAATCTTAATTTTTATGAGTACTTATGTAAATAAGTTTACCATGGGAGCATTTCTCAGCATTTGGCTAGGGAAACTCTGGACTTAAGGCCGCTGATAGTCTAATGAAGCAGGTTGCTGGGCTCCATCTCAGTCTGATGACATGGAACCTGAGCAGTGCTCCTTCTCCAGCTCCACTGAGAGTCTTAGAACCAACTACAGCTCCATGTCCTGTTGCTGTGGTTAAATACAGCACACAAGCCACTTAAGGGGAAAAGTGCTTATTCCGGCTAACCATGCTATGGTCTAATCATCAAGGCAAGGAATTCATGGTGACAGAAGTTTGCTTTGCCTTAGGTTACATTGCATCCAAAGTCAGGAGGTAGAGAAAGATGGATCCTGCCATTCACTTTTTCCTTTTTATTACTCCACAACCCTGGTCTTGGGTGGTGGTGCCAACAGTTAAGGTGTGGCTACTCACCTCAACTAACTCAGCCTGTGTGAGTTCTCAAGGCGTGTCAGAAGCTATCCTAATCAAGACAACCCCTCACAGGTATGCCAAAGACTTGTTTTCCAAGAGATTGCTAGGTCATTTCAAGCTAATAGTCAGCAACAACTATCTCACCCCTGTATATTGAGATGCTTTACAGACTTCAGCCTCTACGAGGCCTTTGTTAAGATGAGAGAACTGTATGGA
This sequence comes from Arvicola amphibius, assembly GCF_903992535.2. Classification (NCBI taxonomy): domain Eukaryota; kingdom Metazoa; phylum Chordata; class Mammalia; order Rodentia; family Cricetidae; genus Arvicola; species Arvicola amphibius. Next base: position 18,589,086 of record NC_052057.2, on the reverse strand, counting down.
CCCAGGAGGACATCCTCTATGGAAATGCTATCATGAGGAACTTGGCTGCTGGAGCAAGGGCAATTGTATCTGGAGCCAACGGATATCAGATAGGTGAGGAATAGGTGTGGATAGCTGAGAAAGCCAAGACGGCTGGATGACAGCCACAGCATTTGGCACTTCATAAATGCAGGATATCAGGTCCTCTACTGAATCTGAGAGAGTGTCAGGGCAAGATCTCTGACAACATGAGCATGCATTAAAAGTTCAGAAGCTGCGGGTGGAGGGATGGCTCAGGGCTTATGAACACTGGCTGCTCTTGCAGAGGACAGGGGCTTGATATCCAGCACCAACAAGGAGGCTCGCAACCACCTATAACCACAGTCCCAGGGAGTCCAGTACCATCTTTTGATCTCTCAAATACCAGGCGTATACATGGTGCACAGACATACATGTAGGCAAAACACTCACAACATTTTTTAAAGCTCAGCAACACTTCCTGGAGGCAGTAAGAAACCTGTAGGAAGGTTCTGAGAAAGAAATTCATCTGATAGAATTATGTGTGGAAAGGCTTCATTTAGTGGGGAATTTAATTCTCCAACAAAAAAAATCCCCAATTAGAGAGAATTCAGCAACTGAACTGTAAAACTTGTGGCTACTGCCCTCTTATCATGTGGATCATGTGAGATCATAATTTTTATTTAATATAAATTTAATATAAAATAACCAGCCACATGTGGTCCTGTTTATTAATTGGCTAGCTCAAGCTGGGAGGCTAGGTGCATGAAGCCTGGTTGGATGCCTCTGCTATGGTGGCCGGTGCTCTGGCTGTTCTAAAGGGAGAAGTTGTTACATGGGGTGAACTGTGAGATAAACACAGGCACTCCATGTTTCTATTGAATGAATAAACTAAGTAGTGATTAGCTCTTTACGTTCATTACCATCAACTTGCAGTTATAAATGGCCAGGTCTAGTGGTCATGTGCATATCCACTTTCTCCTTCATTCTCTTTTGGCAATTTTACCATTTAACTTATGAATGGCTCCTGCTCAAGGATCAGTAAAGAGAAAGGGCAAGGGACTTAACTAGTCAGGATAACCTATCATTTTTATTAAACTTCCGTGTGGGTTTGTTCAGTCAACACCAATTGTCTCTTTTTCACCAAATTCACTGTCTTTATCTTCTCCACAAGTGTTAGTGACAGAGTGGGAAGCAAAATGTGGGTGGCATACCTCTGATTGCTGTTAATAGTTTCATGTCAGACACACAGCTGTGGAGCGTGACTTCAGCCACGTTATTTTCTTCAATCCATCTCGCTCAACTCCCTACACACACACACACACACACACACACACACACACACACACACACACCCTGTGTCTGGGAAACAGATATTAAAATATCAAAATACACATACCACAGAAGCCCATTTGCAGAGGAAAACTAGAATTACCTGAGCTTCATCTAGCAAGCGGAGCAGGCATGGAAAACAGAACAGGAGTGATGCAGACTATAAAGGCCAAAGAAAGGGCTACACACAATGGAGCCAGTTACTTGTGGTTTTGGTATTGTTGGCTGTTGGCTTATTTGTTTGTTTGTTCTTGACCTTTTCCTCACCCCATTAGCCCCATGATTTTCCATTTTTAATAAACTGTTTCCATTTCAGTTTCTAACCATGTGTCTTTGGCATTACCTTTCCCCTTAGGACACAAGCGCTGGTAGGACAGGCCCTCTGAACTCAGATCTTCAGCTCACACTCCTCGCCATGCTTTCCCAAACTCCTAGGTTTCTCACTACTCTCATAGCTAGCTTAAAAAGATTACCGTTTCCCATCTCTTCTCCTTCCAATGGCTGCCAGAATTTTCTGCTTACCTATATTATTATTATTATTATTATTATTATTATTATTATTATTATTATTATTATTATTTTTCTCTCAGACGCCAATGAAATATTTCATGAACTTCCTTCTGAGTTAATTTTTAAATTCTCTTACTAAAGAAACTATTCTCACAATGAATCTCAAGTTCTCTGGGAATACTCTTATTCACTTCTATTGTCCTTTTGAGACAAGGTCTGACAACATGATTGTGGCTGGGCTGGCCTCAAGACTCACAAGCCCCCATCTCAGTTCCCTGAATTATAGGATTATAGGATGTGCCACCTTCCCTAGATAAGACTCCTTATTATTCTATGGTTTTGCCTGTCCTACTTCTTAACTCAGAAACTAGAAGCCATCTTTGAGGTTCCCTCCTTTTCATAAAATACCCTTTATTCAGATGCTATCTCTTTCAACTCTGGAACACCAAATCTTATTCTCTAGATGTGACTTTCTTTTTGCTCTGGATTTCTGGTGTGGGAAGTTCTTCTGTATATGTGTTCCTTTTATTGGTTAATGAATAAAGCTGCTTTCAGCCAATGGCTTCAAGAGTAAAGCCAGGCAGGAAATCTGAACAGAGATGTAGAGAGAGAGTAGGCAGAGTAGGGGAGAAGCCATGTAGCTGCCTTAGGAGACAGATGCCCCCCCCACTGCTGGAGCCTGTCAGAACTTTGCTGGTAAGCCACAACCTCATAATAAAACATAAAATAATATAAATGGGTTAATTTAAGATGTAAAACCTAGCTAGAAATACACTTAAGCTATTGACCAAACAGTACGACAATTAATTTAGTTCCAATATGGTTATTTTGTGTCTGGGCAGCTGAGAAATGAACAGCCACCACTTACAGACTTTCTATCTCTTCCTTCTTCATTTCTAATCTTCATTTTAGCTACTGATCCCACCCTTCCCAAGCCCTTTCCCACCATTTAACAGTTGGACAGAAACTCTCATGTCCTTGTCAAGTCTGAGCAGTTAAGGTTCTAAGAACACAGGCAAATAGAAACGATTCTAAAACATCCCTGTGTTGAGTAATGATCAGAAGGTGCCATGTAAACTGCCAAAGAAGGGAAGCAGCCAACAGTCCTGCCCAAATACGATGCCTATGAACCACAGCATGTATGCCATGTGTTACCACTAAGAGTACTGTCATAACACAAATACAAATTTCTAATTGAATTTTAGACCTATCCAACAAAAAGGAAATCATGCCTGGTACTGAAAACCTAGTCAACCACCCAGGTCTACTGAAGTCATAGATATTGGAGAAGAACTTACAACCTCCATGTTACTAAACCAGAATAATTTTTAACTATATTCTAAATATTTGTCTTTATACCCACAGCTAAGTCACCCTTCACCAAGTCAGCTTCCCTTTGAAAGGGATAGAGACCATTACAGGAAACCACAACCAATTAAAATTCAGAGTGCAGCACTAACAGATACATCTACAAAACAGCTCCTATATCTGAAGCCCAGGAAACATTGCAAATGTTATCTAATACCAAATTGTCAGTCCTTCAAACATACATGTATGTAAGAGTATACAGACTAAGCAGGTTATATTTCTGCATTTGAGAATATATATATCTATGTGAATATACATACATATATGCATAAATGTGACAACAATTCATGAATTTGAAAAAGGGAAAGGACAGATATATGGGAGGCTTTAGAAGGAGGATAGGGAAGGGGGAAATTATAATTATACTGTAATCTTTCAAAAAAGGAAGTATGTTTTTAAAAAGGAACCTGCCACAAAGGTGTCAGTTTTGCCCTTGAAATCAATCTTGGAAGAGGAGAAGTGTGATAGACCAACATGAATCATTTAATTCTGTGTAAAATATAAACAATGGCTTAAAATATATAATAAAAAACTGAACAAAAAGCGAAAAGATTTACAAGCCTTCTGATTGGTTAGCAATGCTTAATGGTCAGCCCCAGAGACATATACATGCAGGCAACATTGAATAGATTCAGCAGGGTGTATTATATGTTGATTTATTTATACGTATATATAGCAACAATGGTTAATAAAGGAGGTCATGAATTTGAGTGGCAGATGTTGGGCATGGAAAGGGTAGGAGGGACTAAAGTGGGGAGAGGGTGATGGGATTGTCCATTACCTTCAATCTAGGTGGCTCACAGTGGATTCTACCTGTGTCAAGGTGAGTGAACTGGAGGCAGTTCCCGCCTTGCAGGGTTGTGGCGATGCTTACATAAAATGTGAAGAGAGCCTGTACATATGGACATCTAGTCAGCCATCACCTCCTTCCTATCCTCTGTTACAGCTTTAAAATGCATGTGAAAATTCATTCATATATGTAAAAAAAATGGCTCATTTTGAAATTGCATAACGTGTTTTTTAAATAATCAATTTTCTTCCTGGGAGTATTAGATCCAGGGCCCTGTTTGGTCATGAAATTTCCAGTGACAGTTGTATTAATAGAAAAAAGTGGGAGCATGCCTAGAGCCGACACATTCCAGTCAATATACTTGTTATACACGATGTCAGAGTCAATAAAGCATGCTGGTGTTATTTCCATTGCTGATTGAATTCTTGGTAATAACTGAAAATCCCTGAAGTCGAAACAATTATTTCCAGCCAAACATTGCTTGGAGAAGCGGTCCCTATCCCCTGAGGAGCTTCTAGGAACAGCTTAAAATCAAATCGTTCCTTGTAAACAAATATCAAATACATCAATGAGGAAAGGGTCGGCAGAGGGCGGAGTTCATAGTGATGACTGCTGCAACTGTCATGAAAGTTTCAGTATGAAATATAAAGTGTAGGTAAAATGGTATATCTAGAGCTAAGGTGGCAAAGCAGAAAAGAACAGTTTAGCAGACTCATGTCCCATTTGGTGCATTCAAAATTGCAGTGAAAGCTGAAGACTAACAAAATGAGAAAGTTAGAATCATAACCCATGCACAAATCTATGAAAAACTTTATAGTTTCGTGTAGTAGGAGGCCACTTGGTCATTCCCAGCTGCTCAGACCATGAAATCATCACTGTTTGGCCAATAGCTTAAGCATATTGCTAGCTAGCTCTTGTAACTTCTATTTTAAATAAACCTATTTCCATTATTTTATATTTTATCATGAGGCTTGTGACTTACCAGCAAGGTTCTGATGCATCGATCTCTGGCGGCAACTACATGGCTTCTCTTCCACTCCACCTTCTTTCTTTTTTTTCCCCTATTTTCCCCCTTTTTATTGATTTTTATTGAGCTCTACATTTTTCTCTGCTCCCCTCCCTGCCTGTCCCCAACCCCCTTCAACCCTCCCCCAAGCGCCCCATGCTCACAGTTTACTCAGATCTTGTCTTTCTCTACTTCCCATGTAGATTAGATCTGTGTAAGGCACCTTAGTGTCCTCATTGTTGTCTAGATTCTCTGGGATTGTGGTTTGTAGGCTGGTTTTCTTTGCTTTATGTCTAAAAACTGCCTATGAGTGAGTACATGTGATAATTGTCTTTCTGGGTGTGGGTTACCTCACTCAAAATAATGTTTTCTAGCTCCATTCATTTTCCTGCAAAATTCAATATGTCATTTTTTTCTGATGTGTAGTACTCCATTGTATAAATGTACAATATTTTTTAAGTTATTCTTCAGTCGAGGGGCATTTAGGGCATATATGTATATTAGAAATATACATATAACAAAATTGGCCTAAAATTTATGTCAGTAGACCAAGATCCATGCCAATACAAAGTATACATATCTATAGCATATTCCCATTTAAATATAAACAAACTTTTTAAAACAATATTTGGGAATTTGGGCGTAGTTCTCTCCAAACTGCTTCCTGCTTTTTGATAGTCGAAGTAATTTTTTGAGGTGTTCATGACAACCTTTTTGGGGGGTCTTGGTTCACCAACCACATTAGTCTGGAAGGAGCCCACATGTTCTCAACTTCTGTGGAAACAAAAGTAGAAACCCTTTTCCAAATAAACATTTCCTTAGACCCAAATTTTAAAGTCAAGATATCTTTAAAAGATATATGTTGGTTTAGCTTAGCAGCCCATACAATGAAATGTCACTCTGTACTTAGCTCCTTTACAGTCAAAATTTTAAAAGAAAACACAATAATATACATAATCCAGACTCTCTGTGTATATTCCATCTTTACGTGACTTATTTTTTCTAACTCTAATACTTTTTCTGTACTCTTTTTATATTGTATTTACTGTCTATTAACTTGTTTTCTTCTCTCTCTCTCAAGTCTACTTACATTTCTTAAACATACTGTGACCCATTTAGAGGTCTTTTTCATCTGAATTTTTCTTTATTGTATCTGTAATCTTTTTCTGACCAGGACTACTTCTTAAGATTTTAGGCAACATGACTACAGCTAAGGCTGCTTTACTTTTTGGGCTCTGCCCAATCCAACATAATGGAGGCATGTTCACTGCCTCTGAGACTGCCGGGTGGGAGCCACACACACCACCTCAACTTTGGTAACCAGTTGGCACATGTACCACCAAGTAACTTGCAGCACATGGCCAAGAAACCCCATTCAAGGAGGCTCAGCCTCCTGAAAGAGTCAGAGTTTGTGCTAGCAGCATGGACCAGGAATCTGCCGTTTTGAAACATTATGGTTTTTATCTGCTACAGCTGAATCAGGAAGACATTCTTTAACTGCTAGTGGAGAGGAGCCCTTACTTTCCTTTGGCCTTCAAGTTACATAACGGGAGGTTTATGGGTAATAGAGATCAGTAGCTAAAGCATCCCACTGAAACAGTTTTAATAATCAGATGTAAAGTGGGAATGCTAAAAATGACATGATGATGTTACCTATCCCAACCTCACGACAGTCTCTCCCATCTGGATGCTGTCTAACACAGTCCATGTAAGTTCGCTATCCAGGATAAGAACCACATGGACAGTGGCTCTGGAGGAAAAAAAAAACAGAGTACTCAAAATACTAAAGTGATAAAAATGTTTTGAGAGGATGAAATACCCTAGAGAAGATATAATATTGATTAGAATTAAGGAATACCTCATGAGATGCAACCAATGTCTGACAAGGCAAAAATTCCCAAGATCCTGAGACTAAGTAGATCATGAGCCTAGAGAAAAATCTAAAACTACTATTCTGATCAATAGCACCGTAATAAAATTACTCCTAATAACCTATTGCTATGCCCATAGTTCAGTACCTCATCCTATCCAAATCAGGTTAACTTCTTGCAGTAAATGGAACTTAGGGAACCACAACTGAATAGTGTGAGAGTGAGAGACTTTGGAGAGGCAGAGGTGATGAGTGCCTCCAAGGAATAAGCTTCTTCCAGACACAACAGGACTCAACAAGGAATATATCAACTCATAGGGTCTGTGGAAACGTGCAAAGTGCCTGCATGGGTTCAAACCACACAAAGGTCCAGCAGTTAAACATTGGGAAAGTAGACATGAAGTTCACCTTTAAACAAGAAGCTATCTACAATTGACAACAGTTGGTGAAGGGGAAATCAGTTTCCTTCAGCAGAATGTCATTGGGCCCATCAACTGTACCTCAAGGTAGATCCCATGCCCCACAAAATTAACTCAATTTTTTTTGCTTTTCTTTTTGGTGGTGGTTTGTTGTTGTTTGTTTGTTTTGGTGTGTATTTGTGTGAGAGAGAGAAAGAGAGAGAGAAAGGAAAAGAGAGAAATTTTTGCTGTCTTTTATTTTGACATTTTATTGTCTTATTATTTTATGTTTGTATGATTTTATTTCATTTTTGTGAGGCTTTCTTTTGTAAATTATAACAAGTTGTTATGGATAATGGTCAGGAAAAGAAGCTAAATGAAGGAAATTAGATTCAAGGTTCTTGTTTTTGAAAAAAAGGCCAGTTTTACCATGGTTGTGGTCAATCTTGTGCTCTAGCTGCACATAAGGCTCTGAAGAGCTCTCAGGCTCTACTGAAAATGTTGGGTTTATTTTTATAATGAGAGTTACTGAAATAATTTGAACTTGAAAAGAGAAATCACTTTCACAGAAGAAATCCACTACATCTCTCCACTATGAGCTGGTGAATGGTAACTTCTTACTCAGATAACTTCAACAATGGTTTCAGGCTATAATTTTTTTGTTCAGATTGGATTTTCATATTAGGATTCCAGTTTTTTACTTTATTTTTATTTTTTGGTTTTTCGAGACAGGGTTTCTCTGCAGCTTTAGAGCCTGTCCTGGAGCTAGCTCTTGTAGACCAGGCTGGTCTCGAACTCACAGAGATCCGCCTGCCTCTGCCTCCCAAGTGCTGGGATTAAAGGCGTGCACCACCACTGCCTGGTTTAGGATTGGATTTTTAAAATGAGTTTCTATCATGACAAGAAATGGTTAAGATCTATTTGCTGAAATAGGGAAGTGGTTTAGGCATTATATCATTTAAGCAACATTTAAGAAAAATGAAAGATAAATTTTCTATATTGTTGATGAGCTTCAGATGCATACGAATGGTAAAAGCTATAATTAACATGAATAAGGAAGGTGCTTCCCTAAGGACTGAATATATTTTGCATGCATTTATTTGTGCATATAAGTGTGTACTAAAGCCCACATATGGAGACCAGGGGATAACTTCTGGGAGACCATTCCCTCTATCATTGCGTAGATGCCATGGATCGACCTCATGTTGTTAAAGCTGGCAGTGGGCGCTTTACCTCCTAAACATCTTGATGACCTCCTTAAATACTTAACTTTTTAGCGAAGATATTTTGATTATATTTCCTCCCTCCCAACTCCTCCCAGATCCTCCCACCTCCATACCCACCCAACTTAATGTTCTCTCACCCATGATCTTGCAAACAACCCTAATATAACTCAGAGAGTTATACAAAAAAAGTAGATGGGAGGATGAAGGTCAGAAAGAGTAGAAGAGCGACAAAAAAGAGTAATTAGGGATGATTTATTAAAAAGTTATATTTGAAAATGTGGTAATGAAACCCACAATATCCATTAAGAAAACAAAGTTAAAACAAAAGATGGGCTATGAGTTAGTGCAGCAAAGAGCTCTACCCATGCCCGTGGTCTCATTACTCATTCAGAACACTTGAATATGATCTCTCTGCCATGCATTAGACTCCTGCCTCATCTTCTGGATATATTTAAGTGAGCTGTGGAGCAAGTTACCTATTCTAGTAGATGGAGGGGCTCTAAGATCCATTATAGAGCTCTCCAATGTGCTCATAACTGAAATAAGTGCCTCTCCCAGAAGAGTCTAGAGCTCAGATTTTACATACTCTTAAGAGGGTGGAAATGGGTCCCTATCCAGCTTTTCTCCTCTGAGAGTCATTGTATCCTTGATCAAACTGCTTTGTTCCTTTCCTGGATTGTCCTCTTCCTAAATATAGAGATAAGGAAGATTTAACCAAAATACTTTCCCCTAAATAATGTCACACAGTTGTCTTAGTATTCAGAATTATCTGGGTCTTTTTTGGAGGGGGGCTTTAGATAATGAGTCCATGATTGTGAATATTGCTTAAGCGAGGAGACAGAATATTCTTTTTGGTCCTAGACTGTCATTTCAAGAGTAAATATTGTCACAAGAACAAATGAGAACATATCCAGTCAATCATCACCAATGTCCTAAAAAAAAGTTGAAAAGAACACATTGTCTCCATATGGATTTATTAATAACTACTTCATTCAAAAATTCAAAGAAAAGTGAAATATTTATTTGCAATTATTTAAAAAACTTCTCTTAGTATCTATTTCTTTAAAAGAATAATTCTTTGGCAATGATATCAATCACCCATTGCATTGTCTGCTTGCAAACAATGCTAAACTTTTATTAGCAAACCACATACTGTCACATCTATAAATCAAGACCCTGACCTTCTATAATGAAGGAAAGAAATGTCTTTTAATCTTCTAGTGCTTTGTTCTCACAGCGAAGGGATGAGGCTGCTCTTATCAAAATCTGGAGAATGAGGGTGTGAGGGTATGGGAGGATGATAGTAACTGCCACTCTTCCATTGACCAGAAAATAATCATTGTCCAGTTGAGGACCATTTGGTTGCCTGCTTTTTTAGCAGTGTGCGTAAATAGAGTTTCTGTTCTGTTTCCAACCAAAGAAATGCCTGGAGGATTGTGTATCAAAGAGCCAAGTGGAGAGCATGAGATGAAAAGAGAATGCCTACCATGGTCAAGATGCTAAGAAGACAGGATAGGAGAGAACTAGAAGTCTTCAAAGGATTTCACAAAATGACAAACTTACTTATATAGGTGCAGTCAGAGTGTTGTAGACTTACTCACATTGGGGTGGTCACAGTGTAGCCAGCTCACCCAGAGAGACCTGTTACACTGCTGTAGACTTACCAGAGATGCCTGTACCAGCATGGCAGACTTACCCAGAGAGGTGTGGTCACAGCATGGTAGACTTACCCACAGATGCATGGTCACAGTGTGGCCAACTCACCCAGAAAGACCAGTTACACTGCTGTAGATTTACCTAGAGATGCCTGCACCAGCATGGCAGACTTGTCCAGAGAAGCATGGTCACAGTGTGGCAGACTTGCCTACCTAGAAGACCTGGGAGAGATTTGATAAACAGAATGAAGAGAGATGAGGATAGTAGCTGCTATGGAAAAGAGACCTAAATTTTTCACATTAAACCCTAAAATAGAACAAAGGGGGTTAGAGAAAGTTGTGAAGGGGGCATTGTTTAAGTTTTTATTTTTCTTAATGGGTGAGACTTGCTTTTGCTTAAATGCTTGAGAAAAATGAAAGTTTAATACAAGCACATATTATACAATACATATAAAAAATTGAGAGATGAAGACAAATGGAGAGCTACAGGCTGAGTCTGGGCTGTGAGAAATCTAGTGATTTCGATTTCCTATGTAAATGATGAGATAAAGTCACTGACACAGGCTACAGGGAAGAGTTAAGGTGACAGGTTTGATACTGGGATTGTGCCCCATGACCTCCTGGAAGACAATGAATTGAAGGAGCCTCTGTGTTAGGATTGCTAAGATAAGTACATTTTTGAAATTGGCATTTATGAATCCTTAATGAAACATAGCATGTTGTGAAATAAAATAGCAATTTTTATCTTCCACAATTATATATGTGAATGATGCTCTAAAGTACCTGCTCCAAGACATTCTCATTAATCTTAAGCTTTCATGAGTCTCATGCTGAGATTCTCACAGAGAACTACTTGCCTCTGCATAGCTGTCTTTGACCATGCGCCATGATCCTTCTACTTACCAACCTTCTTAACATTCTCTTAAACTATTTCAACTGGTTTATAAATATTTTGAGACCTGTGATTTGTCATTAAATGCATATATTGCATAATGTTTAATTCAAGTTAAACCTGACTCTTCAAAAATATTTCTGCAACAGTAATTTTTTTCCTCTAGCTTTTGCAATCCAGGATGCTCCTGTTGCCTATAATCATCTACAGAGTTGACTATCTCCTTCTACCACGTATATCCTAGAGGTTAATCACAGGTCATCGCAAGCTTGGTAACAAATGCATCTATTCATTAAGCCGTCTCTCCACCCTTACAAATTTAAATTCTTTACATACAAAATGGTCAAACAGCTGTAGAGAGTGTTCTTTGGTTAAGAGCACTGGCTTCTCTTCCAGATGACCAAGCTCAATTCCTAACATACACCTGGTAGTTCACAACTGTCCATAACCAAAATCCAAAGGGACTCAATACCCTCTTCTGGTTTTGTGGGCAATAGGAATGCATGTTTTGTACAAACATACATGCAAGTAAAACACTCATAAAATAAAACAATTCAAAAAGAAAGTGTGACATATATAAAATAATCAATACCATCAATGGAAAAGAACCTGAAATTTGAATAGAAACTTGAATTAATTAAAATAGATCAGTTCAATTTTAAAAGCTCATTTAACAACATTTTTAAAAATGTCAATTGTATTAATCATCTTTCCCCCTCCCCCCTCTCTTTGGCTAGATGTCTGATTTTATAACAAAAATAGTATTAAGGTGTTTGTGGATATGTCATTGCTTTTGACTTTTATTTGTTTTTATCAACTTCATCTATGGTAAATGCTTACTGGGTACATTAACGGTGTGTAATATTTCCTCCTCTGGAAACATTATGTATGTGCACAGGTCATAGGAGATGAGAAAGAAGAAAATAATGTTCTTCTTGCTTTGGTGGCTCCTGGCTACCATTTTGTCCTCAGATACATTTTAAAGATTAACAGATATTTAGGAGAACCTTTATGAATATTCTATTATGGAAATCTTTCCAATGTATCTGTTCTCTTTGAAAAAAGGTTTATGTATATGATAGAAGTGTGTGCTCAGAAGTTTTGGTGATAAGATATCCGCTAAACAGAGAATAAAAACGGAAGGGATAAATTGGTAGTGGAGAGAGAACTGTGTTGGGGACTGCAGACCCTCAGACCCTGAACTTTCTATGACCGTTTGCCTGCCAGAGTGAAAGGCTTGTTTTCCTGTGCTTGCACCTTCTCTGAGCACGAAACCCTCATGAGTTCCTGATGGTAGGGGAGTGATTTCTGGTGGGTTTGCAGCTGAAAACCCCAAGAGCTGGGGCATGGCCATTAGTTAAGGAGAGCCCTATGTAAGCTGCCCTGGAAGAGCCCTATGTAAGCTGCCCTGGAACACAATAAAATTGGCGTTCTTGTTTCAAGAAAGACCCGTGTCTCTGTGTGTTTTTCAATCTCCAGCCCTTTGCCCGACTCACAAACCATCCAGTAGTGCAGGCGCCACATGACTGAAGAGAAGTGACTTCTCAACATAAATGCCCCTTGACTGAAAGAGTCTCAAACATTAGGATCCCCAGTTGCTGTTTCCTTTCTTTCTCTGTTTCTTAAAAGAAGAGACCCAGACTGGAATTAAAAGAGTGAGAGAAGAATAAAGTTCAAAAACTATTTAGAAAGATGGATTATAAAATTGAAGTCATGGCTTTCTTTTCTTAAATGTAGTGCTTGGGCTATTTAGAATCTTTTTTTTTTTTAATATCCTAGAATTCATCCAACCAAGCATAATAAATACATGGATGGACAGCAGGTGTAGATGAAGAAAAGTTAGTAAAGCATTAACTCCTGTAAATAATCATTGTGTCTACCCTGAAAATATGGAGTTGTATCTTTTGTAGGTAGACTAGTTTAATCCATGAGCTTACATGAATTCTCCATATTTTAATCTTTAAGTTCTATGTGCAAAACTCCCTATTGGCTCATTTTATTTTTCCAATTATAAAATATTGTATTCTTTTGTGGCTAGTTTAGGTATGAGACTGCACACATTTTACTTCGTCCAGTGTTCAAACAACAAATGCCACGGAGTGCTAAATGGCTGTGCGAAATAAAGCTTCTATAAGATTAATAAGAAATAAAGCTTTTGAAAAGGAAAATTTCAAAATTAGAAGTTGGCAAGTTAGAAATACCAACCAGAGACGAGAAATGAATGCCAAAAGAACAAAAGCCACCGTTTTTAAGTGTTTGACAGAACTACAGAAGCAAAGCATGCTGAGTCGATTTGGTGAATGAAAAGGTTTTCAGAGTGCTACATCTCAGTAGATTCTCTGGTCATTTGCAAGGACAATGCCTCCTGATGATCATGACTCATTTTCTAAGTAGAGAAGGGGGAGTTTTACTTTTTGTTCTCTACTGGGAAATCAATGCTGTGTGTCACGTACTGCAGACAACTGTCCTGGTGGTTTGCTTCACTTACTGTAAAAGCAATCTTGATGAGGCAGTTTCCGACAATGTTGTATAAATGGATTATTCTTGCATATAAGGTTCACATGACAAATCCTTCACATTGTCTACTTAAATGACTCATAGGTAGAATCTCATCTCATATCTCTCTGAATTTTATTATTTCTAGATTTTGAATTTATGAATTGGGGGATTTGGTTCTTGAGTAAAACTGTAATGGAATCACCCACAAAAATATTTTTCAGGTTTAAAAATCTAGCACTTTAGACTGACTTTGCCCAAAGCAAGAATTTCAGTGTATCCTTTTTTCTCTTCAGAAGGATCAGTAACTTTTGAAAGGCAGTGTCTGATACATTGGCAAGTTCAGTGTCCCAGAAGAATGTATTTAATTCATTATGCAATTTCAACTAGCTATTATGGCTTATATATAGTTTAATAACTGTTTTCACGTACTAGCTCTCCCAGAGATGGAGGAAGCAGGCATTTTGCACCTTGATGAGATATAACTGCATTATAGTTTGTTTTCCTGGGACACACGACCTCTTTGTTGAAGGTCAGAGAAATCATGGATCAAATGGGTAGTTAATCTGTCTCAGTCAATAAGCCAGGCTTAGTTGGCTCTCCATGGGAAGCCTTATATCCTTTCTGAGGAGTAAATGGGGTTGGGGGAGAAGGGAGCCTGAGGAGGAACTGTGGTTGGAATGTAAAATGAATTAAAAAAAAATCCAGACTCCCATTCTTAAGAACGTTGTTGAACGTTATTTGACTTTTCTTGTTGATTGCTCCCAAATCTGTTATCTGTTCCTATGAGAACAAATGAATCAATTTTTCTTCTCTGTGCCTGACAGTTCATCCCTCACTCTACTCATCTCTGTTTTTCTATCCCTGGCTCTTAGACTGCCCAACTTCTTGGTCCATTCTGCATGATTTTAGAAAATGTATCTTATATATCAATAAAACATATCTCATTAAGTATATCTTTTGATGTTGATGTTATGGAAACGAAACCGTTTTTAGTGGATCTGTTGGTGTTTTAAGTAGAACTTATGTAAGAAGTCATTAGTCTTTAATTTCAACTCAAATACAAGGCTTAAGTGAGAACCTCTGAGATTATTTTAGGTGACTTTTCTGTTGCTCATTATAAATGTTCATGTTGGCCGGGCGGCAGTGGCACACGCCTTTAATCCCAGCACTCGGGAGGCAGAGGCAGGCGGATCTCTGTGAGTTCGAGACCAGCCTGGTCTACAAGAGCTAGTTCCAGGACAGGCTCCAAAGCTACAGAGAAACCCTGTCTTGAAAAACAAAAATAAATAAATAAATAAATGTTCATGTTGACAGCCATGCTGCTCTCAACGTTTCTAATTTTACACCAAAAAGAATCTTTATATCCTTAATACCATGGAATCTGAATAGATGTGTGGCTGAAATCAGGCCTGTGTTTGGTGTCCCATAAGAATATGAGGCTTTAAGCATGTACGAGGAAACAGGCTGGAGTCCTTCCATAGTCTTGCCTATGGCAGACCGAGAAGAAAAGGAGAAACCTCAGTAATTTTCTAGAGCAGGTAGCCTCCTCCCCCAGAAGTAACTGGGACTGGTCAATTTTCTGAGAAAATGCTTTTAATTGTTCAATCTTCCTTGACATCAAGAACGAAATGTAAGTACCTCAATAAATTGACATGGTTGTCATAGTTTCTTGGCATAATTACCCTTGTGAGAAACACTAGAATAAGATGTCTTCAAACTCAGAAAGGACTTTAAAGCCTGTGTTCTCTCTACTTTCTACTAGGTAAAACCTTTTAAAGAATTTTAACTTTTTACTTCAATTGTTTTGTCAAAGCAAGACCAGGCAACTAACATCCGAGTTCAGTCTCCCACTTGGTGTAGTGTTCTGTCCCAAAATACCAGTTATCTCTGAAATATAGTAAATGATAACCAAGAATCAAAGAAAAAGTTATGATAAGTCAGCATTGGGCACACACTCAGAAGTGCCAGACATGCTAGGCTTGCCAAACCAGAAGAAGATTAACCATAGAGATGGGAAGGGCTCAACACCAGGAAAATCAGGTTTCTGATAATCATATAGAATTATCACTAATAATTCATTTTGCTACATAATCATTTCTGTTTGATCTTACTTATATACCATTGTCCTAGGCAAATGTACTCCCTTTTCCATATACACATGTTGTAGTAAGTATATGCAATTATATATACAATCTAGTTTCTTTCACTTGCTCAATACTTTAAACTGTATTCAGACCATTAATTAAATTGCAAGATAGAAGCCTGGAAATTGTAGCATTGCTGGGTCAGGTTTCTGTTGCTCCATAGTACTGTGCAAAGAGACAGAGAAACTCAATAACGGACCGAAAATCTAAAGATAATTTGCAGAATAACAAAGAGACAAGGTCTTTCCACAAAATCAAAGCCACATGTGTTGGGTCAATCCATCTGCAACCCCAAGGCCACATGCTTGCAGCAATCGCTTCAGGGAGTAAGGGAAACTAGGCCCACTCAAGAAGATAATGACTGAAAGGTAGTAAGTAGGCCTTCATCTAAAAGGTCAAGAGGGCCATGTGGACAGCCTTTGCACCATGGGGGTGTTTTACCCACTGCAGAGGCAGGTGAGTATAAGAGTATGTCTTGCTCAACCTTGATGCAGGGGGAAGTGGCTTGGTCCTGCCTCAACTCGATGTGCCAGGCTTCATTAGCTCCCCATGGGAGGCCTTACCCTTTCTGAGGAGTGGATGTGGGATGGGGTGAGGAGGGAACAGGGGTATTGGGAGGAGGAAAGAGAGGGGAAATAGTGGTTGGTATGTAAAATGAATAAAAAATTAAAAAAATAAATGAAAGCCTCTTTCAAAAAATTGGCCCTCTGGGGTTCTCTTGCAAAACAGACCAGCACACTAAAGAAAATGGAAGGAAATCGCTTCCAAATGGAGAAAGATTTGAGATGTTTGTGGCAGTGAAAAAGAGGACCCAACCAACGCAGGCTAGAGAAGTCAGAAAGCCTTACGCACTTAATGGATTATCATCTTCTCCACTGTGGAACTGGTTGTTGCTGCCTTGTTCCCCATGTCACCAACAACCTAGAACTGTCTAGAAACGTGTTTTCCAGACGGAGAATTGCTGTGCACCCTTAGCTCGCAGAATCACTTCCAAATGTATCGTCTGTAACTGCCATCACCTTGGTGATAGCAGCAAGTTAATTTGCCCGAGTGCAGTTTCGGAGAGCAGTAATTTATATTTCTGCTTCACTGATGTATTGTTGACCTGACTAACACATTTTTAGGGATTGAAGCTTGTTTTCCAATCCAAGGTCAGTTATACTCTAGACCCTGAGCCATCAGAAAATGACAGGAGACCTCAGATGAAAAAAAAAAACCCAAAACCTCTAGATCTGGCTTACTACCGTGCTGTTCTTTGTTCTACGATGTCTTCGAAGAGCCCAGGCTCATTTTTCCAAGTTTATTATATTTCAGTCTAGCATTTCAGGTATTCTTTGCCAAGAGGCATTTCTCTGAATATTTACTCTGCCAAATTGCTTAACATGCAAATTGTGTTTATTTGTCATTATGTATCTAGGAACATGGCTTTAAATAGATTCTCCTAAATCAACATCACAGTCAAGATCACTCTGAACTCCAGACTCATCTAATTACTCTCAAACCTGCTCCACATCGCCTTCGAATTTCAATAAATGGCAAGTCTGAACCACGATTGTTTAGGCCAAAACCTTGTTATCATTCTTGCCTCTGTGTATTGTCTCCTATCCTACCATCTCATACATGGCATCAGAAGCCCTGCTGGCTCTGCCTTCTGCACATATCTAGAGCTAAGTCATTCAGCATCTCTTGAACTACTGGTTCCACAGTTTGCATGGAATCACCTCCCATATGAAGTACTACAATGTGTGATGTCTTGTTCCACTGTTCCTAGCTGAATCTTTCTTCTCAAGACAGTCAGATTGACAGATGAGGCACTTGGGTTATGTTATTATATACTAAAGAAAAAGAATGTGTGGTTGAAATATAGAGAAGTGGATTTTCCTGTGGCATTTTCATGCCACAGAGTTGTACGTTTTGCTCTTTTTCCCCTCTCCCCCACTGCCTCACCTTTGCCCCCTCTCTACCTCTTCCCTTCCTCTTCTTAAATAGACTCCCTCATTCTGCTTTCTGGCTGTGCTGTGTCATTCCATGGATCAGAGGGGTTCATTTGGTTGATCTGAATGGATAAGCTGATAACCCTCCCTCTCTCATTGCTCCATGTGAATCCCTATTGATGTTATCTAATTGATAAGAAAGGACCTTCCTTGACAGAGAAGGACCATTCTTTTGTCAGGAGCATACAGGTAAGATGCATGCCTTGGCTAGAACTACCAAACTAGCTCATATCACACATGTTCTCAGAGTTCCCTGGTGGACTGTATTTTTTTTCTGCTTCTCTAGTCTGTAACATAAGCTTCATGTGGTTCCAGATCTTGTTCTTGTAGCTGACTCTCATAGGTGTGGTGTAAAGAAACAAGAATTCAACTTCCCAAAGACTCAGCAAGTCAGTCTTTATCTTTTATGCATTTACGAAGGTACTCATAGGACTAAATCTCCTAGCTCCTCAGAAACACACTATGTAGCCAAATTATCTTGAAAGTTCCTCCCCATGAAAAGCTAAAACATTATACTTGGCTTATGTTCAGATTTTCTTTATTACCAGTTAATATGTTGTTATATTTTTGGAAACTCAATATTACTCTTAAAATAAGTAAATGAATATTAATATTATTTTTATTTGCTTTCACTATATGATAATTGACTTTAACAAAAAATGAAATCATTCAATTAATTGCTACAACTTTTTAGTAGAGCCAGATTGCTATTTGATGGCTTCCTATGTTTTATATTGCAAATGTTATAGTATAAAGAATATTAAATTGCATCATGTTGTATTGTCTTTACTGTTGCTTGTTTTTCACTGTCTAGATTTATCTCCATATTTTAATAGTGTTTGTATATACAAAATACAGAATACCATTGAGAAACTTACATAACATTCTCAAAGTTATTTAATGGGCATTGAGAGAATTTGCAATGAATTTCACAAAGTGTTGCATAACTGACCCTCCTCTCCTCGCCTTTGCTACTGAGACTCAAGGAAGTGTCACATTCCCTTTAGCAGAGTTTTCCTAATGACACTGACTATTGTGCAGTGGACAGCTGATGCCATCCTGTTTCTGGTATATTAGGAACCACTCTAAGCCTATTAGCTTACAAACCATAATCCAGTGTTCAAGACTGCTTTTTGCCTATGGGCTGAGATTTCTCATTGTCCAACATTACAATGTTATTTGAAATTATGTTGACATAGGAAGACTGCTTGCACTGTAGGGTTCAGACAGAACAAAACGTTGGAGCTGTTCAGATGAGAATATGTGGTTATTATTTCTCCTGGGTACCAGTTTATGGTCACTAGAGGGGTCTATGTTAGTTAACACAATCTTCCCTCCTAACACCTAATTCTTACTACATTAGCTCCAGAGAGTTCTATGGTTTACTTTCTCCTATTCAAGGTACATGTGTACATAGCTATGCTGTCTGGACTTCAGGGAGCAAAATTTCAACCTCAATTTCTTATTGTCTAAACAAGTTGACCTTTAGCAATTCACAATTAACTTAAAGGAAATAGACACATATACACACAAATATGTATTTGATATATATACATATATCACAATCATATACATGCACAGTCATAAGACCCTAGCCTTTGATGTCACTAATAGTTGTCGGGTTACGATGAGAGTTTCTCTCATTCTCTTAATGAAGTCACAACCATGAAGGTAGAAGTCAAGCTGATGCTGGGATGATGTGGCTATCTGCTATATTTGTTGGGGTTCCTGACACAACAGGAACCTGTGACCTAACAAAACAGGCATGAACATAGAAGCAAATAACTAAGTCCTGTAATGAGCAGCCCAAGTCTGTGGCTGGCTTTACACAAGTCTTCATTCGGTGGCTCGAGTGATATGACAGATTTAGGTTCTGTCCACCCAAATATTGGAATCTTCTCTCTGCTGATCTTTATTCCCAGTAAGTGTTTGGCCATTGCAGCCACCTAGAAACATTTTTCACTTTTCTTGCTTCAAGTCAAGTGCTTTTCTCTGTGAACACAGAGAGTTCTTAGCTTTCTCTGCCTATAGTTTCCAAATGAGTCACTGAAGTCATCATATGTTCTATGTTAATAGACTTACACCAACTGCTGCCCACCCCAGTAGGTTAGGCCATGGCAAACATCTAGAGCTTCAGGGTTGGAAGAGAGTATAGCTCCCTGAAGGAACGTGAGCTATTGGAAAATGAACGCTTCCAAACTCCTGGATCCTTTCCTTTTCTTGTTTCAGGCTAATGATATCTTGAAGTTGCCAAGTACTTCCTTGTTATGACTATAGATCATTTACCATGTGGTCTGTCCAATCCACCATCTACTATAAACTCAGAGCAAGCAACAAAGCGAACGGAAAAGCCTGGCTCTAGCTGCAGGACCAGCAGTATTGCTGACTATCAGAAATGACAGTAACAGTTAGGGAGTGACAAGTGTCAATGAACTGAGACTTTAAATACGCTTTTTCTTAGGTTGGTAATTAGAAGAATCCGGCCTCCATTTTCCTTTGGGATGAAGAAATAAGAACCATTTCCATGGTTACGAAGGTACATTTTTATAAAATCAAAGTAAGTAATGGCACATCTCAGCTTTTGTCTTTTTATGTGTATACAGTGTAAATGTATGAAGCATACTTTATTAATTATTATATTCTCTGAGTGCATTTTGCTATGACTAATGCTTCCCTTTACTCCTCGTTGATATTGAAATTTCTTTTGTTCTACCAATAAATTATATTAAAGTGAAATATTTTTAAATATCAAAATAATCATAAATTTTACATATTGGGAAGACTAATTCGTGTCTCTTGTGGTAAGTTGGTGACTACATTTTGAGGTCTAAATCTTCCTAGAGAAAATCTATTATCTGGAAATGGATGCTTGCTTATAAGCCAAAGGCTTGTAGATAATGCTGCATTAAGGACTTTTCTGCCCATCTTCGTGTGTATCTATGTGCACATCTGCAAGAAAGTGTGTGAGTGCAAGAGTGTGTGCGTGGGTATCTAGAATAGGGGGCAGACATGAAAGAAAGAAATCAGTATTTTAGTAAATACCTAAAATACAATGAAAATTATATACAGAGAGCTGAAAGGTAGATTAGAAATGCCTTTCTGTGGCCTTGAATGTGCTGAATAGCTGAATGTGCTCAATCTTGACTGAGAAGCTAAGGAGGATTGGGCCTGGGTAGGACTTGAAGGGGAGAGAGACATCTACTGCACTTCATATCAACTATCACTGTGATATTCATAAGAATTTATACAGAGGAGGCTTTGGTGAGTAAATGAAGTTAATTTCCTAGTTTACTAGAAAACTGTCAACACAGAAAACCTTAGCCAAATATGTTAAAAGAATTGGTACCCCATTTTCTTGGATTGTGAACGTGAACCATTGGAGTCAGGGAAGGATAGCATTCTAAGCCAGTCAAGGTGCATTTCCCTAGCGTAACACCCCTGGTGAGAAGTGAGCCTAGTTTTTCCTGGAATGAGCTTGGCAGACCTGTTCAGGTCGGTACGTGTCACACGCAAGCCTAATTGACATTTTGAAAAGCTGTGACTTTGTGTCAGACCTGTTGGGCAGAATTTGATTTCTTGAAAGTAGCTCTGCTTCCCACAAGCCACGCCCTTTCCTGGCACATCCTTCATAATGTCTCTCAACTGTCAGATAACCCCTGCGGTGGGCTCACACTGAGAGCCGCAGAACACTTATATACATTTTATTGAATGTTTTACGAAAGCAGGGAAAAATTTTCCTAGACAACTATCTCCTTATCAACTTTTGACACCCAAGAAACTTGGCAAATGAATGTCTAGAATTATTTCATCTCTCCTCACAGCTGGGAAGCCGAGCCACAGAAAGTATTGTTATGAAATTTCTTTGCTGTATGTAGTAGGAATAGACTCCATTGGCGCTCTCCACCACCCCAGCTTCTTCTCAGCCCAGCCCTCCTTCTGGCTCGGCCTCTGGCAACAGTGAGCTGCTGTTATCACAATATGACTTCTCTGTTATCACTTCAGGCAGAAATGTCCACGCCCTAAGGCTCGGTTCAGTCCTTCCTGTGGTAAACTCCTTCTGGTGATAAAAATCAATGACTGAAAGGGTTTTTTCTTTCTTTTTTTTTAATTAATTTTTTTTTTAAAAAAAACAATCTTTTCTCATTTTACATACCAATCCCAGTTCCCACTCCCTCTCCTCTTCTCACTCCCTCTACCTTCTTCCAATGTCACTCCCTTATAGAAGGGGACCCTTTCTTGTCAGCTCCAGGCCCCTTCTTAGTGAGCCAAAACTTCCATAGGTTCTATGGAGGCACTATTCTTCTACAAAGACCTATGCTCCCGGTCCACAGTGTCTTCCCCCAAAGCACAGTGTGGAAAACTCCATCCCTTTAATGCCTTCTCCTTTCTTAACATAATTATTTCCCTGATCCTATGACTGATGTCCATATATGTTAGATTTTCCTCTTTCTGAATCTGGTTCACTTAAAGAGCCATCTGATCAACCTGACTTGGTTTCAAGAATTTCATCGTCTGCGCTTCTTTTCCTTTTTCCCTATACTAGAGCTGAGTCATTCTAATTATGGAGATGAAAATTATATTGATTTCCCAATACTAAATTATTTCACTTCTTAATCCCTAGGAATTCATGATCCACCAATGAAAGGCAGCTTTTGAAGCTACAGTAAAGCTAATCTATGTGCATCTTTTGGAAGCAGGTGTGCCTGAACCACAGATTTACAGTAATTCCTCACAGCTGTGTGTCTGTACCGAAATTTAAAAAGTAAACATTTGATATTCAACAAGCTGTGCATCTGTTTAAATGTCTAAGTCTTTAGTAATGTGTTTAAAAAATAAAACAAACACAACAATTAGCTTGGAAAATAGACAGAGATAAGAGAACTTATCATTTTGCCAAGTTGAATAAGCTCCCTTTTGATATGCCTAAGGCACCTTAATGATTGATTCATCAGTTAACAGAAAGTAAGTATTTGAGAAGACAAAGTCCTTCTTTCCACTCCCTTCCCCCACAAACTAGCAAGAAGCATGCCAGTTGCCTGTGAAGGCTTTAGACTTTGGAGCTTACAGATGGAATTATATTTTATGAATGTACTAGAATGTTCAATTATACATATTTCCACTTGATGACTACTATATTTCAAGCACTCAACTGTAAGGATATGAAACAAAGTACTTACTAGCTAGCAAAAGATTGAAATATACATGACCTAGAAAGTGCCCTGTGTATTTTGTATAAACCGCATGCTAAGTACCATATATAGGCAAGTGTAAGTGTTACAGGAATTCAGAGAGGACCAAACTTAATTCTGCTGGACTACTGGGAAAAAGGAAGTTTCCAGAAAGTTCCTTATTGCAATCCGGGCAGTAAAGCTGTCTTTAAGAGTTAGTTGTATGACAGTTCACCAGAAGCAAAGGGGGCAGGGGTAATTCCAGGCATAGAACATAGCCAAACAAAGGCCCCGGGAGGAAGTATTAGGGGTAGGAAGAAAATGGTGGGAATAGAAAGTAGGTTATGGAGGGCACTTGCAGGACCAGGGGTAGATTGTTAAGGCTTGGTAGGGAAGAACTGTGAAGGACTGGTTACTAAACTCTAGAGTATTTGGCTCTGGAATTCATCAGGAGATGGAATCAAAACTTCTATATTAAATATAACAGCAATAGACCTCAGTAGATAGGAAGAGACATTTGTCAACAATGTATCCTTCTATCATGATGTCTCTGCACCTAGGTTGTTGGAGTCAGCCCCTGAAACTTATACATTGTCTGTCGCCTCTTCTATGTGTCTATGCAGCTCACCAGAGAGGACCAAAGGTGCCACATTCCTATGGCTCCAGTTAGACACAAACTATTTCCAATAATCTGATAATGACTACATTACTCAAGAGATGTCCTTGAAAAGTGATTATTTATTTCTGCCTGAGAACAATAACTTTCTTAGATCAAGTCTTCATCCTTTCATAAAAGTGAGGAGAAAAAGATCTAGAGGTACAGGCAACTTTTTAAAAATGACAAATTCTCTTTCAACACTGAGAGAAGGTCTTTGGCGATTGATTCTTCCTGCAGAAGTGGGGGATTAAAAAGAACAAAGAGTCCCAGCTCCAGTAATCTCCCTTTCTTCTTAAAATTACTTTGTTGGTGTTAGTAGCATTAAACAACAATCAATAAGTTTCTCAAACAGGTCCTGAACTCATTCTGTGGAGCATGCGACCCTTTGAACTTGCCATTCTCCTGCATCAGCCTCCTGACTTGAAGGGATTAAAAGAATTATCACTAAGCCTGGCCGCTTCGTCCTTCTCCATGAATAGAGCAAGGAAAATTTGAATTTCATCCACATGCCGTTTACTGATAGAGCCAGAGGGGAAAAAAAAATGCCATGTCGGTATTGGTCACAGGCATTATATCTACGCCTTGTCAACAGCTATTCCAAAATCAATCTGTCATTTTGCCTTTGTGAGAGTTGAAACAATTTCTTAATTCTATTTCAGCTATGCGTTTATTTCACTGTCACTAATAGATAAATGATTCAGACACTGCGATTGTTTTCATCTTATCATGCTGGGAATAAGGATGACAATACATGCTAATTCTAACACAATGAACATTTAAATGTGCAGGAAATTACAGGGTGACAGCACAGTATAAAGAGCTCATTCCTACCAGAGTTAATAAAAAACTCAGAACACTTCTCCTTCATTCTATTACAGATTCATCAATACAAAACCGTTCCATCAGACTTGGCCAGCAGACAGGGTACAGACCCATTTATTCTAGTTGGTATGGAAAGTTTAGAATCCTCCCATAATTATTTTTGTTGCTCTGAAACAGGACACTCCTCCTTATTGAAGATAGTAAGGCGTTGCTATATTTGGTGGTTGTATTATAGAGGAAATAATGTGACCTCCATATATTAAAAATAGTCTGCTTTAACAGACTTCCTTGTAATTTCCTGAAAGGAAGATATTGCAACCACAGACTATTGGGTCTGCCAGAGAGAAAAGGATAGAAGCCAACTTGCAAACTTAGCAGAAGCCAGTCAAGTGAGTTCCCTTGTGCTAGGCGTTTTAAATATTTTTTGTGATTTCATTTTGGGCAAAATTATAAGACTGATTGAGAATATGGAGCTGAAAGAGGCTAAAATTTTACTTAAGTAAATATATACTGTTACTCTATTCTATTTTTGTCAAAACTTTACATCAGAGAAAGACATAATCTGCAAAGAATATGTGTTAAAATACATACATGCATACATACTTACACATGCATGCTTATGTATGTACACGCACATATATATATGCATATGCACACATGCATATATCCATACACATATGCATCTGTACACACATGCATAGATTCTGAATCAAGGCCTGACTTCTTTTCAGACAGGGTAAAGGGAGATAAGGAGGCAGATAAAATGATAAAATATCTTGAAAGATAGGGTTGCTAAATATTTTATGAGTTGAAGAAGAGCTCGGGATTAGTCTCTTCTTTTTTCATTTTTTTTTTTAAAAAAAAAACCTTTGGTTATTTATCTCATCTGACTGCATCCCTGGTTGGTATACAGCTTGCTTTGTGGATCAGAACAGCTTAAAATACACTGTAATTCTCCGTAGTTCGTGAAGCCTGCCTAGAAAACCCCGAATCCACACCACTATATCAACAGAAAGTTCAGAGATTTTTACAAGTCAAAAATCTAGGAAGTAGAAAGATAGAGAAGAAAGGCCAGAAAGCCTAGGATTTGTCCCCAGTCTATGGCTGGGCAAGCTCAGTGGTACATGAAACAGCCGGAGAGGGTAGCACTGTGCTATCCATGAGTCTTCCTGCTGCCAGTGCAGGCAGGATACACACCTGATGAAGAGGATTGGCGTCTGTGCTTCTTCACACAGCTGATTATTGGCAGGAAAGTTCTATAGTATTTGCTATTTAGTTACCACCATATTTAAATATTTACAAGATCAGGAGTTTCACTAGCCTATAATACTTAGGGCTTGTCCCCTGATTTTGTGTCTACTTTGTCCATCATTTTAATATCATCTTCCTGCAACGCCTTTATTTCAGAAAACCACACTGTGACTTTTAGTTTATAATATGTACTTACGTCCTCTAGTGGATAGACTTGTGGACCAGATCATAAGGTAATAATCATCTTCCCGTAACAAATAATATACTTTCAAAGCTCAGGTGAAGTCTAGAAATCATTGAAATACAGACGTTGCTGTCATTGTTTCCTAAGGATCTTCTAAACGTATTTAACTGTCATTTTAATTCGTAAGTTTCTTCTTGGGAAGTTGGCTTACATGCAGACAGGAAGGGAAATGCTTCCACAGGGAGGAAGGAAGCCACAGTCTCAGCACTGAGTCTCAGCCCTCGTTCTCAGTCAGCAACCCCTGAAAACAAAATGTGTGTGGGAATTGGGATGCGTTCTGCCCCCTCTGCAGCTCTTTCTCAAGCTATCCCTTTCCTAAGGACATCCCTACCATGTGCCTTCCCTCTACTAATGTCCCTGTTCACCTTTAAATGTTAAATTGGGTTCTGAATTTCAACTTACACAGAGCAGGACTCCTCGCCTTAATGTGACATTTAAATCACTTAATTCTCTGCAAGTGGTTTTCAATCCAATTGAGTTCAGGATATTCAACTTAGAACTTTAATTATTAAATTGGATAGACTATTGCCATTCTCCAAATTACCCTAAACAAAAAACCAGTATTTTAATCTTTTAACTGTCTTTTGATTTTTGTGTGGACTTAACAGGTACATAAAGCTCAATATTTTTGTGGACTTTTGGGTTTTTTTTATTTGTTTTGGTTTGTTTTTTTTTTTTTTCTCTTTTTGATCTGATACTCATTTAGTTTTTTGTTTTTTGTTTTTTTTTTTTTTTTTGGTTTTTCGAGACAGTGTTTCCCTGTAGTTTCTAGAGCCTGTCCTGGAACTAGCTCTTGTAGACCAAGCTGGCCTCAAACTCAGAGATCCGCCTGCCTCTGCCTCCCGAGTGATGGGATTAAAGGTGTGCGCCACCACCGCCCGGCTCATTTAGTTTGATTTTGTAGAATTTTTGTTTCTTGGGGTTTTTTGTTTCATGTGTTTTGCTTGGTTGGTTTTTTTGAAAGAGAAAGAATAAAAGTGAACATCAAGTTGAGTGGGTAGGGAGGTAGGGAAGATCTGGGAGGGATTAGGGGAGGGTAAAACATGATCAAAATACATTGTATGAAGTTGTTTTCAATAAAAATTGTTTTCATTGATTTATTCTACACATTAATAATATCATATCCTACTTTAACATTGTCAATTAAACAATGACTGATATAATATATACTATTAATCCCAGCACTTGAGAGACAGAGACAGGTGGATCTTTGTGAGTTCAAGGCCTACATGGTCTACAGAACAAATTCAGGACAGGCTGCAAATCTACACAGAGAAACCCTGTCTCAAAAAAAAAATCTCCTCTTTCAGTTAATTTCAGCACCCCTTTATTCTAGGGTATAAAGCGAGTTCACAATCCTAGTCCAAGTTAACATTTGCTGTTTCTAGAGAACAGACCTCTCACCCAGATTTGTACAAGTATTCTAACTAATTATCATTGCGGCCCATTAGTGTCAGAATTGTTCCAATTTAAATGATAAATGTATTGATCACGCAAATATTATATAATGAGCCTAATGGCTAATTAAATTACGTTATGCCATAAAAAGACAAGAACTTAAGAATTTTTAAGTGCCAATGTAATAGGCATAGAAAACGAAAGCATGCCATTTTCACATCCAAATGAGGTTGTTGAACAAATTTTACCTTTATTTTTGCTTTCTATACAGCTCAATCATACTCTTTTTTTTTAATTCAGTGAAACTAGAAATTTCATTTTGAGTTTAACCACTTACTTTCTAGCGTTTTGATAAATTTTCAGACTAACACATACTAATAGCTGTAAAATAAGGGGAAATTGCTAGTACTTAGAATCATATCCCATATAGATGATGGCTGAGTATTTTTGTTCATAAAATAACTGCAAGACAGAGGTGGTATGGCTTCTGTGAGCATCTGGCCTGCTGTTTTAAACTATCACCATTACTGATCAACTGTTCTCAAAGTAGAAGCTTTGGTGCCTGCCTACTCCTAATGTTCCAAAGGAGATTTGTGTAGCTGTTTATGTAACCGCTGCCTTAATATTGCATATTTAGGCTTCTCCTCGCACTCCTCCTATTATATAACTAAATGTCTCTCCTCTCGCTTGTACAGGATATTAATTATATTAAATCGCCTCCTAATTTTCCTTTATTGCAAAGTAAGGCATACTACATGATAAACTTTTAAAAACCATTCAGTTTTACATAAAACTATTTTCTTTTTCTTATGCTGTACTTGGTAAAAAAGTAAGCGTTACACACTTGAGAATTTCCTGGTTTGAGATTTTGTCTGGTTTGCTTGCTAATGCATAGGGAATTATCTAGCAGACTACTTTACCTTGCTGACCCACTGGCTTTCAGTCTCAAAAGCCCTAAGTGGAATGAATCTGTCTGGGAAGAATCTGCCCAACAGATTCTTCACTGCCTTCTGCACGCTGGGAATTGTGAATTTACATCCCACTTCCCCATTTAGACCCCTGTCCTTATTGTATCCATGTTCTCTTATCCTTCCTCCAGACATTAGCATGACCTGCCAGGACCTCTGAAATAGCTAACCCGCTCCCGATATCACTAATGTGAAGTGTTTCTTGCTCATTGTTCTCAGAAGTGACAAAATGTTCCTTCTGGAACAATTCTTGTTTTCAAATTACTATGTTTAGAAATGTCAGGGACTTTTTTTTCTTTTTAAATTTTTTTAAAATAATTACCTGTCTCTCTCCCCTTTTCTCCTTCTAAATCATTTACCCCTCCCCACTCTCCTCCAAATCCTCCAAAAATAAAAGCTTCTTTTTTATTACTATCTGCGATTGCATGCACACATACATATGTATAAACATATATACTCCTAAACATAATCTGTTGAGTTCATATAATGTATGTATGTTTCCAGTGCTGATTATTTGGCACTGGACAACTAATTGATGTGCTCTTGCCTGGGAAGTAACACCACTCCCATTTCCAGCATTTCTCACTTACTTCTAGTTCTCTGTGTAGGATAAGACCTTGTGACCACTCCATCTAGGTTGCCATGACTGTTCATTGGTGTCATCCTTGTTAGGTTTACTTTGCGACCGTCATGGTAGTGAATCTCTGTCGGTATAGCTCCTGACATTACTAGAAGACACAAATCTCACAGCAAACTCTTTGGTCCTCTGGCTCTTAATTTTTTCCTACCTCCTCTTCCGCAAAGCTTCCTAAGCTTCATATGCAGAAATGTTTTGTAGATTTATCTGTTGGGATTGATTGGGCTACACAACTCTAAACTTGGATTGGGTGTGGTTTATTACAGTTCTTCATTGCCCACAAAGTAAAATCCAAAATCCTTTAAAGATGTGTAAATGGACTGACCGGATGGCTCAATGGGTAAGGGTCCTTGCTGCCAAGGATGATAACCTAAGTTCAGTCATGTCCCCAAGACCTTCATAATGGAATGAGAGAACCCATGCCTACAAGTTCACCTCTGCTGTCCACACATGTGCTGTGGCATGCACATGTATGTGTACACGTACATTCAGACACACAAAATAAAATACATAGAAACATTTAAAGGGATGTATAAGATGATTCATGATACATTTATTTCTCTAGCTTGATTTTTTTTTTATATTCAGTTTTCTAAATAACAGCCCTGGATGTACAGCTTCTCAAACACTCCAGGCTTCTGCGGTTTTGTCCCTGCTTTCCTTTGTAGAATTTTCTTCTCCTATCCTTCTAACCTCTTACTGAGTCTATAGCTATGAGTCAAATAACATCTCAGGAAAATGTTGGTCTTACATAAAATAAATGCCGATATGGTTGCAGTAACATTTGTTATATTAAATTAATTGGTATTTATATCTTGATGTCAGAGACCTGTACCTAACATAGTGCAGGATACATACAGTAGATAATTTAAGCATGGTAGAAGGAAGGAAGCAAGGAAGGAATAGAGAAAAATGGATGAAATTGTAAAGTCTTACATGTAACTAAAGAAACTCAGTCTTAAAATGATCGTGTTTTTTCTCAGATACAGACTCTAGCTTCTAATTATGATGCATAGGTATATTCCCAAGAATGAGTATGTCTAATGACCTGTTAACTAGAACAGGGCCCATAAGAGAAAAAAGAAGATTTTAGTGGCGGGATTGGCGAGGACAGTAGAAGACATGCAAATGTAAATGTGGGAAGTGAAATCCTGGAGAAGTCAGCATGGAGAAGGAGTACAACAGACAGATGTTGGAGAAGAGTGTGTGGGGGGGGTGGGAATCAACCAGGAAGAACTGTGTTTGAAAAAGCCACAGGGAAGCATTTTCCTTCACAAGCTAATTAAAAAGTCAAAGAAAATGTAAATTTATAAAGGGATGATTAATTAATATTTTTTATTCTTTTGTGTTACACTAAATGTTTAAATTCTAGTATGTGTTTTAAATGCCTGCTTACTTTAGATTTGAAAAGATGAATTTTAAAAAATAAATTCACTTTATATACAGGTGATAAATAAAAATTAAAAGCATATCTATCACTTAATTTTGTAAAATTTGCACTTGAAAAAGTACATTGCTGTAATTGCTTTTCCAAGTAGACATAATTTCTAATATTTAATTGAATATTCACTCAGGTCTAAATAAATTAAAATTCATTAATATGGGGCTAACAAGATGTGTCACTGATGAAGAATATTTGTTGCTCTTCCATATGGCCTAGGTTCCGTTCTCAGCACCCACATGGCTGCTCAAAACCATCTATAACTCCAGTTCCAGGGAATCTGATGCCCTCTTTCAGCCAGCACAGGCATGAAGCATAAATGTGATGCATAGGCACACACAGTAGAAAAACACTAAGACACATAAACCCAAAGCCATCAGCCATAGGAAAGCCATAAACATATAATTTCCAATGTGAATACTAGTATCTGTAGGCCTACCTATCAGTAGGTATCTTATAAGTATCTTGGAAAGATTGGGATTCACTGATGATCAGAAACACTTCCAGCCAGCCTTCTGAGATTGAAGCAAACTGTGTAGTGTGCCTCTCCCTTGTGTTGAAACCAAAATCCTGAGAGATTGAACAAATGCTCAGGAACTCTACCTGGACAGCAAGAGAACTCGAAAAGCAGTAACCATGCCTCTTTCCTTTCATATCTACCTATTCTATTTATTTTTAATGTATATTTAAATTTGCTTTATGAAGACTTTCTAATTTAGCGAGTCCAAAGTCTGGTTCCTTAGCTAATAATAATAATAATAATAATAATAATAATAATAATAATAATAATAATAATAAATAGCTAAGAAGAACATCACTGCTCTGCTAGCTTCGCCCCGACACACTAATTTGCATAATATATACATGATTTCACTGCCATAATTTAGCCCTTGAATTCCTATAGTGATTAGGAGATATGTATAGCTTGAGTCATAGATGAGAGCTATTAACAAGCGAGATACATGCTACCAAGAAAGGAGACAAGGAGGTCTTAAAATGAATGCACGTTGAGACTGACACGTGTAAACAAGCAAAACTTGTGACTCCATTAAGTTAAAAAAAAAAAGTTGTACAGATTGTAGGTTCTTAAATTATGTTATTTCTTTAAATAAGTTTAAATATGTTTTCAAAATGAGATTAAAGGGAGTGGCAAACTATTTCCCAAAAGGGGAAAATAAGCAAATTTATCAGAATGTACATTACAATTTATCCCTGAAATGTAGTCTTTGATATTTTCTTTATTTTATCATCTTTTAAAATCCAGAAGGCACGGTAGCACATGCCTTTAATATCAGCACTCGGGAGGCAGAGGCAGGTGGATCTCTGAGTTCAAGGCCACCCTGGTGTACAAAGCAAGTTCCTGGATGGAAGTCCTGTCTCAAAATAAAATAAGATAAAAAGTGAATAAGTAATTAAAAAGAGTGTGATGCTAATCTTGGCTTCACCATCACATAGCAGCAAGCTACATTTGCTCACTGGCTAAAGTTTGCCAAGATCCAGTCTAGAAAACATGTCTCATTCAAATATTCACAAGACAGGAAATCTTCAAGCACAGTATTTTCCACATTTTGTCCCCATCCATTATCTATGATTAAGGTCACATAAATGTTCCAAACTGGTTAGTATGGCAAACGCTGTTCTGTTCCTCTGGAGAATTCTGACAACACAATCTCTAAGTGGCTTTTCAGCTCCGTGTTTCACTAGGATGTCTTTCATCGTGATATCGCAGCACACTCTTGTAAGGAGTTTTAAGTTGTGTACCAAGCTTAAGTAATAGCAGACACTTGACAGATGTTTCCCATCTGCCTAAACACTTGGGTTTCATTACTTATCCCTGACAGCGTGCTACGAGGTAAGCATCCTGATAACACACCTGTGAATGACGAAACTAAGGAACGAAGCAGTTACCTTCACAGCTTGTTCACTATAACACATCTAGTCTGTGAGAGAACACATCTAGTCCGTGAGAGAACAAGGACACAGCTGCATATAACATCATAATTTAGAAGACGCAACTTGATGGACGTTGCCGTAAAATGGGGAGTAGCATGTTTTCACTCGGTAGAAGGTGTAGCTTCTGCTGTGACTGCTTAACTGTCACTGCAGCGCATAGCAGGGATATGTTTCAATAAAACTTTATTTACAAAAACAGGCACTGGGTCAAACGTGGTCAAAAGAGCACAGCTTCTTAGTTGGGCTCTGACCTATACCATGATTTTTCAAATACAGATGTCATGATCCTGCAAACTGGGGATCTTGCAAAATACAAACGTAATTATTCCACCTAGAATGCAAGAGTCATTGCTCACATGTTCTCATGCATGGCCAATGCTTCTGCAGATCTCATTTTGAGTAACAAGTTTCCAGGTGACTATGGTACGCTGTCCCAGTAAACCAAGGTTTGTGAGAAATTATTTCTCAAGATATGTTATTAGAAATTATTATTATGAAGCATTTAAATTATCATTTAAAACAGTTAATGTTTCAGATACTGAGGTAAGCATCTTCGCACTCAAAAACAAACATCAAATGAAAACCACAATGAAACAGGAATACTACTATTCACTTTGCTCAAGTCAGAAACCTCTGTGCCATTGTTTAGATCTGACTCAATGTCATTTATCAAGTCCGGGCGCTCCTACCGTCTCATTCTATAACACTCCCAAGACTTGCCTCAAGCCCATCCTTTTAGTAGATCGTGTTTATCCATGGCTTTAACATGGCTCCAATGCCACACTGAATAAAAGCCATACGTCTAATGATGGCATGGCAAGGTTGTAACCATCTGACCTCTGCCTACCTCTCAAAACCTTTCCTTAACTCAGTTGCTCAGACTTCCTGAGCTCTTTGGTCTCATGAAATGCACTAAACCTTTTATCATTTAAAGATCATTTATTATTTTCATCATTTACCATTTATTCCTCTTTTATTTATGTGCGTGGTTGTTTTTCCGCATACGTGTATATGCACTACTTGTACGCCTCCTGCCTGTGGAGGCCAGAAGAGGCTGTCAAGTCTTCTGCAACCAGAGTTACAGACAGTTGAGAGTCAGCATACATATGCTGGGAAGCAAACCCAGATCTTCTGCATGGACAGCAAGTGGTGTGAGTCACTGAGCCATCTCTCTCTTACCATTTAAACAGTCAGCATGGTGCTCTTTCATTAGATATGCCGTATTTATATTTTTACATGTTGTGATCATTCTGGAATTTTTATAGGGGTTGGTTTATTTACTATTATAGAATCCTAGTTTATATTGTCAACCTATGTAGGTAAGACCTTGCATATTTGGTACAGTGCATTGCCTCTTTGAAAATGAGAAATTTTTGACAAATGTAAGTCAAAATGGTTATTAATGTCTCAACATACCAACTGTCAGTATAGTATATTGAGATAGTTTTTTTTCAAAATTTAACAACACGACTACAATTTCAAAAGCTGAAATTATAACAGTAGTGTGTTTTATAGCAATAGTAACAACAGATTTCCTGGTTCTGCAACCATTTGAAAAAATAGGGAAAAATCCAGCACAATTCACTAAAATGATAATGAATCAGTTTAAATGTTCCTTTTTTCAAAACTATTTTAACTACTCAAACTGAAGCCTCTGCTTGCCTTTCTTCCATCATACCTCATTGGCTTTCCTCTCAGCACCATTTCGAGAGTTTGGGTTTCTTTGCAAACTCCTTGTCCTCCCAAGTACACCTCACAAAAGCCGAGAGAAAGTTTTGGAAATGTGGCACTCCTCTAATATTTCTTAAATTAATTGTTTTTAATAAAGCTCACAGCAGAGTACTTTCTAGTCTCTCTATGAGGAGAAAACATCTGCCTGCTTGTTCTAGTTATTGCTTCGCAAGTTCTTAGAGTCATGGATTATACACAGGAGAGAGAGTATATGAGCTGCAGTAAATATCTCATATGCCACACAGAAAGCTCTAGAATACTGCATGCCATCCCTGTGTCCATTTTATAAGTGAAGGAGCAGAGAGTGGGGCTATTTAATCAGGATGAAGGACTGTTTTGGTGGAAGCATACCTTAAATATGAGTACTGTCTCCAGTACGTGTCCTGTTAACGTCTACAATGTCATATTATCACACAAGTGTCTGAGTCTTCATTTATAGATCTCCCAAAAATTCATTAGACTTTTAACTCATTACTTGCCAATTATTCGTAAGTTTCTGTACAAACTTCTGTTTCTATATAATGTGTTAGCTGCATTATTTCTTCTTTGTATATTGGCTTGTGATTCTTTTGTTGTTCTTTTTTTCCTTTTTTATTAAATTATATAATTTTACAAATTTTCACCTCCTCCCCTCCTCCCAATTTCTTTCCCCTCCCTCCATCCCCCCTCCCCCTCCCTCTCCAGTCCAAGGAGCAGTCAGGGTTCCCTGCCCTGTAGGAAGTCCAAGGTCCTCCCCCCTCCATCCAGGTCTAGGAAGGTGAGGATCCAAACAAACTAGGTTCCCACAAAGCCAGTACATGCAGTAGAATCAAAACCCAGTGCCATTGTCCTTGGCTTCTCAGTCAGCCCTCCTCGTCAGCCACGTTCAGAGAGTCCGGTTTGATCACATGCTCTTTTGTTGTTTTTGAAGGACACATTGGACATGTTCCATGAAATCAAGTGGTTTGTGAGTGACCCAAACTAGACTCCGAGTATACGCACAGGTATCACATGCTGTTGGAGCTCATATCTGATTTTTATCGACATTGCGATTTGCTTGAGTGGTTGCATTGCCTCATTGGTCCTTTTGTTTTCAACCTTCACATTTGTGGAAATCTCATCCTTAATGTGTAATACTTCAACTGGTAAGGAAAAGAAGGTTTTTAAATATGTATTTTGTTGGTATATTGGATTATACACCTCTCTACTTACTAAACCTAATGAAATTAAGTCTTCTACTTGAGCAGTGTGAATGTTAGCTCTTCAACACCTGTGTAGTTTGGAAACTTTGCTTTTAACTAAGCAATTGGTGCTTAGAGAGACATTAAAGGAAAAGGAAAGCTATTTAGGGTTTTGTGGCTTTTTGGTTTGGCTTGCCTTTTTGCTATATAGAAAAGAATGAGACTCTTGGGGTCAGAAACCCTGCAAAGAAGAAAGTAGAATGCCTGAATTTCATCAAGCTGAAACTGTTTTCTGTAAAGTCATGTTGCTAAGTTAGCACTCCAGACTCCCTTGGGTAAGAGGCTGGAATGTAGAGGGTTTACCAACTGGTACAGGCACGTGTCCTACTTGAGCCTCATGGTAGAATAGAACCGAGAACCAATGATCACCAATCATATAATGTGAAAAGTAGCCAGTGACAGAAATTGACTTATTTTCCTGTATTTTGTATTATTACACTGTCCTCTTCGAGAGGTCGCTGTACCCACTGTGGTTTCTGTGTATCAAGATAGCAGGGATAGCCACCTGTGGTCATGTTTTTTTCCTAGGCCTGAAGCCAACATGGCTTCCCCATTGCACTTCACTGCTGCTTAAAAGCTACTCAGTTCCTGACTTAGAACTGGAGCAGAAGATTAACTCAAAGCTTTAGCATCATTAGCTAAAAATAGAAGACAAGAGGGACATAGATAAACGTGTTCTTATCTAAGTGCCAAGCACAGTAAGCAATGAACTATTCACATGAGGAAGCATGAAGTACCTTCCCCAATGTAATTAGAGTCATCATTTTAAATGTACCATGCACTTTTCAGCATTGCTAACAGTTTATCCACACTTCCTCATGTCTCCTCCTGTCGCTTGTCCACACAGATTCTGTGTGCTTTACATACCTAACCAGTCTGTATCTCCATCAATTATCAGAAGTACCCTTCTGCAAAAATGAAGGATTAATCCTCATTGTGTGTAGTTGGAACTGCATTTATCTTGGCTATAATATGAATATTTCCTTTTTCTAGAACAGAAGCCTTTTCTTGTGTTCTAAGACATTGCAGACTTGTTACCTGAAAGTCAGACGTATGTGTCTGTATAGGAATGTGCTTAAACTCAATTAAACAAAGATTACATTATCCAACTGTAAATGACACAGTGAGTGGGATGTCGGGCCTATAATTTGTACCCCACACTACATGTTTAGCTGCAGGCATAGGAGCATGAAATGGGTGGCTACATTTGTTATTCTTTTGGATCCTATAAGCAGTCTGCCCATAATTTCCACCAGAGCCACACTTACAGAATACAAACAAAATGTGTTGTTAAAGTGGTTCACAAAATTCGTTAAATGAATATGTGTGTGTGTATGTGCGTGTGTGCAAGAGACAGAACGATCATATGAAATTCAGTCTTCCTAAAGCATATTCACTCTTACTATCTGAATTTTATTTATTATAACCTAACACCAAGCAGTAACTTCCATATTTATTCTGCAAGCCAAATCTTTGTAAAGAATCCACTAATGCAAGTCAGTAACATTGTGTTCTTCTGGCATGCAGCAAGGGACATGAGAGTAGCTCTATAACTACAGTGAAACACTATCTCGAAAAACAAAAACAAAAAGAATAAAGAGATGATTAAGCAAGAAAACTCAGGAATCCAAGGACCAGGTTGGATCCAGTAATGACAGAACGTAACTTTCCATATCATGGAGTATCCCTCACTCTTAAAGCTGGAGGAAATAGAAACATTTGTAACTGGTCTTAAGAACTGAAATGTGTTAGTGGTTTCTCTGAACTGTCTCATGGATTTACTGTCATCATGCTGCCCCCAAATAAACTTTGTGGAACTGGACGTTCAGAGCCCCGCCCATACCTGGACCTGACTTAAATGAAAATATGCTTTGAGTTCTGTCATAGTGGAATGAGAATTTGTGATTTAAGGTGGGAGGCTAAATTACTTTGCCTAGATCACAGACTGTTAAGACCAAAAGACAAACAATGGAAGCCCATCTCCAATGACGGCCTTTAATAATGTTTTGCCACTACGAGATGCGTGTGCCATCTCTGGATCAAGAGGAGCATGGGTCTGAGAAGCTCCAGGGATGGAGTGCTCACGGCGCTGTACTGAGTTCTATCCCAAGCACTGTATAAAAGTCTAGGCATAGTGATTCCTGCCTGTCATCTGAGAGCTGGAGAGGCAGATTCCTTGGGCTTCATGGACAGACAGCCTAACCTAATTAGGAACCCCTAGATTCCAGTGAGAGACCATGTCTCAAAGACAAGGAAGATGGTTTCTGAGGAATGGGTCTTTTGTTTCTGTTTCTATGATGAAATACTGACCAAATCCAACTCAGGAGTTGTAATATAAACCTGTGATATGCGAGATATCTGATATGCGACCCCCAAAGGGGCAGCGACCTCCAGGTTTAGAATCACTGCTCTAAATGGGCACTAAATAAATGCAAAAGTTGAGTGTAACTCTGAGTAATAGATAAACTGCTTTCATACCTTGCCAAGCTCAGGCATTAATGGTACTGACAGCGTTACTTTGGTCCTTTTTTTTTTTTTTTTTTTTTTTTTTTTTTGGTTTTTCGAGACAGGGTTTCTCTGCAGCTTTAGAGCCTGTCCTGGAGCTAGCTCGTGTAGACCAGGCTGGCCTCGAACTCACAGAGATCCGTCTGCCTCTGCCTCCCGAGTGCCGGGATTAAAGGCGTGCGTCACCACCGCCCGGCACCACTTTGGTCCTCTTAATACTCAGCTGCCTCCCACCGGATCTTGAATTTGTGAAATTCAAATGCGCCAGAAAACATAGGCAAATTTTCCTTTAAAAAGAACCTAAACAAAAAATGAACATTTAGTTAGAAAATAAGTAATAAATTAAATAAATACATAGTAATTTGTGAAGTAAATCTCCCAAACGTGGCTTTTAGTCAAAATATATTAAAACTACTTTCTAAACAAGGCTATAAGCTATTAGTTAAATTCATGTTATCTGATGCTTGAGTGATTATGGGAATAGCTCTTTATTCTCCCGAGAGACCTTCATACTTAATTAATAGCTACATTGCTTCAAAGATTTAAAGTTTTTATTCACAGGTTTACATAATTTTATTGTCCTTTGAATTTGAAACTATGGCAACACCTGATTAAGAACTAGAATATTAAACTGGGTGTTGTACCATCTATGACATAATGAATGTTAAATACATTTAAAATTTAAATTCCAAGTTTGTAACACTGTGTTATCTTTTTCGATTCTTTTTATATTCCTTTGAAAAATAGCCAAGAGACCACCTAGTCTGATACTATTACAGCAAAATGAGCCAGGTTCTTTATATTCCTTGACAGTCTTAATGTTCAATACACCACAGTGAGAATGTTCTGGAAGAATGGGAATC
The DNA here is from genome assembly GCF_903992535.2 of Arvicola amphibius. Classification (NCBI taxonomy): domain Eukaryota; kingdom Metazoa; phylum Chordata; class Mammalia; order Rodentia; family Cricetidae; genus Arvicola; species Arvicola amphibius. The sequence goes on along the minus strand of NC_052057.2, from coordinate 18,550,546 downwards.
ATTTCCTCTTGGCCTCTTCTCAAAACAACAGTCAATAGACATAAGATGAGTCTGGACAACCCCTTCAGAGAGACTGGCTGTGTTCGAATATGAAGAGGCACTGACAGCTGACATGTGACCAAACACTGTGCCGCAAGCATCACCCGACACTACGCCACTACAGCATCTATTTCCAGGATGACTCAGACTTGGCTTCAAAAAGTGGGACAGGCTGCCAAAAACTTAACGGAGCGAGCAAAAGCCAAAAGAAACAAAATCTTAACCAAATGCAAAAGTTAATTCGTGGTGTTAAACTCAAAGACTAAAGCCCCCTTCTACTCAACCCGTCAGCACGTTGTCCAAAGTTGATCCTGCTTTCCTGATTAAGCACCTTTTATTCCTCCACCGTATCTCCTGATGTTCCTCTCTTGCTGGTCATTGGTTATCCTGAGTCTAAAGTCCTGGTTTCTGTTCTTGCTACAACCTTGAAATGTGGAGAATGTCAGGGATTAAAACTTGTCCATGCATCTCTATTACAATTAGATAACTCTAAAACATTTTGGTAATCCAAACTTTGCAAGTGTCACATCTGCAGAGATGCTCCTGCAACTTCCTACTGCCTGTTGGCATCTGTTCTGGGATGCCCTATAGGCACATTACCTTGACAGCTCCAAACTGATCTCTCAGGGTTTATTTTGCAAAATGTCATCTGTACTTAAGTAAATTTAACTGTTATTCTTCCACTTGCTCAGGATAAACCCCTTGGTCCCTTTGTATTGCTCTTTTTCCTTAAGGGTAGGTCTTTTGCCTCTCTATTCAGGTCGTACCTGAAATCTGGCCCTACCTTCTTATTTCAAACCAGCTGCAATGGTCCCCCTCAATACGGCACAGATGTTCTCCTTAATTGGCCCCTGAAGTTGTAAAATCCAAGTCAGAGCTTATCAGTTCTGCTTTCATGCCCACAGTGGTTCTCCATTTCACTCACTGAGTAAGCCTTGCAATCATCTGGGTCTGGGACACAGTGCGGTCTGGAACAGCTAGCTCTTCAACTGTCTCCTGCTTAGGCTAAGTTCCCCTTACCCACATAGTTTGCCTTGCTATTTTTAGAACTGCCAGACATCAGCTTCCCTTGTTTCTCCTTACTTGCTACATGCTGTCTTTAAATACATCTTCTGTTAAAGGAATATCTTGACCATTCTTTTCTGTTTCTGGTTTTGAATAGGTTGTACAGTATACTGGGGAGGTAGAGGCTAGCCTGGGCTACGTGCGCCTGACTCTCCACCACCACCCCGTGCTAGGCTCACTACGTTCTATACAAAAGACTCAATCTTGGCAGTTCTCTTCCAGTACCGGAACACAGAGAAATGTAACGCCAATTGCTGAATGAAGGACATGTGCTGAGGGCTCAGGCCCAGGCTGGGTGTGGGGTCAATATCCCAGGTGAGCATTAAGTTCTGGTTAAACAGTTGGGCAGGGTCTTTCACTAGCTCACAATGTTGTCAATTGATTTTCTTCTTTTTCACATAATATTATTGTGCTGAGGGTGTAGCCCCGGGCCTTGTTGGGAGATGGTCCATGGGACCCTACCCCCTGCTCCGTGTCAGATGGTGTTCAGATCTGTGCCAGGAAGGGATGGGGTAAACAGACTCCCCATAACTCAAGGACTGACAGAGTGGACCAGGCTGTCTGTTCTGGGATGCCTGGTGCTGAGGGACATTGCCTCTCCACATCCTGCCGAGACCCATCTCCTCCTCTGGTTTCTTGGGTCTGTGATGCTACCATGGGGACTCAGTTGCAACTGTCCTCACTGTTCCCATATGTACACCATGTTCCTTCGTTCATTCTTTCCTCTCTTCATTTATGATGCTGGGGATGAAACCCAGGGTCGTTGTACATGCTAGGTAGGCAGACAGGCAGGCACTCAACCACTGAGTCACTACCCAGGCCACTTATCTTTTGAAACAGCCTCTCCCTAAAATGCCCAGAGTGAGCTCTCTGTATCCCAGGTTGGCCTTAAATTTGCAGCAATCATACTGCAAATCTCTTGAGTAGCTGAAAAATCAGTGGCCTGCCTGGTTTTCATTATGTTTTGTTGTTGGTTTTTTGGGGTTTTTTTTTTCTTGTTTTGTTTTCTTTTTCTCTTTTGTGAGACAAGAGCTCACTGCATAGTCTAGGCTGTCCTTGAAATCTCAGCAATGCACCTGCCTCTCCCTCTTGAGTGCTAGGTTGAAAGGCATGCACCACCAAACCAGGCTTAGACTGTTTTTTCTTGTTGTTGTTGTTGTTATTTTGTTTTGCTTTTTGTTTTTGGTTTTGATTTTGGTTTTTCATTTTCAAGACAGGGTTTTTTTCTGTAGCATCGGAACCTGTCCTGGAACTCTCTCTACATACCAGGCTGAACTGAAACTCACAGATGTCGTATCTGTCTGCCTCTGTCTCCTTTGAGTGCTGGGATTAAAAGTGTGTCCACTACTAGAATGGCCAAGATCAAAAACACTGATGACAACTTCTGCTGGAGAGGTTGTGGGGAAAGGGAACGCTTCTGCATTGCTGGTGGGAATGCAAGCTGGTAGAGCCCCTTTGGATGTCAGTGTGGCAATTTCTCAGAAAATTAGGAAACAACCTTCCTCAAGAGCCAGCAATACTACTTTTGGGTATATATTCAAAGGATGCTAAATTGTGTATGTGCTCAACTATGTTCATAGCAGCATTGTTTGTCATAGCCAGAACCTGGAAACAACCTAAATGCCCCTTGACCAAAGAATGGATAAGGAAAATGTGGTACATTTACACAATGAAGTACCACACAGCAGAAAAAAAAAAAAATAACGGCATCTTGAATTTTGCAGGCAAATGGATAGAGCTAGAAAACATTATTTTGAGTGAGGTATCTCAGACACAGAAAGACAATTATCACATGTACTCACTCATAAGTGGCTTTTAAACATAAAGCAAAGAAAACCAGCCTACAAAACACAATCCCAGAGAACCTAGACAACAGTGAGGACACTAAGAGAGACTTACATAGATCTAATTGATATAGGAAACAGAAAGTAGAAAAACACAAAATCTCCTGAGTAAATTGGGAGCATGGGGACCTCGAGGGGAGGGTTGATGTGGGAAGGGGAGAGGCAGGGAAGGGAGCAGAGAAAAGTGTAGAGCTCAATAAAAATCAATAAAAAAAAAAGATGAGGGGAAAAAAGTGTGTCCGCCACCGCCTGGTTTAGACTGGATTTTACATTTGCTTATTTAGAATTTGTGCACACAAACTGTGGCAAGCTCCAGACATTGAGCCGTGCCCCCAGCCCCTCACCTGGGGATCCTAGGCAGGGGTTCCACAGCTGAGTCATGTCCCTAATCCCCCTCCTCCTCTTATTCTTTTTGAGACAGAATCTCTAGGCTTACTACCTAAATTTAGCCTCTTCTCACCAGAGATTTTTTTACTCTGTCCTCACTTCAACAAGGCTGGGCTGCATCCTGTTTGGCTCTCAGATGGGTAAATAGGTGCTATGGTGTGTGTGTCCCCCAACATTCACCTACTGGTAACTCCCATTCCTTCTGCCTTTTTCAGGGTTGGTGATGGGAACCCAGACGTTATACCTTGCTACATCCCCTCCCTTTCTGCCATCCATGTGCTCCCCAATCCTTCCACCTTTAGGCATTGGACCACATGGAATTCCTTCTGGAAGCTCCCACCGTTCTGGGTCCTCTCAGTCTCCTGAACCTTGAGCCACATCAACTTCTTTTCCTCAGACAACCCACCATGTCTCCCACTCAGCAGACAAGATGGACAAGCAGCTGGAGATGTGGCTCGGTGCTCAAGAGTACCAACCCAGCGGCCACACCACATGCCTACTATAAGTCAACCATTTTTTAAAAAATCTTTGTTCAAATACTCCTTCATCCCATGACTCTCTCTGACAGTATTGCTCATCACTATAGTCTACATCACTTCTTGTACTCCGACTGACATGATATCATTCTATTTAATTTGCCTACTAGATTTCTGGTTTATATATTTGCTGCATGATAGAACACACTTCCCAGTATTCAGTAAATATTTGCTAAATAAAGCAATATATGAGAAACTTACAGTCAGCATCACCCTAAATGGAGGAAAGCTTGAGGCCATATCACTGAAGTCAGGAATTAGACAAGGAAGCCCAATGTCTTCACTTTATTTTCAATATGGTGCTCAATGTACTAGCTGGAGGAATAAGACAAGAGAAAGAAATGAAATATATACAAATGGGGGGCATCAAACTATACCTACATGCAGATAGCATGACATATATTAGAGATTACAAACATTTTACAAAAAAATTCTAGAAACAAGAAACAAATTTGACAACATGGTAAGATACAAATCAATAGTCTACCTATATCCCAATGACAATTATAGAGAGAAAAAGATTAGCAGCACGCTCCTGTTCATTATAGAAGCCAAGAAAATAAAATAAGAATAAACCTAACCAAGGAGGCAAAGGACCTTTACAATGAAATGCATAAACCTCTAAATAGATGAAAAAGGTGCTAGAAAATGTAAAAAAACACCCCATGCTCATGGATTGACAGAATTAAATTATAAAAAATGGCATTTTACCAAAAGCTATATATAGATTCACCACAATCCCAATCAAAATCCCCATCTCGTTATAGTACACACATAAAAAAAGAAGAAAAATTACCCTAAAATTCACATGGAACCACAAAAGACACAGACAGCCAAAAACAATCCTGAGCAAAAGGAACAATCCTGGAGCGGATGCCATTCCAAATCTAAGGACATATGTCATAGCCATAGTAATAGAAACAGTATGATACGAGCACAAAGCAGATATGGAGACCAGTGGAACAAAATCAAAGACCCAAACACGACTACACATAACTCCAGCCACACAATATTCGACAAAAATAAAAAAGCCAAAAACTTATGCTGGAGCAAAGAAAGCATTTTCAAGAAGTTGTTCTGGGAACACTGGATGTCTGTAAGCCAAAATAGGAAATTTGCCCTGTATCCATCAACATATGCAAAAACTAACTCCACAAGGGATAAGAACTAAATATGAAATCTGAGCCACTAAAACTGCTATAAGAAAATACATGTCCTTCCTGATACAGGTGTGGAGAAGGGTTTTCTTCATAGGACTCCATTTGCCCCAAAATCAAGTCCAAAAATTGACAAGTGGGGCTTCATAAAACTAAAAGCTTCTATATTGCTAAAGAAACAATCAATCAGGCGAAGAGAAGGCCTACAGACCTGGAGATACTCTTTGCCAGCTATACATATAACAAATAGTTAATAACCAACCCAAATATGTAAAGAAGTCAAAAACAACAGAGTCAAAAAAAATCTAATAACGCATTCCAAAAAAATGAGCCTGGGACATGAACAGAGAGTTCTCAAAAGAAGGAAAAAATAGCAAATAAATATCTCAAATACGTTCATCCTCTCTAGCAACTGGGGAGATGAAAGTTAAAACAATGTTGAGATTTAAATTACCCCGTCACAATAGCAAAGATGGACACAATAACAGACCGTAAATGCTAGAGATGGCATGGGGGAACAGGAACCCCAATTTCTATTAGTGGAATTTCAAACTGGTGCAGCCCCTATGCAATTAAGTATGGATAAGTCTCAAAAAACTAAAAGTAAGCCTATAACATAACTCAGCTATAGCACTCCTTGGTATATGACCAAATGACTTGGCGTCCTACTCCACAGATTCTTGCTCAGTCACGTTCACTGCTGCTGTATTCACGATAGATCGTAAATGCAAATGACCTAAATGCCCTTCAACAGACAAATGGATAAGGAAAATCCAGTATATATACCCTGTAAGATATTATTCTAATGTAAAGAAAAATCAAATAATTAGCTTTGCAGGTAAGTTGGTGGAACTAGGAAAGATCAAATTGAGTAACGTAACCTAGACCCAGAAAGTCAAATGTCACATGTTCTCTCTCATCTGAGACTTCTAGCTCCAAATCTCCAGATGTGAGTACATGTTCTGGAGTAACTAAAAAAAAAGCAGGAAAGCAAAAAGGGACCATTACCAGAATGGAGGAGTTAGGGGAGCAGTATAGAAGCGAATAGCAGGATGCAAAGTGATCTGTTGGGGAAATGGCAAAAGTGGGGTGATTGGGCATGGGGAAGGAGATGAATGCAAAAGAAGGGGTATGGGGGTAAAATAACAGTAAGTATGTCTGAAAAGAGTCAAAAGGAATCATATTGTTAGCTATCTACCTAAAATACTTCTAAGTCATATAAGTTGTTGTTAAAATGAACATATATAGTTTTAAAAATCCTGTCTGGGATAATAAAAGCTCCAAATCAAGCATGAGAAGCCCTCTTTTGAGTTGTTAGTCGGGGTTGCCCAAGAGACTCACAAAATATATAGGATATTGCTATTTCCCATAGCTGACTCCCAGAGGTGGAAGGTAGTCTCTATTGCTGCAGACAGCATGTACTTCAGATATTGGGCCCAGGGACTTCTGAGCTGGAACTAACCTGAAACTCTCCTCCTTAGGAAAACTAAATTCCATAGCACCAGAAGGCACCATTCAAACTTCCAAAGAAGGGAAGCAAACAACAGTCCTACCAAGCTATGGTGTGTATGAACCCCAGCAACAACCAGCATGGGATAGTAATTCTATAACCAGAGAGGCTCCACCACCTTTTGAAACAGCACCATGAGCTGAGAATCTAAGAGAGTGTTTTACACTCTGATTATGATAGTACTTAAAAAGAAATTGCCACCCAAAACATTTGTCATACTGCAGCCAAGTTTGAAGTTAGATAATAGGTACCCAAACAACCTAAACACAGCGGATAGTATGACTAAGTTGTGGCATTTTACAGATGAATGGAGTGACTATCGTCCACAGTAATGTAACATGTGTTATATTAATCAGTGTGTGAGATGAGCTTCAATGATCTGAACATGAATTTCCTTGATTTGGTCAATATATATTTTATCATGTTTTGAAATATCATACTGTGCCTCATAAATATGAACAGTTTAACTATGTAAAGTGTTAGAGGTGATAGAAATGTTAATTATCTTGATCATATCACAAACTTTATACACAAATTATAACATATGAATATATATGATGATATGTATAAATTTGTACAATTGAACTATTGGTAAAAGTGGAATTGAGTAATTTCTAATTAAAAACAAGATGTTGTCCTCTTGTCTTTGTACTTACCCAGAACCAATCCCTACTCTATCCCATTACTACAGCTCCCAGTGATGACCCCTAGTGATCACTGCGTGGCAGCAGACAAGGTTCCTGTGGGGCTGCCTGGAGACCTTCAACAGCAAAGAGCTCTGACCATGGACTATCCTGCCCACTGAAATTAACTCACTTGGGCTCTCATCTTATTAGAGTCTGATCTGTCTTTGCAAGAGTCAAAACATATTACTGTCTTATTATATTACATCATTCAAACAATCTCAAACTTTCCCAGGGAACATCTGGAGACTCCACTGCACTGCTTTGAAGGAAAGGCTGCATCACAAGAGGATCAGGGACTAAAGAGGGCTTGGTGACAGAGGAAAGATTACGAGAAAGTCTGAGAAGATTCAGGCTCCATTCTCTGTGGACTTCATGGTCTTCGGGAAGCAAGGCAAATTCATTAGGGTTCTGTGGCCACATGCTTTGTTGGCAATTGTGAAGATGAACCTAAGGGAATAATGTATTCAAATGGTATGGGGTTCTCCATGAGCTTAGACTGTGGTAACCACAGATTTATTGGTGACCTTCAGAGTGTGCTAGGTGCTGCTGCCTTCACCACTTGCATTTGAAGCTGAGCCTATGTACATGTATCAAAAATAGATTTTAAATAACATGAGTGATTGCCATGATCACAGAGGAACTATTATTAAAAATATTACTTTGATTAAAAATGTCAGTTTTGAGGAGCTTTTAATATCTCTTACCAGCACTGAACTGACATTAGTGACATTTCAATATTACTTTATAAAAGTTAGTTTTTCATTTGTATCTACATTTAACTGAGCTTTGTGTTCTTTGAGTTTGTAAGAGATGATAAAGTTCAGAATGTTTTAGTTTACAATGGAATTCATTGGCAATGTATAATCGACACCATATGCAAGGAACAAAAGTAAATATATTCCCAATAGTTCATCAGTCATTTTTTTAGGGTTCAGAGCATAATAACATCATAAACTGCTTACACAGGAAAGAGTATTACTAAATGTTAATCTTTTTAACATTAATAAAAGTGCACTTTTATTTCTCACCATGCCTCAAAATGGTTACAGTTCAAAATTACTCTTTCCTTGAGGCAACTGGAATATTTAACTTTTTTCATTTCTATTTTATGTGTATGAGTGTTTTGTCTGTATGTATGTCTGTGCACCATGTGCAGAAGTATCATCCAATCGCTTTCCTTTTTTGTTTTGTTTTGTTTGGCTAGCTTCCGGGCACAGATAACAAATGATCCAGTGAACATCATTTATACTGTAAATAACTCTTGTAAATCTTACTGACAGGGAGAAAATAACACTGTCAAGATGGAAGCTGGAGAGTTTGAGAACAAATATTTGTAAGGCAATGCTCTTCTTTCTGTGACACACTGCTTCACAATATCTTCTTGCGAGCCAGTTTCTCAATAACGATAATTAATACTTTAACATCACAAAGTACCTCGTGGTCTTTAGGGCATGTTTCATACGTTATTTCATAAGAGCAGGGATGGTGACAATGAGTTTAATTGCTACACATGCTTTGCACAACAGCAGTCTGTGAGCTTTGCCTTTGACCTGCCACCTAAGTAGTGGGCTGGGAAGAGGAGTGTGGACCTCCTGAGGTGGAAGTGTGCCATGATTTTACTATAACATTACAATGTCTTGGACATAGGGTTTGTATTATCTCAAATACAAAATGGCTCATGAATGTCCTGTCTTTTCACCAGGCAAAAACTTTGCTTCATTGTATGGCCAGTCACCTTGTCAAGGCAACTGATCCAGCCTATAGATGAAGAAATTGGGACTTCCCGGGTTATCATTCTCCTCTTAACTGCTTGAAAACTTTCTTTCTGCTCAGACTCAGTTCTTCCAATTATAAAATGAAGTGACAACAGCCCTGGTCTAACTGCTCCAAGGATGAAATGAATAAATTGATCTTTGATGTCGGATTCCCCTTTATATGCTGTGAATACTATTGGTTAATAAAGAAACTGTCTTGGGCCTGTGCAGGGAATCGAGGTAGGTGGGGAAAACTAAACTGAATGCTGGGAAAAGAAGGAGGAGTTAGAGAGAAGCCATGCAGCCCCACTGGAGACAGATGCCGGAACCTTGCTGGTAGGCCACAAAGCTCCTGGTAAAATATAAAATATTTAAAATGGGTTAATACTAGATGTAAGAGCTAGATAGCAATACACTTAAGTGATTGGCCAAGGAGTGATTCAAATAATATAATTTCTGTGTGATTATTTCAGTCTTAGCTGCCAAGTGGCCAGGAACCAAACTAACGACCCTCCCAACAACAGATCTTAAACACTTATTGAATGCTAAGAGCTATTATCATCACTACTGACACATTAGCTAACAGTACCTCCTTATAAATGCCCTTAAAAACTGAGCACACACTCCATGCTTCTCTTGGTCCATCACAGAGTGAAGCTGTTGGAGGTCATTGATATGCTAATCAATACGAATCAACCTATAACATAAAATCCAATATACACACAAACTGACTTCAAATTTTCAGTTAATAAATTTGAAAGTATTTACCCCTTAAGAAAGAAATTATATTTGACAGTTTCATAGTCTTAAAGCAAATGAATAGCAGCAAACAGGTTAAAACTTATGTCATTTTCTCAACTTAGTCTATAAATTTCCACCTAACTATATTAATATTCAAACAGTACATCTTTAAAGAAGTCTTCTTGGGCTCATGGAAACTGCACTGCCGTGGCCCTGTACTTCAGCAGACTGTATCAGGCAGCTATTCAGACTAGAGACAGGAATTTTATGCCGACAATGTGGTATTTACTTTCTCTTAAAGGTATAATAGAGCTCACTATTTTATTAAAATGTTTCATCTTTGACAATGAAATCCTAAGCTACCCTTATTTTATGAAGCCTTCATGATCAGGAGAGTTCATCTTCTGAAACAGACTCTAGAATTCTCTGGCTGTGTTATTCAGCATGAATTCACTTTTCTTTTCTTCCCTTTTTTTGAGAATCTTTACCTGCAAAAGGGAGACATTATTAATTCCATCACTTCAGATTTGATTATAGATTTAAAAAAATGTTCAAAAGTTATAAAAACAATACACTGATATCCTACTTTCAGTGATCTTATTGTGTGCAAAAGTCACTTGTTTTAATATGAAAAGCCAGTTGCAAAACAGAATGCCTTCATTTCTAACTTCCAGTAAAAGTTACAAAGCACAACCCTTTACCCTACTTGAACAAAAGCCTTTTGGTAGCATTTCTTTCCAGAGAAAGCCAAGGTGCCCATGGCTTCTGGGAAAGGGATATTGTCTTAAGAAAATAGAAAAGACTGCTCTCTTTATCTTTCCCACCCAGAAGGCTAAAGAGAAAGCTGGGCTCTCCTGCTTCCGCATGCTTCCTTTTGTGCACACTGTGGGATGACTTGCTATCTCTTCTGGCTTTTAAAGCCCAAAGTCTACCCTGAAGAACTGACACACAAAGAGAAATAGAAATATCCTGAACTGGTGAATAGACTCCCGCAAGTGTTTTCATTTCTTGGTCCTCAAATTGAAAATGACAGAAACAATTCAATGCTTCATTCTCCTTGGCACTTAGGTCTCCAACCTTAGGGTTCTGAGGGGGTTTCTATTCATAGCGCTTCAGTGGTGCATCTCATTTACTTTGCTTGACCTAGCAATTCGTTCTACTCGTTCCCCTCTTTTAGCCCAAATTTCCAGTCTTCAACTGTAACAAGATGGACAGCAAGAGATAATTTTCTTTATTAGGATTGAATGAAATAAAACTAACCTAAGAAATATCAAGACTCTGAGCAGAGCCGCTTTCACCACTTTTTGAATCAATACAGGACTTCATTGACCAAATTGGCTTCCATCCCATAATGATGTGAGAGGCTTGGACAGAAGTATCTGATATATAGTTATTTAGGATATACATATATATACACATATATATATACACATATGTGTATATATATGTGTATATATATGTATATATATGTATATCTAATTCATCTTTGAATGTTGTATTTGTTTATAGTTCTCCAATTACAGTATATAGCAACCACAGGTCTGATTTACCAATGACAGATATTGACCATTACTCTCTGGATCAAAGTGGACTTATAAAGAAGATGATACAGATCAGTTGGTAGTAATTGCTTCCATGTGCAAAGCCCAGAATTTTATCTTCAGTGCCATGCAAACCTGATATGCTGATGCACATCTTTAACCCCAGCATTAAACAAAGGAAAACTGGAGGGTCACACGTTTAAGGCTATCCTTGACTGTGTTAGTAATTTGAGGCCAACCTGTGGTATATGAGACACTGCCTCAAAGTAAATGCATGATAAGTCGATGACAGCCTGGGCAACAAAATTTGGAAACCGGGGTATCATATTTCATTCAGTTTTATGTTTCTATACTGATGTCTATACAGCTATGGGAGTAGCTATCTATGTCCACTTTATTGGGTAGCTTTTGTGGAAATATGTTTTCGGCCTTTCTCTATGGTGCGCTTTGGGTGGGTGCTTTGGCTTAGGTCACTGGGGAACTCAGAAGCATGTTCTCTGTGTGGATTCCTCTCCTTGTATCCACATCAGCTGAGTCTGTGGATGACTTGATAGTGCAGACGCAGTGGCGTATGGAAGCGGTTGTAGGGATCAGGGAGCATGGGTTTGTGCTCCATAGTTGAGCACCAGGGCACTAGGCCTTGTGGTGGTAGCAACTGCTCTCTGTGATGCAGGGTAGAGAACACCCTGCCCCTAGCGCCATCAAGGCCATCACAGGTGGACAGGAAGCATCACATCACTGATTGTCATGGTCACTGGGCTAGTAAACCTCCCATAGAAGACTCAAGCCCATTGTGTGGTGCCAGGCTGTGTTCCTTACAGTCACAGAGCCCCAGCTAGAGACCAGGTGACCTTTTCCAGGTCCTACAGGAGGAATAGAGGAAATGCTTGGGGTCTGTGGCACTTGTAAACATGGACCCAAGGATGTCCCAGGAAACAAGCTCAGGTGTGTTGTGGCTCACAGCTCTGGCAGCTGCAGCCCTTTAATGGTGGAAGTTGCATGAGGTCTTTATCAAGTGCCAAGGGTTAAGTACAAGGGAAACCAGTGCTTTTATCAGCAACAGCTGCAGTTATAGGTCCCCCATGCCACTGTAGGTACAGGACACAGACTGGGTGTTGCCTGGGGCCTAAGGCCTGTGGCTACTGTAGCTCAGATTCTACAGCTGAAAGAAAGTGGCGGAAACTGAATAACAATCAAGATATTGTAGAATTTAATAAAGGCATTTGAAATAATCTTTGGGGGAACGAAGGAACTGCTGTCTTCATTTACTCCACACAATTTCCAAGGAGAAGCCGCAAATTAATGGAGGCTGCAAGGGGTGCACAGGCCACTTTGGCCAGCAGGGTCTATTTACACCACACTCATCCAGTGACAAGAACTGAACTAAGGAATGGTTGAATTGGGCAGGAACAAGTGGCTGGGGAGGCAGTGGTTGTGATCACAAACAGATTACTTGCTGAGACATTTCTAGATATCCAAACCACACTGAATCTCCTCTGGTTGCCTGATGCATCTATGCTTCTAGTGTTGGTCATGGACATTTTTGCTGTGCCGAGCAAAAATGTTGGACAACCAACTTCATTGTCCTTTGATCCATTCCGCTCTTCCCACAGGGAGTGAGGGGAGGCATTAGGAGCAAGCAACGTGTAACATTAGCTTAACCACTATAGTTTCTATTATTCTCTGTGTTTCATAAGTTTCATGAATTGTGTTCCCAGAAACCAACAGAGAGCAATGGGGCATCTCTGGGTGTGGAAAAGATTATAATTGACAAGTACACGTGGGGAGAATCGAACTGAAGTTGTTTTACTGTTGGGTCTGTGCTGAGAAACAAGGAGCCTTGGATGTGTTTGGCAAGTTCTGATCCACTGGATTCCACCCCCGAACGTTTCCTCATTACTGGCAACTGAATGATTAAACCTTGGGCCTTGCATACAGCTAGCAAACTCTTTCCTACTGAATTAACTCCTACCCTCTCGCCTTTATCTTATTATTTTGATGTATGGTCTCATTAAGTAGCCCAAACGGGCCTTGGATTTACACTCTACTCCAGGAAGGCCTTGAGCTTCTGATCCACACATAATCCAAACATAATTGAGCAGTTAGGAATCTGGGCCTGATCTGACATTTAATGTGTTTTCCAACTCTCATCGATGGCTAAGGGGATACAGCTCTTGCACAAGACCCTTTTCCACATAAATCAAGCTTAATGTGTGTACACAAGCCAAAAAGGATGATTTATTCTGAAGAAGATATTGTAGTCCTGTACTGAAGGACATTCACTATCCTAATAGTCAACTGCTTGCTAATATGGCACCCTTTTCTCTATTATACCTGTCTTTGAGTGACATTATCTGGCCCCTAGGCTATGAACACGATCTCTATCCTGGATTACCAAGATTTCCCCTAACTGGCTGCCCTTCCTTACTCCTTGGCCCTTCATCCTTTGCCTTACAGCCAGGGTTAGGACCTTGTCATTTCTAGCTTCACAGAATGTGCAGCTTTTCAGGAGACAGTGCAGTTAGCTGCTGGGTCTCAGGCGTCAGAGCCAGGCTGACACGGAGCGCTCTACCCCTTGTTAGATGTCAGCGGTCACAGGCCAGTTCTATCACCCGACAATTGAGTGTTCTCATCTCTATGATGGAAAATTTTGTGAAACTGAATTGAGGGTCATGTGTGATAATGCTTAGCATAGAATCTTTCACGTGGCAAACACCAAGGTACGACTACTTTTAACAGGATAAAATGGTATTATTTTAATATAGAAGTCCTTCTGGTAGGGGGGAAATCAGATACGGTCACCTCTTAGTGTGCAAATCAACACATTTACACATTCCTGATATTTAATCTGTGTTTAAAGGGAAAATGAGAGCATCTTGAAGCGTAGCAATAAATCTGGTCCCTGTCATTTTCCATTTTCCAACCTCATGTGGCTGTATCAGTAGAGCAAAATTCAATTATTTCTCCTCAAAATGAATATTCACTTTATATTGTTTCTTAGTCGATCTTCCAGTCACATTGCAGTCTTACGCAATCAGCAACTACAACAAAACTCACCATTTCAAGTCCAGCGTGGTGACACATACTTGTAATCTTGTAATCCTTAAAAAGCAGCAACAGGGAGAATCCCAGAGTTCAAGACCAGCATACCGGGTACCATAAGATCCAGTCTTAAAGAATAACAATAAAAATCAAACTCTGGACTATCCTAGGGCATGAGGTTTTCACAGGCAGCAAGGGCATCCTTTCCTGCCACTTAGTTTTGATGACAGGCTGTTTTTCAGCACAACGACTCAATAATTCTTCAGTTGAAGCAGAGTGATAAGTGTTAAGACAGAGCAAACATATGGTAAAGACTAAGCAGATAAGGGGCAGATAGCTGCAGATGTCTAATTAGAAGTCAGTTTCGGTTCCATCACCTGGCTTATCACACAGATAAAAACCACAACCATGAAGATGTTAATGACATTGTGCCCACACTACTGTTTTTCATTTAAAATGATGTCAATAATTGCAAAAGTAGATGGATAGAGAAACTGACTCACATGTATCAGACTTGGGAAGGGCATATAAATTTTTTTAACAAGTATCAACTGGTACTATAGATCTAGGCTAACATCACAACTTAATGTGTTTTTAGGAAAGAACAAAAATAGATAAAGCATTTGTGATGTGGGTGGTTGTTATTTTAGAAGGGTGGAAAGAGATGAAAAGGACCTTGTGTTTCTTAGCAAACATGACCAATACGTGAATTAGAAAGTTCAGGACATTCGCGATGCATACAATAAGTGAAATGAAATCCTAGGGGAAGTCTTCATAGAGGACCTAATGTGGCTAAATTCCCAGGAACTGTAGAATAAGTAAAAGAAAATGAGTCCCCCCACCCCAACACACCGCTGTTCTTTGTGTGTGTTTCTTTTTATTGAAAATAGGTTTATTTTTTTCACATGAAATCTCCTGGCTGTGGTTTCCCCTCCCTATTAGAAAACAATATAACAATATATGGTTATAACAATAAAATATAATCAGATAAAACAAAAGCTAACATATAAGAATTGAACAAAACAAATAAGCAGAAGCAAGGGGGTGCAAGAAAAAAAAAAACATAAGAAACCAGAGACTCACTCATTTGCACACTAAGGAATCCCATAATAGTACTAAACTGAACACTATAATACATATACAAAGGAGCTATATGATAAAAAGAGAGAGAAAAATTAAAAATATACACATAAGTGAAATAATATAAAGTAAAAATAAAAAAATCAAAGGATAGAACTAGAAAAGAGAGATGGCTCAGAGGTTAAGAACACTGATTGCTCTTCCAGAGGTCCTGAGTTCAATTCCCGGCAACCACATGATGGCTCACAACCATCTGTGATGAGATCTGATGCCCTCTTCTGTATGTATAGAGAATGCTGAATACATAATAAATTCAATCTTCAAAATAAATAAAAATAGAAACCTAATATTTTTAAACAGGAAGGACATTGACAAAACATGATGAGACAAACAATCTCCAAAGACACCTCTGAGCTAATTTTCTGCCAGTGCGCCACTGTTGGGCATGCAGCCTACTCTAAAGGGGAGTTTATTTCCACCGTGAGATTCCCTTGGAGAAAACTAAATTTTGTTTTCCTTTTTTCTCTCTTTTTTTTCCTATGAGACAAAGGCTCAAACTCATAAATATACACCTCCCTTTGACTCCCTAATGCTGGAATTAAAGTCATGCACCACCACCGCCCTAACAAAATTAAAATTTCAGTTGCAAGTGGTTATCAACTGGAAATTGATTTTGGGTTGGAATAGGAGGATTAAAGTCATGCACCACCACCACCCCAACAAAATTAAAATTTCAGTTGCAAATGGTTATCAACTTGAAGTTGATTATGGGTTGGAACAGGAACAAGTACCCACTTCTTTCATCTCTAGGACACTAACTGGTGAAGATCCATACAGGCCGTGTGCATGATGCCTCCCACTGTGGGTTCACACTGCTTTGTTGATGTTGTTTTATGGGGTCGAGTTTTCTGTCTGCCTTCATCTCTGACTCTCACACTCTTTCCACCTCCTCTTTCGTAGGACTCACTGTTCCCTGAGAACAGGGATTTGATGGAGACATCCCATTTAGAGCTGAGTGGTCTAAGGTCTGTCATTCTCTAATGTCTGGCTGTGGTTCTCTCTATATGTTCCCATCTGCTGCAGGAAGAAGCTTCTCTGATGATGGCTGAGCAAGAGACTGATCTATGAGTGTAGCAGAATGCAGTGGAAGTCATTGTAATGCTACTTGGCTTTACCTTAGATCCCTGAGTAGTCTAGTCTCAGGTCCTTAGTCACCCAAGTTATACAGAATTGTGTGTAGGTTCCTTCTATTAAAATGACTCAAGTGAACTCAGATATTGGTTGGTTACTGCCACAAATTTTGTGCCTCCATGCACTACCGTATCTTATGGGCACAACACTATTGTAGATCAAAGGGTTTGTGCCTGGTTTGTGTTTACATTTCTTCTTTGGTAGCATGCAGCATACCTTCCAGTATTAGCTTTCCATACTAACCCTCAAATGGCCTTTAATTTTAGCTATATTTTCCTTTGTTACCTCTATCATTTCCCTTCTTTCCAATCTCTCCCAGTTGAGCCTCCAGTTCCAATACCCCCAACCAATAATTATTAACTATTCTACTTCCCTTTCCTAAGGATGCCCTGCTACCCACAACCTAATCCCTTACTCTAAACCTAATCTCTGTCACTTTGGCTTGATTATCATTGACTTAACTGCTAATATCCACATATAAGTGAGTACATACCATATTTGTCTGTCCGCGTCTGCAGAACCTCACTCAGGATGACATATTTCTAGTTCCATCCATTTGCATGAAAAGTTTATGATGCCATTTTTAAAGACTGAGTAATATTCCATTTTGTAAATATACACATTATATTTATTCATTATTCATCTGAGTGACATTATTTCTGGCTATTATGATTAGAGAAGAAGTGAACATGATTGAGCAAGTACGATGATGCAACTTTTGGGTATATGCCCAAGAATTCTAAAGCTGCATATTGTTATACATAAATTTCCATCTTCCTGAGGAATTGCCACACTGATTTCCACAGTGGCTGTACAAGTTGGCATTTCCACTTGCAGTGTTTGTTCCACAAACTCACCGGAATGAGCTGATACTTGCTTTATTGATCCTCAATGCTTCGGTGGGTATAAGATGAAATCTCAAAGTACCTTTGATTTGCACTGCCCTGGTGACTGAAGATAAGCAGCATCGCTTTAAGTGTTTCTCAGCCGTTTCAGTTTCCTCTTTTGAAAATACAGTTTTATTGACAGTGTCCTTTGCCTTTTAAAAGTTTTTCAGTTTCAAACGTTCCCATTTACTAATTGTTTCATTGGTTCTTTGTATTATCTTTGATGTTGGTGGTTTTGGTTCTATTCTATTGATTTCAGCCCTGAGTTTATATAAATATAAACAGACATGGGTGAATGATAATGTGATAACAACTAGGCTCACAGCTGGAAAGTTCCTCCCAAGTCTTTTGGTACATGTCCTTTGCTGACTGTGGCATCCTCACCCTGTCTCTGATCTGGATTTTCTTTGGAGTCCCACTCCGTGGAACAAGTAGCAACCCTTTTGTGCCATTTTGTGTTCTCTTTGGGGGCTCTTATTTTTTTTTCACACCAGTGGAAATGTATGATAAGTAACCATATTTATCCCTAAACCAACCAGCGAAGAGAGCGCATGGAGATGCTCTCATTTTACTGAACGACCCTTTCTACACACCGCGGGTGATAGGAGAATGGAGTAAAAGGAGTTCGCGGGTGGGGAGAACTAATTTGTACTAAACAGAAAGTGAAACTAGTACCACCGTGACTGGAGCACCAAGGACAGACAGATTCTCCTGGCTCCTCAGCCTCCTCACTGCTCTCTTCAAAGCTGTTTTATTTTTCTCTCTCCTACAGGGCACATCTCAAGCTACCTTCAGAGAACTTTCATATATATCAAGGACTCTTCCTTGTTTCCTCATCCTCTTTATTATCAACTCACATTTATTTATTTCTGGAATTATCTCATGATATATAATGTCCATGCTTGTTGGTTTTGTTTTCTCTCTCTCTGCTTCTCTCTCTCTCTCTCTCTCTCTCTCTCTCTCTCTCTCTCTCTCTCTCTCTCTCTCTCTCTGTCTCTCTGTCTGTCTCTCTCTCTCTTTCTCTTTCTCTTCCACTAGTTTTTATCCACTGCATGATAATTCTGTGCTGGAAGGACAGAGTGCCTTTGTTTCAGTGCCCCAGCCCCTACAACTGCGCTTGACACATGGAGAGTGCACAGCAAGATACCTATGTGAACAAGCGCCAGATAGTGTGGTCACATGCCTTCCCCAGTGAGACACGCTCCTCACTAAGGAGCAATATCCCACCCCAGGTATCTGTCCCAAAGTCTAATAGGATTTGGTTCATCACAGCCCATTGTGATAAAACTGTCATTCTGGTAATAGTTTTATATTTGTAAATATTTTTGTGATTATATTATAATTATGTAATTTCTTTCTTCCCTTTCCTTTCTCTTCCTTGTACCTCCAATGTTGCTCTTTTAAAATTCATGGCATTTTTAGTTGTTATTATATGCATATAAATAGATATAATTTAAGAACACATGTATATGTATATATATTCTTTCAGGCTCTCCATTTGGTATTGAATAACTGACTGGCTTCACATTCTTTCCATTGCCTATAGGAGGTCTTGTAATAGAAGCCCAAGGGTTAGTTAAACCCACCCAAAGTGGTATGTAGCAATGTGTAAATGTACGTCTTTCTTCCATCTATCTCCTAGCCTGGTGAAAAGAGTTCAATAGGAGACAGGTTTTATTCTGTGAATAACAAGCAGCATTTAATTACAGCAGACAGAATGGGAGCAAAGTAATTTACATTGAAGTTACCTGAATCCTCCAGGGGTGTCTTTCACTAATTGCTGTCCGCTGTCAGACCAGGCTGGCAGAACAGATCTCAGCTTCCTGCTGCTACTGGGTTTTGTACATAGATGTGGGAGATCTTCTCACATTTTGAAGGGCCGAGTTTATAATGAGTAAAGTTGTAGGGAAATTCCTTTGAAGAAGATTACTTATGCAATTTAAAACAATAAATGTAGAAGCATAATTCGTGTTTTTTAAATACTCTCATATGACACACCAAATCAGCACAGTCTACTTGATTAATATTGACATTGGAAAAGAGACAAGACAAAGTTGCGGTTGCAAAGATGACAGTTAATTGGATAGACTGTAAAAATAAAGTTTTTCAAAAATCAATGCTAAAAATTTGTTAGGCTTAATTTCTAGGGAATGTCAAAAAGATGATACAAAATGACTCATGACTTATGAATCTTCCCACAGTGAAGATCTAATTTTGCAGGTGGCATCCCAGGCAGCCGGTAATAACAAACAGGTCATGGATGTACAGGGGATGAGTAGTGGGTTAGAAAATGCCCCTGTTAAGCTGTGTTTTTATTTATCACTTGCATGTCTCTACATTGTGCACTTGTAGTTTTCCTTTTATGAGTACAAATGTGATATATGTGTATATACACGTTCACATGATCTGCCTGTTTCAGCTCCCGCCCTCACCAGTGCCAGGCTTACAAGCATATACCATCATTCAAAGTCTTCTTGCTTACTTTCTGTTCTGGCTAGGTTGTGTCAATTTGATACAAACCCTATCTGGGAAGAAGGAACTTCATTGGGAAAATGCCTATAATCGTACTGCCTGTGGTCATGTCGGTAGGGCACTTTCTTAGTTAGTGATTGAATTGGCAAGGCCCATCTTATTGTGTGTAGTGCCACCCCTGGGCCGATGGTTCTGGGTTGTAGAAGAAAACAGACTTAGCTGCGGAGTGGTGGTGCCCACCTTTATTCCTAGAGGGAAGGCAGAGGAATTTGAGGCCAGTCTGGTCTGCAGAGTGAGTTCTAGGACAGCCAGTGTTACACAGAGAAACCCTGTCTCAAAAAAAAAAAAAAACAAATAATAAGAAAGAGAGAGAGAGAGAGAGAGAGAGAGACAGAAACAGTTCTTTGGGGTCCCTGCTTCATGAGTCTGACAGATATTCTGCAGGACACAGAAGAAAGTGACTGACAAACTGCCAATCTTGGTGGAACTGTCTTTGAAATTTCCTGCTTCATGGGAAAGTCTGCCAGATACTATGGGCCTGTAGGCTGAAAAATGGGTGCCCCAACATTACAGAAGAACTTTGGGTGACTATCAGGTAGTGATATGTCTCCATCACTTCTAGATAGTCCAAGGTAAGTTCAACTTGCTATATGCAGGACTCAAAGTCTCTATAATAAAGGAAACTCAAGTCAGTCAATCATTCTGCTAAATGTTCAAGATAAGTTTGGTATTTTAAGGTGTTTCCATTAATAGTTCTGCTTTCTGTGTGTGCTGAGAAAAATGTTTTATGTCTCTCTGCACTAGTGTGGCCTTACCCCTATGTGGGAAAGCAGATTTCTAGAACTGGAAATAGTTACAGTGCTAAGGAAGAGACCCAAATCACATGAATTATTAGCCATGATGACCTGTACCTGAGTGTTGCTTTTACATCTACATTTGATGCAACCTTCCTGTGCATACCTGGTAGGAGGATGATGGCTAACTAGAATGTTAACTTGGTACAGCTCATAAAGGCAATGATCAAATCATTTAACAAGTAATTGCTCTGTGGGTATCACCTGGACTGAAAACTGTGTGCTTTCTTTTTCTAGCTATAGTTGTCTATACTCTATGAACAAATCAAAATTTTAACCTCAAAGAAGAGATACAATAGAAGTCAGGATTGGATAATGAACCCGGGTCTAGAATTAGAACTAGACATCCCACATGAAGCTATAGCTATGGAATCAATTATCTAGGTGAAAAATTAGAATTAAAAATTAAGAATGTCTCTAACCCTCCAGAGTAACATTTCCTTGTGGTTAAAATTTTGATTTCTTCTTTTATTTTGCTATTACACAAAATTTCTGTTTGGGAATGTAAAAGAATAGTCTCATTACAGGAGAACTCAGAGAACAATATAGTACCATTTACCTTTCTTTACAATATAATTATCCTTTCTCTGTTTATGAAATACTAATGGCAGGGTGCAGATAAGAGGTAAGGGTTCTGTAGAGTCTGTGGACATAACTAAGTCACTCTCCTTCAGCAACCGTCGATTTCCTGTAGCTCTTCATCTAGGAGTTGTGTGAATCTTGCCTCCACTCTTCTTGGTGTGTTGATAGGTGTGGTCTTTTCACCTTTTGTGCAAGAAACTGTACTGAGATTCCATGGGAACAATATCCCTGTCATGTCTAGAAGATACTATCATTGAACAGTCAGTCAATTCCATCATGGTGTTGTGCTGGCTTTAAAGGCAAGTATGATTGTTGATAATGTGTCTCCCCTAGTACTTACACAGTGCCTTTCAACACCATGAGAGTTGGCCCTCAGGAAGAAGGCTTTCAAGACAAGTGCCAACTTGAAATATCGATGTTCTCTGACTGAAGCATGTGGTGTCTTCAGCAATAGAGTCTTACCTTCTGGCAGGGCAACCAAAAGCAATAGCAAAAGCTTATATTGTTTGGGATGGCATCGCTTGGATGCCTCTGACCAATAACTTAAGGAAGAACAGGTTTGTTTGGGCAAGGAAGGCTGTGCAACAGTCACGGAAAGCAGGTGGCAGGAAAAGGAATCTGGCCAGTCACATTCATCGACACATGAAGCACACAGACAGAACAGGAATCATAAAAGGCTGTAAAAACTTCCCACAGTGACATACTTCCTTCAGTGACATCTCCCCTCCCTAAGGTTATAGAACGTTCCTAAAGAGTACCGCCATTTGGAGATCAAACATTCAAATACATAAGCCTATAGGAGTACATTTTTTAGACAAGCCACCACAGACAATTTTTTGAAACCATGTGGGTTTTTTTTTCTGCTGCTGCTGAATCAGGAAGACCTCTTCTAAAGGAGCTCTGGCATGCCACCTGCAAAGCAAACAGAGCACGAAGCTGTGTTAAACTCTGTTTTTTAATATATTTATATTTATTATTTATACAGTGTTCTGTCTGCATAGAAGAGGGAACCAAATCAAATTGCAGATAGTTATGAGCCACCATATGGTTGCTGGGAATTGAACTCAGGACCTCTGGGAAGAGCAGCCAGTGCTCTTAAAGACCTCTGAGCCATCTCACCAGCCCTAAACTCTGTGTGTGTGTGTGTGTGTGTGTGCGTGTGTGTGTGTGTGTCTATAATTCCTTCCCAAAGTCTCTCAGATTTTAGGTGGATTCAGTTGGCACACATTGGCACACCAATTTGTTGTAGGAGGCGGCTTGTTTGTTCCCGGCTGCCCAGATGGAAAGGTTCCAGCTGTAAGTTTGTGTCATTCCCCTCTGGTGGCTCCATGGCTTCTCCTTGACTCCGCCTTCTTTCTCCCAGCATTTAGTTTACTTTGCCCCACCTATCTCTACTCTGCCCTATCACAGGCCAAGGCAGCTTCTTTATTCATTAACCAATAAAAGCAACACATATACAAAAGGACTTCCCATCATCAGTTGGTTATCCAATACCAGATGGTCAGTCTCAAGAACATATGCATACAAATAATATTCAGACTGAACAAGCTGTATTTAGAAGTCTGTCTGTCTGTCTGTCTGTCTCTCTCTCTCTCTCTCTCTCTCTCTCTCTGTGTGTGTGTGTGTGTGTGTGTGTGCGCGCGCGTGTGCGCGCTCGCACGTTTGTGTAAGTATGGTATATGCATGGATTTGTGCACATGTGTCTACAGGTGTGCTTGTCTATATACGTGCATTTGGAGAAGTTGGAAGTCAGGTATCTTCCTCTATTGCTTTCTACCTCGTTTTCTGAAACAAGGGCTCTCGCTGAAGCTGGAGCTCTCCATTTAGCCTGGGTTGGCTAGCCAATGAACCCGAGAGGTCTTCCTGCCTATGCTTCCCCAACGTTGGAATACCAGAGGAAATCACTATGCTGGCTTTCCTGTGGGTTCTGGGGATCTGAACTCAGACACTCATGCTTATGCAGCAACCTCTTGATTCTTTTTGAGCCCTCTTGTATTGAAAATTAAACTTGAATCTAAATGGTGTTTCATACTCTGGTTGCTCTTCAGATCATATAAACCTTTTGCCTTTTGCTAAGTGATATTTCACAACGTAACATATAGTTATACTTCCTAAATTCCTCCTACCCAAATTTTAAACAGTTTGACAACTTCTGTCTTCTTTGTACCTGGAGAGCAGCCAGAACTCATTCAGTAGGTTTAGTTACTTCCCCTTGAGAAAAAAATTTCTAAGTGTATTTAGCGGTTATCTGGGGAAAATGGCAGAGCTGAGGTAAGCAAGGGAGAGAAGATGCACAAGTCCAGTAGTTTTTCCAGGCCAGACATGCCCAGGGCCCTTTTGTCCAATGTCTGCAGAAAATAATTTGACTTGAGAAGGGGAAGATGAATCCTCTAAGGTGGATAAGATGACAGGCAACCTAAAAAGGATGTCCCTGCTGCAAGAGCGATGTAGAAACCCCAGGGGCTGACGGCCCTGAAGGTGTGTTCTAACCAGATAAAAGCAAGTTACCCAATGATACGATGGGGTGAGTCACAGCACTGGGAAGGAATAGACAAAACTACAAATAAGCAATGGACATATGGAATCCCTGAGCACAGCCTACCCAAACATTATAAATAACACAACTGTATAGTCAAATAAAGACAGGGTGGACCTTACAAGATTAAGGTTATTGCTAGATTGATTTTTTTCTTTCCCTCCCCTTCCTAGCCAGATAAAAAGGGCAATTTAAATAAAAACTTTGATGAAGAAAGAACATTGTATTTTCTATATACCTGAGGTGTGTTTGTTTTTGTTTTGGTTTTTTTTTTTTTTTGAAGCAGGAGGTACCTAGACTTCATGACAGCAACCACTGAGTTAAGATTGTACAAGAGTCACTAATTATATGAATCACACAGAAAACTAAAGACTACCTTAACTCTCCAAGACTCAAACATGAAGGATCTGAGTTAACTCTGTGCAATGTTTACTCAATATCACAATGCTCCTCCTCTCAGCAATCTAGACTCACCCTCCAGCAATGCTCCCTATTACCTAACTACAGTTTAAACTCACTTCTCCCAGTCCTAAGTCTGAGACTGACTTGCTCTGATACCCATAGTTCAACAGCGAAAAGCAATTTCTGTCTCTGAGAAGGTGACATTGTCAGTAATTTCTTCCCAAGTTCTGTGACTTGGGTATATGCACTGGAATCTACGCATTGAAAACTTAACTCCACAGTTATATATTAATGATTTTTGGAGGTGAAGTCCCTGGGAGATAATTAGAATTGGATGAGGTCATGAGGAGAGAGCCCTCGGGATTCAATTAGTGGTTTTGTAAGAAGAGAGGGCATGGGCAAGCTGACTTAACTCTGTGATGATTGCTTCACCTCTACAGAGTCCCCATCAGTCCTGTTGTGAACTTCCTATCACCCACGGCCACCAGCTGAATCAATTTTTATTCTTTACAAATTATTCAGTTTGTGATATTTGGTCACGGCAACTGAAATCAGTTTTAAAACATAGCCTCTTCCTTTTGAGCCACCTTAAAATTCCCAATCTCTGAAATTATTTCATCCAATTTGACTCACATTCCCCTGATAGTTGGCTTGACATCTTCCCAAGGGTGATGTGAATGCACACTTACCCTTATAATAGCTAGGACTTACATAAGTGTTCTGCTATGTGGCCCTTTTGAATGCAGTGTCTGTGTGTGATAAATCTGTTACAGTGAAATAGCTTTCCCTCTTGCATTTGTTTCTGCCAGCTGACAGAATGCATGTCAAATCGTTATTGTTGAAGTTTTGTTTTCTGTGAACTCTCGCCAGCTTTTGGACTGTTATGCCACTTGTGGGCATCTGATCACCACAAGCTTTTCAAATATTCCTCAGCTCATTTTATCTTGCTCTTTTACTAAAGAGCAATTCATACCACCATTTCCCTAAACCACTCAGAGGATAGAAACAAATGATTAACAGCATTGGCCGTCAGACAAGACAGCAGCACATACGGTTTCCGTTCACATTAAGAAAAGCAATTGCATTGCCTAAAGACAGAAAAAATGAAAATGAAATAGGGTGGGGAATGTTCTGGTAGCCATTGTGAAATGTGGGAGGGTGAAGGCGTGCTTCACAAAGAGAATCAGTGGTTCCACGCCAGTAGTACAGTTTTCCACTGGATACCCGCTACCACATGAGTCCATTCCTGGAGATTTCATTCATAGAAACAAACACTGTATTCCGTTGGATACCTGCTACCACATGAGTTCATTTCTGAAGATGATTGGTAGAAAGATCCACCCCCTTTCCTTAAAATTACCACATAAGTAATTTGTAGTTTACACTAAGCAAAATTCTACCATTGTGATTTCCATTGTTCAGTATCTTTTCCTTTTCTCTTTTTGTAGTTTATTAGAATTGATTACTTTTTAAATCATACTGACATCTCTGAGAAGTACTTGATCTTTGTTTATCAATAACCCAGGGAACATAAAATAGCAGAGAGATTTATATTATGAAAACATCAGTGTTTCCATTTTCCTGAGTGTGACTCATCCTACATCAAGTTTAGTCTCTGGACTAGAGAGAGTTTAGACATTTCCTCCGATGGTGTAGAAGAGAACTTAACAGAGGACAGAGTGTCACTTCAAGCACCAATGATAGAGTTTTGAACTAATCCCCTTGGGCAAGGGATAGAGCAAAGAAACTGACAGGTGTCTACAATTAATTCCAAAGTTTTTCTACCAGCTAGAATTGAATTTTAAATCTGTTGCTTGGAGAAGTCAACAACAGCATGACACCTATCAATAATTCATCATTTCTAAAAGTTCTTACGGCATGTCTGAGAGCACCAGCTTGGAAATGAAGAAATATGGATCCTAGCTCCAGCATTTCCCTACTATGACATTTCAGTTTTCTGTGCATCAGTTAATTCTTTCTAAACTTTTTTTATCGTTGAGAAGTCCACAGATGTATACAATGAAATATGCTTGTATCTACCTCCAATTTCCTGAATATCCCTTTCATGTTTTTTTTTTAATTGTAAACCCACTAAGCCCAGTTACTGCTGCCCAGACATGCACCAGTTTGGGGCAATCCACTGGAGCAAAGACAAGCTACTAGTGTCTATACCCTAAAAATTGAGTTATTTTATCCCCAGCAACTATTCACGGCCAATAGCTCCTGAATAAGGGACACCAGTTTCTTGGCTGTTAATAAATACTTGTTAATTTATTCATTTATTTTCATGAGAGTACTGCTTCTCCTCTGAGTTAAAGGGAAAACTAGAATAGGAAGGCTAAATAGGGAGGAGTACTGGAGGACAAAGTAAAACGGGAAGAACCAAAAAGGCCCTCTGAAAAGTCATATGGAAATCTACTATTCCCAAAGCTTGTTAAACTATATGAAAGAAACTTAAATGGATATACCATATAATGGAAGAGACAATGACCCAACTAGACATTTTATGCTACCAAGTAAGACCCTCCATATCAGAAATGGGTCCCATTTTTTTTTTTAGTCATTAGCCAAAGGGGTTCCATTCACACTCCAAACATTACAGGCTAGTCCCAATGTTATTGATTACCCTCCACAACATGACAGTAAGGCTCTATTACTGAAAATATCACTTGCATATGTCATCAAACATTGAGAAATAACACTGGTACCTAAGTAGAAGCTTCACCACTATTTGACAAGCATTTATAGTGCTGGAAGTTACTATAGATCTCTACCGAGAGAAGCAAATTCTGTGACCTATAATAGTGACTATGGCACAAATTTTATGGAATTAACCAGCCACCTTTTTATTTGATTTAAGACCCATGATGTGAGATCAAACCAATACCTGAACTGTTAACGAGGCTAAGAGCCAGAGACTACATAGATCCTGGGCCCTAGGGTGAAGCCTACTTCTCTTTTTCTGAGAATCAAGCATAGCAATAAAATGACTTCTGAAAGCATATTGCTATACTGCATAGGTTAGTGCATCACTCAGCCCTCATCAGAGAATCTCTGGTACAGTACGTGGTAATTAATACGAAGATCCGCAACTAAACAATGTGCAGATAATGAAAGACCCTGGAGCACTCAACCCTAAATGATATGTCTTTATCAAACGTCTCCTTTTAGGGCCAAGTGATCTATGAAGAAGAGGTGGTAAAAAGATCGTACAGGCCAGGGGTGATGAATACCTACAAAAAACCATCTTCCAGACACAAGAGAACTAATGCACATATCAGCTCGCACACACGGACAGCATATGCAAGACCTGCCCAGATTCGGGGAAGATAAAATTCCAGCACAGAAGAGGGTAAGTTGGTACAAAGTCTCAACCTTAATCAATAAGCTTTTTTTAAATTGGTACCTTCTGGGAGAGAGAAAAATCATTTTTCATTAATGGAGTTACACTGAATCAATGACACTCTAGGACAAGGCACTCCTGTGCTCGAGAGTATCTGACCAACGCAAAATGGACTCCGTGTGTGCATGCGTGCGCTCGTGTGTGTGTGTGTGTGTGTGTGTGTGTGTGTGCTTGTTGTCATTGCTATGATTTTGTGGATTTTTGCCTTTTTCACTTGTTTGTTTCATTGATGTTTGGGGCCCTTTTGTTTGTTTGTTCATTTGTCTTTTGAGAGGAAGAGAAAAAACATGGAGTTGGAAGGGCAGGCAGGTGTGTAGAATCTGTTTGAGGGGGGAATATATATATATACTGTATGAAAAAATTTTAAGTAACAATATATGCAATTTTAAAAACTCAAAGGATTCCATTTCCTCTCAGAATAAAGTGTTGATCAAGCCGTATGTTCTCCGAATCCTCCAAAGTTTTGGCCCTCAACATTACTAAATTGCTTAGCTTCATTCCACTTAAAAAGTCTCTACTGAAAGCTTGACAAATGATCGAGGGGATTGTGGGCTTGCGTCAGTTCTCCAGAAGTGGGTGTTTCATTGTCGTAAACTGACTGTGACTGGACTTGGCAGAGAGCTCCCTCAGCGGAAAGTGACCCAGGCACTGAATTTCACACTGTGAACATTATTTTGTTGTGTTTAACCCTCATCATTTGGCAATTTGCAGCAAAGGCAAAAACTCAGCTATGGAGTACCATAACTGTTGTCCTCTCGGCTGTGTGTCCTGCTTTCTGACAGCTAGAATTGAAGTCAGCTGTGTCGAGCAAGATGTAAGCAATAATGAGAGCCGACATGAAATGCCATTGAATATAATCATTCTTCTCTGTGCTAATTTATCTAATTCAAATGAGAAGGCCCCAAAAACCTAATTGCCTAATCCTGAGGGGATTTCCACGCATGATCTTGAGAGTGGGTGGTTGCTGGGCCACTCCCTGGATGGGGGCACTGCACAGCTTCTAAAAGTAGGAACCAGGCGTGCGAGGCACACATCTGTGCATCTGTAAAGGACACGGCGGCAGGAAGCTTATTGATAGTTTTCTCTTTATTTTCCTCAAGCTTTAGGCTTCACAGAGAGTTTTCCTGAGAATTGATTGCTTAGACAAAAGATGAATCACATTTAGCTCTTAAGGGCTGAGAAAAAAAAAAGTGGTAAAATGGGAAATATTCTACTTCACTGTAGATACTTAATGAAGCCCACAGCAATGAGTTTCGATTCGATTATGAAATTATGTGTGCTGATTTATGCCGGCATTAAAGATTCATTTATTTAGATTGCTATTTTGTAGTTGGAAGTCGACCTTGGGAGGGGTGACCTTTCCAACTGGTACCCAAAGGATAAAGGCGATGTGTGTAATTGTACAGGGTTGTTGCCTAAAGTGGCAGAATTGACCTGCTCATTACATATGCAGATCTCATTCTGTTATCATGCCGTGTTCTCCACAGTGTTTTAAAGAAACACAAATCTTCCTACTGCTTTCCTTTATGATGTCTATACCTCGATTTCAGTAGTGAGGGGTTAGGGGTGGGTATGTGATCTAACAAACATTTTAGCTAACTTGAGCATTATGAGGTGTCAAAAAGAAACTGGGGTATTGTATGACAAAGCAGATTTTTTCTGTTGATCTAGCCTCTTCCTTTGCCTTCCTCCAATGTGTCCAAGTTGTAGAGCTAATCTTCTCTGACCTTTTCCATAGTCTCCTTAGTGTGCAAAACCTGCTTTGACCACTATCTTGTGGAGGGAGTGTGTCCCTCTGACTGATGAAACAAGAGTCCATGGTTTGAGTGTCAGCAAGATCTCAAATAGTTGTGCAACACAAAACGAGTCTATTAAACATCCTCGGCTCCGCATCTCAACTGGCAGTATGATATTCACGAGCATATGCCTCTATGGTTTGAATGAGTCCGTGGCCTAGTCAACAGTCATGGGTTACTAGAGACAGGCCCTGAAGGAGCTATTTGCTTCTCTCTCTAGTAGGTTACAATGTGAACAAGCTGCAAATCCCCACAACACCCAAAGAGTCCCACCATTACAAACTGATATCCTCTGAACCACAAATCCTCCCTCCAATAATTTGTGTCAGAATTTTGGATGTAGTTACAAGAAAATTAAAAGACTGTGACTTTGTCAATGTCCATAATTTCTGAGGCTAGAGAGCCGGGTCAATCATAAGAGCAAATACCGCTCTTACTGGGCAACCCAGTTTAGTTTCCAGCACTCAAATTGCAGCTCTCAAGCACCTGACACTCCAGTTCCTGCGACTTCAGGGCCCTCTTCTGGCTCCTGCATGCATACACGCACTTATAATAAAACTAAACAATTCTTAAATTTCTGAGTTCAGTTTTCAAAATACCAATCTCTGTCTCTTCCCTGGTCCATGCCACACTCTATCTGAGCAAAGTTTCCGCAGGCCCCAAACTGAGTCATTCAGGAGAATGCTCCTTCTATGTCTGCTTCATAACACCTAAGCAGCTTGCCTGTAAACACCCACACACACTTCCACACGGGCTCTTCTTTGATTCCCATCGTGACAGGATAGTTTTTTCACTAGTCATACTGACCCCTTTTCAAAGTTGTTTTAAAATTATTTAATGATCCAGAGAAATATGAAGCCAGAATAGAAAATTGTATACACATTGTATTTGTGATCCTAAGCACTGAGTACAGTGCTTTTAAAATAATATGCTATTAGATAGTATTGACTGACTGTAATTTAATTTATACATTTAGTCGAAATTGGCTATTGATTTTGAATGAATTTTTCTAAGTCAGGAGCTCTGTTTTGCTTCCTTGTAAAACCTTATGAAAAGAATTGTCAATGCTAATAGCCCTGTGATTAGGAATGCTACCTCCTTTGTACTCTGCAAGTTACTTCAAAAAATTACCAGGGATTGGCTTAATAAATTCCAGAAACTAAGGATAAAATCAGGAATGCCTTCTGCTTCCACTGCAATAAAATTAGAAAATAAACAACATTAATGCACATCTTTCCCATGGCTTCAGGTTAAAAACATAGAAACCAAAAATAGAGATGCCATGAAAATATTTAAATGAAAATGAGGCTTATCTAAAGGGAGAGACACCACAGCAGAAGAAAATGTGGCAGTGTGTTACAGACATAATAATGAAATATTATGGGCTGGAAAGATGGCTCACTAGTCAAGAGCACTGGTTACTCTTCTAGAGGTTCCAGGTTTACTTTCCAACAACCCCATGACAGCTCCCATCACAAGTAACTGTCACTACAGTCCCAGGGGATCTGATGCCCTTTTCTGGCTTCTGTGGGCACCAGTCATACATGTGGTACACAGACATGCACACAGGCAAGATGCCTAATACATCAAAATAGCAAGTAAACATTTAAAAAGTACTGAAATGTTATGTGTAATATAAATATTATATATAATTAAAGAAAAATTGTGAAAGTTAATTTGTTCTACCAAGTAACAAATTCATAAAAAGAATAAATGCAATGAAAAGAAGAAATACATCTCAAATATTAAAGTCAAGTACTGTTATATTTAAAAATACAAAATTGCTTCTCTGGGCGGGGGAGTGTAAAAAACCAAAGCAACAAGAACAAGGTAGAATTAACTACTCAATGTGGGAGAGGAATGAAAAATATGATATCCAAAAATAATCACTAAGTGGCAAGAGAAACAACCAAAGATATTAGGAACAGCATGCAGACATGAGAGACTATTTGAAACTGTCTGATAAGGGATAGTGTTAGGAATGCAGGAGGAAATGAAAAAATTCAAGGCAACGCTCACGAAATTTTCAAACAAACACACAAAATCATCAAACGAATTGGAGAAGCATTTCTCAAGTGAGGATGCATAAATGATCAACAAATAGATGGGAAATGTTTACTATTTATTAAAGTTCTGAGAAATGCTTTGCCACAAGGACATATCATCTAGGAATGGCTATCACCAAGATGAAAAATATTAAAATGAAGGACGAGGGGGAGGGTTGGGAGAAAGACGGGCCCTGCTTTATCATTAATAGAGATGTGAATTGGCATAGCCATATGCAGACCATGGGGTGGGAGGGCCGTAGGAACTGGAAAAAGAGCCAACATGTGACTCAGTAACAGGGTACATATCCTAAGGGAAGGAGTGTGGAGAGAGCCTGGGACCCCATGTTTATTCTGACACTCTTCATAGTATCCAAGACATGGAAGGAAGCTAGTTGTAAACCAACAGATCTGTGGATGGGGAAAGTAGAGTATCTACACGTGGGAGTTACATTAAGAAAAGAACAAAGCCTGTCATTTACAGTGACATGGATTAACCTGGAGGAGATTACATCATGTGAAATGTCACAACACAGAGGCACATGTGACGTAAGTGGAAGCTGAGCTGGCTTGTTTTGTTTAAGTGTCAAACAGAAGACTGTTTACAAAGGATAGATGGGGGATGGGAGCAACGTCTAATGTTGTATAAGCAACATGAGCTAACAATTAACAGCACATGTCAAAATAGCTTCTAGAAAAGGTTTTGCATTTCAGCCACAAAGAAATGTAACATTGGTTGTGGCAAATACGTTATTTTACCCTAGCCTAATCACTACACATTGTGTAAATGTGCAAGAATATGCTCTACTTCGTGAACATGAATTATTGTCACATGCCAATTAACGTGGTTAAATCGTTTTTGTTTTTTGGTTTTTAATAACCAATGATGAAAAGAAACTTAAATATCATGAGAAAGTTCTTGGGTCAGATCCATGGAAGCAGAGTAAGTCTGAATGTAGTAAATAACCTAATATAAACAGTGTACTATAATTATATAAGATTTACAAATTTTACGGACCAAATTTCCTAAAAGAAATGTTGAAAGTTCTTTAGTCCTGTTACTCATGACTCAAAGATACCCAACTCAGCCTCAGTGACCTTGGAAAGAACAGATGAGTCTTGTGTGGACAAAGAACTCACCAATTAATTTTAAGAAAATAGGATTAAAATTGAAAATAGAAAAAAATTAAATAAAAAGAAAGAGAAGTTATTGAAAATCAAAGAATATAAAGTAGAAAAGGGGGAAGGAAAAGAATAGAGGGAAATAAGAAGGAAGGGAGGTAGAGGAAGGAATAAGAAATCTGCTCTAGCAATGAATAACATAAAAGTATATATATTAAATCTATCAGCTCAGCAACAAAAAATTAGTTGTATCCACAAGCAGTTCATTTTATAATATATAAAGTATTTTGGTAATATATATCAATATTAATAGAATTCTTCATATTATTGACTCTGAAGAGTAAAATCATATAAACAGATATAGGAAGGGAGGGAAATTTAAAGTAGAAGCCTGATTTACATGGTGGAGGCCAATACTTTACCAAACCACAAAACCAAGGTGGCCACAGTGGTTCCCACAGCAGTTGTAGCTGTAGCAGGGGCAGAAGATTTTCATTACTGCCAGGAAACAAAGCCCAGTGGGGAGGGGGAGCCACTGAAGACGGGGAAAGTCACAGGAGACAGCAGGTTTTTCAGCTCTGCCAAGCACAGTGGTGGCTGGACCAAACTGTTACAAAGAAGATGTGCTTTAGTCAGTGTGTGTGTGTGTGTGTGTTGGTGTGTTGGTGTGTGTGTTGGTGTGTGTATGCCTATGGTCTGTTTCTGCACCACATGCATGCAGGTGCCTCTGGAAGCAGAACGGCTTACTGGATCCCTTAAAACTGGAAGTACAGGTAGTTAGCTCAGCCACCTGACCTAGGTGCTGGTAACCAAATCCCCAGCCCTCTGCAAGAGTAGCAAGTGATCTTAACTGCTCTGTCATCTCTCCAGCTCCCTTGGGGGCATTCCTCATGAAACCAACAATGGAATATAAACAGTGTGATTTGGATATTTGTAAAGAAATTCAAATAAATAAAATTACCTTATAGTCAAACATTATCCGTATTTTTAAAAGGAAATCTCTCCAGCTGTATCCACTCCAAATAGATGTTTCTCACCCATTGCAATCATTTAGCCGCCCTTGGTGCTTCCTGAAAGTACTGCCCAAAGTATTGCCAATTAGATGAAAGCAAGTTGGTGGTAAGAACATGGAAGAGGAAAGAAAATGAGCGTTGTTTTACTACGTTGTGACTGAATTCTTAGCGATCTCGAGAGACTGGGTTGAAAGGCCCACAAACAAGGAGAACTTAATAAGAAAGTTGAGTGTGTAAATCAGATATGAAAACCAGTACCTTGTTACAAGGCGGTGATACGACAGTAGTGCTCTGCGGTTTATTGCTATGAGCAGCTACAGCTTCAGTGGGAGGAAAGGGCCCAGTTAGCAACATGAGTAACAAAATGCTGAAGGACAGACTTGCTAAGAAATGTTCGGGCTTCCTAAAAAAGACACTCATGAAACACACGCAATAATGAATGATGCCAATGGGAAGGCATGCCATGATACTGGGAAATAAATAGCATTGTATCTTTTAATTTCAAGGTGACTCTGAAAGTTGAATTTTTAAAAAACTTACTGCCACTTATGCTTTAGAAATATAAAAATCGCCATAAAGTCACATTTGTGCATACGTTTGTCAGTAAGGAATTGGTTGAATGAATGTTTTCCCAGTGGAACTTTTGCCAGCTAGAAATAAATGCTCAGGAAAAAATGAAATGTTGAGTGAAAACCAGCTTTACCCACGTTAAAGTATGTCACATTGCCTTAAAATTACCTTAAAAATGAGATGGTATTAACATAATTCCTGAGGGGGGGAAAAGATAAATAAAAAAAAGACTGAACTTCAAGAAGGAGCCTAAATAAAGAAAAGGTGATTTCTCAAATGAGAAAACTTTAGAAAATGATGTTAAGGCAAATCAATAACATACATGAGGAAACAAGATTTCCCCCTCTTTACCCATAAATCAGAATTCAACCTAAAAATTAAACAACCTAATTAATAGTAAGACCCTTGTTTCCCTCATAGATACGACCTTTTCAAATATTACTCAAGTAATTCAGAATTCAAAAAAGATTTTTGATATACTGAATCTTGTCTAAGATTTCTGTATACTGATAGATATCATAATCACTATAAAACTAAATGCAAAATGTAAAGATTAGGAAATTTATTTTTTTATCATTTTCAAAGTTACTTTCTGTCATATGTAAAAATTGTTCTGCACAGATTGACATCTCACTGGAAAAATAAACGGACCAAAGATGTGAACAGATAGCTCCCGGGGAAGAAAATGTGTCTGGACCTTACAGTCAGTCGAAATAAATTAGGTCTAAGTTCAGCTCACTGAGATACCATTTCACCTACCTTGTAGTCGACAGAGGTTTGGAATGGTTCTGAGTCGGCAGATATGTGGCCCATTCAGACATCAGTAGTGGGACTGTAAACTAAGGAAGTTTATTTGACCTTAAGTTTTTAATTAAACAAGTCCCTTCCATGAAGTTGGACTTCCATACTCTCATAGGAAGGAGATTCGGTGTGCTATGTTTACGTGTACTACGGAATTCTAGGCAGTAAAACAGGATCCCCACAATGTATCTCCACAGCAGTGAACAGACCAACTAGAGCAGCAGGTGCATTTGCAGGCAAGAGTGTTATATGTGTGTGAAAATGAAAATAAATATGTTTATTTTTACATGCTTCAGAAATTCTCTATGATATCTGAAAGCATTTGGGAGTAATAAATGAAGGAAGATTTCTTTTGCATATACTTTAAGTCTTATTATGAATGAAAAAACAATCTATTCAAAATTTGATACACTAATATTTTATATAACTTTTATTTTCTTTGACAAGTTTATATATGTAAACAAGGCATTCTTTATTGTTGCTACCTTTCCTTCTCCCCTTCTACCTCTGTCAACTCCCCTCTTCTTTCCAAGTCCTTTTCTTGCAGTCATGTAATATTTAAATTGTAAAAAAAAAAAATAGAAAGTCAATTATATGGAGAAGTTTATTGAAATAATGAAATTAGTGATTCAAGCTTTATTTAGATTTGCCTTGGCTGGGATATGTTACCTCTACCTGACTCAAACATTTTCCAAAGTTATTAGCAATCTCAGTGTCAGAATAAGCTTTTTAAAGTGGAATGTGTGTGGCTTCAATGGAGAGATTTGTAATGAAATAAAATTAAGGTTTAAATTTTATTTGGAAATTCATCTTTATTACTTCAATTACATCATATTTTTACTAAACATCCACTTAAATTATTGCTCAAACATAAAGACAGCTTTCAGATGAACAGTCGCTGCTCTATGTTAGGAATTGTTCTTCAAGTCAGTGACTTATATACATCATGTAAAACTATCTGCATTTGTCAATATTTTATGTTTTGATATTCAAGTTGTACTAAATATTGTTCATATTGGGTCTGTAGTTGAAGAGGTTATTTTTCTTTTCCTTCTTACAGTGCTAAAAAAAGTTTGAATTGTTTTATAATTTATGGTAGAATCCTAGAAACACATGTAAAAAATGAAATACTACCAGAGCTATATGCTTCATTCATTTTGCAAACATTCGATCACTCATGTCCCTCTGTACCATGAGCTCTTTGTAATGAGTTGAATGCTCAGGTACAGTAGGTAACACCACAGACATGCCTCCTATCCAGCTTAAAGCCATAAGCGTGTTAGCATTTGTTATGCTTGAAATTTAGAAATAGAAATTTATGCCCTGGCAATGCTGCAGCATGCATGCGCAGCCCATATATGGTGATTCTGTTGAACTTGTCCTTACTGGGTTTCATGGTCTCAGTGATGAGGATGTCTGACCAGGCCTCTTCCTCAAGAGGGCACAGGATCTCCTTACAGATGGTTGTGAACCACTGTGTGGTTGCTGGGAGTTGAATTCAGGTTGGATTTGAAGGGACTCTTAAAAGATCATGAAAATAGCTTATATCACAATACAAAATGTAAGGACTTCCTCACTAGGAGCACACTATAGGAACATTAGATGGTGGCCTGGTTGGTGAGACCAAAACAATGGGTTTGGGAAATTTTCTTTGGATGATCTGTTTGAATCGGAAGTGAAGGGCCTTGTGACATGGCAGTCTTGTCTCTGGGATGATCAGCTATCTGGTCTTTGTGCTTTAACAGTTTTGACAGTCATCGTTGTGCTTCTCAGAGACAAATGGCCCAGTTGCGTGGACAGAGTAGGTTAGTGGATAATTGGATTCTGGACTGAATGGTCCAGGCAGATAAAAGAGTTCCTCATAATGCATACTTTACCCCCTATTATACACAGAAACTGCCTCTAACGCCACCACCATTCTTCAAGACTTTCCACCCTCACAGGAGACAGCTCACCCTCTCTGACTTTCTGCTTTACCGCAAGAAGAGGCTTCAGTTTCTCCAGATTTCTATCTTAGTAGCTAGTACTTTGATCTCATGCTTATCTTAAAAAATGTGAACCCTTTTATCTGTTAGCACAGAAGATCAGGTTTCTGCATTATGAAGTGCTTTCTTGTAATTTTTTGAATGTTAAGAAAGCAGAAAAAAATGTATCTTCAGTCTTCTGATTTTAATAGAGATGTCTGTATTCTTTTCTAAATACTAATAAGTTGTGTTTGAAGTAATGCAGCTTGAAGTTTACTCTCAATATACAAAAGCCTCCCTAACCTTTGGTTTGTTTGTTTATGGAGTAATTTTGCTGGTGTCTTTACAAGCGCATTCATGCATCTCAAGGATTATTCCCATTGTCATAGACCACTGTCATTTCCCCTATGGACGTAATCAGCCACAGCTTTTCTTTGTTCCAAGCATTTAACTTGTCCGGGTGAGAAGACCTAAACTCATGGAAGTAGCTGGGTGTTTACCTCTTACATCTTTACCCAACTTCAAAATGTATTTCCTACTGCCAAAGTTTGAAACACTCTCTCGGGCCAAATATTACTCTCCTTGACAGAACAGATGAAAAATGACGTAGAAATAAGGGTTCTACTGTCTGCTCTCCACCTCCCACCACTGAATCATTAGTCCCAAGATGTAGGTGGTAACTTTCTTAGTCTCTTGACACTTTGGATAAACCTCAGTTCTTTGGCATGGGGGCAGTTGGGACAGTCTGATTCTTAAGACTTTAGGTCTGTAGAAGATAGAGAGCACTCAGCACTCCTGTCGGGGGCTTGAGTTCAGTTCTTGACAGTAGCTCCAGCTCCAGAAAATCTGATGTCCTCTCTCTCTCTCTCTCTCTCTCTCTCTCTCTCTCTCTCTCTCTCTCTCTAAAAGTTTAAAAAGAAAGTGACCTCAGTTGAAATCCTGAGTGCATCAACTCACTAATTGTGTGCATCAACTCACTAATTGTGAGCCCTATGTAACCTTGTGAAGACAGTTAATGTAGGCCTTTTGTGAAATTCTAGGGTGTAGATATAGAAAGTGCTTGACTCATGTCCCAGATATTCCATAATAGTTGGGCAGGTGTCCAGTATGTCATTAAGGATTCAGCTATCTCTATCATAGAGAACATAGGGATACCTAAGATATATTCTGACCAAAAGTTGGTGAAAAATCCTTTATAGGTTTTCTTAAATACTATTAGTTCTTAGAAATATAATAATCATAGGGTGGTTGGATGAATCTATGCCCTTCTTCCTCCTACTCAAAGTCCATTCTTCAAGATATCCTTTGTGATTGACCAAAGCTAATCTTGTCCCTACCTCTAGGAGTGGAAACTGGACCCTTTAAGTTTGTACAACTGATAAGAGGTCATTATTTTTGGACTGAGCTTCCAATCTAGGCCCAACAAATGAATGTGTAAGTCAACAAGAATGTACTCACTTGTGCTAAGAGCAATATAATTAGAATAAGCAACAAAAAAAATGTGCCAACTTTTCAAAACCAGATCCAGGGCCAATCAAAGTATTCCAATTTAGCTGGGTAGCCTTAGAACATGTTTAAATGCTATATGGAAAGTGTATTTGAAATGACTTATTGTTTTCATTTTGTTTCTTCTGTTCTTTTGTATTTATAGACCCAGTCTCCTTAGTTCAGTTCATTGTGCAATCACTGTTGCCAGATCCCAAAATAGCTAAACGTGTGGTTACTTTGGTTCTTTTCAAAGCTAATGAAGTTCTAGCATCTCTTGCTCTAAACTGGTTGTCTAGAGGTAAGCCTGGCATAGATTCGACAGTAAGACATGAAATTATGAACTGAAACCTTTAGGGAAATGATGTACTTCCCTTCATCACACATTCACAGAGGAATTCAGTGTAGTTCTGGGTGTGAACATGGTTACTGAAAGTATTCAACAGCTTTTCGTAATGCCTTAGGATGAAAAGGTCACTAAATCACTGGTTTGACTCAAATTACAGGAAAACTAATTCTTTGTCTAGTTAAATATAAACCAATGAATCATTTTCAGTCCATAACATGATTTGAGCTAAGTTTTATATTATGTGGTACCAAAAGCATCCTGACAACATAGATGGATTGGTGTTTATTCTGCAAAGAAAGCAGATCACATAGGTATCATTTACCAAAAAGAATGTATCTCTGTCTTTAGAATTTATAGATCTGAGATAGCCTGCAAGAAGAGGCAAACACAAAAAGAAGCCTTGTTGATAAGGAGAAAGCAAAACTGGGTGACCGATGGTAAGTGAAAATGGGCAGCATAGTCAGACAAGATAGTGGATGCTTCATTTCTGAAACACATCCCTATTTTCATTCACCTGACTAATGGATATTCTGCAGTTGGAGAACTCCTGCTGAGTTCAAAATGGCATCTTGATGCCAGCCATGTGGGAACAATGACTTCCTTTGGGAGATTGGCCTGACTTTATTTAAACTAAATGAAGAAGGGATTTGCAGGGCTATGTATGTGCATGTGGACAGAGGAGCTATCTAATTTGCATCTGGAAAGAGTCTCTCACAGGAATCTAGGACTCACCAGTTAGGCTGGCTAGTTAGGAAGCCCCCGGGATCAGCCTGACTCCACCTCCTCA
This sequence comes from Arvicola amphibius, assembly GCF_903992535.2. Taxonomy (NCBI): domain Eukaryota; kingdom Metazoa; phylum Chordata; class Mammalia; order Rodentia; family Cricetidae; genus Arvicola; species Arvicola amphibius. The sequence continues at coordinate 18,510,905 of NC_052057.2, read as the reverse complement.
GATCTTTGATTACAAAATCATGCAACCACCTCTGCCTTTTTACATGAGTGCTGAAGAAACAAAGTCAGATTCTCAGGTTTGCACTACAAGCACTTTATGATGCCAATATGTCTCCAAGTAGGGCTGCCAGAAGTAGTGCTGAATGAATATGAGGCTTTTTATATATCCTTAAAGATAGGAAAAGAACTATTTTTGTGAACAATGAAGTATATAAGATATACTGGAGTTACATTCTGAAAAGACACCATCCAGAATTATTGAGTTTTGTTTTGTTTTTTATAATACTCTTTTTTTCTCTAAAGTAAAGCATACAGATGATAGGTAATGGGTGTTCTGGTTTGTTGACCAAACACAGCTGATCATGCTGTGGAATAGGTTGGCACAGAAGAAAAATGAAGTTATAAAACGGGGACATCTGAGCATCTGGAGGTGTGACTGTGGTTGAATTCAAACAGCATCATGACTGGTTGAGTGTGAGATCACTTTGGGGTTGAGTTGTCTCATAGAGGCACCAAGGAAAACAACCAAGAGTGAGTGGCATGTCAACAACAATGTTTGATTTGTAATTTGTCTTTTCTCTGTCCCATCCGGTCCTACTTTACCAGTTTCTCTCTCACCCACTGATACCCACAATCACTTATGAAATAATCATTCAAAGGCTTAATATTAATCATAATTGTTTGGCTAATGGCTCAGGCTTCTTACTGGTTATCTCTACATATAAATTAATCCATTTCTAATACTCTGTATATCACTACAAACCCTATGGCTAACCTGTCATGCTCTGACATCGTATTCCTCCAGGGCCTGCTGGCATTTAAAAGGTTTTAATAACTTAGACTTTTCTCAACAGTGAGGCATGTCTGCTTCTGGCAACACCAATTATTTCAGAGAGGTTGATGGGCATTTAAAAAAACTCATTATGGAATTTGCCTTCAATGTTACAAGGATAGCCATTTGGGCAAGAGAGTACTCTTACCTGGACTGCTTTATGTTATCCTGTATAAACTGGACATGCAAGACCCACAGAAAAATGACTGAACTTGCCAAAAGAAGATGAGACAGTCCTTCAGGGTTCCTGCTCCATGAGAAAGGTTGCCAGACATTCTGCAGGACACAGAAAAAAGTGACTGACAAACTGCCAATACAGGCAAAATGGTCTTTTAAATTTCCTGCTTATGGAAAAGTCTGCCGGATACTATGGGCCTGTAGCCTGAAGATGGATGTCCCAATGTTACAGGAGAATTTTATGTGACTGTTCAGGCAGCGAGATATCTCTGTCAATTCTAGAGTTTTATAAGTTGCTTACAATTCACTTTCTGCTTACTTAGGTAATAGTATATCCTTCTGGGGTCTTTGATGTAGTTTGAGACAGATAGCTATGGCTATAGTTTTCCTTCTTAGAATAAAATATAAATTAGATATGAAACTTTAGATTCACTAAGATAAAAAATATTGTAACTGTAATTCTTGCTTGATAACTATTTCGTATATATAATTTTACTATGTTAAAGTTAAAACCTCCCTTTTTATTTAGACAGAAAAGGGAGATGATGTGGGATTCCCCTCTGTATGCTATGAATATATTTTATTACTGCTGAATAATAAAGAATCTCCTTTAGCCTACATCAGGGCAGAATATAGCTAGGTGGAAAGAACTAAACTGAATGCAAGGAGAAAGAAGGTGGAGTCAAGGGGATGCCATGTAGCTGCTGCAGGAGAAAGTCACTGGAACCTTACTGGTAGGCCACAGCCTCATGGAGATATAAATAGAAATGGGTTAATTTAAAACAGTGGAAAGTGGCCTCTCAGAAGAGGAGGCACGGAGAAAGGTCTGGATGTTCGACAAGAACGGCTTACTAGTTAAGGGGCGGGCTGCTAGCATAGATAGTAACCAGGAACCATTTGCTCACTGTGTCCCAGGGAACATACCTGGAACTTTTGAAGATGCAGTAAATGAACTTAAGCCTTCAGTTATAATTGGAGTGGCAGGTGCTGGCCGGCTTTTTACTACTGGCGTAATCAAGGCCATGGCCTCTATCAATGAAAGGCCTATAATATTTGCATTAAGTAATCCAACAGCACAGGCTGAGTGCACAGCTGAAGAAGCATATACACTTACAGAGGGCAGGTGTTTATTTGCCAGTGGCAGCCCGTTTGAGCCGGTGCAACTTCAGGATGGACGAGTCTTCACCCCGGGGCAAGGAAACAATGCCTATATTTTCCCAGGTGTGGCGTTAGCTGTTATTCTGTGTCAGACCCGGCACATCAGTGACAGTGTTTTCTTGGAAGCTGCAAAGGCACTGACAAGTCAGTTGACCGATGCAGAGCTAGCCCAAGGGAGGCTGTACCCATCACTTGCTAACATCCAGGAAGTTTCTGTTAACATCGCTATTAAAGTTACAGAATACCTGTATGCTAATAAAATGGCTTTCCGATACCCAGAGCCCGAGGACAAGGCCAAGTATGTTAAAGAAAGAATATGGCGGAGTGATTATGTGTCCCTGCTCCCGGACGTGTACGATTGGCCAGAGTCTTCACTGAAGCCTCCTCAGATGACCGAGTAGAAGCTGCCCCGTTAAGACACTCCATGCTTCAGAGAACCACTATTTTAGACAGAAAGATCATCTTCAGAGTTGCGGTGTCGCCTGTGCTTTATTCCCCCACACCACTTGCTTGGCATCTCTTTCTGTGAATCTTCTCTCCTTGGGGACAGACGTGTTGACCATACTGCTAATGCCCACCAGTGCCCACAGTCCAGTACTGAGACCGCGTCAGTTCTAACGATTGTCGCCATTGTGCCCTTGTTGGAGCTGGCCACGGTCATCTTGCTGTTACATGAATGTATCCTCCACCTCCACTCAGCTCTTCCAGGGCTGTGGATCTGGGTACAGAGTATTGAGAAGAAGCCAAATTTTACCTAATTCCAAAGAAAACTTGTCAGTACTTAGAACTGTTCTTTTATATGTACTTCATTTTACTTTCGTGCTCTGAAATCCATTTGTAGTATACAGATCTGGGGAAATAAGAAGAAAACTCCCCAATTTCCTGGACCTAAATCAAGGCTAACTAACATTATAGACGAGTGGGAGGAGCCCGTGCTGCCTTTAGACAAGCTGAAGAGTCACTTGCAACACTGTACAAAAATAAATACTACTTATTTAATAAAAGTAATACCTTACAAAAAAAAAAAAAGATCCTAAGGAATAAGCCTAAGTTATTGGCCAAGCAGTATTGTAATTAATAAAGTTTCTGTGTGATTATTTGGATCTGCACAGCCAGGAAACAAAGTCACAGTTTTCATTAATTCTAGTTTCTTCCTTGCCCACTGGTTCCCGCAGCTGCTTGTGAAATAAACATTCAGAGGCTTAATATTAATTATAACTGTTTAGTGGATGTCTCAGGCTTCTTACTGGCTAGCTCTACATGTAAGTTAACCCATATCTAATAATTTTTACACTGCCATGTGTCCCATGCCTTACCAGCAATGCTCTGGCATCTTACTGCTCCAGCAGCTGCTGGCATCTCTCCAACTCCTCCTTCTTCCTCCCTGTATCTCTGTTTGAATTTCCTGCCTAGCTATATTCTGCCCTGCCATAGGCCAAAGTGGCTTCTTTATTAGCCAATAGTAATAAAACATATTCACAGCATACAGAGGGGCATCCCACATCAGTAATTTTAAAATTCCTAGGTTGCTTACTAAAGCATAATATTGGGTACAATATTACGGTATTGAGTTTTCTTGCTCTCATAGGTCTTTTTTTTTTTTTTTTTTTTTTTTTTTTTGGTTTTTCGAGACAGGGTTTCTCTGTGGCTTTGGAGCCTGTCCTGGAACTAGCTCTTGTAGACCAGGCTGGTCTCGAACTCACAGAGATCTGCCTGCATCTGCCTCCCGAGTGCTGGGATTAAAGGCGTGCGCCACCTCCCAGCTCATAGGTCTTTCTCTAGTCTTGTGAGCAACAGGATTGAACTTATTCATGAAAAGAACTGAGAACCAATTGTAATCATGCCAGGTAAGTATGTTAAGCATTAGCTACTAATATTTTTGGTATAGTGAAAAGTTATAAGGTAAGTGACCATGGAAATAAGAACATCCAACCAGCATAACCTTGGCTGCTACTAGGTTCATCCCTAGGTGACCCCTCTGAATTCCTCTCAAAGACTGGCCCCTTGTGAGTACTGTCCTATCTTCTCTAAACACATTAGTTCCATAAGATTAGATTAGAGCATGGGCAGATGGAATAAACAGTATGCCAAAAAGGGAGAAAACAGCTTTCTGGGTGTCTTATCAGGTACTTTAATGAGGCCTGAATTCAGACTTTTTGCTTGAATGCTAGTGACACTCTTCAGGCACCACGTGAAGGTGCTGCAGCAGCAGTTTCTGGGGGAGATACAGTGTATTTCAGATACCAAGTGACACGTTGGAAAGGTGAGACCTGGTCAGTCTCTCCTAAGCAGTTAACAGCTTTTATCCACCCCAAGCTCTCAGGATAAATCCTTTGTGGAGATGTGCCAACAGAATAATTAATTTAAAAAAAAAAAAGACTCATGCGAGTCACTCTGTTGAGCTTAAAAAAATATGAAGATAAATACACTAAGGTAGAAGGTGTTTGTTCTTCTTTCTAGAAGAAGGTATAAGGACTGACCAAAACAAATAAAGTATGTAATGGTGTTTCATATCATTGACCTTTACCGAACACTTCAGAAGGATGGCTCAGATAACTTAATTATTAAAAAGACCTTAAGAGCATTCCCCTCATTGGCAACTTATTCATACATAATATGACATGATGATAGGAAAATAAGGGATTTGTTATGTAAATTACACACCAAATATTAGCAATATTATTAGTGTTGTGATAGCTCAGACGGCTAGGGAGAAGCCGATGGTCTCAGGGTCAGAGCTAAGTAGTGGAAGTTTCCCTGACTCTAGTCCTCTCTCTCTCTCTTTATACATCATTTACTTGTGGTTGGAGTGTGCAGGAGGAAACGTTCATCTAGCACTGAGTAGCAGTTCCTAGAGACCATCAAACCATCACCGTCCTGCCCATGCTGATGGCTCCCTTTATGTGCTGCTTCTCAGTCTCTGCATGTGAAGTAGAAATGCCAGGGGCCTCGGTTTGAATCCATTTTGCAGAGACAGACTAGTCCATGAGGGATGTGCCCAGAACCTAGGGCTAAAGCTTTCTATTTGGGCGAGTTAAATACAATAAAGATACCGCTCTAGAATTTTCCCCCTGAAATTGCTCAAACCTCTTTGTCATGAAGTGACAGCCAGTAGAACATTCTCCAGGGTTGTATGTGTATATTTGACTTGAAATTATTGCAAAAATTACATACAGTTCAACTTCTGTCGACACTTCAATGAGTCTACAATCACTAAGGTGCTAGGATAAACCAAGTGAATGACAGATGACAAGGAATGCTTTAATGACAGAGTCTCAAGTCCATAGTACTTGATTACACAATTACATAATACTAAATACAAAATTCTACTGTGTTTAATCTCAGTAAATCCCAGATTAAAAAATACCTTATTTCTACAGAATTTCACCATTTCCAAACACAGACAGGAGCCAACAAAAGATATTATGATAAATACTCAGGTTTTGTAGATACAGTGTTGCTTTGGGTTTCTGTCTCACAAGGACAGAGTTTGAAGCGACACCTGAAGCAAGCCATCAGCCCAGTCATGGTAATTACACTGGGGTATCTTCTTCTATTCTGATCCTGAGGCTCACTGGTTTCAATGAACCTCTAGAGGTTAGCCACTATTATAAGAAAGTTTCCAGGCTGTTCCAACATAGTCCTTCCATTTCAGAAACAGTTAATATCTTGTATGATGTCATTACAAGTGTGTCATTAAGCCAAAGCCCCACATCTTTGGAAGAGGTGTTTATCATAATGTAACAATAAAAAGATAATTAAAGTTCATACAATTCTTCTCCTAGCCATGCACTGTTTTAACCCCTTGTATTTTCAGTGCTAATAGGGCAAAGTCTCATTATGCGCTCAATGCATTATTATTATCTCCAGTTCATAGAAGAGGGCTGAGGTAACTATGACTTTCGATCACACAGTTAATGACAGCTATGAACTGAGTTCACAAAATCCAGAACTAGAATACCTGCTCTGTCTTATGAGTTCACCGGGATGACAGAAAAGGGAGCCCAAATGCAAACAGCTGCCACGTTCTCGTGGTTGCACTGATTGTACCGCAACCAGTAAGGTGACTTGTGCAAAGATTACATTCACCTCGCATTATCAAGGACATGAAAACACAGTATGTCTGGGAAAGAGGAGGGGTTTGCTCTTATTCGTTGAGACAGAGGCGTATTTGGTTACATACATCTCCTGTGTCTTCCATGGATTCCGTACATGAGTGACTTCAATTCATTTCTGATGATATCACTTCCTTTCATGGTTTGAATATCAAAGAATCCCCACTGTCTCATGTATTGATGGCTGGCTGCCAAATAAGTTGATCTGAATTTGTCACCTAATCAATGCATTGATCTCTTGATAAATTTATAATACGGTAGACTCATGGGAAGATAGGGCCCAGTTGGAGAAAGTGGGTCACCAGGAGAGTGGACGGATGAACTACATTAATATTATACAAATGGCAGCGTAGGCATTAGGATTAAACATTCCCAGTTTCAAATTCAGGCTCTTTTTTTTTTTCTTTATTTTCATCCAAGTTGTTTTGGGCAGGTTATACAGTCTTTGTGTATGTCAGCATTTATTTAATGGACTCAATAGTAGTCATTTTCTGTCCCATGGATAGTAAGTGCATGATTAGATAACAAACATGAACTACTTAACATAACGCTTGAAATATTGTAGGTGTTTTTAGAAAGGCAATACATTTTTAAAAGTCTAGGTTTCTATTTTGCTTTCAAGTTCAAATTTCACTAAGCCCTACACCTGAATGGGTTTGGGCTCTGAACTGAATGAGTCTATACCACTTTTCCCCGGAGCTGGCTGCCTCACCACCCAACAAGGGAGAGACACGGGGATACAGAATAAATCGTCATTATTATCATTTTATTATATATTCATATTAATATATATGTTAATATAGTAATATATATTCATTTATTACATAAAATGTGTTTGGGGTACTTCTGTGCATGGATATTTTGTTCATGCTTGTAAATTAGCTGTCAGAAAGTAACGGCTGATTTCATAGCACACAAAATAAAAGCCGACTGGTTTCAAAGATACGGCCAGTTACAAGGCAATGCCACAAGATGGCGACAGACTGTTTCTGTTATAGCCCCATTAGAAAATATCGTCCCAGAAGGCTGTAGTTCAGGCAACAGAATGAAGGCACCTGTGTTTTTGTTAAGGGATGCGGTGTGGGAAAACAAACGCACCTTCACCATATTGAATCGCCATCTCCACCCCTGTTAGAGGCAGGTGTAAATTTCATGTCGAGCACCTGTAAGACAACGCACTAAAGAAAATCGCGTTTTAGTCATCCGGACCTCTTATTTTGCTTTATTAAATATGCTGTCTGAGGCTGTAATTTTGGTGCTTATTAATTTAAGATTATTTGCAGAACTGCTTAACTAAAAATGCCAAAAAATATAATAGGTTATAGAAGAATAGACTGAATCTTTTTTTATGGTTTCTATTTTCAGTTTTATTTTTCAAAACTAATGAAATGTATGAGATTTTCTTTAGACTGAGTGTTTTATTTGAATCTGTTTCAGGCTTCCGATGGATACAGACAAACATAGGAAGGAACCTTGTGGAAAGATCCAGGCCCCCTGAAGTTACTGGTTTTTGTCCTGTCTGAGCCAGCAGGTCTGTGGTATCTCATGCTTTCCTGTTTGTTTGGGACTTGAAATGCAGCAAGAATGAGCTGTAGAGAAAGCTGTTTCTCGGACTTCGCCTCGAGCCTGAGGAAGACTCTTCCGGTGCCACCATGTTTCCTAGATCTCAGAGTTCTGTGGGAATGCTGCGGGCTTGCTCTTACGTAGCTGACCTCTGTGAACATCCTGGTCAACTGTGAAACTGTTTCCTTCTGGCGCCAAATTTTATTTTTAATCGACTGTATTAAGTTAGTGCTGTCCACGAAAATTTTGTTATTCATAAACAAAACCCAAGAAGGACAGACTTGTGGACACATACGTACACATAGACACATACCATTTATATGACAGTTTACCTTGTATCTGTGGCTCATGCGAGTTTATGGATATCTGCTCATTCAGGGCCACTAGAGAGGACAAAGGCTCCCAGTCGACCACCGACCTACCCTCATTGACCTGGGAATCTGGTTCGCTTAATTCATGCCACCTGGACTCAGTGGGTCTGCGCTCACCACGAGGGCAGCTCTGAGGCAAAGCAGAAAGGACATGCTCAGCAAAGAGAGAAAAGGCCTTTTCTTCATAAACAGATGATCAGTCTCAGAGTGAAGGCTAATTTGGCTCTGAGGACACTCCACAGGGTTTTAGAGTCCTCTGATTAGAAGCAATAATGGCCGAAAGGATGTGCTCTCATTCTGGACTTCCGTCACTCTCGTTTTCATTCCCACAAAATTTAGACCAGGGAGGCGCATGTGTTGTGTTGAAAGTTTACATGATAACCAACATGGTATGGCTAAATTCTAGAACCCAGTGAGTCAAGTAGGGGCTCTCTATAGACTACAATGGAGGAAGGAAGGGACTGCGCAATGAGCTCCATGCTCCTCGTTAGTCACATGGAAGCTGCTCTGTCAGAATCCAGGACAGGATGAGACCTTCCAGTACCGCAAGGCACCGGTACTCTTTGGTCAGCTGTGACGTAACTACTGAAAAAGCGTCGTAAGGGAAGAACAGGGTGTTCAGCTCATACGGTCACACAGTAGGACAACCTTGAGTCTTCCCATCTCTACTCCGCCTTCCGTTTTCTACCACTGTGGACATGAGGAACAGTGCACAGGAACCTGACACAGCCTGGATGCTGTTCTGCCTAGAGATGTCCTCCACCAACCAAATGTCTTTTACCATTGGATTCAGACTCGTTAGTATTTTCAGGATGTGGGCAGAATGTGGGAAGCACACCAGCTAGGTAGTGACATGAATGGCTTGTAGTCCAGGTCCCAGTAGAGTCCGGGGCTTCTCTGTGCACGTTTCTCTCAGAAATATGATCTTCCACTCTCCTGCTGCAATCGCTGCTTACGCTCTGCTTACGACATTCCTAGGTTTTTCAAGCCCTGAGATCCAAATGCTTCCACATTTTTCCTTCAAGCCGGTTTAAAAGTCCCAGGAGCCACTGTGTTGGGTTGATGGCGGCAGTGGCCCACTGCTCAGCACCGCCTTTCTATAGTATTACGTCTCTCATTACTGGGTCAAGGGTCCCACAGTATCAGTATGCAGCATCGGGGAAGAAGTGTGCCCTCTGGCTTCCAGTTCATTAGGATGAAGCCCGGCGTGGTACAGAAGGTGTGACAGAGAAGCCAGGGTTCAGAAGCAGGGCCAAGCTGTAAAAACCTCCAGGCCTAGCCTGGCGGTGGTGGCGCACACCTCTAATCCCAGCACTCGGGAGGCAGAGGCAGGCGGATCTCTGAGTTCGAGGCCAGCCTGGTCTACAAAAGCTAGTTCCAGGACAGGCTCTAGAAACTACAGGGAAACCCTGTCTCGAAAAGCCAAAAAATAAAAATTAAAAAAAAAAAAACCTCCAGGCCTATCCCTCTGTTTCACTTCCTCAGCAAAGCTCCACCTCCTGCAGAGGCCATCGCCTTCCAAACCAGCCAGCAGCACCAGCTTGTCCCACACATGAGCTGATGGGGTACACTTCGTGTCCGAACAGCAACACACGAGACTCCCTTCAGGACACTAAGTGACCAGAGCATAGAATTCTACTAAGAATAATGAGAAGAGAGGAAGTCTCCCAAGCTTTGTGTGACTCTCAGCATGAAGAGCAGTGGGCATGGGCATATTTTACCTAGAAGGGATGTCTACTCACAGATGGGGGTGGGATCCTCTGTGATAGACAGAGGTTATAAAGCCAGGACAAAGAATGAAGAAGGTAGGAGATAACAGTTTTATTGTGTTAGATGTTTGCCTTTTGTTTCCAACAGTGAGTTTGAGTATAAAGAAAATGTATTTAAAGCATCTTCCATTAATCCAGCAGTATCATACTATTTGAGACTCTTAAATATTCTGTGCTAAGTCCCTTATCAAATATCTCTCAGGTTTATTATATGGAAGAAATCTATACATACTATGATAGTCCTGTGTCATCTGATTCATATCTGGCCATAGATGGTTTATAATATAGGCCAAATATTGCAAAAGTAGCAAGGACTAAACAGAGAAAAGCAAGGCACACCATTTAAGGAAACATTCTATGTCTTAGCATTATACAAAGGCCACGTTAGCACTGAATAGTGAGGAACACCTTAAATTATGTGTTTTGGGTGGCTGGCCTGCTTCTCATTAACCCTAGTCCAAGTTTCATGAATTCTCCCCCACAATTTGCTATTTTCATAGAGCTCAAGAGGGACACACTTGATGTTGTTGTCATTGCTGTCTGGAGAAAGGCTGGCAAGAGAGACCGAATTCCTCACCCGCATCATGGCCAAAATGTCTCCTTCCACCCCCCAGCTGTTCTATGAAACAAACAGACAAACCTCAGCTGTCTTATTTCACCCAGGCCAGCAGCTGCTTCCAGTTGTTCTATGCAGGGAACAAGGGTGTGTGTGTGTGTGTGTGTGTGTGTGTGTGTGTGTGTGTGTGTGTGTGTTGGGAAGGCGTTTAAGACCTGTCGTGACTTAACGTGCTATTCAGATAGTTTTCTGCTGAATCTTTACTGCGTTCCTTTCTTATCAACGTGAATGACGTGGAGCTTGTGCTTCTAAGAAGCAATGAAAAGCTCCTCTTGAGCTTCCGCTGCAGTCTGGCATGTCAGCTCCAAAGACAACTTCGTAAACAACCTAAATAGTCTTCTGTACCACCTCGGTTCTTTCAGAGTAGAGAGAACTAGACAACGTTTCCCTCATTGTTTTCAATGTTAGTTATTAGATGTATTTCACAAAAGACAAAATTTCAGAGAAGTGCCAGGAGACATTTTTCAGCAAACTCGTGCAAGTCTGCAAGGACCAGGACAAAGGCAGCAGGGTGTGTGCCTTATTCCATGGTTACTGTTTGCTGGAGCAAATGAGGTGTGATCCAAAGGCTGGATGGGCAATTTGTCTATAAGGAGAAAACTGAGATAATCATGATTCAGTATTAGCTAAATACTGAAAAGTAAAGCAGAAGAAAAAAGATGAGACCAGGCAAAACGAATCCTGACCTTCAAAGGCTAGGCATAACCGGATGTGCCTCTGTTATCAACAAGACAATACCAGAAAAGCAGGCAGTTCTGCCTGGCCGTTTCCAGCAGACATCTTTCAGTACACACGTTTTCTCCTATGTCACCTTGAGAATGAGTCAGAGCCTCTTTCCAGGACCGGGCAACTGTCTTCCAGCTTCTTCATTCTGAAACCTGCCTGCTGCTAGAAAGTCCTCCCCAGCACAGGGGCTGGCAGGAAGTGCCTTAGCCCTGCACACTTGAGTGAGATGACTGGACCGTGACTCACCTTCTCTGGGAGCTTCCGGAAGAACAAGGCGAGTTTCTGCATCAGACCCAGTAAGTCACTCAAGACCAGGACTCAGGCCTTGTACGCTGCACACTCCGAACATTTTATGTATTAACTGACCCACACCACTTCAAAAAGGGATTGTATTTACTAGAATGCACCTGCAAAGTTCAAAGTTCACATTTAAAGGTATTTTGCCAGAGTTTTAAGTGATGAAGAAAATATGTGAAATATTAAGTAAAATATTACGGTACAAATATGAAATAACAACATCCCAGTTTTTATGTGTAATGGATACTTATCTTAGAAAATATAGAAATTTGGAAGGAGGAAGGGGAGGGGGGAGAGGGTAAAAGGAAGCAAGGAAGGGGAAAAGAGGGAGGGAGGGAGGACAAAAAGTACCCTCACTAGGTGGATCTGAAGTGTTCTAAACACTCTAGGAAAAACTCAGACTGGTCCTTTAGTGGGTAACCATGGTTACACCTTTGTGCTGATCTGTAAGACACAGGTCCGCCATTGCTTTACTTTTATTCTATTACAGGGTGTTCTTCCTTTTTTTTTTTTTTTTTTTTTTTTTTTTGGTATAGATTTGTCAGGTTTTTCTGTCTCGCACATATTTTTGTTTGCTTCAAGACAAGTGTGACTCTGACCCAGGCTGGTCTCAGACTCAGATACAGGTGTGCAAACCACCACACCTGGATTTTGTAATGATTTTTATATAAGATTTTCAAAACATCCAAATTTCCCCACCAAAAAGATGAATACTATTTAGGCCCATAGTAAGGGATTTCTAGATTCATAGTGTGGCCGTTCCAGGGTGATCTGGTCTGTAAGCTCAATCTAGCCTTTCAGTCCTATGCACAGGAATGCTTGTCCAACTCAGAAGCATTCTGGGAAATCTTTATGTCATTTGACACTGCCTGAGAGCTCTTCCTTTGCTGCTGCTGCTGCTGTGTGTGTGTGTGTATGTATACAGAGGAAGATAAGGACTCTCTCTCTCTCTCTCTCTCTCTCTCTCTCTCTCTCTCTCTTTCTCTGTCTCTCTCTCTCTCTCATTCTTCTGCATACCCAGCACCTACATGAGTGTGTGCATGTGTGTGTGCGTGTCTGTGTGTGTGTGTACAGAGGGAGATGAGGACACACTCCCTCTTGTTCTTCTGCATACCCAGCACCTACATGAGTGTGTGTGTGTGTGTGTGTGTGTGTGTGTGTGTGTGTACAGAGGGAGATGAGGATACTCTCTCCCTCTTGTTCTTCTGCATACCCAGCACCTACGTGAAACAAACAATGAACCCTCACCCTCTCCCCCAGAACTGAAATAAGTTGGACATGAAGTGATTTTCCCAAAAACTCATGGAGAAATAAAGTATTGAGTCTGAGTTCCTTCAAAGTAGCTCGTGAAACATCATTTTCCCAAACCATAAACTATTGCTTATAGTAGCATTAGCATGGTACTAGCCTTGGACCTTCTGTCTGGCTTTGGTTTTAGAAAATTTGTTGTTAATATGGTAAAATGGTTTCACATGTTTATGGCTATTTTCTTTTATCACCTCTGCAAACCCTAGATGTCTTTGTCAACAGGATTCTTTCAATAGCTGTGGTGGGCTGGGTGAGAATGCCCCCATAGGCTCATATGCTCCACCAGGGAGTTGAACTGTTGAGAAGGATTAGGAGATGTGGCCTTGTTGGAGGCTAAAACCCACACTAAGCCCCCTCTCTTTCTCACTGCCTGCTGCCCATAGATCAATATGTAAGATTCTCAGCTGTGTCATCCCTGTCTACTTCCCACCATGAGGTTGGAAGCAAGCCCCCAGGTACTTGAAAAGTACAGGCCAGAGCCAGAGAGGAATGGTAGTAGAAAAATATTAGAAATCTCTGTTTTTCTTAATTAAATTAAGTATGTTTCCAAAAGAGCAGAAAACTTGGTACAGTAAACTTACAGTAATATAGGTGCAATAATCTGGATCCTGGGCTGAGGTATGTCAGTCAGTGTCTGTTGACATTACATGATGTAATTGCATGTGCACTGCAAAATGTGTGTGTCATGTGTTCAGACGAATGCTGTGTGAAGTTGCACAACCCAATATGCGTGAGAGCTAGTGTAAACACTTTGGATTCCTTACACATTTGGGTTCTGAATTAAATTTTGGCCATTGCATGTTCAGAAATTCTTTTCTGTTGACAAATTTTCATGACTCTTCCCATTCTGTTACACAAGGTCACCTAGGGTCACAACGCACAGCTGGAGAAGTTGAACTATAGATCAGGGGACCGTTCACTAGCTATTCTGTGTATTCTGTGCGGTGTCTTCTACCTGGAAGGATGGAGACAGCTTTGGAAGTAATCATATTTATATTAGCAAGCAATGCAAGTAGACAGTAAAGGTCAGTACTTTACTGAAGTAGGCAGTAAAGGTCAGGGGCTAACTTTGCAGAGTCCTCTTTATTAAATATGTGAAATCAGGACATAGAGCATTTACAGACCTGAATGGATGCACAACATGATGAAGAAAGATTACAAAAATAAGACAGCATCTCCATGGTAACGGTAGAGGCAGCCAGCAACAACAGAGACAGGTTGAACAAACGATTGCAGAGCATAAAGTGGGGAGTCTGGAAAGCAGTGAGGAGAGAAGAGGGAAAAGCAGTCAAAGCTGTGTGCCTTGGGCTTGGACTTCTAGCATTGTACTAAGAGAAATCAGGGTTGCAAATCTATTTGTTTTCCCAGATGCATGCCCCCCTACTGTTCAAATCAAAAGTGGAATAACCCAGGAAGGTAATATTTTAAATAGAAAATAATTAATGTGTGTTAGGTATATTTAAAGAAAATACCAGCGGGCTATGGCATCAAAATATGTGTTATTGCATAATGCCTTTGACAAAATGTACAGAAAGATGAACTGCAGAGGCTCAATGGATAAATGCAAGATGAAAGAAGCATAGGCATGCAGGTCTCCCACACAAGCGGATTTCACTGCCTTTAATTTTACTTCCAGCAGTAAGATTGCGGGGCCGCAGAACAGGCTTATTTTCCCATTTGTCTGAGAAAACGCATGCTTTTTTCCACAATGACTATACTAACTTACATGCTCACTGCCAGGTAATAAGATACCCTCCTCCCATAAATCCTTGCCAGCAGGTTTTTCAGGTAGCAGTCATTCTAGCTGGGATGAGAGTGTGTCTACGTGGCTTTGATTTGCCCTCCCCTCATGGTTAGTGTGGCTCAGCGTTTATAAATATTTGATAATCAGGTGTTTATCTTTCAATCAGATGATGATGGTGGTGGTGGCGACGATGATGATGATGATGATGATGATGATGATGATAACCTTGATGGTGAGGAGTTTTGCAGTGCTGGAGGTAAACCTTTTCCCCATAAATAGAATACAGATATTCTTTCCTGTTCTGCTGGCTGATGCTTCACTCTGACGATAATTTTACTTCCTGGGAAGAAATGTCTTAGTTTTATGTAACCTCAATTGTCAAGCCTCTTCCTGCCTGTGCTTTTAAAGTCATATCTAAAGCTCTTCCCAGACGTGTTGTGAGCAAATGCTGTCTTCTAGCAACTCCAGGTTTCTGGCTCACGTGTAACCCTCTCAGTCAACTTGACGCTGACTTTTGTTTACATTGAGGAGAAGGGGTCTACTTTGACTACCTCTGTGTAGATATCCAGTCTGGCCAGATCGCTGCTGAGGAAACTGTGTTTCCTCTGATGTCAATTCTGGAGATTTTGCTGAAAGCCAGTTGACTATAAATATTTGGAGCTATTTCTGAGTTCTTTTCTGTTCATACACATATCTGCTCCGTGCAGTACTATGTTTTGTGGATGGAAAATTAGATACACTGTTAGTTCCAATTTTGTTCTTTTTGCTCAAGTTTGCTTTGGTGTCCTTTTTGGGTCCGTATGAATTTTAGGATTGTTTTCTCCTTCTGTGAGGAAATTACATTGGATCTTTACATTACTTTGGGTAACGTGGACCTTTGGGTGTTACTAATTTTTTCCAGCCCATGAGCATCATGGGATGTCTGTTCGGGTTCCCTGTCCTCCTCAACAGTTTTCCCTGAGAAGGTTTTTCATTTCCCTGGCTAGATTTCCTTGTAGATGGTTCTAATTTTTATCAGTCGTTAAATACTTACACTCCTCACTGATTGCTTTCTTGTAGACTTTTTTATTGCCTTCCGTTACTTACTCTGCGTGAAAAGAGGGGCACATCCACAGCATACTGCAGGAGGGAAGTCAGAGAACAACTTTCAAGAGCCAGTTCTCTCCCTCTTCCATAGACTTCCCGAGGATACCTATTCTTAATTACGCTTTCCATTTTGCGAGGTTCATAGATTCACATTCAATTACAAGAAATAACATAAAAGATTTCATGTACCATTTAGGTTTTTTTTTTTTTTTTGCAAGAGTGACATCTTTTAAGAATATACGACAATACCACAACCAGGTTACTACTGATGCCATCCTTGTGTTCTATGTAGATTTCCCTAAATTTATTGAGAATTAGGTATGTTTGCTTAGTTCTACATAATTTATTGCATTCATATGCTTGTGTGTTCACCAAATCAGCATGTAACTTGAGGGAGGACTTTTTTTCTCTCACCATAATGTTTCTAAGATTTATCCATGATATAATTACAACACAATTTGTTTAATCAATCACCTATTAAGAAACAGCTGGGATGTCTCTATGGTGCTATAAATGAAGCTACTATGAATATTTTCATACATATGTTTTACATGAAGGCAAACTTCCTCTGAGCTCAATACCCAGCATGCATTGCCACTTGCCTATCGTGTTAGTTTTATTAGACACTGCTAATTTGTTCACCAACCAGCTGTATCAATTGACTTTCCCATCAGTTTCAGATTCTTTTTTATATTTATTTATTTTATTATGTAAACAATATTCTGTCTGTGTGTATGCCTGCAGGCCAGAAGAGGGCACCAGACCCCTTTACAGATGGTTGTGAGCCACCATGTGGTTGCTGGGAATTGAACTCAGGAACTTTGGAAGAGCAGGCAATGCTCTTAACCTCTGAGACCTCTGTTTCAGCCCCCAGTTTCAGATTCTTATCTATAGAAATATCAGTATACCTCTGTCAAAAGCTTGGTGTAAAAACATAGGAATTATGGCTTGACATTTTATATTCTTTTGACACAGTTTTGACAGGTGAAGTCGGTGAAAACCTCTACGTCTTTGTTACCAGATGCAGACAGTACACAAGGAAAGGAGCATCCCAGCTCCACGAGCCACTCTGCAGGGAGTGTGGAATATAATAACAATGCCAACAGAAGGGTAGGGGAGACTGGGACCACGGGGTCTTACAGGGGAAGAAGGACTTTGCTGAGAGGTGGAGCAGATATTGTGTTACCTTCTCATAAATTACTGGATGCTTCCAGCTGTGTCCTGATGGCTGAGTGAATGTGAAGCCAGATGTAATGGATAAGTTGTTTGGCAGAGGCAATATCAAGATAGCATAAGATCCTGGTATGCTACAGTGTGCTACAGCTAGCTACTTTTGGTCAGATCTGCAGTGAGAG